>NC_044322.1:144307821-144928759 GCF_007399415.2 Gopherus evgoodei | reverse complement strand
GGCCACTCCGGAGAGGGACGGCATGTCTAGGTATTCGGCGGCAATTCGGCGGAGGGTCCCTTGCTCCTGCTCAGAGTGAAGGACCTCCCGTTGAATTGCCACAGCTCACGATCGCAGCTTTTTTTTTTTTTGGCTGCTTGGGGCGTCAAAACCCCCGGAGCCGGCCCTGGCCAGAGCCTACTCTCCTTCGTCCTCTGATGCAGGAGGTAGCCAGCAGGGGAACTGCTGAGAAGCTGCAAGAGGGAAAGGAACTGCTCCGAACATTCCAGAGCTGCTCCTGTGGCTGCAGGGAAAGCAATGGAAGGCAAAGCCCTCTACTTCCAGTCCACAGCAATGAGACTGATACACACAGTTTAAAGCTGGCAGTGCATAGCTCAAGAAACACATTTTCGCTTAATCATAGAACATTTTCTTCTTAATATAGCTGTCTTCAAGGGCCACATTTAGACTTTTCAGAGCTTCAGAAAACCCCTGGGTCACAAAGTGTACAGCACTGTATTAGGGTGACGCTTTTGGTACTTACTTCAGGTCTGAGGATAGCCTTCTTACAGGCCTGACATAAAGCACCATTCTGGGAGAAACTGAGGGGAAGGCGACGGGTTCGATTCCGGCAAGTTGGCTCCTCACATATTAACCAACTCTGCAGAAGGAGAAGGGAAAAGAGAGAATAAAATAAACTTTACTATGATTAATGAAAACTCCTACCTTTTCCCCACCCAAATGTTGAACTCTACCTAGATGATTTTAATAATGTTTAAAAAGAAGATATTCTCTCTGATGATAAAGTACTCTAGAAAACATTAACTAGTAAGCCTCAACATCCCCTAGGAGGTTGGCATTATAAATAACACCCATTTTAAAGATGTAGCCACTGAAGTACAGAAAGGTCAAGGTACTTGCCCAAGGTAAGCTAGTAGGCGGTAGTGCCAGAAAAGAACCAAGAAGTCCTGACATCAAATTCCTTGGTCTACCCACTATACAACACACTGCCACAACATACTGCATTCTATGCTGAACAGATGCATAACGCAACATGTGTATTCTGCATCTACTTTCCTCTTCCACAACTGTGCAGCAAAGCAACACTGATGTAGTAGCAGGACAATCTTGGGGCAGCATGACAGAATGGCAAAGCATTCATGTTTCTTTTCATTTGCTGGCTTTTAGTAGGCATAACCTATCTATATCCATATTAATCTTAAGAAATTGCCACAGAGGTCCTGCTGATTGTCTCATTCATGACTCTTGTTTTACATCTCCCTCCCAGACCTGTTCAGTATTGCTTCTTGGGGTACTGACACAATTTGCTTGCTTGAGTTTGAGGAGGAAGTAAGGGATTACAATATGGATCTATTTTTGGTGGATTTCCTAATGATAAGCATCAGAGGGGTAGCCATGTTAGTCTGGATCTGTAAAAGCAGCAAAGAATCCTGTGGCACCTTATAGACTAACAGATGTTTTGGAGCATGAGCTTTTGCGGGTGAATACCCACTTCGTCAGATGCATGTAGTGGAAATTTCCAGGGGCAGGTATTTATATGCAGGCAAGCTAGAGATAATGAGGTAGTTCAATCAGGGAGGATGAGGCCCTGTTCTAGCAGTTGAGGTGTGAAAACCAAAGGAGGAGAAACTGGTTTTGTAATTGGCGAGCCATTCACAGTCTTTGTTTAATCCTAAACTGATGGTGTCAAATTTGCAGATGAACTGAAGCTCAGCAGTTTCTCTTTGAAGTCTGGTCCTGAAGTTTTTTTGCTGCAGGATGGCCACCTTAAGGTCTGCTATAGTGTGGCCAGGGAGATTGAAGTGTTCTCCTACAGGTTTTTGTATATTGCCATTCCTAATATCTGATTTGTGTCCGTTTATCCGTTTAATGATAAGCAGTTACTCTTCCATAGGAGGACCCAGCAAATCCAACACTGATAGACATGATTATCAAGCATTCCCCAATCTGCCTGGCTGAACAAAAAAAATCTGGCCCTGCTTGTTCTGACATGGCGCAGGCAAAGCATGCAGAATCTCTCTCTCAAGAACACAGAGGTAAGCAGAAGACTGAAGAGTGGGTGCACTCCTGAGGCTAGTGCAATGCTCCCCGTTTATGCCCAGGAAGTACAAACACAGCATCCATCAATGCACTACTTGTGCTCTCGAGGGAGGATTTTATGCACCTCTAAGCAGGACAGGGAAGGCTTTTCTGAAGAACATCATGCTAGAGGAAAATTCCACAACACTGCAGAATTTCTATGCAGAATTTGTAGTATACACAGTAACCATAAAGAGGGCAGAAAAATAAGAGACTATTCAGAAACACAATGTAAGAGAAAACTCTTTTTGAACATTTCTTGTTTATAGCACTTGCTCAGTGGGTTTAACTTTTAGAAAATGCAATTAGTTAAGTACAAAAATCGTATTAATATAAAAATTAAATGTTCAAAAGTATGGGAATTCCAAGAGTTAAGGTATCCCCTTCAGGGTTAGCTATACACCTATGCAGTCGTTTTTTAGTGCCATTTTCATGGTTAAATGTAAACAGCTATTAACTAGTTCTTAGGATTCTTAAGCTACATTGAACAATACAGGTTACGATAATGCTTCAGCTGAAGCCTTAACTTTTGGAAGTTCCTGAGTTCAGGCCTGATCCAAAGCCCACTGAAGTCAATGGCGACTCTATTGACTTGAACAGGTTTGGTTCAGGCCCTTAGTTCTCAGCTCCAGTTTCAGATATAAATCTCCACACATGTACTCAGATTAAAAACACAAAAAAAGTGCTATTAAACTGCAGCACATCTGTAAATGACTCATATTTAACTGACTTGGGGGTAGCCAAAATCCAAACATTTTTAAACAACGTGTGAAAATGCCAACTTAAAGCATTCTTCACTTAGAAACTACTGGACTAATTTTCTTCACACTTGAAAGATAAACGAATATGATTACTCTCTATAAATACACAAGGGGTGGAAGTGGGAGGGTTGATACCAGAGAGGGAGAAGAGTTATTTAAGCTAAAGGACAACACTGGCACAAGAACAAATGGGTATAAACTAGCCATGGATATATGTAGGCTGTAAATTATAAGTTTTCTAACCATCAGAAAAGCGAGGTTCTGGAACAGCCTTCCAACAAGAGTTGTGGGAACAAACAACCTAACTCAGTGGTCCCCAGTGCGGTGCCTGCAGAACAAGCATCTGCCGAATTGCTGCCAAAAAGCGGAGTCATCAAGAGGCATCGCTGCCAAAAAGCAGCATCAACAAGAGGCGTCGCTGCCAAAATGCCACTGATTTTCGGCGGCATTTCGGCAGCAACGCCTCTTGATGTTGCCGCTTCGTGGCGGCATTTCAGCTGATGCTTGTCCACCGGCCATGGTCCTTGGTGGCTCGTTGTCCGGCGCCCGCCATCCAGAAAAGGTTGGGGACCACTGACATAGCTAGTTTTAAGATGGAGCGTTGTAAGTTTATGAACATAATTACAAGAGATGTTGCGTATGATAGCAAGGGACTGGACTCAGTGACCCGGGAGATCCCTTCTAGTCCTGTCATGGTATACACATAGATGGTAGACTGGGAACTTCTATTCACTCCGTCTCATAACACAAAAAACAAGGCAACATTCAATGAAATTAAAAGATGAGAATGTAAAAAAAAACCCACAATAAAAACACAAACATTTTTTAACACAAGTGATTGAACTGTGGAACTCATTACTACAGGAAGTCGTAGCAATGAGTCGATCAGACAAAGAATTTAAGATTTAAAAGAGTGGGTATTTATACAGATTTCAAGAATACCCAGAGTTATCATAATAGATAAAAACAAAAATTATGGAAGGGACATTAAACTTCATGCTTCAGGCCTTAAAACAAAAACTGCCAGATTATGAAGACACCAATGCAAGGGACAGATTATCACACATTTATCTAATGAGGGGAGGTCTCACTAAGACTGGGCAATTTTTTTTTCCTGAATAGTGTATTTGAAAAATATGCAGTTTCAGTCAATTCTAAACTATTCATGATTTTGACACAAATTTGTCAAATAGTTTCCATTTTTTTTTCGGGCTAGAATCACAAGGAGATTTAGGTGTCACTCAGAAAAGAGAAGGAGGTGGTATCCCTTTATACCTAATAACCCACTGGTTATTACTCACCTGGTATGCAAGAGACTAGTGCTTAATTTGTAATGAGGGAGATGCTGGGGATCAAGCAATTATGTGCCGGGACTCAAGCAATTTTTTACTTCAGTAACTGCAGTAAGCCCAGAGGTGCTGGGGCTATGATCTGCCAAGCTTAGAGGTGCCAGGGCTCAGCATTTTAGGAGACTCAAGTTAATTTTCCCACTCTGTAACAGTGATTTCAAACCAAGTATCCCACATCCCAGGTAAGTGTCCTAATCACCAGGCTGTTCTGGGGGGAGCTCTTTCAGTCTCTCCTGTTGAAGTTTTTCCACTTTGTATAAATATTTAAATATTATTTGGTCCAGAGAGAGAGAGAGTACAAAATATGCCTTGTGAGGTATCATTCGAAAGCCAATAACTTACTGGTCAATAATATAATGATGAAACGTATGTAGCAACATTATATGTAAAGTTAGGAATACCCCCTGTATGATGTTTGTTAGCACATGTTCAAACCCACACAGCCGTGACAAGGCAAATGTTGTTAAACAAGTCTATCCTCAACAAAAGAAGAAACCGTTGCTTAATGTAACTGTGGTTCTTCGAGACATGATGCAGACGTCTATTCCACTTAGATGTGTGCGTGCCTTGTGCACTGGAGCTGGAGAAATTTATGTAGCAGTACCCATAGAGGGGTGATGTTCACACCTCATGGCTGTAGTTCCTCATTTGGCTACATGAGGCAGCCCTGACCCCCTCTCAGTTCCTTCACACCAAAATGCCCAGAAATGAGACTCTGATGCAGAGAGGACAGAGGGTGGGTCATGGAATACACATCTGCATCACACCTCCGAAGTACCACCAGTTACAGTAAGTAACTGTTTCTTCTCCAAGTAGCTGCAGCTGTACACTCCACATAGGTGACTTACAAGCCATCCCCTCTGCCCCTACCTAAACAAAGACTGGAGGACCATTCCACCTTGCATCCCCCTGGAAGAAGCAGTTATGGTATAATGGTTCGTGAATGTATGCTTCAATGACCATGTAGCAGCCATGCAAATATGCAATACAGACAGGTCTCTGAGAAATGCTATGGATGCTGCTTGTGCTCTCATAGAATGAACTTGCACCCACCGAGGGGGCAGAGCCAAAGCTATTTCATATGCAGTTTCGATGCAGGATGATATGCATTTGAAGACTGTCTGCAAAAAGACCTCTTGACCCTTCATGCAATCTGCATATGATGACACAGCATTGGAGAAGACTGATCTTTCCTGAATGGGGGGATGAAATGCCAATATTGCTGCCAGATGCAGTTTCAATTAACTAAATGCAAGCCCCAATGATTGAAGGCACAGCAAGTACTTCAAAATGTCCTGAATAGACACCAACAATGTTTGTATTCCACAACTAATGACCACACCAAAAATCTCTTCCATTTCACTGAATAAGCCATCCTGGTGGAGAGATTTCTATTGTTAAGGAGGACTTGCTGGACAGCCTCTGAACATCACTCTCTCTCTTTATTCAGCCATGCAACAGCCATGCCACAACATGCAGGGAGCTGAACATAGGATGTAAGGAGTGACCTTGGTTCTGAGTAAGTTGGGATGATAAGGGAGTGGTTTGGGATGCTGAACGGACAGTGCATGAAGGTAGGAGAACCAACGAGGCCTTAGTCATGCCGGGGCAATGATAATGAGCTTGGCCCAATCCACCTTGAGCTTGAGGATGACCTGTGGCATGATCGGGGGAATGGCATACTGAACAGCTGACTGCCAGCTGAGGTGGAAAGCATTGGACTGAAGCCCCCTCAAAAGTAGAACAGATATTTCCTGTTATCCCTTATAGCAAACAGATTTATTGCTGGGATGCCTCAAACTGTGAAGATGACCCAGAGTACATTTGTCCTCAGAGACCACTCATGACTCAGGAAAAATACCTGATGCGATTGTCCGTGAGATGATTTTGAACCCTGGGCAAGTGAATGGCTATCAGAGTAAAGTTCTCCTCAGTGCAGAACTGCCACAGCCAGATCGCTTCTAGACAAAGCAACCTGGAGTGTGCTCCTTCTTGTTTGTTCACATGATACATCACAGCAAAATTGTCGGTAAGTATGTGAACTACTGAGTCTCTGATATGGTCCTGAGACGTATTGCATGCATTGTAGATGGCCTGAAGCTCCAGAATGTTGATATAGAGTGAGACCACTTGCTCTGACCACAGCCCCTGTATTTTCAGAGACCCCAGCTGTTCCCCATAACCTATCAAGGAGGTCTCGGTAACAACCAACATGGTTGGCGAGGGCCAGACAAAGGGAATGCCTTGGCAAATGTTCTTGCAGTGGTGGATGAATCCAGAGAAGTCCAGGACCAGTGGAGGAAGATGAATCAGTCTATCTAAAGGGTGAAGAGTGAGACAATAAACAGTCCTGAGCCACATACAAAGGGGGCGAAGGTGCAATCTTGCAAACTGGACCACCTACGTGCAGGTGGCCATCTGGCCCAAGAGCTGGAGACTTGTCCAAACTATTGTGAAAGGCTGAAACTGCAGACTGAGGCACAGGTGGCAAACTGTCTGAAAATGGTAAGTCAGCAGAAACGCTTTCGACATAGTGGAATCTAACAAGGTCCCAATGAACTAGATTTTCTGAGTGGGAGCCAAGGTTGACTTTCTGGTGTTTAGGGTAAGACCAGATGGTCAAGCAAGTGCAGTGTGGTTCCAACATAAGAAAGAACTTCCTCTCTGGATCTACCTCTCAGTAACCAGTCATTCCAACACGGGAAGATGTGAATTTTCTTCTTCTTCCAGAGGTATGCTGTAATAACGACCACGCATTTGGTAAAAACTCGGAGGCAGAAGAGAGGCAGAATAGAAGTACTCTGTGCTGAAGTGGTGTTCCATCATGACGAAACAAAGGAACTTTTTATGGTTTGGCAAAATCGCTGCAAGAAAGTAGGTATCATGAAAGTACAGAGCAGCAAGCCAGTTGTTCTGAGACGCAACAAGGAGAATAGTAAATAGAATGACCATTTGGAACATTATGTACCTGATCTATTTGTTGAGGTCGTAAAAGTAGAGGATGGGTCTTACCCCTCCCTTGGATTTGGTACCAGAAAGTCCCAGGAGTAGAAGCCATGATGACACTTTTCCAGCGGAAACTCATCCATCACTCCCAAAGTACTGGGAGCAGTATCTTGTTAGATGGGTCCCTGAAGAGAGATGGGGAGAAAAGATGGAGAGGAGATGGGGAGGGGAACTAGCTGGTCTAACCTGATCCGACAGTGCTTAGGACCTAGCCGTCAGTGTCAAGCCTCAAGCACTGTGAAAGAGGACTAGCCTATCTTCAAGAACCACATGGTAGCCTAGAGACCTTGAAGGAGTGCAGTGTCTCATCAGTCTTGTCAGAGAACAGCATTTGGCCACTGAAGAGCAGATCCTCAATGGCTTGCTGGACATATGGGACAATGCCTGAATTTTGCAGCCAGGAAGCCCTCCTCACAGTGATCACAGAAGCCATCACTTAAGACCCTAAGAAGTCTGAGATGTCTAGTGCGGACTACAAGGATGTCTTAGTCACTAAGCTAGCCCTTAGTGACAAATAGCCAAAATTTCTCTTGCTGGTCTGAGAACTCTGACATAACTGTCCAGTGAACAAAATCCTACCAGGACAGCAAGGCTTGCTTGTTAGCAAAGGTATCAATCTTTCTGCCCATAAGGTACATTCGTTTAGCATCCTTATGCTTGAGGGTGGACTTAAACCTGGCTTGACAGGCTCTGTCCCTCATCATAGTTACAAATAGAGAATTTGGGGCTAGGTGGGAGTAAAACACCTCAAATCCCTCATGGGAACTGTGGCACTCTGTGCCTCAAAGTAGCATGTTGGAACCCACATAATCACCGGTCATGTAATTATGATATTTTTGAACAAAATATGCCATGTAAGATATCATAGAAAAGGTCATGATCTGCTGAAACTCATTATTCTGTCATAATATGTAGATCATTAGCGTGTATGAAGTTATGAGATTTTGCTGCATGGTTGCTACTGAAATACGCTGTAAGTTTGGGAATTGTCCCTTGCTAGTTCTCCAGTGAGGATAAAGGAGGTGATCCACACTCAGGTGGGCATTAAATGATGATTAATCAGCAGGAGAGTTGTAAACAAGGGTTTACAATTCTGTAAGAGAACCACCACACAATGGGGATCGCTCAACCCTGCAACTCAGCAAGCCCACCAGGCATATCTGGGCTAGTTTCTTTCCAGGGACATGGACTATAAAATAAGGGACAGAGGCATCATGCTTTTGCCTTTCTCATCCCCCACCTATGCTGAGAAGACAAAGACTTGAACTGAGCAGATCAGGCTTAAAGGGAAAGCCTATATATTAAGGACTGTAAACTACCTGTAACATCCAGTGGGGTGAGAAAAACTGCTTGATCCAAATACTGCTTAGGTTAAAGATTTAGACTGCAAGCGTACCTTTTATTTTCTTTGATAACTATTTCTGACTTATTGTGTCTACACTTATAATCACTTAAAATCTATCATTCTGTAGTTAATAAATCTGCTTTATATTTCATCTAAAACAGTGCGTTTTGGTTGAAGTGACTGGGAAATCTCATTTCAGTTTACAAAAGCTAGTGTGTGTCCTTTCCACATTGAGGGAGGGGTAGACTGGGTAATGAACTTACAGTGGTCAGGTTTCTTACCAGGGCAAGATGGTACAGTTCTGGAGTGCAAGGCTGGAGGCTTAGGAAATTTGCTGTTGCCTTTCTCTGTGTGATGCGTGAGTGGCTCAGGGAACATTTGTGCAACCGAGCTGGTGTGGGGTGTCACATGCTGTTGTTCTGAGTGATAACGGGGCCTGCAGGTGTTTGCTGCTTGTCACTAGCAAAGCATTGTAAGAGACAACCCAGGCTGGAGAGTTAGGGGGGCACAGCAAAATCCCAGTTCCAGGTTGTACCTAGATATCCCATCACAGGAATGAACTAAGCACTTTTCCATGTGCTTAACCACAGATGGTACCAAAGGCAGTGTGTTCCAGAGGGCCATAGCCAGTTCAAGGAGTACATCATTGATACACAGGGTGACTCTCCCTGAGACAGACGGCTGCAGAATATTCACTAAATTGTGGGTGTTCTCTTGCAAGAACTCCACTTGGATACTGAGGGAAGCAGCTATGTGCCACAAAACATCTTGGGCTGCTTTAAATTCTTTTGGTACCAAAAGGAGGGATGAACCAAGCCACACAAAATCATCTGGGGCTGAAGACAAATCCCTTCACTAGGCTAAAGCTGAATCCCGTTCCAGGGCTGTGGACACAGGTGGGACAACTATGGGACAACCCGCACAGAGAAGCAACGCCGGTACCTGGGTCTGCAGTGGATCAACAGTCATCACCACAGACCTGGCCGTCAATCTCGCCTTTGAGCATGATGAAGAGGACTCCACAAGTGAGGAGTGTCCCACAGATTCCATGGAGGCCACTAGCATTGATGGCCGGTAGGCGCTGGGCTAGAGGACTCTGTTTCAACCATGAGACAAGCGCCACTCCTGGTACTTGCAACAATTCATTGATGGCCCCTAATATTGGTCAGGCAATGGAAAATGGGAGGATGATGACCCTGACTCAGACACTGAGGAGCCTCAGGACCTCGGGGATAAGGGCAGAGCAAGACCAGAGGGAGTGAGTAGCTAGTCTACTTGTCTGTCGCAGAGAACGAGGCAGGAAGTGGTACGCTGGAGCCAGAAATGGTTTAAATTCTGAAGTGAGCAGCAGTACCTGAGTGTCTGATAGTACCTGCATTGAGGGTGGTGAAAACCACCACAGTAACTTTTATAGTGCTCAGGAGATTCCCAGTACCAAGGTCCCCCACACGGATTCCAGTACTGGCCCTGCTTCCTCAACCTATGGAAGGGGAATATTGGGGTGTGATGCTGACAGCCCTGAGAGTTCAGCAGCTTTTTTCAGTTGATGGAGCTATAGGTGATGCAGCCATGGCAAAGTCCTGTGGGAAGGAAAGGCAGAGAAGGTCTGTAGCTGCCTGGTACACTGCTGACATGGAAGCACCCGGTATCAGCATCGGACTCAAAGGATGCCCATAGCCAGAAGCAGAGTCAACTGTACAAGGTTTCTAAACCTGCCTACTTGGTACAGAAAGGTTAGAGCAGGGGTCAGCAACCTTTGGCATGTGGCCCATGAGGGTAATCCGTTGACAGGCTGCAAGACATTTTGTTTATGTTGACCGCCCGCAGGCACGGCTCCCCGCAGCTCCCAGTGGCCGCAGTCCACTGTTCCCGGCCAATGGGAGCTGCAGGAAGTGGTGCAGGCATTGACCACACACACATCTAAGTGGAATACATGGCTGCATATACATGAAGAAGAATGTGTATTTACCTCAATTTACAGGTAAGTAGTAAACAGGGTCCTGGAGACAGTAAGAGGGGGAAATGGCAGGAGTCCAGCCAATTCTGCATTTCAGCATACATACGGGAGGAGAAAGAGCATGGAGCCACCTTCACCATTAGACTCCACGTCGCCTTCTTTACTGTTTGACTTAATTTTGCTTTGAGAGGTAATCCTCAGAAGAATCCTCTTCAAAGGGTGACTGGACTATAAAAGTGAGGGGCAAGAACATTCCAAGGCATCGCTCTCTCTCTCACTCTTTCAGATAAGAAGAAAAAGGAACTAGCCGTGTGACTTTGGGAGGGGTTCTGACCTGAGAATTTGGTCCAAAGGTGGGCAAACTACGGCCCAGGGGCCACGTCCGACCTGCGGAACCCTCCTGCCTGGCCCCTGAGCTCCTGGCCCGGGAAGCTAGTTCCCAGCCCTTTCCCTGCCGTTCCCCCTGCACCGCAGCCTCAGCTCACTGCGCCGCCAGCACAATGCTCTGGACTGAGAGCTCCTGGGGCAGCACAGCTGCAGAGCCACAGCCTGACCTGGTGCTCCATGCTGTGCAGTGCAGTGGTGTGGCTGGCTTAAGCCGGGTGGCATGACTGCCTGTCCTGGCGCTCTGGGCGGTGCAGCTGTAGTGTAGCCAGCCACTGGTGCTCCAGGTACCATGGTATGGGGGCAGGGAGTGTGGAGTTGGATAGAGGGCAGGGGAGTTTGGGGTGGTGGTCAGGGGGTGGGGGTGTGCATAGGGGTTGGGGCGGTCAGAGGACAGGGAACAGGGGAGTTGAATGGGGGCAGGGGTCCCTGGGGGCAGTCAAGAATGACAGGAGGGGTTGGATGGGGTGGCAGGAGGCAGTCAGGGGCAGGGGTTCCAGGGGCGGTCCGGGAGAAGGGGTGGTTGGATGGGGCAGGAATCCCAGGGGGGTGTCAGGGGGTGAGAAGCAGGAGGGGTCAAGTAGGAGGCAGGGTGGGGCTGGGCCACGCCATGCCTGGCTGTTTGGGGAGGCACAGCCTCTGCTAACCAGTCCTCCATACAATTTTGGAAACCTGATGTAGCCCTCAGGCCGAAAAGTTTGCCTGTCCCTGATTTGGTCAGTCCTGTTGCTGAGAACATGTGGTAAGGATTTGACCTTGAACCAAGTCTAGTTTGTTAGGTTTTAATTACTAGAAAGCATTTTATCTTTATTTTCTTGTAAGCATTTCGTCTTTAATGCCTTGCAGTCACTTTAAATCTCTCTTTGTACTTAAATAAATTTGCTTTATTTTTAATCAAAACTAATCCATTGTTGTGTTTACACTGAACTATCTGATAACTCCAGTAAAAATAGTAAACTATTAAATATTGACCCTTTACAGAGAACATGGACCTCTAATATCTGAACTGCCCAGAAGAGGGCTGGACAGTGAAGAACACACATTCTGGGGGAAAATTTGGGACTGGGAGTGTGCTGGGGTCACCCTGTAGGTAGTAACCAAGGCTGCTAAAGCCAGAATGTAGCTGGTGTATTGCTGATTGGTTACTGGGGTCAGAGTTGCCGGACCAGGGCTGTAGCTATACATAGACAATCAGGGTGTGACCTGTATGCTGTTTGGGAGCAGCCCAGGCTGAGAGCTACAGAAGCAAAGCATTGGGAAGCACCCAAGGTTGCAGGGCAGAAAGTGACAACTCTTCACTGATCTGGACTGCACCCTGGAATGTGACAATCTCCCACTTCTTTTGCTTGCTTTCTGCCAACTGTTGGCATTTAGGGCTAATGATCAAGCATTTGAAGATCCACATAAATATGGTTCATTTTGTAAGGAGCTCCTTATATTATTTCACTAAAAGTACATAAAAAGGGCCACCAACCCTATCATGTAGTAATTACACTGGAAGCAAATTTCTTTATGTAACTACTATTTTTTTTTTTATTTACTGCTTAAGAAAGAACTATGAATGTTACTGGTCACACAATGCATTTAAGGAAAACACGAATCAACAGACTGACAACCAAACTGAAAACAACCACCATATTTTAAGACAACAACAAAACGTTAACATTCTACAACTCATTAATATTCTTCTTTTGTTTCTAATTATTAAGAAATGTCTAGTTATTGACATACGTAGCTGAAACTTATTTTTCTAAATAAATTACAATTCCATAGTTCACTGAGGTACGTTAAAAACTGGCGAAGTGCTAAGTTGTCAAGTCACCTGCATTTAAAGCAAATACCCAACTGTATCTCTGACACAGATACTGACTAAATGTCCCTTCAATTCATATAGAAAACAGATAATGTAATTTATCTAGACTTCCTACCAGTCATAATTAACATTAAAGAGGTCTTTTCTTCTTTGTCACCTCGCTATTCAGTACTTATTTGCGTTTGTTTGTACTTACTATCTGTTAATCTCTCTTTACAAATGACAACAATAACTAGTGCTATTATGCATGGAAATTAAACATGCAGATAAATGTGTGAAGGGAGCTATTTTTGAAAAAAGCAATATTAAAAGCATGTAGCTCTTTATGTCTCTTGTTTTGCTTTGATAATTAAGCTCTGGTCTTGATTTGCTTTAAACAAAAAACTTTTCCAAGGACATTCATGTTGAATCAAATTCAACATATGCACTCTGTTTAGTTTCAATTTATTCAAATGCATTATCGTTAACCCTTATTTGACTCATGCCTATTGTCTTTGCTGACCAAACAAAACCAGTCCTTCATTTCCCAGCAGCTATTGTTACGTTTTTAAATTAATTTGTGAAATAGCAAATAAAATTATGGCAGAAAACCCTCAGTTTTTAATTTGCTTGGTGTCTTCACCACTGACTACCATAATAACAACATTGACAAGTCTAGTGAGTCTAACAATTCTTGATTCAAATGCCCAGCTAAGTGTGAGAAATGTAAGACAAGGAGATTGGAGAAAATGTGTGATGTAAAAGAAAATCCCTGAATTATACTGTGTCCACTAAGTATAGCTAACGGAGAAAAGAACTGCAAATGAAAAGTACTGCTCTCTCTTCTTAAGCCTGTTGTTGATAGTCTAGCTTTTTGAATATTGCAGTTAGACAAGCATTATAAATATTATCCTATTGTAAACTTGCTATCTTAACTAGCTGAGCATGATGATTATTCTCTAATATAGCAACACTTTGGATATCTTGTAATGTGCTCAATGGTATGCTTCAGATAGGCTTCATTTTAGCAATTACTTAGGTTGATATTAACTCAGCCAGTGATACTTATGTATGGCATAAAATAGTCAGATGTTATGCAATGTATCCTATGATAAGCCAAACTATAAGGCTTTTTTTTTTGAGGCCTTGTCTATTAAGAAATGGGCCTTCATTCTACATATTAATAGTGAGCAAATAGTTATTATTGCAACATTCTTGGATTTCATTTACATATAAAAAAGTTTGTTTTGCTTCCTGCATGAACACATTTTTAGAAATTTTAACAGCACCTAATTTCCACAAGAACAAAAACGGGTCAAATCTCAAAACCAAAAGCCACAGAGAAAACAAAAGACAAGACAAACGCCCAGGCAGCCAGCTGCAAGAAAACAAGTATATTCTACAGCCTGGTAGCTCCATCTACTGCCGAGCATGCATATGCAAGAAGGGGGAACTACTGTATATCAGCAGCTCCATGATACTCCAAACAGGGAACTTCCAAGTAAAAAGGTAAATGCTAGAGTTGCCTGGGAAACAGAATTTCAATTTTACCATCAATTTCTAGTTTTTGGATTTTTTTTGGTCTGATTCAGGATGGAAATCCCCAAACTCTATTTTTTTCCTTCACAGAATGGATATTCTGCAATATTTTGTTTTGGAAATAACAAAATGTTCTCACAGTGGAAACATATAAGTGTTTCTGAAATTAATTATTGCTACACAGGATCCCTGGAGGACTACAGCAGAGCCCGGGAGCCTGGAACCCCAGCTCTGCAGGAGCCCACCAAGAAGCTGCTCCACAGCAGTGGAGCTTGGAAGCCTGGGCTTCCCATCACTTAACCTGGTGGGTTGCCATGGAATTGGGGAGCCACAGATCTGTTAATTTCCAAGAAAAACTGAAAATTTTCTGTGTAATTTAGATTTTGTGGAAAGTGTATTATCTGTCAAAAAAAAATCATTCCAACAGAAAATTTCCAGCTAGCACCAGCAAATGTGTAAAACTAATAGTGCTACACAAAAAATCCAAAATGCAGATATTCAATAGGAAGAAGGAAGATAATGCTGAAAAAGACAGATGATAATGGACAGGAAGTTAGAGCATCTGAAATGCAACAGCACAAAAAAGGAAATATACTTGCTGTCTATACATGTCTGATGTATTCAAACACATATGAATCTGGCGTACTGCATTTAATTCTGGGCACTATATTAATTGGAAAGAAAAACTGACAAAAGAGAGAGAAAAGAAAAAATATTGTCAGGGACTAAAGATACTGAATGATACATTTATACATTTAAGCTTAAAGAAACTAAATATGTATAGTTTAAATGATGAATAAGGAAGGAGTAACAACATAATTACACAGTTGAAGGGTGTAAACACACATGAGGAAAAGGAATTACTGAGGATGATCAATGCACATAGGAGGTCACAGTGGATGCATTGTTTGGAACATTGAAAACTAGAGTGGAGAAAATTTTCAGAAAATGTGTTATAGGGAAAAAAGTCATCCATTTAAAGATTGATAAACTCGTTCAGATGACTAAAATTTTCCTTTCAAGGCCCAACCTTTCCTCCTACCCAGCCCAATGTACTTTGCCCCCTTTCTCATCAGACACTGGACACACTTCAGACATGAGCTGGGGCTCCAGAGCTTTACCATGCTCCTTTCATCTGTCCACACAGACTATTTCTTAAGCTGTATAAAACACAATCTTATTGGCATTAGAATTAGTTTAGCTAGCAACCTTAGATGGCACTACTATGCATAACAAGTCCAACATAGAAGCACAGAACACAGCTGTAATTGTCCTTAAAGAATTTATCTGGAAGGAAGGAAGGGCAGACTGGGAGAAGTTAGTCCCAGAATGGAAAATTTCTTACCCGATAACTTCCTGTCTGCTTGCAACATGTCCCATAACAGAGCTGTTCTCCTCTCTGCAGTTCTGCTTGCAACATGTCACAACATTCTCTGGCTTGTAAAAATTCTTATAAGATGATTGGTATTGAAGTTATTGTTGCTAATCAGTGAACTGTGTACAGTAGGCTAACTAGCACACAAAACTGCAGACTAAAAATTAAATGGGGTCTGTTGGCTACTGAAGCCACACCATGGATTGTAGAATCACGGGAGACGCTAGCAGAAAGGAAATTATTGGGTAAGAAATTTCCCATTTGGCAGCCAAAGGTCTCCCACAATTCTCTGATGTATGGGAAGTAGTGAGCAATGAACAGTAAGCATGGAGGGATAAACAAACATACTGAAAAAGAGAGGTATACCCTTGAACTAAATGGATGAATGGTAAATTATTTACCGTAGCTCATTGCATGCAGCACCTTCTTTTCTAAGGAGGCCTCTGCAGGATAGAAAATCCACCTTATAATGTTTAATAAAGGTGTTGATATAAGATACTTTGCTGTTCTATAGACTCTCTCATAGTTGACACACAAGCTCTTTCTGTTTAAAGTCACCAAAGTTCTCGTAGTGTTTTGATTCCATTTCTTAAGAAATACATTCACCTGATGGCCTGTATGCATAACTTAATCATCTGTCCAAGGATACTTCGTATGCCAGAGACCTTGGCACTTTGGGTGAAAGAACATGAACAAGGAGCCTAATCTTCTTGTAAGCTAATCTAGATCTTTAGTGTTCTCTCTATATCCACTTTATGCCACAGACTTCAGTAAGGCACAGGATTTGGGCAGAATGATAGGAGTATCACTTACTGTGACATATGGAAAAAGGAATCATGTTTGGCAAGAGGCTCGGGATTTCTTAAAAGCACTTATGTTGTCATTGTGGTACACACAATATAGTTTGCACATGGATAGAGCTGCTAACTCCAAAACTCATCCAACAGATATGATAGCGATCAAGAAGCAGGTGTTTTGATAGAGAAAATAGAGTGGTGTGACCACTGTTAGTGGTTCAAAAGCGTGGGTGGTTAGAGCTTTTAGAACCAATGGCAGATCCCACTTAGGAACGATTGTTCTGAACATGTCTCTGAAAAATCTTGAGACTTGAGGATTTTTGACTAAAGAGCTTGAGTATTCTGCACGCAAGACACTACTTATGGCTGACACCCCAAAGTACTATGATGTTAGGCAGAAGATCTTTGTCCATACCATCTCGAAGAAAATCCAGAATTGCTGGAATACCAAGATTCTTGAGGTTTCTGCTTTCTTGACATTATGAGCTAAACCATGACCAGATGGAAGTGGTGGTCTTTAGCATTGAAGAGCATCTGGAGGCCAGTAGAATCCTACTCACTTTGGAGGATAATTCAAAGCAATTAACAGCTCCTGTTCAACAGTCATGCTGTCAGCTGGAGATGGCCTGGAGAACAGGACTTTGGTGAAAGATGTTCAGACTCTGGTCAATGTTGTGGGGGTTCCAACGTCAAGTCTACCGGGTACAAAGAAGATGGTCTCTGTGGCCAGTGTAGAACTAGAACTATATATTACCTTTGCTACCTCTCACCTTATCTTCTGAATCACCTCCTCTAGAAGGTGAAGTGGTGGGAATGTGAAAGCAAGCCCTTCAGCCACCAGCGTGCAAGAGTATTTGTTCCCAGTGACCTGGGATCTGCTTCCTTGATGAAGTACTTTGGTAACTATTTGTTCTTGTGACTGGCAAACAGATAGACAGCTGGAACTAGTCACCATTCTGAGTTGTTGACTGTATGTCTGTTGGGCCAATCTGCGTTCATGTCTATTTCTACCTTCATGTGAATTGTTCTTACAGAAGCCAGAGTCTCTTCAGCCCATTCCATTATTTCCATTACGCCAAGTGTAGAGTTGAGCTTCAAATTCCCCCTTGGTTGGTGAGGTATGCCTCTGTGGTACTGCTTGACTAGATGGGGTGGTGAAATGAAGACTATTTTCACCACTTTTAGCTTCAAGAGGCTGATGCTCTCATTCCAGTCTATGGAGTTCCACGTGCCATGAGCTGTACTGTGTCCCAGATATGCTCCCCACCCCCATTAAGCTGGCATCTGTAAGGAGTACCTGAGGGCCTGGAGGACAGATATGAAGATCCCTGCAGACACTCCCTGGGATTGTCCACCAACTGAGAGATTCTAGCATGTAGTACGGAACCAGCACCTGATCTATCACACATTCCAGTGAGTAGTTCCACACCTTCTGGAGATGCCTAATATGGAATCTTGTGCATGGTATAATTGTTATACATGAAACCAGAAGGCATAGTAGCTACAGACACTGAGAGATGAACAATCTTGGATTCCTTCCAAGCATGAATATCAAGTTCTGGATTTGCTCAAATCTGTCCAGTAAGGGGAAAACCTTGGCCACAGATGTGGCTCTTTGTGGAAGGGAAGAGATAAAAGAGCTCTTCCTGCTGTTTATCACAAACCCATGTGCTCGAACCAACTCTGACGCTGGAACGGTGGTGTCGTGAGCTGCTTCTTTGGTCAGGGATCTGATAAAAAATGTAGTCTAGGAAGAAATACAGGTTAGGGCTCTGAGACTGACTATGACCACATGAGCATCTGGTAAAGACTCTGGGAACTGATTAAAAGCATCTGCTAAGTCCACTGAGGTAACAAAATCCCTTTGGATAGGGTTGTTACTGCCAAGGCTATGGAGTCCATCCAAAATCTTGTTTTCTTCATCCATTTGTTGAGCTGTTCAAAATCCAAGATGCTCTAAACCTCTTCTCCAGTACTTCAGGCGACACACTCCATATTTATCATTATCCAGAAGAACCTTCTTTCTGAAAGAACCAATTATATTGCTCTTATAGCCAGAAAGAAAAAGCTCTCATTCATACTACTCCAGATAGGTGACTGGATGTAGGGACAGTGTGGGGCTCTTAGCCAGTGAAATAAACAACCTCTCTCACCCATATAGACTCATAGACTTTAAGGCCAGAAGGGACCATCATGATTATCCAGTCTGACCTCCTCCTCATTGCAGACCACAAAACCTCACCCATCCACTCAGGACGTAGGCCCATAACCTCTGGCTGAGTTACTAAAGTCCTTGATTTAAATTAATCAAGCAAGCAAGACTCCACCATTTACTCTAGATCAAACCAGCAAGTGACCCATGCCTGCAGAAGAAGGCAACCCCCAGAGTCTCTGCCAGGGAGACCAGGGAGAAAATCCCCCTGCCTCCAATTATGGTGATCAGTTAGACCCTGAGTATGTAGGGAATGCCCACCAGCCACACACCTGAGGCCTCCCTAGCTAGTGTCCCATCACCAGACTTTGGAGATATTTACAGATAGGTCATATGCCACTGTAGGCAATCTCATTATACCATCCCCTCCATAAATTTATCAAGCTCAGCTTTAAAACAAGTTAGGTGTCTGTGGTCAAAAGACCATTTTTTAAAGAAGTGGGATATTCTGCTTCCTAGATTCTAACTGGGTAGCAGGCACAGTCTTTCATAGTAAGCTCTTAGAGCTATTGCAGCTACCTCTGGCTTTGCTTCCTGATCCACAGTTGCAGGGTTTTCCTCTGACGTACCTGTCTGCTTTCTTTTCCTACTTCCGTGATGAGGATAGATGAAAGGAAAATTTTTGCATGTAGTTGGGCTTTAGTACCTTTTCAAGGTACTGTGTGGAGATGACAGGAACTACTTCAGTTTGGATGCTGTGTGCTACTCTCTCATCCAATTTTTCTTAAAACAGGGAAGAGCCTGTGAATTTGGGTGCCTTAATCACTAGATTACAGAGTCATTCTCTCTCTGTCCCAATGACTATTTACGTATTTATCTATAGTGGAACAGTCACTATAGGGCAAGGGTGAGAGAGAGAGAGAGAGAGAGAGACTGAGACTCTGTAGTCCATGTGTGATGGGCTGGATCACAGAGATCCCCTTGGGACAGCCACCTGATGTGCTGAGACTACCTCTGAGCCCGTTTTCCCTGGCAGCTTAGGACTTCAGTACCCTGTCTTGCTGAGCAAGACACGCTAGCCTGGTGCAAACACAGACCAAGGTCTGAACCACATCCCCCAAAAGCTGCAGGTTTAACTGAAAACAGCTTAAGATGTGCTCCTGTCTCCAACACCCAGATACCCAATTCCCAATGGGATCCAAACCCCAAATAAATCTGTTTTACTCTGTATAAAGTTTATACAGATAAACTCAAATTGTTCGTCCTCTATAACACTGATAGAGAGAGATGCACAGTTTTTTGCTCCCCTAGGTATTACTTCCTTGCTCTGGTTAATTAATAAGTAAAAAGGGATTTTATTAAATATAAAAAAGTAGGATTTAAGTGGTTCCAAGTAATAACAGACAGAACAAAGTAAATTACCAAGCAAAATAAAACAAAATAACGCAAGTCTAAGCCTAATACAGTAAGAAACTAAATGCAGGTAAATCTCACCCTCAGAGATGTTCCAATAAGCTTCTTTCACAGACTAGACTCCTTCCTAGTCTGGGTCCAGCAATCATTCACACCCCTGTAATTACTGTCCTTTGTTCCAGTTTCTTTCAGGCATCTCTTTGGGGTGGAGAGGCTATCTTTTGAGCCAGCTGAACACAAAATGGAGGGGTTTCCAGGGACTTTTATAATCTCTCTCTTGTGCAACATCACAGCCACAAGATGGGGTCACTAGCCACCTGGGCAAGTCACATGTCTATGGATGATTCAGCTTTTTGCAGGCCAACGCTATTGTTTACATGTTAGTTTGAACGTTCCCAGGAAAGCTCAGATGTGGATTAGCGTTTCCCAAAGTCCACTGTTACTTAATTACTCCCAATTATTTGAATAACCCCTTCACACTATGTTGACCAGATCTGCCTTATGTGCTTCCTACAGCAAACACTTTAAATATAAGCATAGAGCCAACACTCATAACTTCAGATATAAAAATGATATAAGCATATAAATAGGATGAATATATTCAGTAGATTATAACCTTTGCAAAGATATGTTACATGTCATATCTAGCATAAAATATATTCCAGTTATGTCATATTTACACTAAAACATATTTCTATAAAGCATTATTGGGTGCAATGTCACACCAGGAGTTAGGGCCAGTCTCTCTGCTTCAATCACTCATTGTTTATCCACAGTCGAACATCTTCAACAGAAGAGACGGGGAGAGCCCCATATCAGAATATTCCATAGCTCAAAGGTTCTCTTGAAAAGATGGGAGACCATTCTGGCAGAGGAGGGGGAATTGAACCTGGGTCTCCCACATCCCAAGCAAGTATGCTAATGACTGGGCTGGAAGTTATAAGGTGGGGATCACTGCCACCATTATTACCACCTTCCCCTCTTCCAGTTGGATTATCAATGGGGCTTAATCCAGTATGCATGCTCAGAGGCTGCCTACCTAACTAGGTGCTATATGTGACTAAGGCAGATGATCCCATCTTCCCCGATTTGTGAATTGTTAGGCAAGGAGATAGTGTCTGGGTGCCTAGAGGGAGGTAGCAGCGTGCATGCCCTGAGGTAGAAACATAGGCGTCTATGGAACTTTTACCCTGAAAACTTAAGTGCTGAGTGAGTTTAGGTGCCTACTGCATTCGGCAAGAGTTCTGTTGATCATAGCGGAGCCAAAACTGGAACTAAGGTGCCTAAACTCAAAGAAACTTTGTGGATCTGGGGCAATGTGTTTAAACCTAGAAAGAGATCCAGCAGCATGAGCGTGGATATTTTAGCAGCGTCCTTGGTCATAAAGAGGTTAATGTGTTAGAGCCACGAGGGCTGTGTCTGTGCTGTGCTCTGGTATGAACCCTGATTGTGGTGCTTCCAGGATGTTGGTTAATGTCACTTATGGTTGGTGGTTACGACTTTCTTTTATTTTTAATCCAGAAATGCGAGTTGGAGACAGAATGGTCGTTGGAAAGGTCATCAGCGTTGAGTGTTGGCTTCCCGAACATTGTACCAACTATTGAGGTTTTTCAAGGAGCAAGACAAGTGAAAATGCACAATAATAGTCCCATGTGATGCAAGAAATAGATGCACTGAACAAAGTGGCAAAAGACAATTTATTTCAATAACAGTATATCAATATACAGAACTCTTTTGTGGCAAAGACCACTAAGGTGATTTACCAAAATGCCACCAACAAGGTTTACCAAGACTCTTTTGAAAGGTTTCCCTGCCAGGTAAAATACCATTTCACCCCACACTTGGGATAAATATTGCAGGGAACTGTATGATATGAGCAAAATGAATTCTACACTGGAAATGAAAGTGGCTGAGATCTATGTGAGGTGCTAGACTTATCCCAATGTACCTTCTCCTATGCTCAAACAAGTTGTGGATGTGGTGTGGATGCTGTAAAGCAATAAAGCCCGTGGAGTGGATAACATACAAGCAGAAATAATTAAAAGTGGCGGGGAGGCACTCATCAGGGTATACCATAAGTTTGTCAGTGTGATCTGGGAGCATGGAAAATGGCTCAAGAGTTGGATGGTTCCTATTCATAAAAAGGGGGACTTGGCTATTTGTGGATGTTACTACACAATCTCATTATTGACTCACCCTAGCAAAATACTGCTATACATTACCCTGAAGAGAACTGTGTCCACGACAGAGAACCTTCTGGATGAAGAACAAGCCAAGCTGAAGCCCAAAGGGGTAGAGTGGAGCAAATATTCAATCTGCATGCGCTATGCGAGACTGTGCTGGAGAACATGGGAAGATAGATTATGTCTTTGTGTATTTTGCTAAGGTGTTTAACTGCATGTGGCACAAAGCGCTTTGGGCAACCTTGCAGTAGATGACAGCTGGTAAAAATGTAATAAGGCTGATATAAAATTACTACGGAAATGTGACAGTTTCATTTTTTGTGGAGAGTGAATAAAGTAGTTGGTTTGACTTGAGGATAGGTGTCAGAGATGGTTGCATGCTATCTTGAAGAAATTTTAAGAAGAGCCATTGATGGAAACCTATACAAGTTCCTGCCTGTCAATGGACAAAAAATTAGTCATCTGTGCTTCACCAATGATACTGACCTGATGTTGCAAGAAGAGGTACAAAAGTTGTCAGAAAGACAATGGAAGCAGAAACGTTAGGTCTAAAGATGGCACATGAAAAGAAAAAGACAGTAGTGACATAATCTATTGAAAAAGCAGATATTCCTAACTAAATCTGAGGTGGACTGGAGTGCACTGGGCACTTCAAATACCTGGATAGCATGACTACACAGGATTCTAAACATTACTTAGAGAGCCGAAATAGAATTGAGCTTGTGACTCCTGTTCTACTGAGCCTCAGCCACATTCGGAGAAGCACAGGTAAAGCATAAAATGAAATTGCTGCAGTCTCTTGTCTTCAGCATCTTGCTATATGCATGTGAAACATGGATGCTAAGAATGGACATTAAGTCCTATCTACACTGCATCTGGGAATGAACCTCCAACCCTGAGTCCACATACCCGTATCAGTGGGGCTCACATGAGTGTGCTAAAAATAGCTGTGCAGACTTTATGGATCGGGCTGGTGCTCAGGGTCTAAATCTTGGGGTGGGGAGAGGTTGGCTTCAGAGCCCGAGCTGCAATGTCAAAGCACTGTACACACAACTATTTTCAGTGTGGTAGCATTAGCACACCCAACACAGGTCTGTGAATCCAGGCTGGGAGGCTCGCTCCCAGACACAGTATAGACATATCTAAAGCGGTTTTCTGCCTTCTCATTTAAATGTTACAGGCTATTGCTGCGCATTAGCTATCCCGGCACATGATCTGTTATCACATCTAAGGAAGAGGGGAGTCTAGTTTTGGCACTCTTCGGATAAGAAGGTTCACTTGGCATTAACACAACACCGGAGCCAGACTTCCAAATATGGATCACCAGCAGATCCAAGGAGAATACATAAATCAGTGATGAGCACAGCAGCACTTTCGATTCTGTTTGTTGGCTACATTTGAGAGCTCTAACCTTTGGATTTCTTCAAAGCTCACATTTAAGATATCTTGACTACAAAACTATTTCCTTTAGTAAAAACTGATCAGATTATACAGAACCCATTAGCTGGGTTCTTACGCTCTCCTTCATTAATAAGAAAATTTAGCCAATAATGCCACTAGAGGCAAGCCTGAAAAGGTAAACCTGTGCAAACAGAGCACTACCATTCCAGAGAAAGCTCATTATAAGGCTCCAGAGAAACTGGTGTCCTGATTTTCCCTATCTTAGGGCCACTTTGTGACACGCTTGTGATGCTAAGTGGCTCTAAAACCAGTAGGATCACCCTGTGACAGATATTGCAACTCCATGCAGTATCTTTGGGGACCATTATATTAAATTTATGAATGGTTTATGGATCATTGTATTCTACTTCTTGGGGGAAGATGTTCACAGTTTCTCCAGGAACTAAAAAATAGTGAGGGATTATTAAAGAGAGTTACTGAGACTAAACAACTTCAGAGAAGTGCCACCTCACAGGATGGTTTGCATATAATGGTTCAGGCAGGGTTTTCCAGAGGCCTGTCTACACTTTAAATGCTACAGAGGCACTGCTGTAGTGCTTCAGTGTAGACACAACCTGTGCCAATGGAAGGGAGTCTCCTGTAGGTGTAGGTAATCCATCTTCCATCGACCTAGCACTGTCTACACTGGGAGTTTGACTGGTCTATGTTGCTCCAGGGAGTGGATTTTTTATACCCCTGAGTGACACAGCAAGGTTGTCTTAACTTTTTAGTGTAGATCAAGATAAAGAAAGGGCTTTTGGTATAAACCTGTGGTCTGCAGACCCCTGGGGGTCCATGGACTGTGTCTAAAAGATCTGTGAAAGGCTGTCGTTACCATAGAACAGTGGTTTTCAACCTAGGGGTCCACAAATTATATTTAAGATTTCCAAAGAGGTCCACATATCCATTTGAAATTTTTTAAGAGTCTGAAAATGAAAAAAGGTTGAAAACCACCTGTATAAACAGACGAGCTTGCCTTCATTTAGGTTCAGCAAATGGAAATGACTCTCTGTCCAAGGGGAGGCCCCAACCCTTGTTGAAGAGTTGGAAGGGATACTGGCCTACCATATGGAAGATGGGTGATTCTGGAATGCTCAGTGTGGGTTTAAATCTATTTTTATATGATTTTATCTACGCTTTTAATGTATTAATAAATGTGTTAGTTTAGAAAGAGCTGAGTGGTAAGTTTTAACTGCTGGCTATACCAGGGGTAGGCAACCTATGGCACGTGTGCCAAAGGCGGCACATGAGCTGATTTTCAGTGGCACTCACACTGCCCGGGTCCTGTCCACCAGTCTGGAGGGCTCTGCATTTTAATGTAAATTTAAATGAAGCTTCTTAAACATTTTAAAAACCTTATTTACTTTACATACAACAATAGTTTTAGTTATATATTTTAGACTTACAGAAAGAAACTTTCTAAAAATGTTAAAATGTATTACTGGCACACAAAACCTTAAATAAAAGTGAATAAATGAAGACTCGGCACACCACTTCTGAAAGATTGCCAACCCCTGGGTATACACTTGCAGAGCAATGCACAGGGGCTGGCCTTCAGGCAGCCTGCTTGAAAGGGCTATCACAGTTGATAGCAGGGGGTGTACAGATTTAAAATCTCTGATCAGAAGAGAGTGGGACAATGGTCCCTACTCAGAGACAGGTGATGGGTGGAGACTGGGCACACCTATAGTGGACTGCAGACAGGGAAATACAGGTGCAGCTACACTGACACAGTGACACACACCAACACAGGGGGATATTTCAGTGCCATAAAGCTGGTATAATGCCTCCTATACCCCACCCTCCCTAACCTGCTGATTTTGTAGGGGTATCACTGGGAAAAGGGAGGCATTAGCCAATGTTTTCAATTGCCCTAGCAATTCCCAGTTACTGTAATTGCCCCTGGGGGCCACTTGCAGTCAGTATAATTTAAAGCATCTCAAACTATACTGAGGAACTGAAATGGTGTACAGATCCCAGGATTAGTGCAAAGACTGCTACCAAACAGGGCAGCTCTCTCTTTGTTTCCATCCACTCTACCCCAGAACAGTCAATACGCAGGTCCAAACCTTGTTCCCTTTTAAATCTGTGGAAATTTGCCTCATTGACTCAAAAGGTACCAGAGTCTGGCTGTGCAACAAAGCTCCACCCCCTCAACATATGTTTTAGGAACTCCTGTATTACTCAGCACTTGGTAAGTGCCTGGGGTTCTGTCAGCAACAAATCACTCTCTCACCACAAAGCAAATCACAAAATATAATATGTGCCTATTTTTAGGCTACGCAGTGAAGGTTTGTGGCTTTTTTTAGGAGTGGTATATTGTGATTTAGGATTTTCAAAGAACAACAGAACATGTATTGTTTTCTGATTCAAATTTGCACCAAAAACTGGAAAAGAAACCCCCAAAATTTCTAATGGGAACTCACTATAAAAAAAATTACCTTGATTTTTAAGATAAACCTTCTACACAGCAATGTGTCATGCCTGCCTGATTATTAAAGCTCAGAGAGGTGCTGAAGCAGGAAATGAAGGAACAAAGCAAGAAAAAAAAATTAGAAAAAACTAAAGTTAATGCAGAAATACGTCTAACAAAATTATCAAACATGACAGACGTGGAAAATATCTTATTGGTCAATGTAAGAGTTTTAAATGTTATGAAAAATTGATTTTTAAAGTACGACATCTCTAAACATACATCACATGTCATTTCATACAAGTTATTTGAAATGTACTGATCTTCTCATTTGTTCCATCAGTCTACTGAAAAGATAATGGAGCACTCTAAATCCTTATGATAGGTTAGATGCAAACAGAAGTTCTTAAGTAAACGCATGTAATAGCACTACCAGTGGATAAATTCCAACCCTAACAATGGGACATTATATAATAAATTAACAAGTGAGTTCTGCTTTGCTTCACATCAAGGCCAGTACCTCAGCCTTGCAATCCTAATTTGCAATCAGGGTCTAAGCACAAGAAAATGCACCTAAAGAACATTAAACGTTAAAAAGTAGCACACAAGTCTTCATAGCCTGCCATACAGTGCACAAAGAAAGCCAACCATCACCAGCAATTTTATTTTACCACAGTCGGACAATACCAAAGCAGTTAAATTTGACTCCATGCAAGCAACTGTGGGAAATTATACTTAAAATGACTATATATGGAAAATTACATTTGAAAAAATGGCTCAGTGGAGGATGTATATGTATTTCTGTATGGACAGCTAAAACCTCTAGTAGTATATTCAAGTCTATTCTGTAAAATACTCTTCCTATTCATCCAACTCAAAGCAAACTGAATTCTTAGGCTATAATAGGTCACAACTAAGTACAGTACCTTGCTTCAGGAATAATTTTGCTTTGTCTGTCAACTGTCAACAAAGCACAAAAAGCTCACACAGTCCAGCCATGTATTGTACATGTTAGGGAATCTAACAAATAGTAAGAATTCAAGACTTCATTGGAGCTATGACGCCACTTTAGCTAGGAAACTAAAAGTATTTTTCCCCCTTCACAGACTATTGTATGACAAAACTTTTCATGTTAGACTGTTTTGAAGAAGCTAAATAAATATGACAAGTATATTCAATATCGAAGGTACAATGAAGATCTGATTTTCCCAAATACATGGTAATAAACAGTTATGAGTGCTTGAGCTGATACATCTACTTCAGTTGCATAAAGAAAGGAAAAGAGAAAAAGAATGTGAAGGTAAATGTTGCATACAAAAACTGTGATAGTAGATGAATACTGAAGGAATTTGTGTTTATGAAGGTTTAAAAGTTATACATACACTTTTACAGTTATGTGTAGTTCTAAGTTTAGAAGAGCTTACTGATATAAATGGTAATGATAGAGTCAACAGCCGGTCATCTTAAAACCGGAATTGTTTAAAGCATCACTAAGCAATGTTTGATCATTTAAGTTTAATTATTTTCTTCTTGAGAATGGCACTAATGAAACTGAATATCTTTCGTGGTTTCGAAGAGCAGTTTGAATAGTCTGCAAACAGGACTAAGGGCAGACAAGAGAGCTGGCTGAGCCAGGGGGTTGCTAGGTGATGCAGAATGCAAACCCACAAACTTGTTAAGGTTTACCCTTCGCTTTCATGCCACTCTCACACAAGCTCTACAAAAGTTCTGAGCATTAACTTTCAGGTAGCTATTTAAAAAAAGGAGGGGGGCCAGGGGGAAGAGGCAATCTCAATTCTTCCCCCCCCCCTCAAAAAAAGGGTAATTCTCAGGACTAAAAGATGGAGAAGTCATAGGCTTTGAGCAGGATGGTGAGAAGAGGGTCTTTTATAAATACCAATGTCAGTAATTATTGTAGACTGGTAAAAAGTTAATACTTTAGTCTTCAGAAATAATTTCTGTAAAATTAAAGCAAAGACAGTTTCAGCAGTAGTTACACCTGCAGTTTAAATAAGAAATTTTGTTAGAAACAAAAGCAAAAGTAATACAAATTTCCTCAGTACAGATTACAAGGCCACAAACTTTTCAGAACAGCCATTTGTTTCTATCAACTCCATTCCAAAGCTTGTGATTTTTTTTTTTTAAGTATCTGATCAGAGATTGTCCAGTAAGAGCACTTTATTAGATCATCAGTCAGAGGGTTTTACAAGCACCAAGAGCAATGGGCTCAAAAGCAGTACATCAGTTTTAATAGACCAGGGTCTAATAGTAAACTGCAGATACTGCTGAGAACTTTCTATGCACTGAACTCTTGAAAAAGCACCATCTCTCCAGCTTAAATGCAGCTGCCTCTTTCAATGCCGCAAATGGGTAAATTTGACAAAAAAGCCACCATTAAGACTACATGAAAGGCTCAAGACAACATCCTTTCAATGCTTTGTACTTCAGTAATCAGATGTACTTACTCACCCCCTCCCCCAAACCCGATCAAGAACTATTTCTGAATGGTAGGAAATAATTCCACTTTGTACATCTTTTAGTTAATCAAGACTTTCTATTCAGCAATTTGACCTTTTGTTCAAAACAGGATTATCAGTTTTTTCGCCAGTTACCAAGGGCGACTCGCATGGTGAACATAATTGCAATAATTTGCAAAACACCATGGCAACCCACATTACAACTAGGTAAATACTGGTCTTTTGTGCTACATTGTTATTTTCAGAGATGCTGAAGTCAAAGAACGAATGACAAATGAACACAAAATTTATATTTGCTTTGTCTCAAAAGAGAAGAAAATTGATAAGAAGAATTGGGGGGAAACCGACTACAGCTGTAATTTCTAACTTGATTAATTAGGATGGTAACAGTCCTTAACAGTATATTCAACAAACAGCCCTGACTTAGTCTCTCCACCCACCTCTCTTCTCCCTACACTACTACCACTAACCCCCACCACAGACAAATTTTTTCAGCTAGGAGAACAAACAACCCCATTTGCTCTTTTCTTCAACTTAATGGAATCCTTAATTACAGAATATTGTTCTCCTGCTCTTCATTACACTGAAATGAGAGAGAGAGAGAGAGCGCGCGAGCGCCAAAGCAGACAGGGTAGCTACAGTCATCTTGTCTGCTTTTTTTGGACACAACAGGCCTAATGATGAGATGGCATTTTTCTGGTATTAGCAGATGTTTTGCAGCAAATAATTCAGTAAACTATTTAGCATGTCAGTAAAATCCTGCTCTCATTGGCAGTGTTAGGTAAGTGTGAAAGCTAAAATGAAGTTATGATTTAAATCCCCAAACATCTGATGGAAATATCTACTCACAAAGTAAACTTATTCTTACAATTACCATGTTTTGGGGATTTTTCTGGAATATTTTGCATTACAACAAATTTCTATTAATATATTATGTATCACCATTATTTAAATGTTTCCATAACAACTGTTAAGGAAACTATTGTTAAAGTATAGATTATTTTATTATTTCTACAAGAGACTAAATTAAAAAAAATTACAATATTTTGGTAAACTAAATAATAAATATACAGAGTAAATTGTATTTGAAAAATTATTTGCTTAAAAAAGTGCAACATGGTATGTTATGATTATTGTTCAAAATAAATCCACTAAATATTACTGCTGTAGAAGCTCTGTGCAAAAACATTATTTACTGTGACAATGAATTGTCATGAGTAGTTGCAGCTTTAGTTTCCACAGTACCATTTCAATAATAAAAGCAAGCACACATCTGAGTGTGGGCCAAATTCTGTCATCAGGAGCACAGTGTGTGACTCCTAGTGAAGTCAATGGAATCCCTGCAGGCGCACAGAAATACAGTTTACCTATGAGTGCATATCCATACTACACACACAAAAACTTGGTTACGAGATCATTAAGGTTACAATGTCAAGCACTTAAAATTTAGAAAATGACAGAATTAAGGTTGTATGTGCCTCAATTCAGCTCCCTTGTGAGTTTGCATGATATGGTCTTTAATTACATCTCATACATTTTTTCACATACCTACAGAACCCTGCCTCATTTAATGCAAAGGATGAATGGTTCACAACTAATGAGCAGCTAGTCAATATTTTGTTTTATCCTTTTGTTCAAGGTGTGGCCTCATGCATTATTCACTGCATACAATTCAAACCTTGCTCTGAAATTAGAATTATTACTTTCCTAAACAAATTATCTTCACAACAGCTCAGTGAGATAAGGAAGTATTATTACCTCCATTTTACAGATAGGTAATTGAGGCATAGTGAGAGTAAGATAAAAAGCATTCACTAACTTTGGGTGCCCTATCTGAGATGCCTAAGACTTAATTTTTCAAAGTACATAGCATTATATAGCACTTCATATGTTCAAAGAACAGCTCCTACTGATTTCACTTGCAGCTGTGAGTACCCAGAAGTTCTACAAATCACTACCCACAGACTCAAGTCGGACACCCCAGAAAATAAAGAATACACAAGTTGTGACCAATGAAAAGTTTGGTTTAAGTAATTTGACTAGCTTCAGATAGGAACTCTGTGCCAGAGGCAGGGATAAAATCCAGATCTCAAGGACAGCATTCAACTGTCTTAACCACGAGATTATCTTTTCCCATCCTGCAATTCCCTGCCTCATTCACTGGACGAAGTGGTTGCTCCCCTTAGTTGAATAGGGAAGGCCTTCGGTTTTGGGCGGGCCCAGACGCACCTATCTAGTACTTCAGATTTAAAAGTTTATTAGAGAATATTTAAATAAAGATGATACAAAGAGTTTGAAGCGTCAGCATTGGTCATTGGGGGCAACATACAGAGTATAGGGGGAAGCTGGTATTTGGGAATTGGTTAGCACATAACATATACAGTCTGTAAGGTCCCCAATGCGGGGTGTACGGTGGGTGGGATCAATAAGCAATAAGGGTACATTGCCCATACAGTGGGTTACACGCAGTCATGGGTATAGGTAAGCGGGCCGGGTAATGGGGACAGGATGACCCTCGCATGGTGGAATCCAGTTTGGTGGGTTTAGGGCTCAGGGGATATGGTTCAGTGGGGGGGTGGGGTTTATAGGCCTCCTCCCCCTAGTACACACCTTCCAACTTCTGCAACAAATGAAGCAAGAATTCTGCAGACAAGTCTCCCTCACTACACAAGCCTGATTCATCCCCAGAGCAGGTCTACCCTGTGCACTGAATGAGGCAGGGATCCTATGGAAAAAATCATATGGGATCATACAAATATTGTATCATAATGCACATTGCACAAGGGGGTGAAATTAAGATTGTACAGACAGCTTTAATTCTGGCATTGTCTAACTTCTGAGTGCTTGACTGTGACACCTTGTCAGGTAGATTTTCTCTGTATAGGTTTCAGAGTAGCAGCCGTGTTAGTCTGTATCCACAAAAAGAACAGGAGTATTTGTGGCACCTTAGAGACTAACTAATTTATTAGTCTCTAAGGTGCCACAAGTACTCCTGTTCTTTTTCACCTGTATAGTTTCTTAGGTTCTTAAAAGAGCAAACCAATAAAACAAATCCCATCATTTGGCATCATATTGATACAACATAGGTCACAAACAGGTTTGGAACCTTTAGAGCCACCACACAGACTTCTGCCACCCGAACTCCTGGAGTAACTGACAGCAATAGGAGACTGCCATCCTCTATGTGGACCAATACAAGACCAGGATAGGACACACTTTGCCAGTAAGCATTACAGATATTTGATGACAGCAGAGGAATAGTGAGCCTGAGTAGCTTGGATTCTATTCCAGACTCTGGAGGGGAGTGTGCTCTGGGGGGCCCAGACTGTTCCTGGTGGGCCCATTCCTCCTAAGCTTGACCTCTTCTTCCCCCTCCCCTCCAACTTGTCCCTTTACTATTCCTGGTTTCACATCCCAATCCCATTAAAAAAATTGAGAGTTGGCCACACTGCATCCTATTGAAAACAGTGGGAAATGCTGGCTATTTTAAGAATGGCATCTTAACTCAGGGCAACTTGTGGTTGCTTTTCTGTTATGAACAATAAGAAATGGCAGCCATTTTGAATGAGAGAAGCTCTTTGTGGAATTCTCTGAAGATTTGTCAGCCTCTGATGAAGTAGAATTTTCAATGATAAAGAAAAATAGGAAAAAATTACCATTAATCCTAAAAGCATTTCTTCAAACATAGCCTATGCTCAAAATCTCAGTGAATTTTAATTATTTGTGAAGTTTTAGGACTGCGTTATTCTGCTATTCTGATTAGAGACCAAAAAAAAAAAAAAAAAAAGGTCTGATACTTTCTTAAAGGATCCATTTTAAAATTAATTTTAGCTCATGAACTCAATGGATCAACTTGTATATCCACAGAAAATTCATTCTGCACTCAAAAGGTAAGTGTTATTAGTTTGGGAAGGACATGCAGTATTTTTCATAAATACCTGGGTTTTGTGCAAAAATGTAGCTGTTTAGCCACATCTGGTGCCTCCATAATATACTTCTATTGTAAAGCCTGTGTGTCAGGGGCTCTCTCAATTTTTTATGTACTTGGTGCTCACTCAGTGATTGTTGTCTTTGTGACCAAAGATGACACAGACAATGGTATTACGACTTGAGTACAACTGACTAAAAAGACCAATGCATGAATGGCAGTACTTTCCATACTGAATACATATATAGTTCAATATTGAGAAAGGGATTAGTCTGTACCCACTAAATCTACCCGTTTACAACTCAGCCTCTGTGATTAACCTCAAACCAATTAACCCCATTGTTGATTGCTGCTCACAAGGGTGATCTGTTGCTGATGGCTCCCAGCTGTTAATATTTTGCACTGCTCCAACATGTGCTTCAGTGCTCCAACGTGTGTCCTTGAAGCATTTCTTCTGGCTGCCTCAGGCGCAGAAACCCATTTTTAGTTTGCTGTACAGAAACTGCTTTGGTATTCTGGTGTCATCCATCCTAAATATATGATCGACCCAGCATAAAAAACAGTTACTAACTTTTCTGTAACTTTTGTTCTTCAAGATATGTTGCTCATGTCCATTCCAATGTAGGCGTGTGCGCGCCCCAAGCACAGTAGCTGGAATTTTTTCCCCTAGCAGTATCTGTTGGGTTGGCTCCATCACCCTTTGGTAGTGTGTGCTCATAGTGCCAGTATAAAAGGCCCTGCCAACCCCATTCACTTTGTTTCTTCTTACTGACTGTCTCCCAAAGAGGAGACAAAAGGGTGGGTTTTGGCATGGACATGTGCAACACACCTTGAAGAACAAAAGTTACAGACAGAAGAAAAATGGTTACTAACCTATCTGTAACTTTTATTCTTCGAGTGCTTGCATGTGTCCATTCCAATGCAGGTGACTCACAGCAGTTGTACAAGAGGTGGGTTTGGAGATCAAGGACAGGCTGATTGTAAGATGGCGCGACCAAAACTGGCATCATCTCTCATCTGCTGCATAGTGCATTATGAATATGCGAACTGATGACCAGGTTGCTGCTCTGCAGATGTCCTGAATCAGGACTTGTGCTAGAAAAGCAGCAGAGGCGGCTTGAGACCATGTGGAGTGAGCCGTTAGATTAGCTGGAGGCAAGAGGTTCGTGGGTTCGTAACACGACCAGATACAAGAAGTAATCCACAATGAGATTCTCTATGCAATGAGGAGACCTTTCATTCTTCCCACTATTGCTATGAACAACTACGTAAATCTGCAGAATGGTTTGGTCCTTTGTATATAGAAAGGCAGAGCCCATCTAACATGAGTGGAGGCACTGTCCTTCTCTATTCGCATGTGGCTTAAGGTAGAAAACTGGCAGGAAGATTGCTTGACTGCAGTGGAAATGTGAGACCACCTTTGGAAGGACCGACAGGTGTGGTCGCAAGTGGACTTCGTCCTGGAATAAGAGCGTATTGGGGGCTCCAATGTGAGGGCCTGGATTTCTGAAACTCTTTTTGCAGAAATGATAGCCACCAGGAAGGCCACTTTACAGGAATGGTGTAACAATGAACACGTTGCTAGGGATTCAAACGGGCACCCCATAGGCTTTAACAGGACGAGGTTCAGGTCTCAGGGGAAGATGGGAACTTTATCCTGGGAGTACATCCTTTCCAGGCCTTTGAGAAAACGGATCAGCATCTCATGTGAAAATACAGATTGGCTGTCCACCTTGGGATAAAATGCAGAGATGGCCACTAGGTGAACCTTGAGGAGAGGGCTAAACCTTGTTGTTTCAGCTCTAAGAGGTATTCAAAGATGAGCTGCAGAGATGACTGCAAAGGTGGAATTTGTCATTGGGAAACAATGGAGTTCAGATGGAAAAACTGTTTCCGTTTTGCAACGTAAGCAGCCCTGGTGAACTGCTTTCTAGTGCCCAGTAGGATCTTGTGGACTTGCTCTGAACAAGCCCGCTCCTCTGGATTTAGCCATGGAGCTTCCAAACTGTCAGATGAAGAGAGCCAACCATGGTCCCAGGAGACATGAGCCAGGTGTAGCTGAAGCCATAATGGTGCCTCCACAGAGATGGCTATGAGGATGGTGAATGAATGCTCTCTGGGCCATACCAGACTCTGAGAATGACCCACACTTGGTCCTGCTTGATTTCCATCAGAACCATGTGGATCAGTGGGATGGGGGAAATGTGTAATACAGGTGCTTTATCCATGGCAACAGAAATGTGTCCCTGAGACACCATAGGTTGTGACCTTTTAGGGAGCAAAGCTAGTGGCATTTCCTGCTGTTGAGGGTGGCAAACAGGTCTATTAGGAGAGTCTCCAACTGTTGTAAGATGTCCCTCATGTCGTCTGTACAGAGAAACCACTCGTAGAGTGAGGAGAAAAATCTGCTGAGGTGATCTGCAAGCTGGTTCTGTGCTCCTCGGAGATAGGATGCCTCAAGACTGATGGAATGAGCAATGCAGAATTCATACCCTTTGGCTGGTACAAAATACTCGTGCTCTTTGTGCTTTGCTGTCAGAGGGAGGGAGGCAGAAGTTTGCCACAAGGCTTTGATCGGATCCATAATGGATTCATTCAGTGGTAGGGTCACTCTAGAGTGGCCCATTGATGATAAAATGTCTAAGAGACTGTGTTGCTTCCTTGAATACTTCCACTTAGACTCCCAAGTTCGAGGCTACCTGCTTTAACAAGTCCTGGTATGCCTTGTGGTTGTCTTGTGGCAGGGAGACCCCAGCATTACTATTGCCTCATCTGGAGAGGAGGATGGAGGAGGCTAAAATGGGATGAGAAACCTCCATTGGTTCCCCAGCATTTGAAGGAGCCTGCAGGGCTTTCTCCTGACATTCAGTGCCCTGCTCAGTACCAGAGTCCAAATCTGGAATCTCTCAGCACAGGACCGGGGGTGCCCTAGCTTCCAAGACAATGGAATATGAGCATCTTGAGGGGGTGTCCTACAGTGGGGGCACCCCCAAAGATTCCAAAAGGACCACTGCATAGCTGACAGTCCCCAAGGACCGTTGGCCAAACGTTTGGAGGCACTGCTGAACTTGGGGCCATGGCGGCATAGGAACGGCCCAGGGAGCAGCAAGGTCGGCCATGCTGACGAGGGGAATAAAATCCCACCTCTGGGTCCAACGAGCTGCAGTGCAGGGACCAGGGCAATGACGTGCCTCTTGGTACCGGAGAAGGTCATCAGGGTGGAGATCTTAAGTCTGTCAAGAGGGGTTTACCCCTAGACAGCAGCCTCAGCACTGGGCAAGATCCTGGTAATATCTCCCTGCCACTTGGCGGTACCAAATCTTGAACCTCCAGTTACACCAGTAGGATGAGACAGTCCTTGGCCACTGCAAAAGCCTCAGGGGTTGACAGCACTGCAAACTGGCTGATATGCTGTCTGCCCTGAGGAGGCGGCTCCTGTGCAGGTGTTAGAGGAGCTTGCAGCAGCACTGGAGTTGCAAGCACTTGATGAGGTGCCAGGGATGAAGAAGGGCCAAGATAAGGGTCTGTGTCTGCCCTGGTCTTCTTTTGCCTTTTGCACCAGAGACTGTCTCTTTTCTTGGTGCATGCAGTGCTTTTTCTTTGGCATCAGAGAACAGGATCAGTGCTGGAAGTCATGACCCATTGGAAAAGCTCGATGCTGAGTCTGAGCACGGCTCTGAGGCAAGTCTTAAGGCTGAATCCAACGAGCTGAGGACATGAAAGGATTTGAAGCTGAAATAATGTTTGAAAGTTATCTTCCACAAAACTACACAAAGTACCCTAGCTACAGCTCAGAATAATCAAAGTAAGGTACGCTAGGATATTTGTATCTGGTAACATACTGCAACATTTTTGTTTCTATTTCTCCAAAAATAACTCTTATTTTATTGTAGCACTTGTAAGGAATATAAAAAATTGTCATAATAGATCAGACGCAGGCCTCTGGGTCCCCTTGGTCCAGTATCTTGTATCTGACAGTCACAGGAATCAGATGTTTCAGAGGAAGAGCTAAGAAAACCTGCACTAAGGGGAGGTGGGATAATCCATCCCTGATAAAGATTTTATCCTAATCTCTGTTAGAGTTTGCCTAAACAGAGACCTAATTCATGGCAGGCCAAGGTGTGAAACTGCAGTGCACTAGCTTGCCACTCTCTAACTGGTCATGTGGACCCAGCCAACATGCACTAAAAGTTCTGTGCTGAGCACACTATGCAACTTTTAGTGCCTGACAGAGGGTCCACATGACCTTTAGTGATTGGCAAGATTCTGTATTATAGATTTACACCTGGCTTGCCACACACAAATTTCTTAATCCCTGAAGCATGAGATTTTATAGCCCTTCCAACATTTTTGTTAGCATTAACTATTATAATTCTGGACGTTGTTTGTCCAAACCCTTTTAAAATGTTGCCAAATTCTTTGCCACAATATGCCATTGAGACCATGAGAGCTAGCACCTAATTACAAGTTATGTGAAAAAGTATTTCCTTTTATCAGCTCTGAATTTGCTACATTTCACTTTCACTGAAAGTCCTCTTGTTCTTGTGTTGTGAGCTAAAGAATAGAAGCGCCTACTCTCTCTCTCTCTCTCTAATTTATTTTTTACATATACTTTCATCAGGTCCCTATACACTTTCAAATATAAACAATCCCCAACCTTTAAAAATCTCTTGCCATATGAGCTTTTCCATGGCCCTAGTCATTTTCATTGCCCTTTTCTGAATTCTCTTGCATTCTGCAATATTCTTTCTGAAACAGGATGATCAGTATTCCATCCAGTATTCCAGATGAGAATGCACCATTGATTTATATAATAGCAATAATATTTTCCATATTATTCTCCCTATGCATCCTAACTTCTTGTTTGCTCTTTTGGCTGTGACTGAATATTGAACAGACATCATAACTGAACTGTCCATAATGATGCCCAACTCCCTTTCTGAGTTGATAGTTAACTCAGAACCCTGTAAGATGTACAAATAGTTCATTCTCTTCCTTCCAATATGTACGAGTCTGCATTTATCAACCCTGAACTTCATCCGTCAATGAGGTTCCCCGAACATCTAACTTCACCCTCTGAAGTGCATCATAGTCTTCACTGGATTTTGCTAAGTTAAATAACCTTGCTGCATCTACACATTGTTACTTCACTGCTCACCCACCTTTCCAGATCATTAATATATGAATATTAAACATTGTACTTATCTGCTATATATAGTACAGAGCAATGTGTATACTCTTGGCCTGGAAACAACTTACAAATACATATATATTTATAGACATTGCGAACCGGTGAATTTTGAGTAGCCCTAGGGAGTTTAGCAGACAATCACTAAGGTGACATTGACCCCCTAAGTCCCAAATCCCACAGCTCCAAATGTCTCCATTTCATGGTGGTCCAGGATGACATCTCAGGCAAGTCCACAGTTCCTAGAGAAGCAGGCCCCAGCCCATGCCCAACTCTCCTTCAACTCAGCACCTTTTCCCCAAGGTGGAAGTCTTTTCTACTGGCCCTTTCTGGAACTCTTCGTACCCTTGACATTCCTTTAGCTTCCAGTTTTCATGGGTGTTGTCTCTCTCTTTCTCTCTTTCTTTATGGAATGAGCTGGATCTGGCTTATATAGACCCCAGAACCTTCCCACTACCAGCAGGCTCTGAGAGCATTGGTTAATTGGATCCAGCTGCTTGGGTTTTTTGTGAGCGTTTTCCCCCCCCCCCAGGTGACAGTTTACAATGTCATATACATAAACAGAATTATTTTATATTTCAGTAATGCCCAAAGTCCCCAGTAGGAGTCTGGGGTTCACTGTGTAAGGCAACGTACATACATAGAGGAAGACACAGTCCCAGCCTCAAAGATATTATGATCTAAAATGACAAAACAGATGAAGATGGGGAAAAGGGACAACTACAAGCAAAGTGATCAAAATCATGTTAGTTCTATGTCTTTTTAAAAATTAAAAAAATCAGTTTATTTATATTAGAAACACTTTGTTGTTTTTTTGGGAGGAAGCCAAGATGAGGAAGAAAGAGGAATGACTAATGGGAGGGCGAAACTGAAGATAAAGAAGCGAGAAAGAGGGAAAGACAGAAGAGAAGGGGATGAGAAGCATAATGCATAAAACATAACACCAACAGTGAGATTGGGCAGCTCAAGAGTTGCAGTGGTAAGTAGGATGGAACAGAGGGAAAGGACAATCAGCTGCCAAAAATTCAGTTTAAGTGATAAATATGTGAGGAGGTTTATGACTTCAAACTGCTAACTTCTCCCCATTTTGAGAGAAGAAGAGGTGGTTATGGGGCTAGGCCCACTGGGTGGGGAAATCAGTCTGGGTGGGATAATAGAAGGGCTAGAAAGCCTCAGTTTAATCCTTTGGTCTGACAGGTAGCTGATGCTGGGTAGTTTAAAAAAGGAATATGAAGGTCTAAGGATTTCCATATCCCCCAACCCCAACTGATCTGTGGATGAGGGAAGTGGAGGCTATGGACCTGTTGAGACGCCACGTAGAGCAGAGTAAACATTTTAGGGCAAGTGTTTTGGGATGATCATATTACTCATGTAAGGCAAACCTTTTCTGGTGGATGTAAAAAATTGACATGCTCAAAACTGTTTACAGTTTGGAATGTGATAAATCCCACAGGAGCTAAATTTGTGGACAGAATGCTGGTGAGGTTGCTAAAAGTATGTGATAACTGTAATTTATACATTGCTCTGTGATTTTCTTTTAGCATGGATCTGATCGCTACCTAGGCCATAAATATTTTCCCCACAAGATCCTCGCCTCATTCAGTGCACAGGCTGGACTGTGGGAATTAACAAGGTTGTTGCCTATCTGTTTGTGTAGTTAACAAGGTTGTTGCCTATCTGTAGGACACTATCTCATTTATTGCTGAAATTGGAAGGTGCACAGTAAAGAAGGCAGGAAAACTCAGAAAGAGAAAGGATGGTTTCATGGTTAAGGCAATGGAATGCCACCCTGAAGAACCCGATTCTACCATCACTTCTGACAGAGTTCTTACATGATGCTGGCCAAGTCACTTGCATCAGAATTTTCACAAGTGGCCACTGTGTCTCCCTTATTTTCTGGAGTCATTCAGGATCAGATTTGTAGACGTGCTAAATAGTCCCATCTGCAATGAAGGTCAGTGGGATCTCTGCTCTGAGAATATAAAATACTATAGAATATTAAGTATTCTGAAATATCAGGCCCTCAAAATTAGTACACATTCCTGGTGATTTTAAGTTTAATCTCTCTGCACTTCAGTTTCTCATGTGTAAAGTAGGGATACCACTACCATCTCGTCACACAGGAGGTGTGTTACGAAGATAGTTCTTTAGAAATGTTAATGAATTTAAGATGACAGCAGCATAAGAATATATGAGGAAATTAATAATTCTACATTCAGTTCAGAATTTGGATGGTACATAAATAATACAAGGACTTACACATTGAATAAGGATAAAATATTCTTTGCACTGTAGTCTCTTTCACCAACAGACAGTGGTCACAATAAAAGACATTACCTTAGTCAACCTGTCACAAGGATAAAGATAAAAATAAATACTGAATAACTTATTCATTCACTAAATGATGGGGTACTGTGGAAAAAAATAGTATCTGATTTTGTAATCAAAGACTATATCATAATGCACATACCAGAATTAAGGTTTCCCCTGGTGTATTTCCTACATTCTGAACATTTGACTTTGTATACTAAACATTTTAACACTTTTTAAATGTACTGTCTTGAATTAAACACAAAAATTTTAACTACTGAAAAAACAAAAAAGTTTCATTATGGGGAAACATACGGCCCCACCCACATAAATCGACAGATCCACAGCACAATCCTCTATCACTTGAGCTAGTAACAGTAGATGGCTGTCATCTTCCATGTGCACGTTCCAATAGAAGTGGTGGAGATATTTTGCAATTCCAGGTTCTGCAGTGCAGTGGTTCTCTAATGCTTACAGACCCTTCTCTGTCCCTGTCCTCTTGCACATATCCTCCCCACCTCACCCAGACCCCTGATATCCCCCTCCATCTCCTATCATTCCCCAGCTCCTTCTCATGTTCCCTTCACCCCCCACATCCCCTGTCCTCCCCACACTTGGCTCCTAGGCCCCCTATCTTCTGATTCCGTCTGCTCTTTCCCAGTGCCCATCCTGGAGGTTTCTGGGGTTCTTCTACACCCTACATTTGAGTCAGGTAGCTTTCTCCTTCGCCTCCATGCTGCCCAGGAATCAGCATGGGGAGCACTGAGAATACAGGAGAGACCAGTTACCCACTTTCAGTTCTGGTAACCAGCGAACAGCAATTACCACTGGAGCAGAAGTTCTGGAGCCCGATGATGAATTACATTCAATCATTAAGTGAGGAATTATGCAAGCACAGTTAGGTTTTGCTGACTGGAGCTGGGTGAGTATGGACCAGATGGACCACCCTTGGTACAGGCAGAATCTTCAGAAAATTTAGCTGCCAAACTCTACAAGTCTCTTGCATGAACATGTATGAACTGAAATGTTTCAGAGGCTTATAAATTGGCAAAATCTGAGTAAATTTTCACAGGGATGACAAAAGGCACATCCCAGACACGCAGGTGACCTCTCTGCCAAATTTTGAGTTCCCGCTCCAAAGTATGAAGGCACTGGTACGTCAGAGAAACAGCTTAAAAAATTTAAAAAAAAAAAAAAAAGCCACACACGGACAAAACATTTCCCCCAATCTCATTTCTGGAAATGTCTGAAACATTTTGCTGAAACTTAAAAAAAAAAAGAAAAGAAAAGAAAAGAAAAGAAAATCAGCTTGAGGCAGACACCTACTATAAAAAATGTCAGTCAAAGGTTAAATTTTGGAAAAATTAACTGAAAACAGGGTCTTGCAATGGAAAGTGTCAAGCAACCTTATACTACAGATGGCATCATCTCTAGTTATGTGTAAAGCTTAATAAAAGCTGCCCTGAAGTGTGTGGAAAAAGGTTACTAGGGACAGGTTTCTGGGCCCTAAACAGCAGTAAGGCCCTTAGCATTTTTGTAAGAAGTAATGTACAAGACATTGTCAGTGTGGCAGAAACAGCTGCAAGGTTCAGTTGAGTCCCAATCAACTGGCTGCTGAGTGCTCTGTGCTTCAAAATACAAAGGCCATATATTCACAGCCAAAACAACTTAGTTTAACAATAGGTAAATATGGTTTGCATCAGTCTGTATGGACAAAGCCAAATCATGCAACAAGCAGGGTTTGAATAGCGTTTTCAAATGGACTGAAGCAAAGCCATCCACTATCATTCCTTCATCTCCAAATATCTACTATCTTTTTCAAAGCATAGGACAAAATGGTATTGGTTGTCAGATTAAATCATCTTCTTGAAACACAGAGGCAAGTTATTTCTGTCTTAAACTAGAACTTGTCTGTTCTGTAAGAAGATAAGATTTTATTTTGTTTATACTGTGCAAATAAAGCTTGAATAAAGAGTACCTGAAAAATGCGTTAGCCCAGTTTGGCAACTGTACCATGGCTATTGCATGTTTTTTTTGAAAATGCAGCTTTAGCCCAGTTTGGCAACAAACAATTTCAATTATGAGAGTTTAACAACTGTTGTGAACAGAATTGTTCTATAGAAAGCACCAAAGACAAATAGGATGAAGAAAAAGAGAGATGAAATCAGCACAAAACTTTATTTTATGGATTGCTCAGTAAAAGTTGTCAGAAGAGCCCATATGATACTCCCAACTATTGTCAAGATTCCATTACTGATATGAAATGGAAATTTGAGAAAAGTTAGAATGAGTGGCGGTACTTCTTTAATACAAGAGGTGTACTTTCTTCACTCCTTTAACTGATTGAGGTTTCTCTATTTTCCTATGTATCATTTTCAACTTTTTTCCATTGTAAAAAATATTTTTGACTCTTTCCATTCTTATGAAGTGTTCTGAAAGCTTGATTTAAAAAAAACAAATCAAAAAACCTGCAGATAATTTAAAAGAAAGGAGGGTCTACTGGGTAAGGCACTGGGTTTGGGATTCAGTCTCTGTCACAGACTTCTTCGGAAAAATCACTGTCTCAATTTTCCCCATCTGTAAAATGGAGATAATATTTCCCTTTACCATAGGGGTGTTCTAAGGATAAATTAGTTAGTGTTAGTGAGGTGCTCCGTTACTCTAGCAATAAGTGACATGCAAAAGAATATACATATAATAACAAAGTGTTTTACTTCATGTTGATACTATTTTTAAAATAATCTATTTAACATGTTACAAGCCACATACAAAATTATAGGAGTTAGAGAAATACAACCATAAAGTTTTAACACTTAGTATGACTTTTCACTTGAGATAGGCTTTTCATGAATTAAAAACCAAGACTACCCCATTGCAAAAGTATAAAAAATAAATTACGGTGCAGAAAACATATACCAAAAGAGAGAGAGAAAAAAAAGAGTTAGGAGTACTAGCTAAACAAAAGCAAAGGACGAAAGAAAAGAATCCAATATTCATTACATGAAAATATTGTATCCAGACACACGGTCACTTCCAGATTGATCCTGCAGCCGGATCTGCTAGCCCAAGCCTGTGTGGAGTCCATTGAACTCAGTGGGAGTCCATACATGTGCTCCAGTCCATGCTACTGGATCCCATTGCAGGATCTGGTCCTTAACTTGCTATCCAGATGAATTACTAGAATTGTTTTCAGCTCCTGACAATGAATCTTTTAACCACAACTCCTAAGATGAGGGACCTCATAATTCATCTATGGAATGAACACATCACCTACTGTAACAACACTAACAAAATACTAAAAAATTCTAGTATATACTTCTCTGTAGTATGCCTTCAGTGAAAAAAAACTGATACATTTAGCCTAAATATTTTACTGCAATCTTCAATTAAATTTTAGCTTCATAATTCATACCAGCGACTCTCGTAAGCAAAGATTAAAACTTTTCTTTGAATAAGAACTACATAGCATATTTTTGTTTCTCTTTTCTGTTTACATGGAGAAAACATTCAAGATATAAAATTATTAAAAGAAACAATCTTAATATGCAGTTTGGTAAAGTTCAAGTCAGTCTTTGAACAACACATTTATCTATCCAGTAAAGCTTGTGTTAATGCGATGTAAGAGTTTGGCAAATTCAACTCTAATGGAGCATAAAAGTGCTTTTGCTTGAAAGTGAGATCACATTTTTAAAAATTCAAAGCATGATCATTTTTTTCTTTTTTTCTTTTTTTTTTGCAGGAACAATCTGATACAAGCAGCAAAGCTTAAATAAACTAGAAACATTTCAAATGATCCATAAAAGATTAATAAGCACTGCAGGAAGTCCTATAGGCTCAGCATATACGTTTTCCATCTTTTGCCTCCCATGATGGGCATGACACAAAATACTAAGCAGAACTCAAGTTTCAAAGTCACCAAATGTTAAGGTCTGCAAGCTTTGATATGAAGGTGGAGTGGGGTCACCATCTTGGACTTCTTAATTTAAATAGATAACAAAATATTGATTTTATTAGCATAATAATTCTGCAAATTATGGCACTTCACACCATTCTTTCTACTACAAATGGACAAAAGCAAAACCAAGGCAAAAGGGGTAGTAGTGAGCTACAGGCCACTAATATAACAAGAACAAAATGACAGCTATTATTTTGGCAGAAATAATCTATGCTGAAACACAAAACACACATGCACACAATTTCTTTCAATACAATTTTCTTGTCTTCCCACTGACTTCTATGATTACCACAGAAAGCAGGGTTCTAAACACATTTCTCAATTGAATCTTCAATCAATAACGGTAAAATTTGAGATGGGAGATATGGGAAAATGCATTATAGCATTAGTAACTGTTTGCAAAATAGGTTGAGCTTATCAATATGCATAAAAGTTGTAGGGAAGAAAAATCAGTACTATAACAGATCATGTATTTTTATTTAATCCAAATGGCTTGAAAAGCGAAAACCTCAACAGTGACTATTCCTAGGCCAAGTCAAATCATGCAGTCAAATTTTCATTTGTTTTGAGGGGGTAACTATTATACAAACATTGTTTGTAGCATGATACTCTTAAGACAGTTTAAAAAAATGATACGTTTCAATTACCAAGTGAAGCAAAGTATATCTGAACATTAATAATGGTTACTTCTGTACATTATTTAAGTAGTTCCACCTAGTAATCTTAATTTCATCCCTTTAGAAAAAAAGAGAGAGAGAGTCAGACAGACAGAAGTCTGGAAGGAAAAGAGTCTGTGATCCTAAATGAAGGTCAGTCTGACCTAAATATACTCCCTTTAGTGGTAAGAGTTCAAACTTATTTTAAAAACACTGAAGTAAGAGAAAACCCAAACAACTAAACACAAAGGTTCATTTCAAATTTGAGAGTTCTCCTCTGTGGGGAAATGGAAAAGTTTAGCTTCTGCTAGGACTGCCAGATTATATATGCTTTCTAAATTCTCTCTCCCCCCCGCCTTTTTTTTTTAATCGATATTATAAATTGTTTACGTGGCTACATATAAATTGGGAGAAGGGGTTGTTGGTACCATAGAGGACAGAAAAAAATTAATATGGAAATTTAATATAGAAAAATGCAATATTAAAGAAATAGATGAATATTTAAAAAGGAAAGACTGGATAACTTCAATACAGAAAAAAAGGATGATAAACGTGAGCTCACAGTGAGAGACTGAAGCAGAAAGATAAAAATTATGCTAAAATAATACGCTCATCAAAAAGGAAAAGTGAACAAGAGGGAAGGACTAGAAAAAATTGCATAAAAGACTAAAGGTAATCATTTCTCTCCTCATAGCATCTATGAGGCCTTAGTTACTGTGTACAACTCTGGCCACATCACTATAAAAATGAACAGTGATAAAAGAGTATCAGAGGGGTAGCCGTGTTAGTCTGGAACTGTAAAAGCAGCAGAGTGTCCTGTGGCACCTTACAGACTAACAGACGTATTGGAGCATGAGCTTTCGTGCGCATGCGTCCGACAAAGTGGGTATTCACCCACAAAAGCTCATGCTCCAATATGTCTGTTAGTTTATAAGGTGCCACAGGACTCTTTGCTGCTCTTAGTGATAAAAGAGAAGCTAAAGAATAGCAAAGGTAAGAGAATAGAAAGATATGAAGTCTGAAGACAAACATTTCTAGAACTTAAACAAATTAGGTCCAGTGTGGATATGGTAGCACTCAGCAAATACTTGAACAAAATCATAAAAGGGTAAACTGATTTGAGATTGACCACTGGCATATTACTTAAAATAAAGAATTTAATCAAAGAAGGGCAAGTTTATACTATCTACATGGAAAAAACTTTTTTAATAGTAAGATTAAACTAAACAATGAAACAGTTTGTCATAAGGTTAAATACTATCATTGGTAATGTTGAACAAACTCTGGGGAATACTTTAGGATAATGGACACCCTGTTCTAGGTGCAAGGGGTAGTTCTGGATGTGTTACCTCCAGCCTTAGCCCTGTCTTAACAGCAAAAGCAGTTTAGCAACTGGTAATAGTTTCACAACTGGGTCTAAAAGGTATGTCATTATGTACATTGATATTACATTGTCATCTTGAAAACAGTGCTCAATTCTGAGATGCCCCATCTCAAACAAGAAATAGTAGAAATAGAAAAGGTATGAGAGACAGGCAATGAAAATGATTTATAGGCATGAAAAAGCTTCCATGTGAGAACAGACTGAAAAGACTAGGACAGTTAGGTTCAAGAAAGAAACAAGAGGGCAACATGATGGATATAAGACAATGATTAGTATGGAGAAGGAAAATCAGGCACTTTATTTACCCTTTTTTCACAATTCCAAAAAGTAACGCCAGTGAAATGGAAAGGCAAAAAAAATTTAAAACTATTAAAGGAAATACTTAAAACAATGTGTAAAATAACCTGTGGAACTCCTTGCCATAAGGTATCATGAAAACAGCACAATTCACAAAAGGTTTACACATTCATATGGGTGAGAATGTTCACAATTAAACTACATTACGAAGATACTTCCCTGTGGACAGCTTATTCCAAAGTTTCTCATTGTGAAGTTTCTTGAACTTTCTTTAAAGCTCTTGGTATCAACCAGTGTCAGAGACAGAATACTAGACTAGAGAGGCCACTACTGGTACAAAAATTCCTATGCTCATAATTACTCAGGTTCCCAACCTGCATTTATGGGACCAAACTGATTAATAACCGGAAGTTTAAAAAAAACACAAATAAATATTTTCCCCGGATCTAATCCAGACAAGATTACCTGGATTCACAACTGAGTATACTTCCATTTCACAGAGTAAATGTGGCCTTTTATGAGTCTAGTGTTGTTCATAGCGGAAAAGGAGAATTAATTATGCAGTCTGTAATGATACAGCAGTCTACTAAATAAGTCACACAAGGTTCCTGGGAAACAGTTATTGCAGCAGTTCGAAGAATCTTAAATAAATCATTTGTTGGTACAGCTCTTCAACCAAAATTAGAGTATTCTATAAAACAGCATTGGAGCCAAATTTACCATAAATAGTAAGCATATAAAAAGGGAGGCTTCAATTTGTCTTGATTAGAATCCAGTTTGTGTTTTTGATGGCCCTAGCTATCTTGGGAAAGAAAATAAAAAGAAGCACTCTTTTGTTATGAGAAGGGACAGTGGCTAGTTCACTTCTGTGTGTTTCAGTATAAACTACGTTAATTTATTCACGAAAACTTTACTTCAGAATTCTAATTCAAAATATCTAAAATGTACTTTTCATTTTCAACGTGGTCCTGAAAATCTACCTTTCATCTTGCGTACTACTCTGAAAGAAGTTGTAAGCAGTTACAGAGGTGAGGTAGAAAAAAGGGAGAAATTAATGCCGTTTTGCTCTTACTACACCTCTATCTCGATATAATGCTGTCCTTGGGAGCCAAAAAATCTTACCGCGATATAGGTGAAACCGTGTTATATTGAACTTGCTTTGATCCACTGGAGTGTGCAGCCCCGCTCCCCTGGAGCACTGCTTTACCATGTTATATCCAAATTCGTGTTATATTGGGTGGCATTATATCAAGGTAGCAGTGTATTAACTGATCAATTTGGCTGTTTCATACGACTGAAAAGGCAAAACTGTTAGGTGTTCAGAAGAGACATGAAAATGTTTTCCCAAAGGCATTATTAACAATTAATAATCATTACACTGGTGCCTTGTTTACCTGACCTTGTGTAAATTCAGCAGCCTTGTAATTAGACCCATATTTTGCACATTTGTATATTTCCATGCATACATTTGACTCATTCATTCATCCATTAAAATTTCCTTGACAGACGTAGATGGATAATCAGGGTACAATTTGTATTTACTGGATTACAGAAAATTGCCCAAACTGTTAAGTTCAAGGAAAGCATATTCTTGTCTTTCTCTTGTGACTGATGTAAAAGCAATTACATATCAGAGGATGGCCCCAAGACTCTCTGACGTAGCAGCAGAGATTTTACAATCTGGTGTCTTTAGCAATATTTGTTCCTGAAAATGATGACTGAGTTTATAGACTAAAGAAAAACAAAACGCTACCTAGTACATCTTGTCTAAGCAACATATTACACTTTAATTCAGTAAAAAGTAATCCGCTCATAAAAGTTAACATGCCATATTTATTTCTAACTTCACTACAAAAGACAGGCAATTTGTTTTTTCTCTGTTTCTCCTATCCAACACCTCGGGTCTCATGAACTGACTGATGGGTAGGGTTCTCTCATTTTGTAGTGCTGGAGACAGCTAAAGCTGACAAAACTGAAACAGGGTGGAAGGCCCCTCCTATTACGTCCTGATAAGAAAAAGTTCTTCTATTTAAATATTAGGATAAAAAGTTATTACAACAAGATACTAAATGTCTGATAATAATTAACTACAGCACAGGACTGGTACAATTTTGCTTTCAGAAAAAGAAATTATGGAACAACCAGTGTTGAACTACAGCAGTAAGTGGGGCTGGATCAGATACCTTCTCTGAGGAAAGAAATTGATAAATATAGGAAACTCTAATCTAGGTTTGCCAGTCATCAAACATGGGGAAAAAGAGAATAATGAAGGGAAGGAAGGAAGGAAGGAAATTATCCAGGAATATAAAGGAAAATCAAGTGAATTTTGAAAGGTTAAGGGTACCAGGCATTAAATATATTCCTGCCTCAAGGCTGCATCACATGAGGGCTCAGTCCCAGTTTGCAAGTGTACTGATGAACACATGATAAGCTAGTTCATCCAGATGATTGATTCACAGATTTATTCCACAGAAGCCGATTACTTTCGGCCCAAGATGTCAAGGCTAATCTAGTACACGAGCTTGTGTTGTTTTTGGAGATTTACTGGCTTCTGTAAGGCAGTGGAACTTTTGTGTTTCTTTCCTCTGAAGCTGACGTGATATGCCCCCAAAAGGGAAATAGCTTTCCTCTTGGGGTTCCATATATTTCAGAGAAGAACACAGAGGTCTATTAACCCCAAAGGCCAGATCCTTAGCGGTGTGTAAATAAGTGTTGCTCTGTTGACAATGAGCTAAAGACAAGTAAGACTGAATGAAGCGTTACTCTTTCCTATCCATACATTAATATTACTCTATTTTAGGAGTACCACTTGGATCACCTTCCCAACAAAGAAAGTTGCTGCTGAGGAATCAAGGTGAAAACCATAGGCGCTGACACTGTGGGTGCTCTGGGGCTCGAGCACCCATGGAAAAAAAAAGTGCGTGCTCAGCATCCACCAGCTACAGTTGTTTGGAGGCATCACTGATAATCTGTTTGTGCGGGCTGCCGATCAGCTGTTTGACGGCTGGGGAAGGGGAGAGAGCAGCGAGCAATGGGGTCCAGAAAGGGGTTGGAGCAGGAAGAGGCAGAGTGAGAGTGGGGCCCTGGGATGAGGAGGGAGTGGTGGCAGGAAGAGGCAGAGCAAGGACGGGGCCTCAGGGAAGGGGGTACAGGGAGGCCAGGAAGAGTTGGAATGAGGGCAGGGCCACAGGGGAAGGGGCGGAATGGGGGGCAGAGCCTTGAGGCAGAACACCTCGTGGGGCGGGGGGGTCAGTGTCTATGGTGAAAACTGTAGAGCTCAATAGTGTGGTCATTAACACTTCATAAACTTCCTCTCTGGTGGTTGATGCCCCTTCTGCCCAGAAGCCTGCCATTGATTATGATGCGAGGGTATCAATTCCTTCTGGAAATGTCATCTGTGACTAAATAGGCTTTAATGGTATAAGCATTTCATCCACCTAACTAAGGAGGATTTAGATACTTTCAGTCACAAGCATTTAGGGGAAAGGAAACCAAGCTGTTTTTCTGAACTAGTTGACTTTAACCCAGATTTTCACCACATGCAGCACATGCAATGCTTTTTTTCCTTCAGGTGTTAAGGTTTTGGACAAAAAAAGGTATTTCTTGTGATGTTTGCATGGAGGAGTTAATCATGGTTATGAAAGACGCTAAAACATGAATCATCTCATTCTCATGGAAGATGCAATATGATTGACAGCCTCCAAGAGCTGATATTTCAGAGACTATCCTTGCCAACTTGTTTACAAATAGAAAGCTCATCTTTATGCAGAGAATTAGATGCCATCAGTCAAATGAAGGATTGTGAGACCCTATAATACTGTGGGCAGCTGCCAGGTAGTGAAGCTAGGATTGTGTTACCATGCTTGAAGCACAGAGAGGATCTGCAACACCACTTCCTATAACATCTCTAGTAGCAATGTTCTCATAATCATATCATCTAATAAAAGGTATAAATGATTCTTTAGCCAGGCTACTGTCAGTAGCCTGGAAGCATCCTGGGGGACTCAAAAGGTAACGTTTCATTGACAGTGATTTCTGTATCAGGGAATAATTGGAATATACCAATAAACTTCTGCTAGATCTAACAGAATTAGGTTCTCCCCCAGAGAAACTGGAGTTAGTGGGAACAAGAGCCATTCTGAATTTCATCTTTTTAATCAGCCTGTTCAGTTCTTGAGGGACGACCTAAATCCCTCCCCTCCTCTGTTTCTTTCTATGAAGAAATGGAACAAAGTTCTGAAGACCTTTCCTATTGAAAGACAGGTTCTTTACCTCCATCTGCACGAACAGAGTGGTTGTTAAACACTTCCATTTCATTCATTGCAAACACACTCTCTCTCTCTTATCTCCCTTAGGGACTCTCAATTTCCAGGGCTTCACTCCTTGAATGGAGCCATCTACCGAGTTCCTTCTCTCCATTTGCTCCTTCTCCATCATAATGGAGCAGCATAAGTGAAGTAAGCTTGAAGTCCAGCAGGTGCTTCATCTGCAAGGACACCCTCTCAGGATCACCAAAGAAAGTTGCGCTATTCTTTCACTCAGCCTTTTGACCCTGGCTTTCCTTAGGGCAGTGTTTCCCAAACTTGGGACACTGCTTGTTTAGGGAAAGCCCCTGGCAGGCCGGGCCAGTTTGTTTACCAGCCGTGTCCGCAGATCTGGCCAATTGTGGCTCCCAGTGGCTGCGGGTCACCACTCCAAGCCAATGGGAGCTTCTGGAAGCGGCGGCCAGTACATCCCTCGACCCACTCCGCTTCCAGCAGCTCCCATTGGCCTGGAGCAGCGAACTGCGGCCAGTGGGAGCCGCAATCAGCTGGACCTGCGGACACAGCAGGTAAACAAACCGACATGGCCCGCCAGGGGCTTTCCCTAAACAAGCAGTGTCCCAAGTTGGAAAACACTGCCTTAGGGGAAGGAGATCAGAGTCTGGAGGTTTACTGGGACCTTTGCATCAGAGGCACTCCATCATCAGAAACACCCATGGAGACACCTCGGCAAGAGCAGGTCAGTCCTCTTCAGGTCTTGGGACTCATTATCTGATAAGAATTTGCCAGGGGTAAAACCAAAACTTGCCCTCTTCCACTCTGTCTAATCCACTTGTAATGGACTCCCTGAAGCTAGCATTAAGAATCAGGGCAGCTAACTAGATAACCAGGTGTTGCTCAAAATGAAGCCCTGAGCAGCATGTAACGATTCAAGGAGAAGCTTAATAAGATAGTAGCTGAAAACATGGACAAGCCAAAATATGTACTACCAATGAGTGAAATTCAGGAAAGAATAGAAGCCCCTCATCCAAGGGCAGAAGCTCTTTTCATTCCTACCCACATCAGATGTATTGGAAAAGGGACTCTTATTTTTCTAGGGTAAGACATGGATGTGGAACGTGAGAAGGAAGCCAAGATCATGCAATAATTTAATCTTTCATTCCTGTTCATCTGTATAAATGCAAGAGAGTTCTCCAGAAATAGACCTGAGGACAGGATATCCCATTCTCAGACACCTGATTCCAGCTGACTTTAGACACATTGGTATAGGAAGGACTGTATCATGATTTCTCTGGAGCTCCAGACTTCTCATCTACCTTCTTCATCTTCTTCCTCAATTGTGAAAGCTGATGAAAAACTTCAAACCATTTGGAAAGCATCAAGCACCACCTAGAGTCAGTGGCCATTAGAAATCTAAAGTTTCATAAGAAGTGGCAATTGATAATCTTCATGGTCTTGGATAAGCAGCACAACTAGAATTCATCCTCATACCTTACAGCTGGTAATCAGACTAGGTAGTTTGGTGGTTCCTAATTTTATTAGAAATTTGACATTAGTTGCCTCAATGTGAGGAAAAAACTGACTAGGTACTATTCAATGAACAGTATTTTATTAAAGGCATCTCAGAATATTTTTAAAGTTGGGATATTCTCTGTACAATAGAATAAAACATAAATCACTATGTTTCTTTGCAGCATTTAAAAAGAAAAAAAGGAAAGAACAATTTTGGCCCCTGTGAGGTACATTTGAATGTTGCCTTGGATCTTAAATTGGGAATTTATCTTAAATGGAAACAAACAACTTCGCTAAAAATTAGACATTTATGACTTGCAAATTACAGATACTAATTATTTTCAGTATATACAATTATGATATTCTCAAGAGGTATTAATTTTGGGACAGATGTGCTTTCATCATGTAATTTGGAAATTAAGTTACACTCTCACGTATGGGAACTGAGAAGGCTGAATTTATGTAAGGATAGAACTGAGAGAGAGGAATTTTGTCTTCCTTGATAATTCTCTCTCTCTCTCTCTCTCTGATAAGAGTATGGCCAGCAAGCCTCACAGCTGGGTTGCCTTGCACTCAGAGGAACAGAGGCAGACTGCAGAGTTGATGAGGAAACATTTCCACTTGACTCTACTTCCTATCTCATGATTTCAGAAACCTCTTCCAAAGCCAAGAATTTCTTCAAAATGTAAAATGTTAAAATACGGAAATGATATCAACTCGTAACTACATGCAAAGTTTCAAAATCATGCAGATGAGGGAAGTGAGCTAAAGGACGTATCCATGATGTATGAAAATTTATACTTTTTTTCCAGAATAAAAATACATATAATCCAAATTGAGGATTCTGCTATTAAATTTTCCATCAAATCAAAAAGGGGAGATGAGCTTACTGTTCACATTTCCATCAGTGAAATCAAATCAGATATGACAGTTTTCTTTCTTGGACAAGTGCACGTCTATTAATCTTCACAGCTGGGGTGTGACTAGCAGTGCAAATTAAGAGCACAGGGAGGGAAAAGAAATGCCCAATTAAACAGATTATGGGAAAAGATTTTGTTGCTCTCTTATCTAAATTTAAACTTCATCTTCTGAAGCTTTTGGGACCATTCTCCCAAATAAATCATTAGAGGAAGAATGCCTATCTATTTTGTAATGTTACACCAAGGTGAACAGGGTCAACCATATCACTGTGCTGCAAGTCTTTTCTGTAGATGCATTTTCCTCCCAGGAGGCCACTACTGATTGGGTGGAATAAATGGGTGATTCCATCCAAGAGTTCAATATTCCTTGTTTTTCAATTCTGAACTACTCATTCTTTAATTGTTTTCCAATCTTGTTTTAAAAAAATTGAATTGCTCTGCAAAAATAAAATTAAATCAATGTTTTTCTCTGGGTTGCTATGGATTAGGAAAAAAGGTAGAATAATCACTTGTGATTACAAACTGGCCATTCTTTTCAGGAATAAATTCAGGTGCTGTACAAAATATTTATTATCCTAGTGAATCATACAACACTGGTCTTCTGTGGATAAAGCTGTGATGTTTGACACTCTCTGCAGATGTTATTGCTACAAAGAAGGTGGTTTTGTTAAAAAAGATTCTTCAGGGCTTCTTGGATTTTCAAAACTAAATTTACTCTCCGTGCAGAAAACGTAGGTGTTTTTGGAAAATTTAACAGCTTGGCTGTTCACATGAATTTGGTCATAGTGGGAACCAAAATAAATCTAGAATTCTGATAAGGATCAAATTTTTTCCCAAATAGCAACAAGTGAAGACAACTAACAGATTAAAGTCTATATCATCCTGAAGACAATGTAAAACACAAGGAACATTACATTTCAGTGGATCTATGCGTTTTAGTCAGCACTAGTATCAAAACCTTCTTGAGATCCTAGAATATGAAATAGTGGTTTATGGTTTCCTAAAAGGCTGTAAGATGTAGTTGGATTCACCTTTGTCAGTCTTTTTGTTCATCCTTCTCAAAAACTCAAGCTGTCAAGCTCCAGGCCCTGAGAGAGAAGATCTGAATGGAGTTGTAGGGGAAGAGGCAGAGAATCTACTACCAAGTAGTACCAGGATTTCCTGGACTAATAATTCTCCTCAATAATTCTCCAAAATTATTCTCAGCTTGTTAGATTCAGCTTTTGAAATATTCTCTGTCTCAGGAAAAAGACACAAAACAAGAATATTACATTTAACTTTTTACTACTTTTGGAAGATTGTAGAATGTAGATGCCATTCAGCTTTATTAACCTTTCTTCTTCTTAGCCAATCTGCTTTGGCATTGCCATAGTCTTTCAAAAGTTGACTTTAACAGAGAGCTAGATGTTGTGGGGGCACGGGAAAATTAAAACAGGGTCATAGGAGCAACAAGAGGAAAATCAGTGGGGGATTCTGCTCAACATCTTAGATGTCTATACAAAAATGCAAAGAATAGAGGGATTAAACAGGAAGAACTGGAAGTCATAATTTATTTTATGTTCTAACTGGCATCACAGAGACTTCGTGGCATACATCTCATTACTGGAAAACTGGTATAGAAGGGTATAAGCTTTTTCAGGAAGGACAGAAAAAAAAAAGGAGAAGGGTGTTGCATTATACATTGAGAATACATACAGTTGTTCCAAGTTCTAGAAGCAGGTGAGAGGCAAATCAGTTAAAAGTCTCTGGGTAAAGATAAAATAGAGGGAAAAATAGAGGTAAAGTCTACCATAGGCCATCAAATCAGGAAGAGAAGGAAGATGTGACATTTCTAGAAGAAACAGGAGAAATATCCAAAACATAAGATCCGATTGTAACAGGGACTTTAACTAACCAGACATCTGTTGGATAAGTAACATGGCAAAATACAAAATTTCTAACAAGTACTTGGAATGTATTGGGGACAAATTTTTGCATCAAAAAGTGGAGGACATAAGTAGGGGAGCTGCCATATTAGACTTGATACTGACCAATAGGGAGGAATGGGCTGCAAATCTGAAAGTGGGAGCACATTTGGGTAAAAGTGATCAGAAAATGATAGATGTCATTATTCTAAGGAAAGGAAGGAATGAGAGCAGCAGAATAATTACAAGTGACTTAAATAAAAGTAGACTTTAGCAAACTCAGAGAACGGGTAGGTAAGGTCCAATGGGAAGAAAATCTAAAGGAAAAAAAGTTTAGGAGAGCTGGCAGTTTCTCAAAGAGATAATATTAAAGGCACAACAGTAAACTATCCTAATGTGAAGGAAAGATAGGAACAACAATAAGAAGCCAATATGGCTCCATCAGGAGCTCTTTAATGACCTGAAAATCAAAAAGGAATCCTACAAAAAGTGGAAACATGGATGAATTGCACAAGGAGGAATATAAAAGAACAGCACAAGCATGTGGGGACAAAATCAGAAAGGCTAAGGCACAAAATGAGTTACACCTAGCAAGGGACATGAAAGGCTGTAGGAAACAAGAGAAAGATGAAGCAAAGGGTAGGTCTTCTACTTAGCAGGGAAGGAGAACTAGTAACTAATGACATCAAGAAGGTTGAGGAGTTTAATGTCTATTTTGCTTCAGAGTTCATAGAGTTCATAGAATTATAGTCCTCACTAAAATGATAAATGGTGACCAGATATTCTGCACAATTAATATTGATAATAAGGAGGGAGGAACACAAGCCAAAACAGGGAAAGAACAGATTAAAGACTATTTAGGTAAGTTAGCTGTATTCAAAGCAGCATGGCCTGATTAAATTCATCCTAGAGTACTTAAGGAACTGGTTGCAGCAATCTTGGAACAGTTTGTAATTATCTTCAGGAATTCCAGATGGACAGGTGGGGTCCCAGAAAACTGGGAAGAGCAAACATGGCTCCTGTCTTTAAAAAGGAGGAACCAATAGCACCCAGAGAATTATAGATCACTCACAGCCCAATTTTGATACCTGGAAAGATACTGGAACAAATTGTTAACCAATTTGGAATCATCTAGAGGAACACAGGGTTATAAGGAATAACCAGCATGGATTTGTCAAGGAAAAAAAAAAAAAAAAAAGATTACCCCAAACCTACCTAATTTCCTTCTTTGACATTGTTACTGTCCCAGTTGAGTCCCACCTGACATTCTCATAAGCAAACTACAGACATGATCTAGATGAAATTACTTTAGGGGGTGCAAAACTGGTTGAAAGACTGTACTTTAAAGAGTAATCACCAATGCTTCACTGTCAAACTGGGAGGATGTATCTAGTGGGGTCCCACAGGGGACAGTGCTATTCATTATTTTCATTAATAACATGGATAATGGAGTGGAAGGCATGCTTATAAAATATGCAGACGATACAAAGTTGGGAGGGGTTGCAAGCACTCTGGAGAGCAGGATTAGAATTCAAACCACCATGAAAATTTGGAGAATTGCTCTGAATTTAACAAGATGAATTACACTAAAGATAAGTGCAAAGTACTTCATTTAGGAAGGAAAAATCAAATGCACAACTACAAAATGGGGAATAACTGGCTAGGTGGTAGTACTGTTAAAAGGATCTGGGGTACTCTAGCAGATAACAAATTGAATGAGTCAACAGTGTGAGGCAGTTGTAAAAAAGGATAATGTTCTGGGGTGTATTAACTGGAGTGTCAAGACATGGGAAAGCAGCAAAGAATCCTGTGGCACCTTATAGACTAACTGACATTTTGGAGCATGAGCTTTCGTGAGTGAATACTCACTTCATTGGATGCATGTATCCGATGAAATGGGTATTCACCCACGAAAGCTCATGCTCCAAAACGTCGGTTAGTCTATAAGGTGCCACAGGATTCTTTGCTGCTTTTACAGATCCAGACTAACACGGCTACCCCTCTGATACAAGACATGGGAAGTATGGTGATGCCTCAAAACAGAACTACTGTATTCATTGTGGGCACAACACTTTAGAAATGATATGGAGAAATTGGAGGGAGTGCAGCAGAGAGTAACAAGAATGAGAATCAGTTTAGAAAACCTATCTATGAGGAAAGATTGAGAAAACTGTGCATGTTTAGTTTTCAGAAAAGACAACCGAGAGGGGAACCTGATAACTGTCTCCAAACATGATAAAGGCTGTTATAAAAAGGATTGTGATCAATTATTCTTCATATACATTGAAGGTAGGACAAGAAACAAGGGGCTTGATCTGCAGTGAGGGAGATTTAGGTTAGATATTAGGTAACTCTTTCTAACGATAAGCATGGTTAAGCTCTGGCATAGGCTTCCAATGGAGGTTGTGGAATCCCAATCATCAGCGGTGTTTAAAAACAGGTTAGACAGACAAACACCTATCGGGGATGGTCTAGGTTTACTTGATCCTGCATCAGTGCATGTCTCTTCTTAAGGTGCCTTTCAGCCTACATTTCTATGATTCTCGGTGTATGGCCTCAGGGGACTGAATTTTACATTCTGCCCAAAAGAAAAAGGCTACTGATTCCTGATGTAGAGTGAGTAGCTGAAAGGCACTCATGCTACTTGTCTAACGTCTCTCATCATCAAGCTGTTGTCTACCTTGATCAGTGAATAATACCCAGTTCTTGTATAGCCGGCATATTTAGCTTCAGTCCTACAAACTTTTGTAAAACTAACCAAATCATTGGGGAAAAAAATTACACTGTGGGTCCCCCCGCCTTAGATCACACTCCAGGAATAAAATTCTGCTTCCAATGCACATCCCCAGCTCTGGAGACTGGCATCTCTGGCAGTTATTTTTCTCAACATTTGAAGAAAAAGGAGACTCTCTTATGATCTAATTTGAGTATGTCCACCATACAAAGAATGTTGTCACTTTGTGGTACAGGGGAAGAGTGTGAGGTTTCCTTTTTGATTGTGATCTCAATTTCTGTGCAAAACACCATTACACATTCCCAACTGTAGTAACTTTATCAAGGACACTATTATGCCCAGAACCCATAAAAGAGAGGCTTGCAGCTGGATGCTTACTGCTCAGTAGTGGATATATATCAGAGTACAGCTTCCCTGCTCCTTTCTTCAAATAGGAATACTCTTGCTTGAAGAGTCTCTCTTTTGTTTACTCCTGGATGATCTAAAACTATACTGGGTATTAGACTTGTTTTCCCTAAATTGAAACAAATCTATGGGACTGCAGGGTTTCCATGAATGATTATCTGGATGCTTGTATTTACCTCTCCACTTGTCTGGAGATTTATCAGAATGTTATTCCCATACAGAAAAAGACAGATGCCCTACAGTCACTAGTAAAAAGACCTGATTTACACATTCAGTGACATCAAAAGATAGAATTCTGCCTTGGCAGTATTAGGTAGTGTGACACCCCTGAAAACAGAGCGAAGAGAATCTATTGTAAAAGGAGCAAATAAAGGAACGAAGAAAGGAACTGGTTAAGTTGAACGGATGTCTCAAAATTCTTTAAGTCCATGACTGCTAAAATCCAGAGCAATGTCTCCCTCCTAAAGGAAGGCTTCTCTACAGATCTGCTGAGGCATTTGAAGCTGAGCATTGATTTGATCTCAATGGGCCATATCAGAACAAATATGTGCAATGCCTGAGAAGTGTGTAACTCAGCAGCAGCTGCCTTTGCTGCACCAACTGACATGAGTTTATGAATTGCCTGCACCGTAAGGGCTACCTGTTCCATGTTCCTGATCACTGAAGATGCTACAGAGGATAGAGAAAGAATTTTGGTAAACATTACTACATAGCCCCTGGAACCTACTGTGACAGCTCATTTTCTGAGATTGGGTCAAGAATACTGCCTTCTCAGGAGGTGCGCTGAGTGTTTGGAGTCATGCAATTGGTCTGTGTGCTCCGTTTTTGCTTGGTCCTTGACCTCTTCTTTTCTTAAGTGGTTTGGACCAAAATCTGTATTTGTTGTACCAATAAAGTGGTGTTTTTCTAAACTGTCTAGAATTAAATTGACAAAAGGAACTCTTAAATTTAATAATATGCTTTTCTTTTCTTGCATTTTCTGCTACCTCATTTTTGAGGACCTCACTGAACCACTGCAAACCTTGCAGCTGCTGAGATCCATTTGATATGGCAATTGCCTCTCCACAGGCACATGCTGGTCATTTCATTAGAGGAAAAAGTATCTTGTTGAAAATTATAGCATTTAGGAAGGTGTCAGTAATAAGTGACCAGAGATATTTTCTTGATGAACAGTTTTAACTTTTACCATAAAACGTAAATAGATTTGCATACAGCAGAGATATAACAAAAACAAAACATGTAAAAGACATAAAAGTAGGATAGATGCAGCAGAGAACTCCAAGAACCTCCTCCTTAAGGAAACAACAAATAATTCTGCACCAAGGATCCTCAGGAAAGAGGCCACCATCAGAAGGGATTACTGTCTTTTGCTAACAAAAAGTCTACTTTGACAGGTGTGTGAACTTTACTTTAGTATATTTCAGCTTCACTAAATTTTACATAATTTTGTAAACTGTTAAGACAGTGTTTCTCCTTTGGAAGGGACATCTTATGTTGAATCTATTCCAGATATCAATAGTTTCTGGGACAGTTTAAGAAAGAGGGGAGGGGAAAAAATGTTTTGTTTGAGGGTTCTGCTTCCTTCCTTTGAAGATTTAAAGATGCTACTGTATTTTTCTTAAAAGCAAGAAAAATCAATGTATCTGTGGTTTCTTTGATGGATTCTTATAATTGTGAAGAAGACATTTCACTTTTCTTCTTGGATAAATAGATAAGATAATATATACCTTTATATCTGATATTTTCCCCTTTTTTCTTTTGAGAAAAGGAAAGAATTAGAGGAAGATATGTCCAATGAAGTTTGGGCTAATACATTTTCTGGACTCTTGGAAGGAACAGAGAGCAATGGAAACTTTACAAATCAGAATGCTAATCTGCATTATTAAATCCCTTTCTTCTTCTACAGGGAATTGTAGAATACTTGGATGAAACAGATATTTTTGTTTCCATGAGCTGCTTTTTTCTGCTGTCTAGAGACTTCCAAGGATTCACTGAAATGGAAACTTTTCTTGAAGCAACGGGACACTAAAAGAGGAACAAACCAAAATGGTCAAGGAAAAGGATTCTTGGTACAAAATACCTGTTCTTCCCCCAAAAGCTGGTAAAAACTATAAAAATCTATTTGAAAATTAATACCTCTGATTGAGGACTGATTCTTGATTAATGCCAGTAAACCTCAGTTACAGACACTTATGTTTCTGATGATAGTAACAGCTACAGGTGGCTTCTTACATTATCCGGTATCTGCCCAACTTACTTTGTCTTAGCACTTAGCATAGACACGTCTACCTACTCTGACAGCGGAATGTGAAGGTTAGACTGTTTTCCCTGTGCAGGAGCTGTATTAGCCGTTAATGTTATTGTTTGTTCCTTCACCTCCTGAGGCCTTTGAACAAGGAACACTAGGTCTGGCAGTGAGGAGGCCTTACCAACGGTATTAAGAGACTTATCTGCTATTTTGTTTGCTGTGGCTGAAAAAGAGACCATGCATACTAAGACAGACCCTCAATCTCTCCAATATCAACTTTCAAAAACATCCCATAGCTTTCTAAAAGTAGTGTCAAACCAAAGGATTGTATACTGCCAGTCACTTGTAAGAAAACATTTTGGTAAAGATGACAACAAATATTGACAAAAATGTCATTCTGAGGAGAAGAGTCTCCAGCTGCCTGTTGCCTCTATGGAAGCAGGACATTGAGCAGGGCAAGGTGGGAAGGGAAGTCACGTCTGGTGGAAGTGTGACCTCTTCTACTGTAGAGACTTTTTGGATCTTCTCACATATGCAAGGTAAGAAGTTCAAGGTCAATGGACTACATTTTGGATTATCATCCAGCAAGACGGTTAAAATGGCCTCCAAAAGTAAGAGCTTCAATTAGTAGCATAGATGTATATGACTGTTTGATAATTCACTGTAAAAAGCATTATTTGCTTTGAATAAGAAGTGCAAGTATATCAATAAAAATTGCAGTTAGAATTGGCAACTGTGTTTCATAAATTTTAGACGTACCCAAATTTAAGTAATTACTGGACTCATATTCCTTGTCATACCAAGTGTTTTACACAGTAGAGGTCCTTTTCTATCCAAAATTACATTAAACATTTGAATGGCATATAACAAAAAGCCTAAGCCTAGACAGATGTAAATACATATTTCAACAATTACTGCTAAAGAACAGAATTACATGAATATGAAAATCTGAATTCCAGTAGTGGTTCCTGGTTGGCTATTGAAATTGCCTTGGAAACAGTCAAGTCTAGAATGAGACTATGATTCTCCTCCCTTATAGCACCTGCACCACTTTGTCATAGTTATCATGACCTCCAGGCTGTGGCCAAGGCACATCACTGTTTCTGTTAATGGACTAGTTTCAATAGCATGCACTCAGAAGTGGACTTCACTGTTTCCATAACACTTGGAAAGACAATTCTGTTCAGTTATTGGAACAAAAGGGTCAATAATGGCACAGTCAAAATTATGCACATTCTTACACAGTGGAGGTAGAAAAGGATAAACATACCCTATTTTCTAGCTGAATTTCACCCAATCTCAATGACTGAGGTTGTGAGTGCATTGGGCAAGCTTCACTCAACCATTAGTGAGCTGGGCTCCTACCCACTGGGACTACTAAAAGCCGATAAAAAAGTGTCAGTCCATTACTGGTAAGAAAAATGCTGGTGCCTTTTGTGAAGTTGCCTTGATTGACCATCATCTTGAAACACTGTGCTAAAAAAAGTAATCTTGATGGTAGAGGTCTCAAACCTTCCCTTCATGGTGCAGATTACAGAAAGTTACAGTAGTGATTAACCAGTTCTAGCTAATACACAATGAAGTCTGTGATGAATAACTGCTTATCATTCCAAAGGGCCCTTGCATATGGTTTCCCAAACGGTCTCATCCTATCTCCAGTCCAGTGTACATGTGAGCTTCTAAGATTGTTTGGGCTACAATACAATCGGTATATTGATTATTGTTTCCTCATTGAACAGTAAATCTCCTATTTCCTGATGGTTAGCTAAAATAGGGTTCTGGCTGAAATGTAGCTGTTAGTCGCAATGAAGAAAAAGACAGAGGAGATGCTATTGGGCAAACCAACTAAAAACCAAAGAAAATCTTGACAATTTGATGGGATTTTCTTTCCATTCATTCTTAGGCCCTTTGGAACCACTAACAGAACCACATTAGTCTTTTACCTTTCCTTTGCACTGCATTTGTTTTCAACTCTGCCTTCACTTGGAAGCTTCCCCTATTACAGAAACATCACCATCGTGTTTGATTCATAAAGTGAGAGTACAATGACGTAATTCCAAACTCTGCAAAAGCCTCACAAATCCATGTATATATAGTAGATAATGTATTTCCCATAATAGTCAATACTAATGCTTGGATAGCAGCTTCTCGTCATAGCTGAATAACACTTCCCTCAAATGACCTCTTAATTTCTCCTGTGTTTTGGTCTTATTTACTCATCATCAAATGCTTGAACACCCTAAAGTTACTAGTACCAAAAAACTTACACAGATTAATCTTGGGAAAACATGATTACAGAACAGTCATCACATTCCTTACAATCATGTGTTTACCTGTTCATGTGGTGTCCACCTGTAGCTTGTTGGCAATGCATTTGACTGCAGTGGGAAAGATGATAGGTTCAGAACCAGACCTGTTATCTTTGTACTGTTATATGGATATGTATTGAAATCTCTATATTTACAAGCTTTTTATAACATCTTATAATGGCGTTCGTTTAAAAAATGTTCACCTTTCTAAATGTTCTAAATATTAATACAAAAACCAAGATATACACAAAAACTAAAATAATTCAAGAGAACTTCAACTAGGGTACCTATATGCTTTATAGTCCTTATGTGCCAGCAGCAGACCACCCCACCACAGGTAAGAAATGAGAAATTTTGAGGGCTATTGAACACTGAATTTTCACAGCAGAATAGCACAAAGTTATTTAGCAGTGTTCAACAGCCTTCAAACTCACTTCCATCTGTGGGGTACATTGGTTCAGCGGACAAGGGTCATGAAATAAGGGCATTTTGTTACACCTTATTTTAAGGCTAGTTGCATTTAAAAAAAAATACTGTACATAAAACAAAGATGCATAAGTCAAAACAGGTTTTACAGTGTTAGTAACTGTGAACTAATAAATAAACTTGAGACTTCCTCATATTTAAACATATCCCTTAACTACAAACAAGCTCTGATGCACCACAGGTGTACATTAAATGAACAGGTAAAAGTATATTGTGATTGTGTGATAATAGCTCTTAATCAACAACTCACTCAATGCAAGGTGAACTTTGCTATCAATCAGATCGCATGTGTAATGTACTGTTTTTAGCTTCAATTTGTGGACATTACATTGGTAATCCATTTCTTCTCTTAATAACCAAAGGAAATATGAGGAACTTATTTAGGGGTGCTAAGTGTTAGATTATGCAATTTTCTTATGGCTATGGATTGGGATGTGCAATTAAACGCAATAAAATAGCTAACCTTTATACCCCAAACTCTTTCTATAATGTGTGTCCACATTATAGACAAATATTTAAATGGGAAGTTTCTGTTATAATTTTTCAACATAAGAATTAGATGCAAATACCATAAATTAAGTGACTTCACTCTTCAAGGTAAAAGTTGGGTTTGTTTACTCATTTATGGTCCTAGTTTTCTGTCCTAGTCCCTCTCCAGCATGGATGTTTCATTGATGGCTGAGGGTAACACTTCAAAAATGAACCAGCTAAACAAACTTCCCAGCAGCACTTGACAGAGCTACACCTATTCTTCCCATTTCCAAAGCAGTACAGAATTAATTACCAGTTCTATGGATCTATTGTAAGTATAATAGACTAAAGAGCTATCACAGACACATTTATTGTAAAAGCACAATCCCAAGAGTGTCTAGAGAGGGCCAAAACGATTAACATAAATGCTTTGTCAGATCAAAAATAAAACCTGCACCGCCCAATTGAGGAATGAATTAAAACAGTGGGTTATCTTTCAAATTAACCAGGGCAGTTAGTGAGGAAAATTTCATGAAAGTGTAATTCTTAGCCTTTGTGAATCCACACAGCAGGCATTCTGCCAGCTGACAAGATGATGAAATTTTCATGCTTAAAAAAGCCCTCTTCATTTCCCAATTTAGATTAGCTATTTCTCTCTCTATTTGCTTTTCTGCAGCCGAATTTAAAAAACTGAGATCAATCTTTCAAAAGAATAATGCAGCTCTGGAAAGAAACGAAAATCTTTGGATATCATCTTGGCTTAATATATTTGCAGTTACAAATGAATAATTAAGATCAAGACTGGTATGTTATTTAATATTAAGGAATTAACTACTGGAATAATGCTAAATGCGGTTTGTGGTAGCTAAACAATATTTCAGTGTTCAGATGGAACCAGGCTGGTTTTTGCAACAAAGAAATGTACTTTACAAAAAGGTGAATGCATGCAATAAAACAGTAGGAATTATAGCAGCCTTGCACAGTTCTACTTGCCCACTTGCATAGTGTATTTATTTGGGAGTTTTTTTGTTTTGTCTTTTACAAGTAAAGTATCATTCGATTTTTATCAGCACCATGACAAACAGATTTTGTACCTAAGCTAATAAAATTTATAATGATAAATTTACAAGGTTGGACTTTTTAAGGCACTTAAACAGAATAAGGAATGAAGGAGGAGTCGTCTGAAATCCTTAAAGGCCTGATTCAAAGCCCATTGAACTCGCTGGAAAGACTCCCATTGATTTCAATGGGCTTTGGAACAGGCGTTACGAAATCATCCGAATCTAGGCACTGTTACCTTCATAAAATGTAGTTTACTATATTTAAGGTTAAAACAAAACCTTCAGATTTTCATATAGATACATTTCTGGTTTAGGTACAATTTTATCCCTATAGAAACAATAGTAATATCTGCCATACAAACGTGAACTAAAAATTTGTTTTTCTATATTAAATTTTTACCTCTCTTCCTGAACAACTGAAGGGCGCAAACATTCCAACAACAATCCGCTACACCCAAGTCTCAAAGTTTCATCCAAAGTTTTGCTCTGAATGTATGTCATTATAGGTTATAAGATTATATATTTCCCTTAGCCCAAACATGTCATTTGAAAATTTTCAACTCTAACTGTTACACAGCTATTAGAAGTACTGGATAAAAGAGATACAATGAAGCTCACAGAGCACCTGCCTCTCTAATTATTACTGGGATACAATAAAGGTTTCCTGTCCAATTCAAAGAAATCTCCTTTTTACAAACTAAAAATACTATTCTATTTGGAAATAAGCTCTGGCAGCACAATAATCTCAATCTTCTGGAGACTAATAATGATGCTTGGCATTTACACAGCTTTTTTACCTTCAAAATGCTGTACAAATAATTTGATCAACTGGTCTAAAGCTCAATTCTCAATAAATTCCTATTAAAATATATCAAAGAGTTCAGGGAACTCCTTGTTACACTGCTATAACTTCCACATGAAGGAGCTCATTAGTTATATTCAATCACAATTTCTATGAACCATGGAAAAGGATATTTAAAAAAAGTTAGAATGTAATGAACCTTTCTAATTGTTTGGCAGCATTCAAACAATAGCACTTTCCGTTTTGATTTATAACTTGATTTCATAATAATGTGGTACAAACCTATAGCAAGATGTTTACTGATATGGACAGAGCATTGTGCAATACTAACTCTTTCCTCTTAACTTGAACACAATTTGTCTCTTCCAATGTGTTCAGTATTGTACATTCTGTGCATGTAATGTTTTCTTGCACATTAAGTGCTCGAAATCTGCTTAGCACTTGTTAAATAATTATAACAATTTAAATGCATCAAATCTAGAAAAGTTTAGCAGGTAAGCAACTTTTATACTAAAGCTACATGCTTTGATATATTGCCTTAATAAAACAAATTTCATTACATAACAATAATTATGTTATTTGAATGTCCATTTTGGAAACAGATGAACTTTGAAAGGAAGCTTCTGCTAGGTTAATGTTAAATGAAGGTTTAATATGAGGTCTCAAACCCATACGTTCAGTATGGTGTTGCCTATTCAAACCATCTGCCAATGCCTTCAACTTTCATATGAAGGAGCAACTTATTCGCACTTGTAATTAAGTGATTAAATTTAAACATGGCAAAAAATGTTTGGCTCTCTGAAAACAGGGCTGTCAAATACTACAAACAAATATAAAGGAATTGAGATTTTTTTTTAAAAGAATTTCTTATAGGAATTGAGAATTTTTTTTCCACTGGCAATGTGATAAGTATGGAAACATTTACTTTAAAAGTATTAAGAATTAATACAGAGGGAAAAAACAGTACCCAAGTGAGAGCTATTAGAACATAAGCATAAACTGGAGCTACTAGAAAAAATTACTACTGTACTTCCCTGCAAACGTTTTGTAATATTCAACCAAAGGAACCATCAATTTGGTAAGCCATTCAAAAGACTAAATTTTCAAAAACAGAGTCTAATTTTGGTTACTCAGCTTTGTACACTTAAGGCCTTATTTTCAGAAGTGCTGAGCATCTGAAGCTCCCACATTGCCTATTATAAAATCAAATATCCTTTACCATTTCACAAAAACATTCCCAACCCATCTCACCATAAACCTGCTCCAGGATCTAGTTACAATTTATGTTGCAACTAAAAAAGAAAATTAACTCATTTCAGTAGATACACATTTTCACTGTATATGTAAAATCATACTTAAGTTAATATTAAGTTTGTCTGTACACTATAAAAGTGACTCAATTAGTCCCCTGACATCTGAATACTTTGATACCTAAGAAGTGGATGTGTCCAGCTTATAAGAAACACGGAGTACTTTAATCCATACGATACCTTTCATTTACGTTTTTGAACCGCAAATGGATACCTCAAGAATAGACAGTAACATTTTGCTATGAAACAGCCTTCTTCATGCTACTTGGAAGAGGCTGTATAATGCCAAAAATGCCAAAACCTTTATGCTTGTGTCTGGTTTCAACATGTTTGATTAAAAAAAATTGTATCAAAGTGGTTCAAAAAACCTTGCAAGCCAGAAAGAAACCTTCATAACCCACAGAGATAGTAAGAAGTTATTCTCTCTGTCATCCTTCAGAACCTTATTAATAGGCTGTTCATTAAACAATGCATCTTGAACCAGATTTAGTTTAAAAGAAAAGTTGGTATTTGCATGCTCAAATCCCTACCTTCATAGATTTTTCTCAATGCATTACAGTCATCTTTTCTTCAAAAAATAAACTTAAAATACAAAAGATCTACCCTATCTGTAACATGGCCAATAACTTACATGCAAAAATTTAAGATGTTCTTATCTATCATATCCTTTAGACTGGGGAATGTTAAAATTTATTTTGGAAACAAGAAGTATTTAAAATTAGGATTTAACATCCATCAATCTATTTTAATGAGAATAAAAATCACATTACTTATGGGGGGGGGAGGGGAAGTTGTTTGCAGCTACTATAAAAGCACAGTAACCAGTATTGCACAAAATGAATACACTGTGACCCCAAGAAAAACTGAGTACCCATTAGAGAACTGATGATTAATTTAACATTGTAAAGAATACTTTTTGGATACTTACATTATAGTAGCTTTTTAAGTAACGTCTAATATCCAAGAGTAGTTTGTTGTTCATTTGAATCATATAGTTGAAAGGCGACTCATCACATTCTTTCTTACTGCACTGTTGCAAGCTGGGTTCCATAAGCTTTCCCTGCAGATTAAAATAATGTTGAAAACAATCACAAAACCACTATAAAGTTATCACACGAGAGTGTGTATACAGTATATACACAAACATAGGCTAGCAATGTATAAAGAAACAAAATATTGTAAAACCTTTCTTCAATTTAATCCCAGACAGAAGTCTTCCTTCCTCCTACCCCATGACAATTGGCTTCTCCATTCCTAAAGATTCTTCTCCACTAGGATGTACAGTCTTCTCACTCTTCTCTTAAACAAATGTCATTTGGGGAACTTAACAAATCACTTGTTTCAGACTTTATCATTTAACTAATGATGTTGAATAAAAATAAACTAGTGAAATCTATAGTAAAATCAATTCCCCTGAAAAAGACAGGCTTATCACTTTTATCAAGGACACCAACATCCTTCTCAAAACTATTGATCGTAGTCTTGGAATCATTCCTATAAGCATCAAATGTGAAGATGTGCTACAAGAGTGTACATCATTAAGCTATCTTTTTTGTTTCAGGCTTATTTAATAATTTTTAAAAGTACAAAGAATAATATTAAAGGTTTATACCATGTCATCCACTAAAATTATAGACAGTACATTAATTGCCAACTGAAACACTTTGCATATCTTCACACATGTGAAATTGAGTTTTCAGATCCTAAAGATTGATTGTAAATAGCTAAAATTAAGTTAGTAAAATTCTCATTGTAAAGGAACACCCTATATGGCTGTATGATCGTAACAGTTTGGGAGGGATTTTTTTCCTGTTAATATTTCAAATCTGTTTTTCTGATCCGATCTGGTTAAAATCTCACCCACAACACTAAGCAATTCCAGAGCTTGACATAAGCTCTTCTACAGTTAGCCCATCTGCAAGTCGTCAAGCCTCCATGCAATTAACTATCGTATTTACAGCTGTAATGAAGCATAAGTCAAGGATTTACAAAGCATTGCTGATCTGTGTCTGTCCTTTCCTCTTGCTTGCTTCCAATGACTGCTTTGTTTTGATTCAAAAAATGCAAAACATCTGCTGTTTGTCCAAATTAACTTAAAATAATTACTTTTAATTTAGATAAAGGATATATTTGCTTTAACTTTCAAGGTTTTCACTACTCTGCAGCCTACTAATTTGCCAATGACTAGTCCATGCATAACATTGCAGCAGAGTTAAATACCTGGCCCTATTTCAAGTTCTGAGCCAAGGTCAGAGTTACATTTTTTGGCAGCACTTCCTGACAGGAATGCATCCCCTATGACTTTTGATGTCTGATATACAAAGACAGCAGGAAAGATAGTGCAGAAGTACCTTTCTGTCAAGAAGGGAAGTGGGATGTAAAAAGAAAAACACTGATTTTCAAAAACACTATGTTCCAATTAATATGATTTAGGATAAGAAAATGTTATTGCTACAAAGAGGCTTCATTAAATAGAAAATTGCAAGTTACAAAGTTAAGATAAATATTAAATATTAAAAAAATTACACTAACTTCTATTTGTAAAGCAAAGCAGATGCACCATTTGGCTTCATTAATCTGACAAATGCTTCCAGAGTACAATGCTGAAATGTGTGAATGGAATAGGATTCAGCACTGACAATCTCTGATCCAAAGTTATCAATAACAGAACCAAAACAGTGTCTTTTCCCAATCCAAATTCCAATGACTCTTGTTTGAAAAAAGGCTTTTCAAAAAGAAAAAGCTTATCAAACCTACTAGGGAAACAAAAAGACCAAAAACTAACCGAACCGTCAAAGACATTGTCATAAATGTTCTCTGTTCCACATCTTGGACAGGAAAACTTGAATCTTTCACAATCCCTATATTTCTCCTCATCAGTGAGCTGAGCCGGGCCACCAAGTAAGGCATCATTCTCCTCATCTTTATGGTAATGGTGATGGACTTTGAATTGGGAGGGATCCAGTCCTATTAATAAGAAATAAAAATTCCAAGACCAAAGTAAGCGATTCAGCTAGGTCAGGTTTTTTCCCTTAGATTTGGTACCACAGCTTCAAAATGGGTCACAAAAATGTAAATTCAGAAAGTAAAACTCTGTCTTCAGGAAAGGATTGCTTTAAAAAAATATAAATACATTTTACAATGTTTAACCTAAGATAAGGTTCACGTAACACGAAGAAATCACTTATCTTTTTATACAAGATTGCTTTATAAATAAAAGCAGCACACTGCATTATCCATCATGGGAGTATGCAACAGAACATTTTGTTTCTGAGGAAACCAGTCCTCACGGATGGTTTTATTGTTATTTTCTTTTTAAGTTATACTGAAAATATTTCAATAAAATGTGCATCGTTATTAAGAAATAGTCTTTAAATCAAAATGGGACCACTAAAACTGAAAACAGAGAATAAAAATCCCCTTAAAGAAACACGAGTGCACTGCTATTACCAACTCTTTCAAGTCCGTATACAACTACCAACTCTGATTTCAATGCAGTGGTCTATTTCATTTTGGCTCAGTGGTTAACAGCATGTAGGTTTCAATCTAATGCAGCGGTTAAAATTCAGGAGCAGGATTTTAAAAGGTAGTGTTGGAGACAAAATGATTTATTTCTGGTTGCCAGAACCCAAGAATTTAAACAAATATATAAAAAAAATCCTAAAAATACTGACTCAATAAAAAGAAAAAAAAAACATAAGCACAAAGTTCATTTTCCCTCGTTATCTGAGGGTCAAAGTAAAGCTGGTGAATTTCACATTTCTTGACGTGTTTTTAGCAGCATGTTTAACTTTTTTATTTTTATTTTTTTTTATAAAAAGGACTAGTTACTTGATCTGCAATTTATTTTTAACCTAGGTAAAGACAATCTAGATCAATGTCCATCAAAATTTATATTCTAATACGGACATATGACAAAATGTTCAGGAACAATGGCTTACTTTATTATAAAAGAAAAAGGTCTTATAAAACATTTCTATAAAGGAATATTTTCAGAATAAAGTGAAAGTTTAAGAAAAGTAAATGAAGTAAGGAAGTAAAATGTGTCATCTCACATTATTTAAGTAAGTGTGAAATCCAACAATTTAGCAATGATTTTAGAGAAGTTGGAAAAGGATGAGCATCCAGCTACACTTCTTTATAAGACTGAAGTCTTTGTCTTACCACGTGAAAAGAAATAATATTTATACACCTAAAGAACTTACCTTGGCACAAAACTGAGTTCAATTAAACTTGTATGTATAACACCATTTAAATTTATTACAAAATAAAAAATTCTGCAATTAATTTTTTAATCATTACACTATTTTTTTCTATAACTAATAAATGGGTCAGATTTAAGCAAAAGAAAGAAGTGTATTGCAAACAAAATACCACTTTAACCTATTTAATTTCAATTAAAAACTTATCCCAGACGAGCATTTGAAGAATTTCCTCCATATATACACACAAAGACAATTAACATGAATAAAGACTAACATCATACCAGATTAGATTTTTAAACTTAGTATAGATTTTTACAGGTCATTAGAAATAAAAGAACATTTCTAATAGCAGCTGTTGCACACTCCATGGTACACAGGGTCCCTTATGAGAGACAGCATGTTTTTTTAAAAAACAAGTTCATCCGTACACTTTGAAAAAGACAAATGTTCTGCAAGACAAGTAGTAGATAAAAGTTTTATTAAAAATTTCTCTCCTCCTCCTCAACATTTTCTTCATATGACAGATTCTCAGAGGGAAAAACAAAAGGTGGTCTATCTGAGGTCTAAGACAATAACGATGAGTGCAAGGACATATGTACAATATAAACACTCTCTCTTTGTTGGAAATGTAGAAATGGAGTAAAAGGTAGTGATGGCTACTTTAATGTAGAAATAGCAGTAAATTCCAATTACAAAAGTATCTTTAATTCTTGCTCAAAGAATCTTTCACTACACTCAGATAAACCCTTTCACTAAATAAAAATTAAAGAAGGGATATCATACTTTGCCCTTTCTGATGAAGTCCACAGACTTTAGTTAAACTCTGATTTTCCAACATTCAGGTTGTGAAAAGTGGTGGGACAAGGTAGGTAGAGACACATGGGTAAAAACTCAAATAAATAGGTAACCTTCTTCTACTTTTAAAAAAAATCTATCATTTGACTAGCTATTTTGATTGGGGAAAACAAAAGAAGAATCATGGTGATGATACAGCAAAGTAAACCTTACGTAATCATGTGAACAGTCTCACTGAAATCAATGGGACTCATCAGGTGCTTAAAAAACATGCCTATATTAATTGATTTTCTTGCTGAACTGGGTCCTATATTATCTATTATTTCCTTTCACGGATTGTTACTTGGATACTTAATCCATTTCAGAATATCAAGTTGCATCCTCCACAGCAAGGCAGAATGCCCTATTTTGGTAAACAAAACCACAGCATGGAATATTTAAAGAATGGAAAAACTGCTCCTCTTCCCGTTGTAGTACATTTTTCTGAAAAAGAAGGCCCCAAGAGTTGTAAGCAATAAACTTCTGCTTTTGACTCTTATCTTTCCATGACATTGGCAAAATCATATGGGCTTGCCAATTATTTCAGATTTAGTTTCAAAGTGAACACTTTACTATCATTAAAGGCTCTCGACTACAGGCCAGTTTTTTAGCCTTAAAAAATGGAGAGGATGTATTCATGATTTTAAAAAACAAAAAAACAAAAAACCTTCAGAAATTAAGTAATGGTGAAGATAAACCAAAGAGATTTACCTTTGTATGACAGAAATACACAAGAAAAGAAAGGTCTGGACATTGCCGTTGAAGTTATAATTGCTGTTTTAAAATACTAAATGAATGACCAAAGTTTATACTGTTTTGGTCTGCTTACTAAAATAATTTGAAGGTAAAACTTTTGTAGGTGACTGTGGGGGGAAGGGCAGCTTTTTCCTCCAAAAACTACAGTGGTGAACATAAACAAAGCAGAAGTCATAAGAAGTGTCAGTTTTTAGGGCAACTACAGGAGATAGGGTAACAGATTTACTGATTTCTGTAGACTACCAAAAATTATCATCTTTAAAAAATTGAGATTAGTCTTAAAATCAGCATTTTTTGGAAGCTATGCAAACAGAAAAGTTTATATACTTATACCTTTGCTCATTAGAGGTTTTGTGAAACAAAAGGAAAATAGTATCTGGTGCTGCCACCTAGAGACGAAGGGCGTGAATTTCTTTTAGAATCACGTCAGGTAAGTGGAAATGTACTTCAGCATTCACCTCCATACATACTGAAGGCATGGAAAGATTCTGATTATCTAAACCCTCAGTATCATACACTGCAAAGAATTCCTCTACCTAGAGACTTTTTTGCCAGTAATGCTCCGTTATACAAATGCCCAAATAACCTTACCAACATTGCTTAAATTTAGATAATAGGGATCTTACTATAATGCTAAGTTAAATTGTTTGTTTGACTGAATAGACATCCTAAAAGGAAAACCTATATATAATGAAAACACTGGCATGATTAAACTTTGATCTTGTAAAGAAAAAAAATGAAAATGCAAGTATTACTACTATAAACAAGGTTTACAGAATTAGCGGCTAAAGATAGAACACATCAATTTAGTCATCCAGTCCATTTCTATGCCAGAGCAAGACTATTCTCAAACAGTAATGCTTTACTTTCTCTCTCTCTCTCTCTCTCTCTCTCTCTCTCTCTCTCTTTTTAAATGTACTTATCACACACTAAGGACCCGTTTGTAATTAAAAATAAATAAAATTAAAAAAGAGAGAGAGAGAGAGAGACCACATGCTTGCTCTCCAAAAAAGAACCCTCATGGTCTCCCCTAAATCACACTTCAAGCAAGGGCCTGAACCTTGTTAACAAATGCTGACCATCACAAGAGAATTATTTAGTTGATACCAAATTCACAGCATCCAGAGATTTAAATAAGGGGCTGCTAACTCACACACTTTATCTGATTTCCAGTTAAGATATTGTGGAATACAAGGTTGCTCAGCAAAGTATGTGAATAGCACAGCTGAGCAGTTTTATTATTTTTTTAAAAATAAATCTTGACTAACCAAGATCTATTAAAATTAAAACTGATCAATTCATGGATGTGGTGGTTAGGAAATATAATCATATTGCTTTGTCTTTCCTTTCCCTCCTACTCAAACCCACAGATGTGGTTTCCCTTCATTGTATAATATGACAAAACAGACTGTAAATTCTCTGGGGGCAAGAACCATGTACAATTTATATGTATAGTGAAGAGAGTAGCACAATTTGGGGAGCTGTAAAATAAATAATTTTAAAGGCAGTTGCTTTGGTAATTCCTATAGGACAAAGTTCAAAAAATGTTCTATCTTTAAAATGAGTTTCTATAAAATTACATTACATAGCCCATACAAAAGGGTTCTCCTCAGAACAAATAAGACAGGCAACGATTACCAGAAGTAAAAACAATCTCCTGAAAAAAGTAGTCACCATTACCAAACTAAACAGGAACTAGAAAAGCAACTTTCCTAAAATTAACATGCTGCAAAACTGTTTGCATGTCAAATAAAGAACACCAGTATCTGCACAAGCCTATAGACCACTGAAATTTCTCATGGAAATCAATTATACAGACATGGGAAAAATTCCCTTTTACGCAGCAAACAGTGTCAGTAATTCACACAGGCTTTTAAACACCAGTAAGCTTCAAAGGAGGAGTGAACTCCATAGAATTACCATCTCAGTTGCTTGGCTGCTTTTAGAAAACACCTTACTAAAGGGATGAAAGAAACGCACTCAGTAGATCCTAGGACAGAAATAAATTTGAGAATGTTGACCTTTTGAAAATGGTACTTGAAACAGATCTTGCTCTAGGTTGCATTGGAGAAAGCTAAAGAAGTCAGATAGTTTGCACCAAAAAGGAGACACTCATTGTCTTCTGGAAAAGGTTCTTCAGCAATCTACCTTCCGTTAATTTCCTCAGACTCAAGAAGTATGTTGACATTGCATAGCACTTCAGAATCAAGGTACCACAAATCATAACCCTTTTGGATAGGCTCCTTAGATGGGTGCTAGAGAGACAATAGGTTGCTTCTATGAGGACGTAATGGAACTGAGTGATGACAATAGGGTCAGGTCCACAAACCAATTTATTCAGAGCCACACTGGGGCTGTGGAAATCAGTTTCATTTGGTCACTGATACTCTCTCAGGACCTTTGGAATAATGAAAGGAAAAAGGAAGGAACATACAGAGTTTGCTGTGATTTTCAGGAACAGTAAATCTATACATCCCTAAGACTAGTCAGATTCCTCTTCCCCCTACTCCAAGTCCAAAGATAAGAGAACTTACAGATGGAACTTATAAGCAAACATCTCTGTTATTTAGAGTTATCTACATTCTGCAATTCTGGTGTAACACTTGTGGACTGAGGTTCCGTTCTCCAGCATTTAAAGTAGAGTGGCTGACCCAGTCTGCTCCAACGAAGTGGGTATTCACCCACGAAAGCTCATGCTCCAAAACGTCTGTTAGTCTATAAGGTGCCACAGGACTCTTCGCTGCTTTTACAGATCCAGACTAACACGGCTACCCCTCTGATACTAGTCTGCTCTGAGACTGAAATCATCAGCATAGTATGTGTAGTGCTTTAACATCACAGAAAATCTTTTCTGCTCATTTCAAGATAAGCAATGTCTCCCTGAGCAGGGCTACACTTCATCTGCCATGACTAGTGAGGTGAGCCACCACTGCAGCATTCGCTAAATGGAGAATGACTCAATTCTGTAAAACAGAAGGTCTGAAGATGTTTCTGGCTCTTTGATCACTTGCTCTGCAAAGACATCTGGTTCACATGACATTTCTCACTACAGTGGCTCAATTCAGATCCAGCTATTTGAAAAGATCAGCAAAGTTTAATCCATCAGACACAATATTTTCCTAAATTTATCCAGAAGGGAGGGTTTCTTCTTCAGAAAATGTTCTTGGATCCACTGCAAGAAGACAGAAAGCCAGGATTTCCTGTGTAACAGAGACTGAGACACATAGGGCTGGTCTATACTACAAATTTAGGTCAGTTTAACTACATTGTTCTGCGCTGTGAAAAATGTCACAACGTCTGCGATGCAGTTAAGCCAACCTAAGCCCCAGGGTAGACATTACTAGGTCAACAGACAAATTGTTCCATAAACCTAGTTATGACCTCTCAGAGAGGTGGATTTACGACAGTGAAGGAAGAACCTCGTCCGTCACTGTAATAAGAGTCTAACTACAGCAGCACAGTTGCCTAGTGTAGACATAGCCTAAGTAAAAACAAGAAGACATTTAAGAGTCAAATGATTTGTCTGGTTACCTGATGAGGCTAAATAAGACGTTCTAGCCACTATAAAAACAAATTTCTGTTGGATTCCAGAGACAAACATATGTAGGTCACCTCCAGTATTGCAGAAAGATCCCAGAATAACTAAGTAGAGCCTGGAATGTTTGTAGATGACTCAAAGATTTATGATAGAACTCTGATCAACTATGTGAGAATTATATTTTTATTTTTCATATGGGTCTTTGGAAAAAAGACTTGGTTATACCACCCAATACAGTTTACATGCTAGAGAACATTCCTGATAAAATGCTGCAAAATAAGGAAACTTCGGGGGCATGGAGATATCAAACTGAACATATTTGGTTGTTAATCTTACAAGATGTTGCAATAGATATATGGATGATCAGTCTTGCAGAGCTACAGATGCTTAAAAAAAATCTCTGTTGTACAAATATCATACACCAAAAATAAAAATTTCCATCTTGAATTGCGCTGCAAAATGCAGTTTATGAATTTGAAAACAATAGAATCTACAGAGCGTTGAACAGTTTTTAAAATCTAGCCATTACATTTTGGAGTGACTAAATGGAAACTGAAATATCTTTTGATCCCCAATTGTGGGTACTGAATACTTTTGAAAACCCGGTCCTATATCTATAAGGCTAGCATAATCTTCTGAAGAATTTTTTAGGCTTTTGAAAACAAATGGATATAACTCAGCAAACCTTTCTGTCTTTCTTTGCCTCAGGATAATACAAGATTAAATCTTCAACTGCTCTATCTGGGCCATTACCAAAATGTCCACTGCCTCTGAACTGTAGGGTCTGAATTTTCTTTTGATTGTTCTGAAACTCATATGCAAGGTCAGCATTCTCGAAAGTCAGCACTCCACTGGACACAGACATAATGATTAGTGATCCATTAGTGATTATCTTTGAAAAGTCAAAGATGGGAAAGATTCCAGAGGACGAGAAAAGGGAAAAATATAGTGCTCATCTATAAAAGAAAGAAAGAAAGAAAGAAAGAAAGAAAGAAAGAAAGAAAGAAAGAAAGAAAGAAAGAAAGAAAGAAAGAAAGAAAGAAAGAAAGAAGAAAGAAAGAAAGAAAGAAAGAAAGAAAGAAAGAAAGAAAGAAAGAAAGAAAGAAAGAAAGAAAGAAAGAAAGAAAGAAGAAAGAAAGAAAGAAAGAAAGAAAGGACAACCCAGAAATTACAGACAAGTCAACTTAACTTCAGTATCCGGAAACATAATGGAGCAAATAATAAAGCAATCAATTTGCAAACACCTAGAAGATAATACCGTGATAAGTAAGAGTCAGCATGGACCTGTCAAGAACAAATAACGTCAAGCCAACCAAACAGCATTTTTTACAGGGTAACAAGCCTTGTGGATAAGGGTGAAGCAGTAGATGTTGTATATCTTAACTTTAGTAAGGCTTTTGATATGGTCTTGCATGACCGTCTCAGAAACAAACTAAAGAAATATAACGTAGATGCAATTACAATAAGGTGGGTACATAACTGGCTAGAAAACCATTCCCAGAGAGTAATCATCAGTGGTTCATAGTCAAGCTGGAAGGGCATATCAAGGGGGATCCTACAGTGATCAGTTCTGAGTCTGATTCTGTTCAGTATAAGAACATAAGAATGGCCATACTGGGTTAGACCAAAGGTTCATCTAGCCCAGTATTCTGTCTTCTGATGGTGGCCAATTCCAGGTGCCCCAAAGGAAATGAACAGAACAAGTAATCATCAAGTGATCCATCCCCTGTCACCCATTCCCAGTTTCTGGCAAACAGAGGCTAGGGACACCACTTCTGCCCATCCTAGCTAATAGCCATTGATGGACCTATACTCCATGAATTTATCTAGTTCTTTTTTTAACCCTGTTACAGTCTTGGCATTCACAATATCCTCTGGCAAAGAGTTCCACAGGTTGACTACACTGTGTGAAGAATCTTCATCAATGATTTAAATAATGGCATAAAGAGTACACTTATAAAGTTTGTGGGCAATGGGGTTGGGAGGGGTTGCAAGTGCTTTGGAGGATAGGATTTTAAGTCAAAATGATCTGGACAAACTGGAGAAATGGTCTGAAGCAAACAGGATGAAATTCAACATGGAGAAATGCAAAGTACTCCACTTAGGAAGGAACACATACAAAATGGGAAATGACTGCCTAGGAAGGAGTTCTGAAGAAAGGGAGCTGGGGTCATAGTGGATCATAAACTAAATATGAGTCAATAGTGTAACACTGTTGCAAAAAAAAAAGCAAACATTGTTCTGGGATATATTAACGGGAGTGTTGTAAACAAGACACGAGAAGTAATTCTTCTGCTCTACTCCGCGTTGATTAGGCCTCAGCTGGAGTATTGTGCCCAGTTCTGGGGACTGCATTTCAGGAAAAATGTGGACAAATTGGAGAACATTCACAGAACAGCAGCAAAAATTATGATGGGTCTAGAAAACATGACCTATGAGGGACGATTGAAAACATTGGGTTTGTTTAGATTTGAGAAGAGAAGACTGAGGGGACATGATGACAGTTTTCAAGTACATAAAAGGTTGTCACAAGGAGGAGGGAGAAAAACTGTTCTCCTTAACCTCTGAGGATAGGACAAGAAGTAATGGGCTTAAACTGCAGCAAGCGCTGTTTAGGTTGGACGTCAGGAAAAGCTTCCCAACTGTAAGGGTAGTTAAGCACTGGAATAAATTGCCTAGGGAGGTTGTAAAATCTCCATCACTGGAGATTTTGAAGAGTAGGTTAGACACCTGTCAGGGATGGTCTAGATAATACTTCAGTCCACTGCAATCAAAGTAGGACTGCACTAGATGACCTATTGAGGTCCCTTCCAGTCCTGTGATTCTATGGTTCTATGATTCTATAGCACCAGCTTGAAAGTTAATAGTTAAAATGGCACCATCCAATTTCCTTTTAATTTTTTTAACATTCTATTATGGGAGGACACAGCCTTGTCAATATCTCTTAGCAAAATATTAAGAGTTCCAATTTCCTCCAAGCCATCCATCCCTGCGTAAAACATCTATTTTAACACTGCTTCTATCTTCCTTCCTAATCTGATAAAGAACCTACCTCTTCCAAGGGAGCATATGATTTTTTAGAGCACCCTTCAGTGAGGGATGTGATCCTGGTAAGGGAGCTCTAGATTTCTCTCTTCTCATTAGGGAGCTCATAACTATTTACTTGAGGATTGCATCCTTCATAGCTTACATAGGGCAAGCTTACTGCACACATCAAGTGATCCTTGCATCCCTCAAGCTCCTTGTGTGCCATCCTCTCATCTTCAGGGGTTTCCTGAAACTCCTCCCAATCTTCCCTGAAAGGGGTTCTGTGTGCTCACATTTCTCCCTCCTCCCATACCAGGGTCCCACATTTCCCCCTCATATCAATAGCCCTCTGTGCACCCCTATTCCCACTTCCCATAATGCCCCCCTTATTTCTCATAGCAGAGGTTCTGTGTGCCCTCTTTCACCCCATATCAGGTACCCTCAATCTCCTGACCTGGGGTTTTGTGCCCCTTTCCATTCTCCTTCCCCCCCCCCTCAACAGCATCCTCAATCTCCTCTAAGGGCTTGGCTACACTTGAGAATTACAGCGCTGGTGGTGGCTTTACAGCACTGTAATTTACTCCCCGCCCACTCTGGCAAGGCACATACAGTGCTGTATCTCCCTTACTACAGTGCTGGCTGTACTCCACCTCGGCCTGGGGAATAACGACTATAGCGCAGCTCTTGCAGTGCTGAGGTGCCAGTGCAAACAGTGATTAATCTTACTATGCTGTAACTGACCTCCGGAACCTTCCCATAATGCTTTTTAAGTAAAGATAACACTGTTTTGTTGTAACGCCTCTCTTTGTTTTGTTGTGAACTCGGGGCTCCCGGAGCTGCTTATCTAAAAAACAAACACAGCTACTGTTTGAGCAGAGGCAGGCAGAGGGATTCCTTTGGAATGTTTGCTTGAGTAGAGAAGCAGCCCGGGGGGGGGGGGAAAGAGGGGGTCCATTTTGGAGCAGCTGCTTATCTGGTCTGAAGGCTATTTGCATTTAGTGAATGAGAGAGGGGTAGGGGAAGGGGTCAAAACTTTTTAAATGATTGAAGGTTGGTGCTGTGTATCTTCAAGTCCTTAGAACTTGCAAGGCAAGGAGCTGACACTGTGTCAGCTCCAAAAATCCACTCTCTTCTGTCTCCCCCACGCTCCCTGTCACGCTCCGCTCCACCCCACCCCCCTCTTTTGAAAAGCACATTGCAGTCACTTGAACACTGAGATAGCTGCCCACAATGCATCACTCCCAACAACGCTGCAAATGCTGCAAATGTGGCCACACTGCAGCGCTGGTAGCTGTCAGTGTGGTCACACTGCAGCAGTAGGTGTAGCCAAACCCTAAGCAAGGTTTCAGTGCATCCCCTAATGTCTAAACCCCTCAGCAGGGGTTCTGTGTACCTCCCCCATAGAAGGGTCACAGAATCATAGAATATCAGAAAAAAGGGATCTCTGGAGGTCATCTAGTCCAAACCCCTGCTCAATCAAATCGCCAGACAGATTTTTGCCCCCGATCCCTAAATAGCCCCCTCAAGGACTGATCTCACAACCCTGGGTTTAGCAGGCCAATGCTCAAACCACCAAACTATCCTTCCTCCCCATTCTCCATCCATGGCAGGGACTAAGAAAATCTTCATCATGCCCTTTCCCATGCAGGAAGGCTCTGCCTTCCCCCTGCCTCTCCTTCCTTTTTCCCCCCATACCAGGACTCCCCAATCTTCCCCTCACCTGCAGTTCTTTGTGCCCCCTTCTCTGCTCTCCCCATGCCAGGGGCTGTGTGCATGCTCCCATTCCTTTCTCCCCCATTCTTCCTCCACCCCACTCCCCCAACATTATTCTGTCTGTCTGTCTGTGAGGACAAATTCAGCTCTCAGTTACATTAGGGTGTCAACATGTAAAACTCTATTGAGAGGATGGGCAGAGATGAGAGAGGACCATTGCTATGCTGGAAGGTGTTAATGGGGCTATCAATCAGTTTGATCTAGACAACTGCAGAGGTGCTCGAGGCTGTGGCTGTGCTAAACAGCTGGCAGGGGCTTCGTGTGTCTCCCATTTTCCAATTTTCTCCAAAATCAATAAGGTTCTGGTATTGATGCCTAGAATACTCCTTGATATTTTAGAATAGATTGGTAGAGCCCTGCACGGATACAAAATTTGTATCTGCATCTGATCTATGATCTGCAAACATGGCCCGTGGATATGAAGTGGATATCCGCAGATTTGCGGAGCTCTATAGATTGGACGCAGTGTTCTAAGGGTATCCCTTTACATATGCAATCACAGACGGACACAGAAATGCAGTCAAGTTGAATGTAAGACCTCCATCAGCTCGGCCAATTAATCAGCTTTGGGGAGGAAATAAAATGAAAAATAACGTATATGCATATTTGCATGATATTTTCTATAAAAGAGCTAGAAAATAAACCCTTTGTTGGAGAAGATTTACAAGTAACTTACTAAACATTGAACTTTTCCTCTGAATAGGGAGCTGTGGAGGTGCCCTTTCTGTGTGGATTAGGATAAGTTTTACTGTTTTTTTTGACATCTAAAGAAAAAAAATTCTTCTAAGAAAAGCTCAGGCACCTGCACCGCTTCAGGCTGAGTGAAAATGGGTGAATCTGTGTGCACCTGCAGCTGTAATCGTCTCTCTCTTGATTGTTCCACTTGCCTGACACACAAGGAAGGAAGGAAGGACCCATTACTATGGATTACTAGAGCCGCCTGCCTAATATAGCCTAGGAAAAATGTCTTTATTGCCATATTTCTGAAAAGATATACCTTTTCATTAGAGATTAAAGATATTAACAGAGATTAAATGTTCTTTTTTCCCGGACAGATACCAAAGAGCACATAGTCTGTAACTGTGTAATATGTTTTCACAAGATTTTCTTAAATTGCTAAGAAACAACAGCGCTGACATTTATAACAACTAAAGGATGTCAGACAGAGTTAGATTTTACAACCCTTACTCATACAGATGAGCACTTACTTATATGAGTAACTTCACTCAAGTCACTAGGGCAACTCATGTGACTAAGCATACAACTAATCCACATTGCCGAACTATCTAGGTCATACAAAGTATGAGAATGTTATCACACTGCTGCTGAAAACGTACCTCCCAGCCTGGGTAGACAGACTCATGCTAATTCAAGCAGAGCTAACAAACGCTGCAGCATCATAAGCAGCAATTTCGTTTAGCTGCCCAAGTCCAAGCCTGCCCAAAGCCCTGGGTTTGAGTTTGGATGGCCAGCTAAAGTTGCCAGGCGTGTAGCAATGCACACACTATTTTTAGAGAGCTAGCATGAGTCTGTCTACCCAGGCTGGGAGATTAATTTCTAGTTGCAGTGTAGATATAGCCTAACTCTTCTCTCCCCAACACAGACTGACCTGAACAACAGATTCCCTAATGTGGTTCTGCTAATACGTGCATTAATTCCACTCACTCTGCCTCTTGATGCTCTCTGGATAAAGTGAGTTTTAGATACTTACCTAACCATGTTGCAATCAGAACAGAGTCAATTCCATCTATGGGCTCACAGATTCGAGCCACTACCGGGTGAATCTGTTGTGACAGATAGTACTGAGTATCAACAGTAAGATTTTCTTGTTTTTGCAGCTGTTCTGGAGCATATGCTCTCTGGTTGGCACTCAGATTTGACCCATCCTAAGAAAGGGAACACACAAAACAAACCAAGAGAAAACAAATCAGTCATATGTGGGTTGGTGTTGAGGTTAGATGTTTCAACATTATAAAACTATGTTTTTAAAAAAGGGTGCAGTGGATTCCTTTCTTCAGCTATTTTATTTCATACAAATTCAAGAAATCTGAAGAAATAGGTTACTTTTATTGCTGGCATTAGCTAGTAAATTCAAGAACATAAATCCAGCTTGTATTATTACAGCTTGTGTGCGCAAATCAGTAATAATAGACAGAGTAAACAGTTCCATCTGTCAATTCAGAAATACACAATGAAAATATACTGTTACCATTAGCCCAGTTAAAAGTATGCAGAGGGCAAACATTTTGGGATCACCTTATATTAAATCAGCATTATCACATTACAGTAACTGTTAGAGCAGCTTCCTAAGCAAGGACAAGAAAAGCCTGCTAGCAGCAAATATCTCCAGTGGCCAGTGATGGGACACTAGATGGGGAGAACTCTGAGTTACTACAGAGAATGCTTTCCCATGTTTCCGGCTGGTGGGTCTTGCCCACATGCTCAGGGTTTAACTGATTTGCCATATTTGGGGTCAGGAAGGATTTTTTTCCCCCGGGGTCAGATTGGCAGAGACTAAGAGTTTTTCAGCTTCCTCTGCAGCATGGGGCACAAGTCACTTGCAGCTTTAAAGCAGTGTAAATGGTGAATTCTTTGTAACTTGAAGTCTTTAAACCAGGATTTGAGGACTTCAGTAACTCAGCCAGAGGTTATGGGTCTATTACAGGAGTGGCTGGGTGAGGTTCTGTGGCCTGCAATGTGCACGAGGTCAGACTAGATTATCATGATGGTCCCTTCTGACCTTGAAGTCTATGAATCAGAATGGAAGGAGGAATTAAGAAAGCAAGACTGAATTTATTTGGCTAAGAAGTTTATGCTAGGTTCTACATAGACAGGAATAAAAATGGGTTGATGGAGAAGAAACTTTCAGACGCCAACACAGAGATAAGTAGCACCACAGAGACAGTGTGATCAACCCAAAAGGGCTGAGCAACTTAAGAAACTCTTTGCAATCCTTCTTGTCAAGAGCACCATTCTGGAGTTCCAGAGAGCACAATGAGCCTTTCTTAAACAGAAAAAAATTGAAAACAGAGGCTGAAACAAGTTGGAACGAGAGGCTAAAATGCAGGTTGAAAATGGGGCTGGTGGGAGGGTAGAGAAAAATCTTGAGTTCCAAGAAAAAAATGTTCCGGGAAATACAGCATGCATTAAACCTGTAGAATACCACTCACAGGTCACGTGAACACTATGGAAAAAAGTGTATTTTTCACACACATAAGCTAATGTATGCCAAAACCTAAAGGTGAGGGTAAGTAGTGTGGGTTGATCTTTTTCTATTATTCAGTAACACCTGTTGTACTTTCGTAGACCAGGATTCTAACCCCTTAAACAATCGAGGAGCCATGCCCCAGGGCAGACAGCCACTATATTGGGATGAAGCACACAACTCTCATCCTGTGAAAGGAGATAAGGAATAGTCAGGAACGTGAACAGCAGTTGGACACAGAAGTGAAGCAGGTAAGGGTACTCCAAGCTGGTCTCAGTCAGGTCAACACTATAACGATAACTCTGACTTTGTTTTGTCTGATCTTGTTCATTACCTTTGGTATCAGTGACATTGGAGAAATGCACAGAACAGATCCCTCTTCCAAGACAGAAGGAAGAGTGGTGGCCCAGATCCCTTTTGATCAGAAAACAGGATACTTCCTGTTCCTGGAGATGGCCAAGAGATGACCTCTAACAATCCCCATCTTTGGAATATGCTGTGGAGAACGTGGGTGTCTAGCTCCCATTTGTAATCCTGTGAGAAGTGTCTGCTGAGAACATCAGCTGCAGTGTGCTGAATACCTGGGAGGTAGACTGCTGAAATTTGGATCTGATGAACCATGCACCAATTTTATAGTTTCATGGCTTCAGCACGCAGGAATTATGGATATAGAACAGGCAGGATCTGTTGCCTGTCATGACCCTGATTGATTTGCCCCTGATGAGGGGCAGGAAATGAAAGCAAGTGTTCCTGACAATCCTGAGCTCCAACACATTAGTGTGAAGACTGGTTTCTTGAGTTGTCCATCTCCCCTAGTCATGAAGATATTGAGGTGGGCTCCCATCCCCACAGAAACGCATCTCTGTTGTTAAAGTCACTGATGGGGCTGGGCGACAAAAAAGAACATTTGCATAGACATTGAGTTGACCCTTCCACCAGTCTAAAAAGAGTTCCTCACTTGTAGAGGAACTGTCATCTTCTGTCTAAGATCTTTCTGAGCCAACTCTGGAAGCAGCAGAGACATAACCTTGCATGATCGGTCACAAAACTGCCATATGTCCCAAGAGCTGAAAACAGTTCCTTATTGTGATTCCTGATGCATGGTGCGCATATGCTAAGAAGAAGAGCTCCCCTGAACTTTCTGTACTAGATCTGATAAGGTTACGAATCTGTCTAAGGCAAGGTACAGCAAGGCTATTAATGAGTCCAAATATGCCCCTATAAACTATATCCCCTCTACAAGAATGTGGACTTTTGAAATATTCAGCTGCAGACCTAACTCCTGGAACAGACCAAAGTCTGGGTGGATGACAGCACTACTTTGTAGGAACAGCCCTGGAGTAGCCAGTCATCAAGGTACGGGAAGATTAGGATAGCTTCTTGTCAGAAGCGAGCAGCCATTACTGCCAAGACTTCCGAGAACACTCTGGGGGCCAAGTAAAGGCAAAAGGGAAATCCTGTCTTATAGTGAAGAATAAGTATTTCCTGTGCAATGGATGTATCATGATATGGAAACAGGCATCTTGTAGGTCAAGAACCGAAAACCAAACCCCTTTCTCCAGTGAAGGAATTATAGCTGCCAGAGTCACCATTCTGAATTCTTGAGACTTTATGAACTTGTTTACAAGTCTTAGAATTAAGATCAGTCTCTACCCTCTACCCTTCTTTGGCACAAGGAAATAATTTGAGTAAAATCCCTTGCCCTTATGAGGAGGAGGAACCAGCTCTATTGCTCCTAATCAAAGGTGAGAGTTCAACTATCTCAATAAAAGCTTGTGGGAGGGGTCCCTGAAGAAGAATGGGGAAAGGAGGTGGGTGCAAGGGAGGGAATGATGTAAAATGGATGGTACAGCCTTATGCTGATTCACTTGTCTATAGTGATCTACCTCCAAGCATATAGGAAATAGGCAAAATGGTCGCCAAAATGAGGGGATCTGGGCTAATTCACGCAGCTGTAAATCCTGAGGTGTGGAATGGATTGAACCCTCAACCAACCCATCAAAACTGCTGCTTTGAAGATGGCTGGGTGGTCACGGAGAGCAGATGGCAGTTCCTTTTCTTTGAAATCTGTCTCTTTTTGAGGGATTCAGTGGATCTATGGAACCAAGAAAACTGAGCAGGAAACAATCTCTGGGCAGTCTGTGACCTAATAAACCTTTTTTTTGATAAAGTTATTTTGTTGATAAATGCCAAGTAAAGCACATGGGAAAACAATCCCAGCTATACATATAAAATGATGGAGTCTAAATTAGCTGTTACCACTCAAGAAAGAGATCTTGGAGTCATTGTGGATAGTTCTCTGAAAACATCCACTCAATATGCAGCGGCAGTCAAAAAAACAAATAGAATGTTGGGAATCATTAAGAAAGGGATAGATAATAAGATGGAAAATATCCTATTGCCTCTAAATAAATCCATGGTACATCCACATCTTGAATTCCGCATGCAGATGTGGTCACCCCATCTCAAAAAATATATATTGGAACTGGAAGGGGTTCAGAGAAGAGCAACAAAAATTGTTAGTGGTATGAAATGGCTTCCATATGAAGAGAGACTAATAAGACTGGGACTTTTCAGCTTGAAAAAGAGACAACTAAGGGGGCATATGATTGAGGTCTATAAAATCATGACTGGTATAAAGAAAGTAAACAAGGAAGTGTTATTTACTTCTCATAACACAAGAACTAAGGGTCACCAAATGAAATTAATAAGCAACAGGTTTAAAACAAACAAAAGGAAGTATTTCTACGCACAGTCAACCTGTGGAACTGTTTGCGAGAGGATGTCGTGAAGGCCAACACTATAATAGGGTTCAAAACAGAACTAGATAAGTTCATGGAGAGTAGGCCCATCAATGGCTATTAGCCAGGATGGGCAGGGATGGTGTCTCTAGCCTCTGTTTGCTAGAAGCTGGGGAATGAGAGACAGGGAATGGCTCACTTGATGATTACCTGTTCTGTTCATTCCCTCTGGGGCACCTGGCATTGGCCACTGCTGGAAGACAGGATACTGGGCTAGATGGACCTTTGGTCTGACCCAGTATGGACATTCCTATGTTCTTATTTGTAGGTGTATGTATGCCCATGGATCATAAAGTAGCCATAGAGTACTAGAGTACGCAAAGACTCATATGTGGTTTCTAAGAAGAATTTACAACTATCTAAGGGGAAGTCCTCCACTGTGTTCTGTATGTCTCAAGGAAAGCCCGAGATATAGAGCCACAATGTCCTGCACATAACCAGTGCCATAGAGATGAACCTGGCAGCAGTGCCAACAGCATCCAAGGATGCTTGATGAGCAGTTGTGGCCACCAATTGGCCCTCTGAGATGATAGACGGGAATTGCTCCCCATGTTCTTGTAGCAAATGGTCAATAAAAGCTATGAATCAGTTATAATTTGTAAAGTTATATTTGGCCATGACAACTTGATAATTCACAATCCTAAACTGCCGAGCTGTTGACGAACAGGACCTTTGCCCAAAGAAACCCAGCCTTTTCTGGTTCTTGTCATATGGGGTAGACTTAGAGAAGCACTGCCTACCTGACTCATTTACCACATCCACCACCAGGGAGCTAGGTGGAGGGTGGAAGAACAAAAAGTCAGAATCCTTAGAGGGGCAACAGCGGGGGGGGGGGGGGGGGGGGGGGGGGGGGGGGGGGGGGGGGGGCTCCTAGCTGCAAGTCCCTGCCAGGCTGGGAATGGACAGGACTTGTCCTTTCCTTGCCTTGTAGCTCTCAAGGGGGAGAGGGGAGATCAGGCCCACCTCTGAGAGCCTCCCCCTGATAAACGAAGCACCAGAGCTAGTAGCAGCCCCGAAGGTTCCTGCAGTTGGAAGAGGCCTGTGGACATGGGTCTGATCTCCCCCTGCTGCTAGAAGCCCCCAGCCAGAAAAGGGACCACCATGGTTAAAACACCTTGAAATTTCAGATGTAAACATCTGAAAACATGAAACTGACCATTTTAAAATTCTCTGGCCATGAAACTGATCAAAATGGACTGGGAATTTTGTAGGGCTCTAATAATATTTATTCCTTTCTAAATGCAAGTGATAGGACTGCCTTTTCTGCATTGACAGAAGCGTTCCGTAAATATTCTTGTTCTATATTTGGGGGAAAAGCCAAATGGATTTATATCATGTGATGATGATACAATACTTTCCATTCCAACAGTAACTCAGGAGGATGTTAAACAGCAGCTACTTTTTAAATCAGCAAGTCCAGATAATTTGCATCCAAGAGTGTTTAAAAAAAAAAAAAAAAAAAAAAAGCTTGTCCAGGAGTTCTCTAGAGGCTTAATTTTGATTTTCAGTAAGTCTTGAATACTGGAGAAATTCCAGAGGACTGTAAGAAAGTGAATGTCGTGTCAATAGTTAAAAAGGGAAAGCTGGATGACAAAGGTAATTATAGGCCTGTCAGCCTGACTTTGATCCCAGGCAAAACAATAGAAGGGCTGATCTGGGACTCAAATAGAAAATTAAAAAAGGGTAATATAATTAATGCCAATCAACATGGATTTACAGAAAATATATCCGGTTTAACTTGATATCTTTTTGGACGAGATTAAAGTTTTGGTTGATATTGTTAAGGTAATAGTGTTAATGTAATATACTTAGAGTTTGGTAAGGCATTTAGACTTGGTACCATATGACATTTTGATTAAGAGACTAAAATGATACAGAAATCAACAATGGTACACATTAAATGGATAAAAAACTTGTTAATGGATAGGTCTTCAAATGTAATTGTAAACAGGAAACCACCATCACGCAAATACGTTTCTTGTGGGGTCCTGAGGAACGGCTCTTGGCCCTATGTTGTTTAACATTTTTTTTTAAAATGACATAAAACCATCACTGATAAAGTCTGCAGATTACACAGATTGGGGTAGTAGTAAATAATGAAGAGGACAGTTCAATGATATAGAGTACGCTGGATCGTTTGATAAATTGGGAACATGAAAAGAATATGCATTTCAATATGGCCAACTGTAAAGTCATAGATGTAGGAGCCTAGAATGCAGATCATACTCGCAGGATGGGGGACTATTCTGGGAAGCAGTGACTCCGAAAAAGATGTAGAGTCATGGCGGGTACTCACATGACTATAAACTCCCACTTAAACACACTAGCAAAAAAGGCTAATGTGATCTTTGGATATAGAAACAGTGGAATATCAAGGGTTATTTTAATCTCTGAATTTGGCACTGTTGCTACCGCTATTGAAAACTATATCCAGTTCTGGTGTCTACACTTCAAGATATTGAAAAACTGAAGAAGGCTCAGAGGAGAGCCAGAAGAATGATTAAAAGACTGGACAACATGCCTTATGACAACACATTCAAGGAGCTTAATCTATTTAGTTCACTAAAGAGAAGTTATGGCATGACTTGATGACAGTTTTGTAAGTCCACACATGGAGAACAGAAATTTCATAATAGAGGACTCTTCAGTAGAAAAATGTATGACAAGATCCAATGGCTGGAAGTTGAAGTTATACGAATTTAGTCTAGAAAGATGGTGTACATTTTGAACAGCGCAATGGTAATTAACCATTGGAATAACTCATCTGGGGTTGTGGTGGATTCTCCGTCACTGTACATTTTAAAATCCAGATTGAATGTTTTTCTAATAGACTAATCTGGTTCCAACAGGTATTAATTCAGGGAAGTCTTATGGCCTGTGTTATGCAAGAGGTGAGACTAGCTGATCAATGGGTCTCTTCTGGACTTATAGTACATGAATCGATGTCAAATGTAGGGCATACGTTACTTAATAGTGTTCTTTAAAAATACAGAATAATGTCATTCAAGGGTTTGAGGGACTTTTGTTTTGTTTTATCTTCTTCCAAAAACTCCTGAATAGTATCTAGCCATAACCAAGATTTTTTTTTACCTGACAGATCACATACGACACAGTATCTCCCGCTTTCACCTTTCGGCCTCCTTGAGAGTTTATCCACATGGCAACATGCACATGTGGCAAGCTTTTTTTGTCAGGATAATCCTGAGGATCCTTTGTCAATGCCTAAGAGATTAAAGGAGAAAACAGGTAGGTGTCTTTAAAAATAATGCAAATTAAATGCTGGACAAATTACTGCAGTAAAAAACAAAGAAGATTATATAATAGCTGTCTTCATCCCTCTACTGTTCACCACAAAACAATTTTGAAATATGACATTAATATAAAGCATAACATTATAATAAACCTATCTTTTCAGAAATTCAGATTTCTGCATCAGTCTTTCATACTCCCTAATTAACATTATTGCAAAAGCAACCTGGAATTTTATACATTAACTTTCTGAAAAACTAAACACAATAAGAACCCTAATTGGAACCCTAATAAAAGTTCAAACAAGCACAAGGACAGCCAGAATCGTTAAAAGTTAGATTTAATCAAAGTATGAAATATTATACATAGTGCAAGAATGCAGTGAAAGATTAATTTTTTTTTCAGTTTTGAAAATTATAATGTCTAGCACATTTATATTTATTTAACAAACTTTGTAACAGAAGTAATTTCAGTATTTCTATGGATAAGACTACTAGAATTTTACAATAAATCATTCTTCCTCTATATTCCATAATTACTTCTCATAAAGATAAAGATTTTGAAAAAAAAAATCATCCCCTTTACTATACCTACAACTTCATCAACATAACTTTTAAACTAATATTTAGGTCTAAATATTTCAAAGGCAATAAAACACTGGAGCGTGTAGGACTTAAAAATGATGACCTACTTTTTGGTAACTGTTGTTCTTTGAGATGTGCTGCTCATGTCTATTCCATTCTAGGTGTGCGTGCTCCTACATGTGCAGTCATCAAAAATTTCTGCCTGAGAGGTACCCATAAGGTCAGCTGTGGCGCCCCCTTGAGTGCCGTGCTCATGCATTGGTATATCTGGAGCCACTGGCCCTGCGCCCTCTCAGTTCCTTCTTGTGGGCAACTCCAACAGGAGGGTGGGTAATGGAACAGACATGAGCAACATATCTTGAAGAACAACCGTTACAAAAAGGCAGGTAACCATTTTTTCCTCTTCGAGTGCTTGCTCACGTCGATTCTATTCTAGGTGACTCACAAGCAGCGTCAATGGAGATGGGCCCAGAGTTCAAAGTCTTGCAGTGTGCAGCACTGCCCTGCTGAAACCAGCATCATCCCAGGCCTGCAGGGTAAGTGCATAATGGGAGGTAAACGTGTGGACAGATGACCAGGTAGCAGATCTACAGATCTCTTGGATCGGCACCTGAGCCAGGAAGGCTGCTGATGAGGCTTGCGCTCTAGTTGAGTGTGCCTTGACTAGTGCTGGTGGAGGCATTTTTGCCAGCTCATAGTGGTAGCAGATGCAGGCAATGATCCAGGACCAAATCCTTTGAGCAGACACTAGGTGACCTTTCATCCTGTCTGCCACTGCAACAAACAGCTGCACTAACTTGCAAAATGGCTTTGTCCTGTGGACGTACAAGGCCAGTGCCCTCCTGACATTCCTCTTCCAATTTATGAGGCTTCGGGAAGAAGACCGGTAAGTATATGTCCTGGCTGGTATGAAACTGGGAAACTACGTTGGGGAGGAACACTGGGTGAGGACACAGTTGGACCTTATCCTTGTAGAATACCGTATAGGGAAGTTCTGAAGAAGATCTCAGATACCCTGCGGGTAGATGTTACCACAAACAGGAATGAAACCTTCCAGGAAAGGAGAAGAGAGGAAGAAGCCAGAGGTTCAAAGGAAGGCCTTACGAGCCCTGACAGCACAAGATTCAAGTCCCAAGGACAGACGGGGTCCCGCATGTTAGGGTAGAGACGCTCCAGACCTTTCAAAAACTGGGCCGTCTTGTCGTGAATGAAGGCTGAAATGCCTTGGAATGGAGGATGGAAAGCTGAAACAATGGCCAGGTGGATCCTGATCGATGGCAGGGACAAGACCTGGAGCTTGAGGTGCAGAAGATAACCTAGGGTCACCTGCAGTGAGGTCTGCTAGGCCTGGATACATCGTTCCAAAGCCCGGTACATGAACCTTTTCTACTTGGCCAGGTTAAGTAACTCTGGTGGAGGGCTCTCTCCTACCCAACAAGACCTGTTGAACCTGGGCCAAGCATTCCTGCTCTTCCATGCAGTAACTATGCTGTCAAGTGCAACGTCGCCAGATTTAGGTGCAGAAGACTGCTGTGATTCTGGGACAGCAGGTCTGGCCAGAGACATAGCTGCAGCAAGGCAGCTACCAAATGGTCCAGCAGTGTGCCGAACCAGTGATGGTGAGACCACTCGGAGGTTATCAAGATAACCTTCACCCTGTCGTGTTTGATATTCATAAGGATTCTGTGGAGCAATGGCACTGGTGAGAAGGCGTACATAAGGCCCCTGATCACGGGAGCTGGAAAGCACCTGACGGGGAACCTTTTCCATCTCGACTGAACAGAACATGTGGCATTTCCTGTTCTGACAGGACGTGAACAAGTCCACTTGCGGAGTCCCCCACTTTCAGAAGATCATACTGACCACCTCCGGATGGAGAGACCACTTGTGACGAGATGAGAAGGTCCTGCTGAGGCGATCTGCAAACACATTCCTGGTCCCGGGCAGATACGCGGCTACTAGATTAATGGTCTCCTGCACACAAAAATCCCGAAGGCGGAGAGTTTCTTGGCAAAGAGCCGACGACCTGGCTCCGCCCTGCCTGTTAACGTAAAAAATTGCAACAGTACTGTCCGTGAGAACCTGCACCACCTTGCCCCTCAGGTGGGGCAAGAAAGCCTGGCAGACCAGGTGAACCGCCTTGAGATCCCTGATGTTGATACGGAGGGCCAAATCATCTCGCAGCCAGTGGCATTGCATGCTGAGCTCACAGACGTGGGCTCCCCAGCCCTGGTCCCATGCATCGGATGGGGCTGCAAAGCAAACTCTCTGTAACACCAATCGGGGGTTCATCCAGGGACAACAGAATGTGACTCGGCACCTTGACCACCTGGTCTAGGTCATGCCTGTTGGGGATGTAAACCAATGCCAGCCATGCTTGCAGAGACTGGAGATGGAGCCAGGCATGATTGATTACGTATGTATAGGAGACCATGTGGCCCAACAACCACAAGGAGCTGTGAGCCATGGTGAGTAGACGGTTCTTCACATGAGAGATCAGGTCCAACATGGCCTGAAAACACACCTCCGGAAAGAAGGCTCTGGGTCAGGTTAAGTAGAGAACTGCACCAACAAACTATTCGTTTAGCTGGCTTTAAGGTGGATTTTTTTCTCTTTCATCAACAAGCCCAGGAACGCACCAGATCGAGGCTTCTCTGTACTTGTTCCCGAGATCTGCCCTTGATGAGCCAATTTTCGAGATACGGGAAGACCTGGACCCCGTGATGTCTCAGGTAAGCAGCCACTAGTGCCATACATTTTGTGAAGACCCTTAGGGCTGATGAGAGGCCAAAGGCGAGTGCTGTGAATCTGAAATGATGTCTGCCCACTATGATGAAATGGAGGAAACATCTGTTACCTCGGAATACAGAAATATGGATATAAATGTTCTTCAGGTCAAGGGTGGTGTACCAGTCTCCCAGATCCAGGGAGGGGGTGATGGAGGCCAGGGAGACCAGGTGAAACTTCAACTTCTTGAGAGACTTACTGAGGTGTCACAGGTTCACAATAGATCTGAGGCCCCCTTTTGCTTACGGGATCAAGAAATAACGGGAGTAGGACTCCTTCCCTGTCATGTCCCGAGGGACCTCCTCCACCGCCGCCAGGTGCAGGAGGTTTTTGACTTCTTGAATGAGGAGTTGCCCGTGAGAAGAGTCCCTAAAGAGGGACAGGAAAGAGGGTGTATGTGGGAAAAAGGGGTGGCTGAAAACTGCAGGGAGTAGCCTTGCGCGCTTGTTATTGGTCGTGCAGCCAAGGTGGCGCTGAGGATGTTGACGCAGCCTCAGGTGTCCAATCGCACCAGTGGAGTCTGGGCAAGGGGCTGAACTGCCCTTATGTGATGAAGGAATCCCCTTCTAGTGACCATGGTAGGGTTATCGACGTCTAAGTCTGCCTGCTGACAATCGCCACTGGAGACCAGCGCCTGGAGTGAGAAGATCGGTGCCAGTATTGAGGAGAGTGGCGCTGGTGCTGGGGGATCAGAGGCATGACAGGGAGCACTCCCACCGGGCAGGTGACTGAGATCTGAACTGGGAGGAAGACTGGTGGGAGGGTGAAAGGTGCTGGTAGTACTGAGACCAGCACCTCCCTCTAGGCGATCCACACAGACAGCAGGGACCACGACTGCAGTGCCAGTGATCCAGAGTGAGCCACAGAGGATCTGGACTGTGATTCTGGGGATTTGTGGCACGGAGATGGAAAGCATGATCTTGGCTCCAGGGAACAGCAGTTCTCCACTGCCCCCCGAGGGGTCTCAATGGCTGGCTTGTCCTCATGGGGAGCCTTTGCCGTTTCCTGTGGCATGTGCTGTGTCGGCAGCATGGGCGGAGGCCTCTGCTCTCTCGGTGCCAGCAGAGCTTGGGAAGGTATTGGTGCCATCAGGGGATTGGGTCTCATACCGCTCCTCTGAGTTGGTGGTGGACCTTTTAAGAGGCTAAGGGCCCTGACTGGGGAGGCGTTCACACATGGCTCCAGAGTGGCCAGGAAGCCTGAACTGGGTCCCCTGCCTGATGACCCATGGCCCTTCTTGCCTGGAGCCAGGGAGCCGTGCTTCCTAGTTTTCTTTTCGGGTACCAGGTGCCAGGCAGATTCCGGTGCTGGACTGCACACTGAGGTCGAGGTACTAGGTGAGTCTTGGCAGGATGGCTCAGAAGCCAGGAAAAGGACAGATTCCATGAGGAGAGCCTGCAAAAGAATATCCCACTCCTTTTGAGTCCTAGGCTGAAATTTTTTGCAAATACGGCACTTGTCATTCACGTGTGATTCCCCCAAGCACTTGAGGCAGCTGCTATGCGGGTCACTTACAAGCATAGGTCTGTTGCAGTTCATGCAGGGCTTAAACCCGGGAGACCAGGGCATGTCCCACCTGGGGCCAAGTCCCCGCTGGGACTATAACTTCTAACTACACTTAACACTAACTACTATAAACAAACTATTTACAAGGCCCTAAGACTCAGTAGAAACAAAACCGCTATCTCTTGCAATGCAAGGAAAGGTGCTCTGACTAACCACCACAGGCGATGATAAGGAACTGAGAGGGCGTAGGGCCAGTAGCACCTGATACACCAACACATGAGCACGGCACTGCCGATCCTACCGATACCGCTAAGGCAAAAATCTCTGACGACTGCGCACGTGAGTGTGCACACACCTAGAATGGAACTGACATGAGCAAGCACTCGAAGAAGAATGGCAGATATCTCCAATGGCATTCATTTTTAACAGAAAACTGGTTTGAAATGGTTATAGTCATACTGATCCTTAAGAAAAGACAAACGAGGTAATAAAGGAACAGCTGTTAATGAACCACAAAACAGCTGACTCCACAAGCGCTGACATGAAAGTATATGATTTTCATTACGACTTTGTTTATATCTTCTTGAGAACCAGAGAGTTGCCCAGCAGAGATGGGGCACTATTATATTGTGACAAAGCTGGGAGAGAAGACACTTTTCATAAGTGTTCAATGGAAGACAGAAGCTTTGTTAAGAAAGAAAAAAGTTTTATTTGTGGTTCCCAAAAAGGAAGGGAGGAAAAGAACACTCTGCAGCACTCCTGACAGCTAAGGCAGAACATTCTGGCTCACATTCATGGGCAAGTCCTAGAAGGGGCATCAGAATTAATTTCAGCTCCAGTTTCTGTGCCTTAGAGAAGGAGAACCCAACAACTTGTACTGGACTTTTGAACATACTCTATAGTGAAAATAACTTTTTGATTCTTTTCCATTGTACTCTTCAGTCTATGTTCCACGTTTAAAATAATTAAAGTAATGGCCTGGGAGACAATGTTCTCAGCTGTGGCAAAGAAAGTACATTCTATTACTCTATTCTTGAAGCAGGGCCTCACAAACCAAAAAACCAAAACAAAAACAAATCAGATTTGAGACTCTAAAGAGGTGAGGGAGACATACTAGGATCCTCATTCAGCAAGGTACTTCAGCACGTGCCTAACTTTAAACACAAATAGTCTCACTGCCTTTCTTACTCAGACTGTAAGCTCTTTCGGGCTGGGACCATCTTTTTGTTGGGTGTGTGTACAGCACATAGCACAGTGGGGTCCTGGTCCATGGCTGAGGCTCCTAGGGAATATCACAACAGAAATTATAACAGGACTACTCATAGGCTTCAAGTCAGGCATATTGCTTAAGTCTCTTGCTGAATTGGGGCCCCAAGTGCTAGTGCCAGGGAAAATGAAAGAGCGGCCAGCACGTGTCTTGGCCCACGCCGCTTCCTGCAGCCCCCATTGGCCTGGAGCAGCGAACCGCAGCCAGTGTGAGCCGCGATCAGCTGAATCTGCGGTGACGGCAGGTAAACAATCCGGCCTGGACCACCAGGGGCTTTCCCTGAACAAGCGCCGGCCTGACTTTGAGAAACACTGTACTACAGCATCTTTAACCACAAAAGTCTTGCAAAATAATTTTAGGGGCGGGGAAAGAAATCTGAAAATCTTAGCAGCAGCTGATGAGTGATATCATTTACCTTGTTGATTTCAAATTGACTTATTGGGACTCTGTCATTTATCACATTTTCTCCAATTTCTATTAGTCGTCTTTGAATGTTTTCCACGATTGTATCTCGGGACTGGTCAGAAAGAATCTGACCAATTACATAGCTGTAAAGTAGTAGAAGCAAACAAAACTTTCTTTAAAATACAGAGGATATCTTAGTATTTAAAAAACACCATAGTAAATATGTGCATATCCCTCTCTTTGTTACCTCTAAAAGCTACAAACAGAGGACAAAGTTTACTTCAAAATTGTTAACACTTTTCCCATAATCTCTCACGTTTTAATTATTTTATTAGGATACTCAAATTTCAATTATTTAATCTTGAAACTATTTTAAATGATGGACCCAATGCATTTCTAATGTCCCCGTCCCCCCAGGAGTGTTTTTGACATTTACTAATCCACAACAGGTATCCAAACTGAGAGAAAATTTGAATATGAAATCTGCTTACTAACTTCCTGCCTATTTCTGGAAAAATGTATAGAGAGGGTCTGCCAGTTGCAGTACTTAGTCACTGAAGAACACTGACAAACATTTGTATTGCTTTAATTACTAATACATTCATAACTTGGGGAAATTTGTTTCCATTATGATGCATCTTTTCTTAGAAAATACAACAGTTAAGAATAGTAAGCAAGTGTGTAGTGTATATTTACAGATAAAGAGGCATCAATTTCTGGGTACATTTGGAGCCATGCTGTATTGAAACTAATATTTTTCAAGAGGCTGTATGCAATACAAATTGACTCAGCCATAAGATGACCATCTCTCTGCCCAGTCAAAAGTATTCTTCCTTTAGTACTGATTGTATAATCTCTGTAAAAGCTGAGTGCAAGAGAGGCTCCATATAATGCTGCATATAGTAAATGCCAATAAATCAAATAATCATTGATACCACATACCATCTTCTTTAATAAAAGGATCTAAATGAATGACAAAAGAGCTCTTCGGGACCGTGACCACATCTTCTATTTTGAGTGCTTCTACAAGCTTAATATTTATTAACAACTCTTTAAAGCTGTAATTTGCTAAGGCGTAGTATCAAACTCCCTACGCCTCCTTCAAAATTCTCAACCTAAGAACCCTAATCAATGACAAAACATTCGAGTATACATACATTTCTCACAATTCCTGAATTCAGGTTTATTGTGCTATATATCTAATTGCTTCAGCAGAAATGCAAATTTAAGATTTACAAGAAAGTGAGACCAACAGACAGTAAAAATACAGCTTTAAGTAAACACACATAATCTGTTCCTGGTTTAAAATCTTTCCGCATTTTGACAGGCTGTTCTGAGTCCTTTTAAAAATTAGGTAAAGCACTTTCTGTACTTAACACAGGAGTTAGAGTCAGAGTTTAAAGACCTGAATGGGCCACTAGATGATTTAGTCTGACCTCCTATATATCACAGGCCACCAACACTACCCAGCGCCCACACACCCAACAACTGAAATTAGGTGATGGCCCTCAGGAGAGTATATCATTACAGGTCACAAGAGAAGAAAAGAAGGGACTAAAGTGCACCAATGCCCAAGGCCACTGCAATGGCAGGGAACTGATTAAGATATACCCAGGTAATCTCAGCAAGTGACCTGCACCCCATGCTGCAGAAGAAGATGAAAAAACCCCAAGGTCACTGGCACTGCCAATCTGATTTAAGGAAAAAATCCTTCCTAACCTCACATATGGCAATCACTTGGAACCTGAACACTTGGCCATAAACAATAGCAACATTTTTCCTGTGAGAGGGACATTAGCAACATCCAGCAGCTCACATGTTAATGAAGATTGTGTATTTTTCAAGAGTTACACAACATGAGATGAAAATAGTCAATATTAAAAGCAAAACTCACTTTCCAGTTTCTTTTGCAAGGTCACACCAGTCTCTTCGGACTATGTCCAATCCTTTCAATTCCTGTTTGGTAACATATTTCCCATCTCCTGTTGGCTCCACCGTCAGAGCAGCATACTTCTTCTTCTTTAACAGTAGCAGGGACTTGAAGACCCCATCAATATCAATCTCCAACAATTTGTACAGCTTGTTCACTTCACTTTTAATCTGTGATACATCATCATCATCATCAACCCAAATGCAACATCTCAGTAATTATGAACACACATTACTTTCAACAATACATGCATCGGGCTGAAGCTGCATAGCAGTCATACTCTATGTTGTGTGCTTATATCGACATTTTATAGACTGGACAATGTCTTCAGTATAGTAGTACTTCTTAGTTACCATTACAGTTAAGGTTATGACATTATTTCCACCATGGAGTATGTTTTCCAGGGATTTACAATTTGGTGTGATGAGCAGTACAGACCTTTCAGGATTCTAAAAAGGGTCCTCTCATAGTTATGGTTCCACCTCAGCCCAATTTCTAACTCAAAAACAGGCAATGTCTGCCTGAGCAGAGAAAACTTTGAACCCAGAGAAGCAGAGCATTGAGGAAGCAAGGGGACGGAAACAGGAGCAGCTGAACCTAATGACTAGGAGCAGATATTAGAAAGTCCAATTCCAGGTAGAAGGTGGCTACTGTGCTATAGCTGCCTTCCTGGACAAGCTGGGGGTGGGTGGGGAAGGTGTGTCAAAATAAATGTTTGTGAATATTGGGAGGAACTGAGTGAGCAGCCCGTGCTTGGTTGTTTTTGTGTGTGTTGCTTTTCTAAATAAATAATAAATAAAATATACTGGGTACTGGCTTTCACAGAATCACCTGAACTCTTCTGGGAAAAGATGAAATACTCCATTTTTCCTTTCTCCCACCGTCCCCCTTTGTGTGTAGTTTCTAGAAGTGGGCCCCATCTCACTTGACTACAGAAGAGTGAGGTAAGGCTTGGGTTGCCATTTTTCTGTTGGGCAAAAGATGAAATTTCCCTCTTTTCTCTTATCAGTCCTTCAAAAGAAAAAAATAAAATCTAGGAACACACAAATGTGTTTGGCTTAGAAAACAAGCTTGGCTTCTGGTTCCCATGCTGGCTGGTCAGGAGCTTCCCTTCTTTCCTCACATCATTTCTCTTTTCACTTCTTTCACAATGCATCTTTGCATCATTCACTCCTCCGAAACCTGTTCTGACTGCTTCCCATACCCCCTTAATTTTCTTTTACTGATGTCTTGATTCTTCCCCCTTCTCTCACTGAGTGGAAACTCCTCTCTCTTTGTTCAGTCTCACAAAAGTTAGATATGGATGGGAGCTATCTGACCACACCCATGCTAAAATAGGATTATTCCTAGAATTTCTTTCATAGTTTTCCAGTCTAGTTTTAAATATCTTGAGACTGGTCTTTAACTAGCAATTTCCATTGGACTTCAAAAAACTGATAGCCGACACGACAAAGAATTAAACAGCATTTAAGTAGTAACAGAAAGAAAATAAAAAAGGAGAAGTGTATGCTGAAGAGCAAGGACATTTTCCCGATAATGAGATTAACCAGTGTAATCTCTTCTGAGAAGTGGCTGAAGCTAAGCACACTTAGAATGAGACTAGTAAATATACAATGCTACATTGGATGAGAAATGGACTAGATAACCTTACACTGATTGTAGGTATTTGTATGGCATGTTGACTTATATTAAGCCACAGAAAATTGTGGCTGATAATTTTCTTTCTGCTATCAGCATTTCCCACTATTCTGGATATCCACGCTGCTCTCTTCTCTCTGCAGCTCACAGAGGTAGATCAGAATTTTGATGCTGCACAGTCTCCCATGCCCCTTCTGGTTCCACCTGCTGCCACATGAATTATTCCTAAACTGTAAAACTTGCACATCATTAACACATATTCCAGAGATAACAAAATATCTGTGGACACCAGACCAAGGAAGACAGTCATATGGCAATGACTTCACTTAATATCTGATTCTTGACTCATAAGCCATCCAAGGTGGACAGAATTGTGGGAGACAGTGCTGCAGAAAGGAAATCATTGCTAAGAAATTTTCCATTCTGCAGCCCAGCATGTCCCACAACTATGGACATCTGGAAAGTAATGAACAGTGAACATATGTAGAGAAGATTATGAAGGTCCCATTTTGGGAAGAGTGGCCTGCCCACCAATCTGGCTAACCAGAAAGCTAGAAGGAATCTGGCTACCTATGGATTGTCTACCCAGGAGGCAGAGGACCCTGCAAATAGCATCGTACTACAGACAGAAACTTGAAACATAACGATACTGGGCCGAAGGCCTGTCTAGGCCTTCTTGAAGGACGTACAGAATGACTGTTTTCTATGATTTGCATTGTGCTCTTGGCACCAGATGTTGAATCTGGATCAGATACAGGAGTACGCTTTTAGTATCTATACTCTCCTAGACGAAAGCAATATCTTATTGACTATGGAGGACAGACTGAGCTTTTAGCGCTTCCCTCTCAATATCTAGGCTTTTAGTTGAAGCCACTTCGGTCAGGAGGAAGAAGAGGACCTTCAAAAAGATGTTCACAGAAGCAGGAATGGGTGCTCCAGTTTCAGCTTTATCAGATTTGAGAACACAGATCTCCTTGGCCAACGAGTTAACAGAATTACCATTGCCTGTTCTCATTTTATTTTTTGGACTACCTTCCCCAATACTGGAAATGGTAGATACACAAAGTAGGTCCTGAGGCCAGCTATGCTCTAAGAAATCTATTCCCATGGATCTGGGGTCTGCTTTCCTTCTGAACAATTTTGGCCTCTTTGCATTTGTATGATTCATGAACAGGTTGGTTGAAGGAAGTCTGAACGATAAGGCAGAAAATCTCCTGATTCAACCACCACTGAAAACTGATGACTGCACCTGCTGTGCCAGTCAGACAATCTTTTGGTTCAGGTCCTCCTCTGATGTGGATCACTTTGAATGAAAGGAAGTATTGTTCCACCTACCTCACTATTTCTACTGCTTCTATGTGTAGTACTGGACTCCTTGCTCCCCACCCTTGGTTGATTAAATATGCAACTGCAGTCATACTGTCTGATTGAAGCAGCATGTGGTTCCCTATTAGGGTGGGCTGGCTTGATTGCAGAGCTACCTTGACTACTCTCAGCTTTAAGATGTTTATGCTGTGACCCTTTTTTTCTCCTCACTCCAGAGGCCATGGTCTGTTTGGGTGTCCAAGTGAGCTCCTCAGAAATCCAGGCTGGCAATGGTTGTGAAAACTAAACGATCTGGAAATCGGACTCAGACTAAGGTCAGAAGGGACCACTATGATCATCTAGTCTGACCTCCTGCATAACGCAGGCCACAGAATCTCACCCACCCTATAACAAACCCCTAACCGATGTCCAAGCTATTGAAGTCCTCAAATCATGGTTTAAAGATTTCAAGGTTCAAAGAATCCTCCAGCAAGTGACCTGTGCCCCACGCTGCAGAGGAAGGCAAAAAAAACCCAGGGCTGCTGCCAATCTGCCCTGGAAGAAAATTCCTTCCTGACCCCAAATATGGCGATCAGCTATACCCTGAGCATGTGGGTAAGACTCGCCAATCAGACACCTAGATGGACAATATTCTGGGGATGAGGTCATAGGCTGACCATCAGCCTAAAGAGTTGAACATGTGTGTCGGAACCTGTATTTCATCTTTCATATGTTCCAGGGAGAGGTCCAACACTTTTAGTATGAAGGCTTGAACACTTCTGATGCATAATTGTGATCACCAAGTGACCCCAGTCAGAAGCATAAAGCTATGGTAGCTTTTCTACACCTCTGGAGCAAGAAAATAAATTCCTGGGTGGACCCAGAGAACTTTTCTTGGCATCAATGTCGAAGCTGTGCGCCTATAGGAGATTCAAAGTCCAAGACTTGCCCCTGTCTGCTGCTGACTGCAATGAAACTCTGATCAGAATGCCATCAAGGAAGGGGTACAGATGAATTCCTTGTGACCTGACTCTGGCTATTATCATCAACTCCTTTGTAAACATTTTCAGAGCCAAGGACAGGATGAACAGGAGTGCTTGGTACTAATAATGTTTACTCTTGTAGGTGAACTTCAGAAGTCTGCTGTGGCACGGTCTGATGGGTGTATAAAGATACATGTCCACTAGAATCTACTGAAGTCAAGAAATGCCCCTGGGACAGGGATGACACTGTAGAGGCCAAGATCTCCAACTGGAACTTCATTTTCTTCATCCACTTGTTAGACATTTTGATATCAAGAATGGTGCTAATACCCCTGTATGTTTCTGTACAATGAAGAAGATGGAGTAGAACCCAGAGAACCTTTCTTCTAAAGGAACACTATCACCCCCATTTCTAGAAGATGAGGTATTTCATTCTGCATCGGATTGTGTTTTATGGAATTGTTGTAGCTGCGTTGGCTGGATTTAAAGCAGTTGGAGTGGAGCTCACAGCCCATGGGAGTATCCTTGACTATTTCCTTGACCCAGTTGTCTGTGATCAATGAAAACCATTCCTCTAGGAAATGGAAGTCCTGGCCCCTAGATTCATTTTTGGGTAGAGACCTATGTGATCATCATAAAATGGATGGGGGGGGGTAGGGGCTGAGGTCCCGGTGGACTTTCCCCCTAGACGTTAGTTTCATCTGTTGTCCCTTCACTGCTACCCCCGTGAGGAAGAGGAGTGAAAGAATCACCTCCCTGTGAAGGCCAGTCTCTCTCTCTCCTGAGGGTGCTTAGTGGGGAAGGGAAAGACTTTGGATTTTGCTGCATTGTCATGCTCCAGCTTTTCTCCAAAAAGAAGAGAGCCTGTAAACTTAGCTGACCACAGAACCTGCTTAGAGTGAATATCCACCTTCCAGGGTCAGAGACAGATGGTGCCTGGCTACTGAGCTGGAAGACACAGTCTGGGCTGAAGACTTCATTGCATCCATTAAGGCATCAGCTACGAATGCTGTTGCTAGGATTACTTTCTCTAAAACAACCCTTTGCAATCTTCCAACCAGGAAAGAGAGACTCTTGCAAAACAGTTATCTGCCAAAGATGCACACAGGGTGGTGGAAGTGGAAGATGCACAGAGGGTGGTGGAAGCCCTCAGAGTGGCTTCCATCTTTCTATCTTGTGGGTTCTTTTGGGCAGAACTCCCCTTCTGAGGGAATAATCGTATCCCTGGCAAGGAACGCTACAGAGGAGTCAACCTTCAGTATCTCAACAATAGAGCCTTTTGGTTCTTGAATGTTATAGAGCCTGAGGTCACTCTTGTTAATATGCTGCTCGGATCAGGCTTGTTCCATTTATCGTTAATCACTTCCTTGAAGGAGAAGTGAAGTGGTATTGCAGCCTCGGGAGGATTTTGAAGGGAGTAATCTGCTCTGAGGCTTATTGACAGGAGCCTGTCAGGTTTCAGAGCCAGATAACTCACCTTTCTACAGGAGGAGTAGAAGCTCTGCTGCAGCTTTGGTGAGGCCTTTTGTCACTCGCCTTAGGACCAGGGGCCCTCTCGAGAGGTCTGTCTCAGAATCCTCCCCACTGGGTTCCAGTCCCTAAGATGGGAGGGAAAATTTGTTGCTGGAACTCTCCTGGTCAGCTTTGGGAGGTGGAGCTGATTAGAAGCTCTGCTTCTTTTCTACTTGGAAACCATTTTAAGATTGGAGGGGGCAGGGAGAATTTGTGGCCACCTCAAGCCTCCCCAATTCGTTCTGCAGACGACTCCTGGGACTTACCCCCTCACTTTTGGAGGCTCTCTCTGCTCTGCTCTGGGGTTCCTGCTCCATTTTCCCCCACATCAGAGTCACAGCTGCCTCAGTAGTACAGTGACCCCACCTGCCTGTCCAACTCTCAGCCCTGGGACCTAACAAAGTCAGGGACAGAAGGCTGAATCCAGGCTGGGCACAACTCGGCATCTATCAAGCCTAGGAAAGCTGTCTCACATAGAGAACAATGCTTGGATTTGACCCGGAAGAGGAGCCGACAGGGACATGCTGCTGTGGAAGCCCAGGAAAGTTTAATCCCAAAAGGGGTAACTGACCCAGGGAGGAGGAAGAAGGCTGAGGAGGGAGAACACTGCTCCCCACTGCCCAAAAAACTGAGCAGAAAAGTTAAAATAGGAGGAGGAAGGGCAGGAGCAAAAGAAACCACCTCCATCTGCTGCTGTGGAGGCAAAGAATCTGGCAGCAAGCAGGAGCAGTGGTAATATAGCCAGATTGTGTGGTGCCAAAATGCTGATTCACCCCCGTAAGTTATAGACAGAGAAGAGCAGCCCACATGTCCAGAATAGTGGGAGATGCTGGACTGCAGAAAAATAATTACCACATATACAGAACAAACAATGCTTAATTTTAACAGTGTTCTTATGTCCCATTGACATCAATAGATCATAAGTACTTTCCTAAATCAGGATTCCTCTATTGAACTGAGTATCAGAGGGGTAGCCGTGTTAGTCTGGATCTCTAAAAGCAGCAAAGAGTCCTGTGGCACCTTATAGACTAACAGGCGTTTTGGAGCATGAGCTTTCATGGGTGAATACCCAATTTGTCAGATGCATGCATCTGACGAAGTGAATATTCACCCACGAAAGCTCATGCTCCAAAACGCCTGTTAGTCTATAAGGTGCCACAGGACTCTTTGCTGCTTCTATTGAACTGAGATAATATCTGCTGCCATATAATGACACAACTAGACCATATACAGCACAGAGCGTCAATCCTAACTTTAAATTTCCAAACAATCTTAAGAGAGTAGTATATTTTCTTTCATCTCATGTAGCACAGCAACCAAGAATATATAGAACATTAATTTCTAAAAGACATTTAAGTGTATTCAAAATGCTATGCCAAGCCAAAGACTGTAGCACAACTTTGCTTCATACTGTAAACTTTCTGCCCTGCATCAGCCCCTCATAAAATTCAAGATTCTTACCCTCAACTGTGAGGCTCTATATATCCTGCCTCTTCCTACAGTTCTTCTGTCAATTTTCTTTGTATCCTTTTCCACTTCCTACACAGATGTCAGTCCTTTCACCTTATTTCTTCCTCAGCTCCCTTTCTATCATGGCTCCTTCTGCACCAGTCTCCTCATTAGAATCTCCCTCCCCTCTTTCTTCAAATCACCTCTTGAAAATACATGCGTTTAGGAAATCCATCTACCCTTTCTTTCATCATAAGCAATGAACAAACCCTTCGTATTCTGAAACTGGTCTCCTATATTTTTGTCTTGCATTTGTATACATTCCAACAGATGACACATTTAGGACACCCAAACCTTTTTTCACTAAATTTGTGCCTGGTGTTTCTCTCTCACACATATTCTTGTAACACCCATGTATGAAGTCTATGAGAAATATTTTTTCCTTCAAAATTCCCTTACCTTGTTCCCCAGCTTGAAAACCTCCTCCAGGTTGGTGCTATTCGTATTTATCATAATGGAATCTGTATCTCCATAAATCACTTCAAGGTTCATCTAAATAAAATAAGCAGCTTTAAACAAAAGAATTACAAAACAACCTCTCTCTTACCTGACCTTATCTAGTCTTTGGGTAAGGATAAAAGGGATTTAAAAAACAAGGATAGTGGTAGGGGTCTATTACAGACCACCTAACCAGGAAAAAGAGGTGGGTGAGTCTTTTTATAAACAACTAACAAAATCATCCAAAGCACAGTACTTGGTGGTGATGGGGGACTTCAACTACCCAGGTATCTGTTGGGAAAATAACACAGCAGGGCACAGACTATCCAACAAGTTCTTGGAATGTATTGGAGACAACTTTTTATTTCAGAAGTTGGAGAAGGCTACTAAGGGAGAGGCTGTTCTAGATTTGATTTTGACAAATAGGAAGGAACTGATTCAGAATTTGAAAGTGGGAGGCAGCTTAGGTGAAAGTGATCATGAAATGGCAAGTTTATTATTCTTAGAGATGGTAGGAAGTAAAACAGCACAATAAAGATAATGGATTTCAAGAAGGAAGACTTTCACAAACTCAGGGGTTTAGTAGATAAGATCCCATGGGAAGCAAGTCAAAGGGAAAAAACAGCTTAAGAGAGTTTGCAGTTTTTCAAAGACACATTATTAAAGGCACAAGGGCAAACTATCCCACTGCATAGAAAACATAGGAAGTAAGACAAAATGCCATGTTGGCTTATTCAGGATATTGTCAGTGATATCAAACTCAAAAAACTGCTACTAAAAGTGGAAACTAGGTGAAATTACAAAGGATGAATATAAACAAATAATACAAGTATGTAGGGACAAAATTAGAAAGGCCAAGGCACAAAATGAGATTAAACTAGCTAGAGACAAAGGGCAACAAGAAAACATTCTACAAATATATTAGAAGCAAGAGGAAGACCAAGGACAGAGTAGGCCCATTACTCATGTCTTCAAGACACTATGGTCTGATGAAATACATCTTAGAATATTAGGCGACTGAAGACATATCTGAGCCATTAGCAATTATCTTCAAAAAGTCACAGAAGATGGGAGAGAGTCTAGAGAACTGGAAAAGGGCAAATATAGTGCCAATCTAGTAAAAGGGAAATAAAGAAAATCCAGGGAATTACAGACCAATAACTTCAGTAACTAACAAGTCAGCATATATAATCAAGAACAAATCACGTCAAACCAACCTGATAGCTTTCTTTGACAGGGTAACAAGCCTTGTGGATGGAGGGAAGCACTAGATCTGGTCTATCTTGACTTTACTAAGGCTTTTGATACTGTCTCATATAATCTTCGCATAAACAAACTAGGTAAAAACAATCTAGATGGCACTACTATAAGGTGGGTGTGCAACTGGTTGAAAAACCGTTCCCAGAGAGTAGTTATCAGTGGTTCACAAACAAGCTGCAAGGGCATATCAAATGGGATCCTGCAGGGATCAGTTCTCGGTTCTGTTCAATATCTTCATCAATGATTTAGATAATGGCAGAGAGTAGACTTATTAAGTTTGCGGACAATACCAAACTGGGAAGGGTTCCAAGTGCTTTCGAGGATAGGATTAAAATTCGAAATGGTCTCAAGTGCATAGGATGAAATTCAATAAGGAGAAATGCCAAGTCCCTTAGGAAGAAACAGGCAGTTGCACACATACAAAATGGGAAAAGACTGCCTAGGAAGGAGTACAGCAGAAAGGGATCTGGGGGTCATAGTGGATCACAAACTAAATACGAGCCAACAGTGTAATACTGTTGCAAAAAAAGCAAACATCGTTCTGAAATGTAATTGCAGGAGTGTTGTAAGGAAGACACGAGAAGTAATTCCCCACTCTACACTGTGCTGATTAGGCCTCAACTGGGTATTGTGTCTAGTTCTGGGCGCCACGTTTTAGGAAAGATGTGAACAAATTGGAGAAAGTCCAGGGAAGAGCAACAAAAATGATTAAAGGTCTAAAAAATATGACCTATGGGGGAAGATTGAAAAATATGGGGTTGTTTAGTCCGGAGAAGAGAAGACTAAGAGGGGAAATGACAACAGTTTTCAAGTACATAAAAGGTTGTCACAAAGAGGAGAAAGAAAAATTGTTCTCTTTAACCTCTGAGGACAGGACGAGAAGCAATGGGCTTAAATTACAGCAAGGGAGGGTTAGAATGAACATTAGGAAAAACTTCCTGTCAGGGCTGTTAAGCACTGGAATAAATTGCCCAGGGAGGTTGTGAACGCTACATCATTGGAGATTTTTAAGTGCAGGTTAGACAAACACCTGCCAGGGATGATCTAGATAATACTAGTCCTGCCAGGAGTGCGAGGGGAATGGACTAAATGACCTCTTAAGATCACAAAGAGTCTACAATTGTATGATTCTATATTGCATTCTGTCGCATTTTCAAAATTTGAGCAAAATGTTTACATGATGCATTACTAGTTTAACAGTAAACCGTAAATAATGCAAAGCAGGATTTCACTTAAAAGTTTAGGTTTCATTAAAATGTATATATGTAAACATACATGTATACGTGTGTATATTCAAGAGGTGAAAATCAAGCATGAGACAACTAAGTAAATGCTAAAAGAGGAAAAATCAGGCAGACTTTTCAGTTGTACGTTTTGCCAGTTATCGTATTTTTCAACACCATATGGGTATAGAATAAGAAGTGGAAGAAAATTATTGAACAATTCTGGTCTTAAGAGTTCCACTCCTATTGTTATCAACTGGCTGAGAGGGGAGAGAGAAAAGACCATGAGACTGACAGACACATTCAGACTATTCAAGACAAGGTATGTTTCCCTATTGCCAACATCTTTGAAGAGTAACATGATAACCTGAAGATCCATTTGCGATCATCACAACACTGCTGAAAAGTACCCACATCGTATAAAAGAAACATCATTTGTCTAATAAATTTCAAGGGAACCCATCACAGTCACAATTACTGTATCTATCAGTCAAATAAGAGCACTATGAAGTTATCCACTGTGGACTCTGCTCCTCCTTCACCTCTTCCAGATTCAGCATTTGGCATACAAGTCTTCTCTCTCCACCACTTCAGTATTTTTTAAGGCGGCTTTTGCCAAAAAACAACTCTTTCAATGTGTTCTGAAAAGAGTTAGGCTTTGACTCAGTCCCTCTCTTTTGTTCAGTCCTTACATTGGCCAGAAGCCTTGAAAGAGAATGTATTTTTCCTTTTGGACAAAGAAATAACCATAGTGTTCCATGTGTTTTCCATGGCCAGATGGAACTACTGTATCTGGAGATGAACACAGAAACTCCTTCTTGTGCAGAGCAGATTAGCCTGCCTCCTTAGCAGAAAAAAGGCACCATAACACCACACTGAATTATATCCAGGTCAAAACTCACAAGAACAGAAGATAAGCATAATTTCCTAGCAAGGTAGAGGTGAAAGAAGGCAACTGTCACCATTATTGCTACCCAGATATTCAGGATTAGCAATAAATCCAGTGGCATCGTATCACCTTGACAAACGAAGACCAGATGCCTTTAATGGTGGGAGAGGTCAGTGCAGTTAAACAAATCCATATTAAACTCCAAACAGTATATAATCACTATATAATACAATAAAAAGGGAGCCAAAAAAAAATTCCTAGTAAAACACCAGAACACAGAGTCTAACAGACCTGTGAGTAAACTCTAACAAACACTGTTGCTAATTTGCTTGAAACACTCACACAGGCTTCAAGTAGGGGCTAGCTCACATCGGTGTTAAGAGAAGAAAAAAAAGCTATAATCCATTAGGAAGGATTACATTTGTAAACTAGGCATCCCAAGAAGTGATTTCACGTTTGTTTGGGTTACAATTTTCTTAGAATAAAAAATTTCACCGAATGTGCTATTTAAGGGTTGTTCGGCATTACCTTCTGCACCATCTCCTTAGTATGCATCAAAATCTGAAATGACAAAAAAAAATCGAAGATTCATGTATGATATAATTACAAGTTAACATATGAAAATATCCATCACATAGTTAATTCCAAATGTTTCTTGCTTTCAAAACATGAATATAAGAACAGCCCTACTGGGTCAGACCAAAGGTCCATCTAGCTCAGTATACTTTCTTCCGACAGTGGCCAGTGCCAGGTGCTCCAGAAGGAATGAACAGAACAGGTAATCAAGTGATCCATCCCCTGTCGCTCATTCCCAAACAGAGGCTACGGACACCATCCCTGCCCATCCTGGCTAATAGCCATTGATGGACCTATCCTCCATGAATTTACCTAGTTCTTTTTTTAACCCTTTTATGGTCTTGGCTTTCAAAGCATCCTCTGACAAGGTTGACTGTGCATTGTGTGAAGAAATACTTCCTTTCATTTGGTTTTAAACCTGCTGCCTAATAATTTTATTTGGTGACCCCTAGTTCTTGTGTTATGAGAATAGTAAACAACAACACTTCCTTATCTACTTTCTCTACACTGGTCATGATTTTATAGACTTCAATCATATCTCCCCTTAGTCATCTCTTTTCCAAGGTGAAAAGTCCCAGTCTTATTAATCTCTCCTCATACAGAAGCCATTCCATACCCCTAATCATGTTTGTTGCCCTTTTCTGAACCTTTTCCAATTCCAATATATCTTTTTTCAGATGGGGTGCCTACATCTGTAGGCAGTATTCAAGATGTGGGCATACCATGGATTTAAACAGAGGCAACATGATATTTTCTGTCTTATTATCTATCCCTTTCTTAATGATTTTGACTACCACTGCACATTGAGTGGATGTTTTCAGAGAACTATCCACAATGACTCCAACATCTTTTTTTTGAGTGGTTACAGCTTAATTAGACCCCATGGGTTTATATTTATAGTTGGGATTATGCTTTCCAATGTGCATTACTTTGCATTTTATCAACATTAAATTTCATCTGCCATTTGGTTTCCCAGTCACTCAGTTTTGAGAGATCCTCTTGTAGCTCTTCGAAGTCTGCCTGGGTCTTATCTATCTTTAGTAATTTTATATCATCTGTAAATTTTGCCACCTCACTGTTTACCCCTTTTGCCAGATCATTTATGACTATGTTGAATAGGACTGGTCTCAGTACAGACCCCTGCAGGACACCACTATTCATCTCTCTCCATTCTGAAAACTGACCATTTATACCCACCCTTTGTTTTCTATCTTTTAACCAGTTACCAATTCATGAGAGCACCTTTCCTCTGATCCCATGGCAGCTTACTTTGTGTAAGAGCCTTTGGTGAGGGACCTTCTCAAAAGCTTTCTGAAAATCTAAATACACTATATTCACTGGAACCCCTTAGTCCACATGCTTGTTCAATAAAGATAAATGCAAAGTGCTCCACTTAGGAAGGAACAATCAGTTTCACACATACAGAATGGGAAGAGACTGTCTAGGAAGGAGTATGGCAGAAAGAGATCTAGGGGTCATAGTGGACCACAAGCTTAATATGAGTCAACAGTGTGATTCTGTTGCAAACAAAGCAAATGTGATTCTGGGATGCATTAACAGGTGTGTTGTAAACAAGACACGAGAAGTCATTCTTCCGCTTTACTCTGCGCTGGTTAGGCCTCAACTGGAGTATTGTGTCCAGTTCTGGGCACCGCATTTCAAGAAAGATGTGGAGAAACTGGAGAGGGTCCAGAGAAGAGCAACGAGAATGATTAAAGGTCTTGAGAACATGACCTATGAAGGAAGGCTGAAGGAATTGGGTTTGTTTAGTTTGGAAAAGAGAAGACTGAGAGGGGACATGATAGCAGTTTTCAGGTATCTAAAAGGGTGTCATCAGGAGGAGGGAGAAAACTTGTTCACCTTAGCCTCCAATGATAGAACAAGAAGCAATGGGCTTAAACTGCAGCAAGTGAGATTTAGGTTGGACATTAGGAAAAGGTTCCTAACTGTCAGGGTAGTTAAACACTGGAATAGATTGCCTAGGGAAGTTGTGGAATCTCCATCTCTGGAGATATTTAAGAGTAGGTTAGATAAATGTCTATTAGGGATGGTCTAGACAGTATTTGGTCCTGCCATGAGGGAAGGGGACTGGACTCGATAACTTCTCGAGGTCCCTTCCAGTCCTAGAGTCTATGAGTCTATGAGTCTTGTTGACCCCGTCAAACAATTCTAGTAGATTGGTGAGGCATGATTCCCCTTTACTAAAACCATGTTGACTCTTCCTCAACAAATTATGTTTATCTATATGTCTGACAACATTGTTCTTTATTATAGTTTCAACCAGTTTGCCCAGTTCTGAAGTCAGGCTTACAGGCCTGTAATTGCCAGGATCACCCCTGGAGCCCTTTTAAAAAATTGGTGTCACATTAGCTATTCTCCAGTCATTTGGTACAGAAGCTGATTTAAATGATAGGTTACAGACTATAGTTAGTAGTTCTGCAATTTCACATTTGAGTTCCTTCAGAACTCTTGGGTGAATACCATCTGGTCCTGGTGACTTACTGATGTTTAATCTATCAATTTGTTCCAACACCTCCTCTAATGATAACTCAATCTGGGACAGTTCCTCAGATCTGTCCCCTAGAAAGAATGGCTCAGGTTTGGGAATCTCCCTCACATCCTCAGCCGTGAAGACCGATGCAAAGAACTCATTTAGTTTCTCCACAATGGCCTTATCGTCCTTGAGTGCTCCTTTAGCACCTGAAGCAAACTATTTGTCTCTTCTGGTAATAAATATAGCCTCCCTAATACTCATAGTAAGAACACAAATCCTTGGCTCACCTACCATTAAATGGAGCTTACTTACATGTAACTGGAGGTTCTTCAAAGTCCCTATATATATTTCATACATGGGTGCCCATGCGTGCCACACATCTGAGTCCAGAGATTTGTAGCAAACAGTGTCTGTTGGTCCTCACCTGCGCAGTTGGTCCCCTAATGCTCTGAACTGAGGGCATTGGCCAACGCTTCTCAAGCTCCTCCTATTCTCACAAATCAGACAAGATCTAAAGCAGAGGGGAAGGAGGAGGGTAGAAGAATACAGATAGGGACCACACATCTCAAAGAACCTCCAATTACAGGTAAGTAATCTGCCTTTCTTCTTTCAGTTCTGATCACTATGTGGATTCCACATATGGGTGACTGGTAAGAAGTATTTGAACAGGAGGATAGGTGCAAGGATGCAGTTGGCATGAATGTCTGTAATACTGCTGTCCCCACAGCTGCAACTGCAGAAGAGGCCTGGAGTAAGATGTAATGCTTCTTAAAGGTAAGGATAGAGCTCGAGATAGTTGCCTCACAAATGTCCAGTATAACTACTTCAGCAATTTGTTGTTGCATGAATAAAGATAGAGTTGCCTTCTGTGAGAGGATGGAAGGCACTGACTGCTGATAGGTGGATCCACAGCAAGCTAAAAGTCCTGACGTCTTGTGAAATCCTCTACCAGCACTGGCAGCAGAATCTCTCTTTATATTAGCCCACCTAAACAACATTAATAAAAAGTCTTAAAAATAATAAAACTGGAGCTAAAGATATTCTCATTTCTAAATAATGCTTACAGAATGGTTCAAGTCAGAATGAATCTATAGTAGCTCATTCTAGTCCATTAATAATGCCTCAAGCTAGGAACTATTTTGTTATACCTTAGCCACTGGTAAGATTGTTTAGTCTAGCTATGAATATTGTCAAAGATGGTCCCCTACTGGACTATTCTGATGTATAACTTAGAAAAATATTTTTCTAATGTTTAACATACATTTTCCTTGCAGCGACAAAAGACCATTACTACCTTTGTCCCCACTGGCTAGTGATAACTAATCCCTCTGTATAAATATACCAACATCATTATTATAAAGGCTTTGCAGCAGGGACTTGAAATTTGGTAGCGGGGTGGCCTGTGTGTCAGGAATGTTCTTTTGCAGTTTCCACGAAAATCTATCCAAGTTTGGGGGCGGAGGGGGATCACAGTTCACATATGCTCTGTACAGACTTAGATTTTAAGCAGCTAAATTCTTCAAAGATTCTACAGTACGTATGCTCCAACCTAAGGCTAGGAGAGGTTACTCATTGTGTGCAGTAACTGAAGTTCTTCCAGATGTGTCCTCCTATGAGTACTCCACTTCAGAGGTACCTGAGGGGTTCATGCACCCCTGAAGGGGAGCACCCACATGAACATTACTTGGAAGGAAAGTCCTGCTACTTCTCCAATTGCAGCATTGAGCTGTTGACATCTACTCCAGGTCTTGGCACCTAAACTGTGAGCAGGGAGACTGTTTCTCTCTTGTGCTTTCTGGGTACGTCTACACAGTCTGCAATAGCGAGTCTGAGTCAATAGACTAGGGCTTGGGCTATGGTGGTAAAAACACCTATGTAGACGTTCAGGCTCAGGCTCTGAAGCCTGTGTAGACATATCCCATGACCACCCCCACTCTCCACTGGGCTCAGGAACCCTGGATAAGAAAGCTGCCTGAACCAAATGCAAAAAAGAAATTCCATCATGTGGCACTTTTTCTTCCAGTGTGTTTAAAAAAAAAAAAAAAAAAACCTAAGATATTACACCACACTCAAGAACAACCTTAATTCTGAAGTTTTCCTAACTTTCAAGCGTTTAAGCTTTGCAAATAATGTTTTCTTAACATAGTTTAGATACAAGTAATGTCTTTTTCAGACTTTTCTTCAGACAATATGAGTGCTTGATTACTTTTGGTCTTACATTGCAAACCTTTTATCACATTTTAAAAAATGTCTTCCTCTCAACACTCCAAACTCTCTTTTTTTTTTTTTTTTTTTTTTTTTTACAGTTTAACACTTTCAAAAATATGTTGTATCCAAATTAAGACCCAACTAGTGCAGAGTGGGGCAAAATAATTTCGGTGCTTATTTTAATATAATCTGAATATAACATTTGCAATTTTTGGAGGGAGATAAGGTGAAAGGCAGCAGATTGACTGTTGTAGAACTGACTCATTAAAAATTTCCTATTAAGCTCTGAAATCTGAGGAACTTCTGCCCATACAAGTCTCCCTTATTTCATATTTATCATTCTTTCATGAACTATTTAACAAGTGTCTTTTCTGGAATTAAACCGATTTTAATTTATTTATCCAATTTATCAAGAAAGCTATATTTTAGTTCTCCCCAAGTATCTGCAATTTCTTTCAGTCTTGTAACATCAACAGAGTTGATTGCCACACTCTCCACTCTTGCCTCCAAGTTATTAATGAAAAATTTCTGAAGCATGGGACCCAGAAAGGACTTGCGTGGTATGCCATGGATGCTTTCTACCAACTGGGCAGCAACTGAACTAGGATTATTCAGTATGATTTTTTTTAATGTACCAGTTATATTTTAATCTTACATAGAAGTACAATCTAATTTTCTTGAGAGAAACACATACTTAACACAGGGAAAAATAAATACACATACGCACACCCCTTAAATGGACGTGCTGAGGGTACCAAGAAAAAAAAAAGTGATACTAAAAAGTCAAAGTCAGATAAGAGAAGATATTTGATAGACATGAAATTCTACAGCAAAGTTAAAGTAGCAAAATATTTTTTGCAAGTTTGAAAATGCATAATTACGTTTCCACATGCAACCTTAACTCTGACCCTATATCAGCACCCAGTCTTCATCTAACAACCACCACTTCTCAGCTAACACTGTTTCTACATTTCTAATGACCACAAGCCTTCAAATACTGTAACAATAAAAAGCAACAAACCTCTTCCCAGCTAATATATTTGCATAACCAACCTGAACACAAGTCCATCTCCACTTCACATTCGAATATGTTGATTAAAATCACCGACAATCTCTCTCTGGATTTATCTAGATCATACCATTTTCACCACAGGAGTGGGAACAGTGGGAACTCTAGCATAGAAACACAATCACTGGCCACCAGAAATGTAACTGCATCAGCCAGACCCTCTTAAGAGAAAGGTTAGACATGAGGCACACCACAGATCTCATAGCAAGGAGGGATAGAGGCTAAAATAGCTTTAAAAGCCCTTGCAATCCTGGGCTGCTCTAAAACCCAGAGCAGCCCCCAGCACAATTTGGACAATTCTGAGGGCTGAAGATAGAACAGTGTTCCCAGGCTTACCTATAGGTGGCAGTGCTGCCCAGAATTTCCACACTGCTGTCTGCTGCTGCCCTGCTCTCAAAGCCCCCGCCCCCAAGATGCTCCTCATGACAGAGTTTGCAAGAAGAGCTTCAGAAGGTAGGTAGCTCTATGGCTGTCTTCCACCTTGTCTACGTAGAAAATCAAATCAGTTTAACCAAGTGTGAAAAATCCACACCCCTGAGCAGAGTAGTTAAACCGACCTAATCCCCAGTGTAGACAGTGCTAGATTGATGGAAAAATTCTTCCATCAACCTAGCTACCTCCTCTTCGGGAGGTAGATTACCTACACTGACAGGCGAGTCCCTCCCGTTGGCGTAGGGCTGTAGTGGCGCAGCTGTGCCACTGTAGCAAAAGCATAAACATGCCTGCCTCAGTTTCTGCACTGGGAGAACTCCACACTGCCTTACTACCAGACATGCTGAGCATTCACAACTCACATTGATTATAGTAACACCTGTGAGTGCACAGTGCTATTTCTGAAACATACGCCTCCATTTTCTCAAGTTGGGTACTCAGAAAAAGAGGAGCACATAATCAGTGGCATTCTTTGAAAATTTCAGTTTAAGTAATTTGCCCAGCAACACACTAGAAGTCTGGGACAGAGCATTAAACACAAGAGACTATCCTTTTTCTTCCTTCAGTCCCCAGCCTCAGTCTCTATACACTTGGCCAATTCTACAATGAAGATGGCATGTGTTCTACAGGCAACCTTCACTACACTATCCTGATATATTCAACAGTGCACAGAATAAACAGTGCTTGACAAAGAGGGATCCTGTGGAAATAAAATAGCATGTCGTAATGAAATTAAATTCATGTGATCATAAGGCAGAAGAATTCTGGCTGCAATTTTAACTCCGGCATTTCCTATCTTTTGATTGCCTCATTCTCCAACTTTAATAACACTCTCAATAAGAGTAAATTTCCTATAATTTTTGTTTTCATAGATCCATAAAGACCAGAAGAAATCACTGTGATCAACTACTCTGATGTTCTGTATAACAAGCCATGAGATTTTCATGAATTAATTCTTGTCTCCCCTAGAGCATATCTTTCAGGAAAACATCTGCTTGTGATTTAAAATTCTGCATTGATAGAGTATGCACCTCAACCCTTGCTAACTTATTCCAACAGTTAATCCACACTATGAAATAAAAATGTTAAATAGCACACAGCCAAAAAACATTCCTGTGGGTCCCTACTAGAAATATACCCCTCCACAATCCATGAAACTCCATTTGGTTACATTGAGACCTATCTATTAGCCAGTTCTACTCCATTTAACATGTGCCACTGTTGATTTTGTATCATTCTAGTGTCTTAATCAAAATGTCATGGAATTCCAAGACAAATGATTTACAGAAGTCTAGGTACACACATCAACACCATTATATGTATCAACTAAACTTGTAATTAAAAAAAAAATAAACAATTCATCATAATCCCATGTTGATTGGCATTAATTATTTTACCCCCCTTTAATTCTCTATTGAGAATTGCCAGATTAGCCCATTCATTGTTTTGCCTGGGATCAAAAGTTAGTCAGACAGGCCTGCAATTACCTGTATTATCTAGTTTACTTTTTTTTTAAAATATTAGCACAACATTAGCTGTCTTCCAGTCCTCTTGAACTTCACTAGTGTTCCAAGACTTATTGAAAAATCAGTAAGTGTCCAGAGAGCTTCTGATCCAGCCTTTTAGAAAAAATGCTTGGATGCAAATTATCCAGATCTGCTGATTTAAAAATGTCTAACTGTAGCAGCTGCTGTTTAACAGCCACCTGAGTTACTGTTGGAATGGAAAGTATTGCGTCATCATCATATGATACAAATACATCACCAGGCTTTTCCCTCCCTAAATAAAGAACAGAAATATTTATTGAATACTTCTGCCTTTTCTGCATTATGGACATTTCTATTATTTCCAGTTACCGTATACCAATGCCATTGTTAGGATTCCCTTTGTTCCTAATATACTTGAGAAATATCTCATCTAAAAAGGAGAGGGGGAGCAAATACAAATTCTATTATATGTAAGTATAATACCATTCAAGCTATTTCCCCAATGCATCGCCAGTAGGGTTCACACCTGTAGCACTGCAATACAAGCTTCTGATTCTCTAAATAGACAAGACCGACACACAGTGCAAGTATTATTATTCCTTCTCTCCTTCTACCCCCTCCCACCCCACAACAGTTGGGGAACTATGGCACAGAGAGACAAGGACTGGCCCAAAATCACACAGGAAGTTTGTGGTGCAGCTGGAAATTGAACCCAAATTTCCTAAATCCCACTTAGTGCACCTTAGCACAAGACTATCTGTCCTTGTACAAAGTACAGTACAGTTCTGATCTTTGTTACCTCAAGTGGCATTGCAATAGTGGTAAAAAATTCAACATAATAAAATATTTAGTGTAAATGCAACATTATACACTGTAAGTATTCTAGAAACAAAACCGTCAGATACACCAGTCAAACAGAGTCAGGTCCAAAACATACCATGTGTATATTATCCTCAAATACTTCCCGTAACCACTTCCATGTGACTCAGATCATACTGCATCACAACTTATCTACCTAGTCACCTCACAATGGTTTAAGTTAAGTTTGTAAAGTATTGCCACATAAGGGCTAAAACTTCTTTCACACACAAACACCACTATCCTAATTTTCCCATTTCATTCTTTCTTGAATAAAAAGCAACTTGATACAGATATCCAATGTAAGCCAATTCCTACACAGAAGAGCTAATATTAATATGATCTAAAGAATAAATAGACATCCTTGTATAAACACACATACACAAAAATGACATCTTAAGTCTAGGTAGATTTCTATTCCCTGGTATAATGTAACCCAATAATATTAGAAAAATAGCATATGTTCTGATAGAATGATCCCCCATTAAATAAAAGAACTTGACCATGCAAAGAACATTTCTCAGTTGTCCCTGAGGACAGTAGTTGATATAGGTAATTACAAGAGGGTCACAGACAAGTTAGGTTCATCAGGTGACAGGCATATATGTTAATATTACCCATTATGACAGAGGATCACTTACAAGTGCCAACAGCTAGAAAACAGAAGGCTATGAAGGCTTACTAAATTCATTAATAAGGCAGTCTGCAGTTATCCGATTTCACAGCAACACCTGCATATTTATCTTCTCATTACCGATTGGATGATGGAATTTTTTTCAAGCACATTTCAAAAATATCTGCCAACTTCAAGTGTAAAAAAAAAAATAATAAACTTTGTGGTTAATTTTTCCCTTAACAAAGTACAGCTGTTGAGAATAATTGTTCAAGATCATACCCTGTAATGTCAACTGCAGCAGAACAAAAAGAGTATTTAATTAGCAAATCTATCCAGTAATTCAACACCTATTATAGAAAATGCCTTCGTGATTTTATTCAGGATAATTTGCTAAGAGGGTTATTACTGACATTCAGATGAAATTTAAAATTCCTACGCAAGTCGAGTCATAATAGCAGTAATGATCCCCCCCAATCAGGAGATTCTGTGTCACACAAGGCTCTTTTGCAATGCAGCAGCCGATTTCCTGACTGCTTAATTCCTGGGCTCTGCTCAGTGAGAGCCCTTCATACCAATATTTCAGTCAGCAATACATCTTTAATGGGACTCTATTAAAATACCTAGAACAAAAATGACTTTTGTTAAAAAGAATGACGGCACTGCTATCATATCAATCATTAAGAGTTTTTCAAAACTGCATACTGAAGAGAGGGAGGGGTGCAGTGAGGTTGGGAAGATGGAGAAAAGAGAAGGGATAGAATAGAAAATGTATTACTGGTTAGTTTCCTTTCTGTGATTAATATTACACTACTCATGGCAACTGGACTGACCCCTATTTCAGTGGATCCAGAGCAGAACACATTGCCTCACAACCCATCTGCTCAGCCATGCCCTTTTCTTTTCCTGCTCATGAACAGGGATCCTAATTTTCTGTGAGAAAAAAAATAAAATTCTCTGATAAAAAAATAATCAGTTTTTCCACAATTAAAAGGAAATGCTGAACTTTAGTTTCCCTATTCACATTATATAGAGGTATTAGTTGAACAAGGGCGACCCTATGTCCTGTTTCGGCCAGGAGAGTCCTCTTTCAAAGCCCTGTCCTGAATGTCCTGACTTTTTTTGGCAAAACTGGGCATTTGTCTCATTTGCTTTTGCCAACTGATCATCAAATGCCCAGTTTTGCCAAAAAAGTGGGTGCACCCTATTTGGGGGGTGGGTGCAGAAGAATGTTTGCGGGGCGGGGCAGAAACAATGCCAGGTCCTGGGCAGCTCGTCTCAGGCTGTCAGCCCCAGGTGGTATCCCATTTTCACTTTGGGAAATATGGCTACCCTAACTTTCAGTAAAATGCAGTTAATATATGGCTTAAATTTTTTCACAAAATGTAAAAATGAAAGAGTCTCCGTAAAACTTCAAATTCTGCATTTTTCCATGGCAAACAGATTTCTAGGATCCCTGCTCATGAACTACTTCTGTACGGTGAATATCTGAAATTCTACTTAAACTTAACTTCTCCTTTACTTGTAAACTAAACCTCACAGCATGTACTTAGAATATGCATATGCTCTGTTGACCCCTTCAATATTTACATTTTATGGGTGGGATAGACTAGTACAGGGTTAGTCAATAGGCAGATTGCCAGCCAAATCCGGACTACTGGGCGATTTTAAAGAAACACTAAAATCTTTTTATTTACTTATTAATTACTACTACTTTTTTTCTGGAGTCTGGACCTCACTACCCCTTGAGCAACAAATTTAGACCTTGACTGTTAATCACAGAAGAGAAATAATCAGTTAACAAATTTTCCATTCTGGCTCTTCTATAGCTCTATTTCTCAGAGAAACAAGTAATGATGTGACTTTACAGAGGAAAGGATGTAAAAGCAAAATGTACAAAGAATAGTTTTACCTCTTCCATCACTTCTAGTATTATAATAGTGAAAGTTTCTTTAAGGACCGCAACGCTCCCACTACAGGATGCATCTGAGGAGAAATCAGTTTAAAATCCTTTAAGTTTGATCCTACAGCAGTTGAAGGTGAGGACAAAATGCTAACCTGAAGATATCAAGATTCTCTCTGCCTATATCAGGACCACAGACTTGGAGAAATAAACAGTGAAGCCTACTAGAACTAGGTTGTCCTACAGATATCTAGTGTGTATCAGAGCTTGTCCACCTTGTTTGTTTTGTCAATAAGTAAAATTAGTTCTGATAACAGCTTCAGCAATCCTTACTAACAGGTTCCTCTCTAATTTAGAGGCAGACAAAGCAGAAGAATAGTCTCCCAGAATCCTGGTCCATTTACTAATCCACACAAAAACCAGAGGAGCTACGTCCCTAGAATTTAACATGCCAACAGTTCTAGAGATAAATTACATTAAACAATGATCCACAAGCCCACCCTGAAACAACACACACAGAAATCTACTGTGATGGGGCAAGGCCAGATGGCTACAGTAAAGTAGTGAGGAACAGGTATGTTAACCCCAGGCTAAACAATCCCTAGTACCATGGTAACAAATGGCAGTTGCTCCAGGTTAATCAAGACACCTGGGGCCAATTAAGATCTTTCTAGAAGGCAATGGAAATAGCTACATTGATCAGCTATGAATCCAATCAAGGGCTGGCTGGAACTAGTTAAAAGCCTCACAGTTAGTCAGTGAGATTCAGGTGTGAGGATCTGGGAGCAAGAGGCGCAAGGAGCTGAGAGTGAGAGAGTGTACTGCTGGAGGTTTGAGGAGTACAAGCATTATCATCAGACACTAGGAGGAAGGTCCTGTGGGGAGGATAAAGAAGGTGTTTGGAGAAGGCCATGGGTAAGTAGCCCAGGGAGTTGTAGCTGTCATGCAGCTGTTACAGGAGGCACTATAGACAGCTGCAATCCACAGGGCCCTGGGCTGGAAAGTGGAGTAGAGCATGGGCCCGGGTTCCCCCCAAACATCCCAACTCCTGATCAGACACAGGAGGAGCTGACTCAGACTGTGGGTTCCACCAGAGGGGAAGATCACTGAAGTGAGCAAATCCGCCAATAAGCGCAGGACCCACCAAGATAGAGGAGGAACTTTGTCACGCTACTCTGAAGGTAAGGAAAACATTATCTTTTCTGCAACAGTACAATAGAACCTCACAGTACAAACACCTCAGGAATGGAGGTTGTTTGTAACTCCGAACAAAACTTTTTGGCGGTTCTTTCAAGAGTTAACTGCTGAACATTTACTTAATACGGCTTTTAAACTTTACTATGCAGCTTTCCCTTTATTTTATTAGTAGTTTATGTTTTACGCATTATTGTACTGCGTTTCTTTCTTTTTCCTGTCTCTGTTGCCTGATTGCGTACTTCTGATTCCATGAGGTGTGCGGCTGACTGGTCAGTTCGTAACTCTGGTGTTCAGAACTCAGAGTTCTCCTGTAGTTAACTCCGGTATTGTATACTGCTGGAACCTAAATAGCAGTACCACTGAAGTGAAAATGGAGGGAAAAAAAATACCTCTTGAAAGTATTTAGTATGTGGGATGATTATTACTGTCCTTACAAACACATCAGCCAAAAGCTGCATCAGCTTACTAAGGACAGCCAAAAGTCAGACAATGCTTGACAAGAATTTGGAATCATTCACAATGCCAGATCAAAAAAAAAAAATCCATTTCTTCTATAATCACTTGACATAGAGAAAACTTTTCATCAAATAGAAGTTTCACCTCATATCAACATTGACCCCCCAAGTTTCTGAAATGGATAACTGCTCTTTGCACCAACCCCAAAGCAGCTGTGCAAATTAATAGGATTACATCTTCCCTGTTTGAAGAAGTACACAGAGGGACTAGGCAGGGATGTCCATCATCTCCTTTCTTTTTACATTGGCCATAGAGCCATTTGCACAGAGGATACAGAACAGAGGATGCTTCTTTCACAGAAATAAAACTTCCAAGAACACATCAGAAAAGCTTTGTAGATAGACGTAATACTTCTTTAAATCTATACTAATTATTCCCCTAATATTAGTATCTAAAGAAATCCATGACTTTGGGAAAACATCTGGATTTAAAGTAAATTATGCCAAATGTGAAAAATTTTCCAGATTCTGAGAAGTCACTCCTCCAGAAAATATTTGGGTACAGAAGGGTAACAAATTCTTTACGATAATTGGGAATTCAAATCTTAAACAGCCAAGAAGACCATTCTACGGGCTTTAGATAGAATTACAGATAAAATAAGAACTTTTCCCCATTGCAAATAATCTAGATTTTAACCCAAACCACGAACCAGAGAGCTTTAAAGATTGTTTTCCATGGCCCTTCCAAATGGTTGCCCAGCTGTTCAGCAAAAAAACTTTTCTAACTTATTTGGATATCACAACTGACTCACTCTCTCTCTCATAGTACTTTCAATTAAGGCATTATGTTTTTCACCTTTTCTATATGAAACAGCTTTTCTAGAAGGTTAATTCTAATAGAAGCAAGAGTCTGGCCAATTATAAAAATTACTAGTTTATAATCAATCAATCTTTGCAGACAACTTGCCTAACAAACAACAACAAAAAAGTTCTTATATGAAATGCTGGGAAAAGTTCTGGGGTAGACTAATTACCCCAGAGGAATGGGGCTTGATCCGGAAAAGCACAGCAACCTCAGCCTGTGGATGACAAATGAAAATGTCTCTAAGATTCTGTTTCAGTGGTACCTGTCGTATTAATAAGATGGAATAAATGAGCCAAAAGTGTTAACAGAACCCAGTCACAACATTAAGCAGTTTTAACAAAGTCTGCAGTTTGGTATATAGAGACCTCAGCCTGCTTAGTACTATGGCAAACACATCCTCAAAAATCCTTCTAATCTTTTATTAAAGATACGGAAAAGAAGGAAAAACAGTTGACAAGTTTGAAATGCAAAGTATTAAATAAGGTGTTCATTTTAACATTTCTCATTACTTTTTCCTTTAGCTGGAGATAATTTTAAAAGGAAAAAACCCTTTGATACTATCTAAGGGACAGTTGAACAAAGACAGTAAAACTGTTCTTTTTAGGGGAAAAAAAAAAAAAAAAGAGAGAAGATTAGGTGAGATGAGCCGAAGCTCCTGTTGCTGTTAGAGTCCTTTCATTCCAAGCAGCATTTGGGATTCAGCTGGAGATGGTGGTGATGTTATCTGGCTCCCTCTCTCTCAGGCCTGGTCCGGTCAGGACATTTCTTCAGATCAGGATGATGAAGGCCTGAAGACCGAGGAAGAGGTGGGGTGGCAGCTATGATATGAAGCTTGCTTCAGGAGTCTCTCTCTGCTCTTTCAAAAAAATAAAATAAATGTGCTTTTGTATTTCCCCCACAAAACCTCTTTTAAGAACCCCAAAAGGGAGTGATGGGTGCAACAGCCCATCCTCTCGTTATTTCCTCCACCAATTAAGTCTAACATCTGACATACCAGTTTGGGATCATTAACTCATGGGTCTATGTCTCCTGTTTTAACAAGCATAATTCCCACACAGTCCTTAGTCATACAAATTTCGCCTTTTTTGTTTAAACTAATTTAGTAGTTCTGTCTCCCTTTCATACCTTTTTGTTATAGGTTATTGTAACATCTTATGAATTTTTACTTAATTCTACAGTTGAGCTCACAATTTGGGTAATTTTGTAGGCCCAAATGTCACAACATACTTCACACCAGTTATATCCAGTCATTTGAGAGTACTGGAATGAACTTTGCAACTAAATATCACAAATTAATGGGTATTTATTACTAAATGATCCTTTGATAATCCTTCTGGGCTTTGTAGCAAAAATGGTCACACAAAAGCAAACCATGAAATAATTTCTCATCCTCTAGTAGCTCCTATGCTGCTGTTAACCTGCCGCTAGAAAAAGAAAAATAGTCCAACTCTACAGCAATGGCTCAAAACAAAAAAATATGGCAGGTGGTTCGTATCAAAAAGATAATGCACCAATTTCCCCCCCGGAAAACTGGAAAGAGGACAAACATACTTAGATATTTGGTTACACCATTTAGGACTGGTCTAAACCACAAAGTCAGCAAAACTGTTTACGTTGACCTTCAACCTAGTTGTGTTGTGTCTACATTTAAATCTCTCTCTCACCATTACAGAAACGCAGTAACAACTCCCCATAAGCAGTGTTGAGACATGGCCAATGTACTGAGGTTGACGCAACACCAGTGTAGACACTGTGTTACTTAAGTCGACCCTAACTATCCGAAAGCAGCTGTCCCATCAGGCTCTATGCTGATCCCTCTGGTCAGTGAATGCCACTGCCAACAGGTCACAGACACGTGAAGAACTTCCTCCCCTTTAAACCTCTGGAAATTTCTGAAATGCTTTATGATGATTGTCCAACTTGGCGAGCACATCTAGCAGCTCTCCATTGTTGCGTGCAAGTGCCTATCTAACCACGCCAGCTAACATGCTCCAAACATGCTACAGCTTGAGTACAAAGGAGATATTGGATCTCAGGAGTCTTTTGGGAGAAGAGGTTGTGCAAGCACAACTATGGACCAGCTGTATAAATGTGGGCACCTACAAGCAGGTTGTACCCCAAGAGAAGGGGTACAACTGCAGCGGTGACATAAAAACAAAGGAACTGCATTAGGCATATCGCAAGGCCAGCATTCAACCTGGTGCCAGTCACAGACCTACCACTTTTACAAAAAGCTGCATGCCATAACGGCAGAGACCCCATCAGCAACCCACAGATCCCCGTGGATACTTCTGAGGAGCCTGAGTTACAGACTTCAGGGGTGAACAGTGAGGAAGATGTGGAGGAGGAGAAGGATTGAGGACATGCGACCAGGGGCAGAGGAGATCCATCTATGCCATAAGCCAGGATCTGTTTGAGACTTCACTGCTGTCCAGTCAGTGCCAGCAATCAAGCATGGGGGAGACCAATGCAAGGGAATGAACTTTGCCAGTGGTAATCTGCTGCTCAAGAAAATAAATCTCTGCTTGTAGTTTTCTCAATAGTCCTGTGTAATTAAAGATGCAAATGTCATGTTCCTTCCCTGACTAGTGAACTCTGATGTTGGTGATGCATCCTTGGTGATCCACTAATGCTTGCATAACTATAGAGAAGTAGCCCTTTCTGTTGACGTACTCTTGCCAAAATAGGGATGTGCTAGCTGTCTATTGTTCCAGCGCAGTAAGTGAATGGATTTGCAGCAAGAAGGTTCCCGATGTCCTGCACATTGTCAAGAGTCACAGTCCAGCATAGCAGGAGATGATTAATGGCCCTGCACACTTGCATGACAATGGCCTCCACAGTAGATTTTCAAACTTGACAATGATTTCCCACTGTCCAGTAGCAATCTAGCATTGCACATTTCTACAATACGATTGCCACTCACATCTCACTGTCAATGTGCTGAAGTCAAGTTCAGTACAAAGATCCAGAAATGTGACCTTGCATTTCTGAAAGTTCTGCAGCCACGGCTCATGATCCCACACCTGCATTGTGATGCGATCCCAACAGTTAGTACTCATTTCTTGACCCAAGAAAGGGCAGTGCACTACCTGCAACTGCTAAGTGATCACCACCACCACCACTGAATTGGTTCTCATTATGTCCCACAGCACCCTGTCCTCCCAGAAACCATCATATTCCCCACTGATTCAGTTCTTCTTATGGTTCTGCCAATACCAGAAGATAGTGTGTCCTGTGTTTGCAACATTTATGACGAGAGTGCAGAACTGCGCAGACTCCATGCATCTGTTAGAGATGACAAGATAGTGAGCAGGGCTGCCCGGGTTCATGGGATTTTTAAACAAGGAGCACAAGTCAGAGGATATAGATGACATTATGGGATGGAGACAGTTGCACATTGGGAAACTGAACTCTTGCTCTCAGTCATCCCTGCGTGACTCATTTCTGCCCCCATCACATGTATTGCCAAAACTTCCCACAAGACAGGGTGTACTAGACGATGGCGGGTTGCACAACGCAATACCTCCCCACAGTGCACCACACCTTGCGACATAGCACTCCTCGTGAGTATGCACAGCACCGATGCAAGAAGCCAAGTATGCACAAGCGATATACTAACTACAGCACTTTATGTCAATGTAACTTACATTGATCAAAGTTTGTAGTGTAGACATGATCTTATTCAATATTCCAAGTACATTAATCTGCAAAAACAGCCCACCTTTTCTTTAATAATAATATATGAGACAGACACAGCTCGTGAGTTACATGGGTAATCAGAGATTTCACTCAACTCAATAAAATCACTAGAAATGATATAGCATGGGTAGTGTAAAGATGTTCACTCTAATATGGCAACACCCTGTTAAATAGAGAGATCCAATGATTATATTACTGCATGTTTCTCTAAACAAATACATAACTGTTATAATGCTTATTGTATTGTCTCTGATATTACATGGCTAGGACCTGTAAAGCTGTTAGAACTTTCTAAAGAAAGAAATAGTTAAAATAAATAAATAAAATAAAAAAGCTGCAACCACCAAGACATTAGGATCGAGCACACCAATGGAAACAAAGTGGATGAACTTCCATTTTGCAAGTCACTTATAAAAACAGTAAAATATATTGGGGGCAGACCCTTGATCTGAGGGACCTTCAGAGTGACAGATCAAGGTATTTCCCCATACACACCTGCCCCCATTAGATAGCTGAACAAATCTATGGAAAAAAGTGAAAGTTGGCAAACTACTTTGCCTTTTTGTGCTGACCCAACTCACAAAAAGAGGCAGTTAACTCAGTTTTTGTCCTTCACAGGTAAAAATTCAAGATCTCAGGGTGCAAAGAGTGCAAGATCCTTTCCTTACATTTTGGGATGGGACAGAGGGAAAGGAAAGATATCCCTGAACAGATGTAAAAGATCTAAGTTTGCTACAATAAAGCATTTTCAGGACATTTTGCAGGGTGAAAGGTAATAAGTTTAAATTTGACAGGAAACAGTACAATTTCTCTCACCCTCTGGGGAAGGAAATCACGTCCAGTATTTCCACTGTAACTGAAAGGAAGCATAAAAGAATATGAACCATTTATTTGGTAAAGGAAGAGCTACTCTTGCTTTTAAGCTGAAGGGGAATGGCCTTCAGGGTTAGGATGAATGGGGGAGAGACTCGGGGGAGAAGCTGAGACAGCTTTAGCTTCACTTTTGGACCTGATGAAATAGCCCAACAGTTCCATGTTCAAGACAAAGGGAAAAGAAACAGGGACACAGTCAAATAACTGAACGGGGCAAATAGCAGCAATGAATGTGCGTGTGAGATATCCATGATAACAGTGAAGAAACGAACACACAGCTTTACTAGTTTTATGTGGGCCCCATCAACATTTACCAGGGAGCCCGCCTATTTGTGAAAAGATGCTAGAGGATCTCATGAAGATAACTTCAATACAGAAATTGAGCTGGGATATCATCATTACTAGATTCTGCTCAGTAAGTCTTGGACTGGAAGACTAAGCCCCACTTCAGGCACACAGAACCTCCTGTATGTGGTAACCAAGTACCATATAGCAGTTGGTAAAGTATAAAAATGCTTCCCTGAGCATCAGTGTCTGTGCTGTCCCAACACAGAGCAGAAACTGACTCCTTTCTGCCCCAGCAATCATGAGCGAACCTTCAAACAACTATTCAAAGTACTGGAATTGCTTCCACATTCTGCAGCTTAAGGGGAAGGTCCCAAAGAGACAGACTAAGGCCAACAATATATAATGAATACTAACTATATTTGAAGTGTACCAATTATACATTCTGATCTTATTTATTTTAATTAAGACTGACTCTTCTTTTAGAATCTTACCCAACTGAAAGACTCCCACGACAGTGCAAAAGTGACTTTTTTTTGGAAAATTAAGAAAAAACAGAACTCCACATATTTTAGTGCCCGATGGAGAGCTTTAACATAATCCAACTTACCATCTCTTCAAAATTAATGATTCCTGAAAGATCAAAGATGATGCTATACTGAGAAAAAAAGTAATCTTTCAGTTTCCAGCTCTCCAGACTTCCTCCTAGGATAGCCCACAGGAAACTTCACAATGAAAAACTGGATGGACTGCTTCCGTTCTAGTTATGTACCAGCTGAAACTGAATACATTAAAAGATCTGCATACTGTAAACAGTGTCCTTCAGACTCAATTCAGAAACACTTTGTACGAAGTTTCCCTCTAGCACAGCAAGGCTGGACTGGAGCTGAATCTCTAATACCCAGTGTAACATTAAGGGGCACTTCAGTATCCAGTTGAGTGTTATACTTTTATAAAACACTTATTTATGCATGGTACAGATACCATTTTGATTTTGAAAATCCAATTTACTTCTCACTATTTATGTTGCTCCTTTACTTTTTGCACTTCTATTAGACTAGTCAATTAAATTTCTGTTTTTAGTCAATTTCTGATTCTCATATATACATTGTAGTATATTGGAATCACTGCATAGGAATGTTGTTTTCTAAAAATGTACAGGAATTAAAACAATGCTGGAAACATTCTATTAGTCTCAAATTCTGTGGATGCTTGTTTTTACAAACTTAAGTTTGCGGTCAAATTTCACTTGACAGTATCCCACTAATACAGACACACTGTGAAGCAATCTAATCAGCATATTGAAACATGACATTTTATAAACTGGAAAATTAGAGGTTGCAAGGGGAATGTGTGGGAGTTTCAGATGAAGTTCTTAAAACAAGATTAGTTAGCATGACTGTCCAGATTAAATCTGCACTTAACTTTGTAAAATTTACACACACACGCCTGCCCACCTACTCACACCCTACCTGAAGTAAGGTCATTCAAAGCCTAACTTTTCCATGCCATTTGGTTCTATCCTAGGTGGACCTGCTGGAAGATGTTTTTAAAACTCAAGATTTTTCCTTAACTGACTGCATTCCTCAACATGTGGGAGGGGGGGAAAACATAATAGATTAAACAAATTCCTTATATAAGAAAATAACACTTTTGAAAAACACATTGTGCCAATGCCTTTGTTACCAGTAGAACATTATACATCTATGAAATGAATTAAAAACAACTGTGTTTTACATAAAAATATTTCAGAAAGAGATGCCATCTCTGCAGCCAGTTAAGAATATAGTGACTATGAAACTAGTTGGCTTAAGCTCTACAACAGTAATGTGGTAGCATTTATCAAAAAGATAGTTATAAGACAACTGAAGACAGCGACTGAGATTTTCAGAGGCAGAGCAGTGCTCTTAACCTTACATTTTTAATTAAAATTAATGGAAGATAGGTGGTTAAACCATCTGTATTGCTTTGAAAACATCAACCACTATGTAAATTAGAAATACATTAAAGCACCTCACTTTAATTACAGGAGTTTGAATTCCTGTAGTCAGCTGATAGCCATAGAATTATTTTATTTATTTATTTAAAATGTAGAAAGTGAAGACAAGCCCTTGAGAAGCAGGAGATAATGTAACTGCAGCAGGAAGGTATTTATGTATTAGTCTGTGATTAATTCAAGAAAACCAGTAATTTAGTACTCCACGTAGAGCATGCACATTTCAGAGTTTATTCTTAATAGTTTTCAAACTTACACCAGTTTTACTGCATCACTCAAGAGACCAACTCAGTGGGTTTCACTATACAATATACCATGGGATGTGGATTTATTAATTGCAGAAAACCAGGAGATAAAGATTAGCAAAACAAACATATTTAGCCTTTGAACTTTACCCTATAGGAAACCAATCTAAATGCTGGCTTTAAATGCAGAAATCAGATTAAATCAGTTCAGTTTTACCACTCATTCAATTCACATAATTCAAACAAAAAGATATCGCTCAACAGGAATATATTTCTATTCCAATAATGAAAAAAACTTAATTACAAACACAACTAAAATATACTGCCCACATAAATCCATTATTGCAGGAGAGACATGCTGATTATTTTTTAAAAATCCTTAATTTGTCATTTAGACCTACTGTTATCTCATTTGTAAAGAATTCAAAATACTTTTGCACAAAACTCGCTTTCTGAAACGTTAACAATGTTTATGAATCTCTCACTTATTTCCTTATAATTTGACAGGATTGAGTTTGATCTACATAGTTTTCAATCAATCTTTGACTCTGGAAAATTTTGTTTAAAATTCTACATCTCAAAAATCCATTTGAAGAAAAGAACATTATACCTTTAAGGTTTTGTTTAATCTAAGAACACAGCTAACAAGGTTTCCTATTTCTTGCTATAGAAGTTTGAATCATTAATAAAAAACCCTCAGCCTTCACTCATATGCCAATGAATCCTTCTTTCTTTCAAATCTTTTCAGTTTAAATAGAATGCACCAATACTAATTTACATTACTGTCACACTAGTCATTCAATACCTTCATTAGAATTATATCTGAAATGAGACACAGAGGGGCCTTGAAAGATGTTTTCGATCTGACACAGTGATCCAACTATCAGCACTGACAGGTAGGGACTTGAATCCATACACTGATATAATTGGAGATTTTGCTAGGTTTTAAAAATTAATGATTATATATATACATTAAGGTAACTAAAAAATGGAAGAAGAGATAAAAAGATCTTATTAGAAAATAGATGCCTTTACAGTTTTTGAATTCCTGGACACTGCTTAAATTGAAAGGTCAGTCCATCCTCCTCTTACAGAAATTGAGAGGGTCTTGAGCAAATGAAAGGAAAAAGCTCACAAAAAAAGAAGAAAAAAAAAGAGGCTTTTTAAGTGATTTTAAGAGACATTAAATCACCTGTATAAGACTGTAGAATGTGGGGGAAGGAGGAGGGGGAAAAAAAAAACCAGACTTTTCCTGACATACATATTTAATTTTTAATACTCCAATTAGCAGTAATAGGGCTTAAAATATTTTTCTATTAATACAACTGTGAAACGGCTGGTAATAAGAATTTTGCCCTTATCTTGTTCCAGACAGCATGTCCTGCAGTCCTTCACAGGACTGGACACTTATTTGGGTAGGAGGATAAATATTTATAAGCTATAAACCTTCATGCTTCAAGTCATGAACCAACCACAAACTGCTGGGAGTTAGGGAAAAAATTACCCCAAAAGCAGGTTGTTACATAAATGTCCATTATTGTGTTTCTTGCACCTTTCTCAAGCATCTGGTAGTGTCAGAAACATAATAGACTGGATGCATCATTGATCTGAGTTGGTACTACAATTTCTGTGTTACTGTGTTTCCCTGTAAGTTACAGAAATAGCTCAAACTTGTGCCAGCAGGAGACCTTTTCATGACTATCCATCCACATAGTAGCCCATCAAGAGAGATTTGTCACAAAGCTGAAATATACTGTATTCATATTGCAACTATACAATTCTCTATCTGAGGAGAAAGTTCACTGGAACTTATCTTCAGGCTTTTCAACTGACTCTCTCACCCAAACAAAGCTAAAACTGAATTGTGGAACATGCTATCTGCAAGAAGAAAAATTTACAACTAAAGCGGAAAGCTTCCCAGCCTCATTCAAAAGGCACGTCTGGCAGAGTCCAACAGCAAGAGTACAAAAGGACGAAGAAAAGACAAAAATGGTAACAATCTAGTGAGAACAAATGATAAATGTCCACTACCTTCTTTCTATCAACAATTATAACTGCATGCTCTGAGCTGAACTCTTGAGTAACTTATGAGGAGAGCTGCATTGAAGTCATCCTGAAGACACAGCAATAGATTAATTCTGGTGGTAAATCCCTCAGGAAAGATGTAGATGAAAAAGAATTTTTCAGTTGTATTCACATTTTCTGGAAGTCAATCGATAAAAGTAACCTAGAACGCCTGTTTATCTACAGACCTCTAGACTGCAATGTTTTCCCAGAAGGGCTGGCAGAGATGATGACTGACATAAGAGAGGAGTTCCCAAATCTGAAATTCCTATGCTTTGAGACTTCAGCATCATGCAGCTAACTTCCCTTTCACAACTAGAGCTATGTGGATAATCAATGTTTCAGTTATGGGGCCGAACCAAAAAAAAATTTTTTTTTCCATTCTGATCAATCTGCCCAAAAATATATATTTGTTTTCCTTGATGAAACGCAACACACCAAACACAACACACAAACATGTTTTGGGTTGAATTAAATGTTTTGAGACACTATCATGGGGCTCTCAGACCTATCCCCTACTCTGGGATGGGTCTCAATCTCTCCTGCTGAAGTTGTTCCACTTTGTCAAGTATCAGAGGGGTAGCCGTGTTAGTCTGGATCTGTAAAAGCAGCAAAGAATCCTGTGGCACCTTATAGACTAACAGACGTTTTGGGAACACTGAGGGAAACAGGTTTTGACCGCAAGTTTCACGTTCTTCTCTACAGAATGCCATTAAGTGACAACAGTTGTGAACACATCAACTTAAGAAAATAAAAACATTGTGTAAGTTTGATGTCTGACAAATAAAAATATCCCTCTCCAAGCAGAAGCTCTGAATGGTGAATTCTCTATTTCCTCTTGAGTACATTTAGCTGCCGGTGGTGGGAGACTGGGAGAGAAAAGGATGGCTACCACTGCTTGTCACCGGACACTGATTTTTGGCAACTGTCATCCAGTGTCAGTGCTCCTTCTATATACAGCAAGGAACAGATGTACCCTGAGGGTTTGTGGCATGCATGGTTTTGGAGTGCTACAAGAAACACTAGCTTAAGATGAGGAGAGGAATTTCTGATTTCTCCACTAACATAATTAATTACTTAAACATTTCCATGAGGATTCTCTTGGAACAGGAAGATAGCAAGCTCTACAACTGCCTATATAGTAATGTTAAGAGACTGGTAATAAAGTAGAGAAAATAAAAGGAAAAAATCTTGATAAAGCTGAATCCTGGCAAAAGGAGTCACATAACTGAAATGCTAAAATCACTGGTAGTGAAGTTAATTTTTAATAAGTCTTCAAAAACTGGTGAAGCTCCAAAGGAACGGAAGAAAGTCAATGATGCGACAATTTTAGAAAGGGTAAAACAGAATGACAAAGCTTATTAGAGATCTGTTAGTCTGATGTCAATCTTGAGCAAAATAATGGAACAGCCGATAGAGAACTAACAATGAAGAATTAAAGAACAGGAATATAATTAATACTAATCATAATGTTCACATGGAAAATAAGTCTTGTCATTCAAGCTTTATATTATACTTTAAAAGTATTACAAGTCTGGCTGAACAAGGCAACTTTGTTGACATAATATAATTGGATTTCTGAGAGACATTTGACCTAGGATACATGATTAAAATCTGATTTAAACAATTTGTACTATATGAAATCAATATGGAAATGTATTAAGTATATTAAAAAACTGGCTAACTAGAACACTTCAAAAAATGAAATTGTTAATAGGAAATAATCAGCTAACGTGGATGTTTTAGGTTGAGTCCCACAGGGATCAGTTATCTGGCCAATACTATTTAATATTTTCTGAATTGTACTCTGGAAAAAAAGAACTTAGGGATCATTGTCCACAATCACTGAACATGAGCTCCCAAAGCAATGCCATGGCAAATAGGCCTAACATGATTGTAGGATGTCTTAACCAAGCAGGAATAAGAAGATGGTATTACCTATGTACACAGCACTGGTGAATGGAAATGAGAACTAACTTACCCTACAGTAACTGGAGTTCCTTGAAGGTGTCCTGCATACCCATAGTAGAATGTGCATATAGACATGTGCCACATGTGTCTCATTATGGAGTCTTTTGGCCAGCAGTATCTGCACAGCAGTAATGCACCCAAAGTCTCCTTGTGCTCCACTACAAGAGGATAGAAATGCAAAGTGTGCCAGCAACTACTGGCTCTCTCTCAACCACAGAATCCCGAGTAGAAGGACTCCGAGGTAGAAGGGATGGATGGCAGAACTAGAATGTCCATATGGATAACATCTTATACAACTCCAATTACTGTAGCGCAAGAAACTTATTCTCTTTCAAGTGACTGTCCATATGTATATTCCACTACTAAAGTTTTCAGGCAAATAAAGATTGTAGCACTGCTTTACCAAACGCAGCATCCAGTCTAGAGGCTTCTACCACGGCATAGTTCTTATGAATGTGTGGTTAGACCTCCAAGTAGTTGCTTTACAGATATCCAAGATTTGCACTTTGTTCAACAATGCTGCAGATGCTGCTCGAGCTCCTGCTGAGTGAGTGCTAAGCACCATAGGTGGCTGTACTTTCACCACATTGCAGCAGGTTCTGATACAGTTCAATATCCAGTGCAAAAGTCTGAGTCAAAGTGGCAGAGTCTTTCATTCTCTCTGCAGCAGAGACAAACAGTCTAAGAGAAAATCTAAAAGGCTTCATCGTATGCAGGTAGAAGGCTAAGGATTTCTTGAAAGCTAAGGCGTGAAGGGTGGCCTCTGTCTTAGAAGTGTGGGGGTTTGGAACGAACACTGATAGGTTGATCTGTTGTTACAGATGAAAGTAAGTGACCATTTGAAGTAGAAACTTGTGTTTGTAAATATACCTTGCCCAGATATAGGGCTGTGTAACTTCGGCCAGCCATCATTGCTTGAATTTGGCCCACTCTTCTTGCAGAAGTAACAGCTACAAGGAATGACATTTTCATTGAGAGACGTAAGAGGGTGCAGGTGTTCATCAGCTCAAAAGGTGCATGCCCACAAATGCCAAAAGAACCAGGTTAAGGTCCCCTGGGGAAATAGGTTCTCTGAGCAGTTGAAATACCTAATATCTTGAGGGCCTGACCAAAATAACAACTGAGCGGGAGAGAAACATTTGGTCCTATTGGTGAGCAGTGAGCTGAAATTGCCATTAGATGTACCTTAAATGAACGGAAAGATAGATTACTTTGCTTTAAGTCTAGCAGTCTAGGATCTGAGGTATCAAGAAATGAAAAGGATTGATGAACTTTCATGGGCACCAATGGGAGAATAATGTTCATTTATGCAGGTAAGTTTGTTTCAGATTCTTTTCTGTACTCAAGAGGATGTTTCTGACTGGAGAGAAGCAAGCATATTCTACTGCTGACATCCATTTAGAAACGATGCAGCAACATAGAGCAATTTCAGAGCTCTATTTAAGTTCTCCCCGTTGTTTTGTGACATCAGAGCCAACCATAAAGGTAAAGTCTGGGGAAGGGAGACAAAGAGGCTCAGCAGTTCTGTGAACCAGGATTATTGCGGCCACACCAGGGCTAAAAAGTGCGAGATTGGCTCCGTCCTCTTTGATCTTGCAGAGCATACTACGATCATGAGAATCAGTGGGCAGGTGTACGTAACTGTTCCAGACCATGAGATCAGGAATGCAATAGTTATAGAGCTGGGGTTTTTCCCTCCTCCGGAACAGAATATCAGGCCTTTTCTGTTGTGGTGCATCATGAATAGATCCAAAGTAGGCTGACTGTTCTCTGTGAAAATGTTGAGAAGAATGGAATCTTTGATCTTGCACTCATGGTTGTAGAAAAAGCCTCTGCCCAGGTTGTCCAGCAAGGTGTTCTGCAGACACAGTAAATGTATTGATGACAATCAGATTTAGTATCTGATGCACCCGTTCCACAGTCTGACTGCTTCCTGATATAGTGCAGAGGATCTTGCACTACTCTTTTTGCAGATGTGAAACATAGCGATCATGTTGGCAGTCATTATCTAGACCTTCTGACCTTTCATATGTGGAAGGAAGGACTTGCATGCCGTGCATTATCAACCTGAGTTCCAAGATATGAATTCTTGCCTCCCTTGCATAGCTTTTGTATCCAGAGATCTCACATGTGAGCTCTCCATCCCATAACACAAGTGGTTGGAAGGGAACCCCTCTGCAGGTGTTTGTTGGGTCTTTCCACCATTTCAGGAATTATAGTACCAAAGGGAGCAAGCAGAGTGGCACACTCAGGAACCCAAACTCAAAACTACAATACCCGCACGAGGAAATAAGGAAACAGATCAACAGAGCCAGACGTGTACCCAGAAGCCTCCTATTGCAAGACAAACCCAAGAAAGAAACCAACAGGACTCCACTGGCCATCACATACAGCCCCCAGCTAAAACCCCTCCAACGCATCATCAAGGATCTACAACCCATCCTGGACAATGATCCCACACTTTCACAGGCCTTGGGTGGCAGGCCAGTCCTTGCCCACAGACAACCTGCCAACCTGAAACATTCTCACCAGTAACTGCACACCGCACCATAATAACTCTAGCTCAGGAACCAATCCATGCAACAAACCTCAATGCCAACTCTGCCCACATATCCACACCAGCGACACCATCACAGGACCTAACCAGATCAGCCACACCATCACTGGTTCATTTACCTGCACATCCACCAATGTAATATACGCCATCATATGCCAGCAATGCCCCTCTGCTATGTACATCGGCCAAACTGGACAGTCTCTACGGAAAAGGATAAATGGACACAAATCAGACATTAGGAATGGCAATATACAAAAACCTGTAGAAGAGCACTTCAACCTCCCTGGCCACACTATAGCAGACCTTAAGGTGGCCATCCTGCAGCAAAAAAACTTCAGGATCAGACCTCAAAGAGAAACTGCTGAGCTTCAGTTCATCTGCAAATTTGACACCATCAGCTCAGGATTGAACAAAGACTGTAAATGGCTTGCCAATTACAGGACCAGTTTCTCCTCTCTTGGTTTTCACACCTCAACTGCTAGAACAGAGCCTCATCCTCCCTGATTGAACTGACCTCGTTATCTCTAGCTTGCTTGCTAGCATATATAGACCTGCTCCTGGAAATTTCCATTACATGCATCTGAGGAAGTGGGTATTCACCCACGAAAGCTCATGCTCCATAATGTCTGTTAGTCTATAAGGTGCCACAGGATTCTTTGCTGCTTTTACAGATCCAGACTAACACGGCTACCCCTCTGATTCAGGAACCCATGTAAATTACCTTCATCCAACTTTGCATTCACTGAACGTGAAGTCTGGCATGTGGTGTGCAAAAGCCATGAACCCTAGCACAGCAAGGCATATTCTTATGGTGGTGTTTGAGTTTGCCTCTAGCTGACAGATGAGGACTGGAGGTTCTCAAATATGTCTTGAGGAAGGTAGGACAGACTTCATTGGATCAATCCTTGATTCAAAGTTGATCCTCCAGATAAAGTTTAAAGCTAGATTTTTGCATGTTGATTTTCAGGTCCAGATTTTGAAACAAGTCAAGCATGAGGTGGTTTAGCAGGGGGACCTCCCATGAGACAGCCAATCATCCAGGTATGAGTATATGGAGATACCTTTTCACAGGGCCACCCAGAGGGTGGGGGGAGCAAGTGGGGCAATTTGCCCCAGGTCCTGGGCCCCACGGGGGCCCCACAAGCCCTGGCCGAGAATCCCTTTTCTGGCTAGAGGTGCCTTTTTAGTTTTTATTCACCCGGCAGTGGTCCGGGTCTTCGGCGGCACTTTGGTGGCAGGCCCTTCAGTGCTGCCAAAGACGCGGAGCAAGTGAAGGACCCGCTGCTGCCGAAGACTCGGAGTGCCACCCGGTGAGTACGGCGCTGCAGTAGATGGTTTGGTTTTTTTTCTATGTCCACTCTCCCGCTTTGCCGCAGGCCCCCTGAATCCTCTGGGCGGCCCTACCTTTTCCTCCTTTGGTGTGCTGATACTATAGTTAATACATTGGTGAATATCCTTGCTGCTGACATGAGGCTGATGGGTGACACTCAGTATTAGTAGTGTTCTTGGCCCAAACATCTTAGTTACTTCCTGTGTGATGGGATTTTAGATATCTGGAAGTACACATGATGTAAATCAAGAGATGCAAACCAGAGCAGGAGACATGGACACTGGGGTGATCATCCTGAACTTCAGTTTGTATATAAAAAGGTGTTGAGATTTCTCAAGTCCGAGACAGGTTGCCACCTCCCTGCCTCTCTGAGATTAGGAAGTACCTGCTATTAGAATCCCTTCCCTTGATATTGAGGCAAGACTTTCTCAATCATTCCCTACAGCAAAAAGTGAGAGCAATTCTTGTCATAATAGAGCCTCATGAGAAAGGTCCCTGAAAAGGGATAGGTTTGGGGACAGGCACATGACATCTGTATCAAGAATCCAGATGTTATTTCCAAAAACCACTGGTCTGTGGCAATTGCTGACTAGGCACATAGAAACAGGGACAGTCCATTCACAAATGGTAAATGCCTCGCTGGGATTGGCACAAACCTTTTGTAGCTCCCATCAAAAACAGTGGTTTTGGGGTGTACAGGCCACGAGGTGGTCCAGTCAGCTGTTTTTCTCTCTCAAACTTTTAATGCTTTTTCTAGGGTTCAGAGGAGCACTGGTGGTAGAACTGAGGTGAGGCTTATCTTTGTGGCACTGTGACTGGTTTTTGTACTGTCTTAAGTGCTTGTGTGTACACCCCAAGGGACTATAAAGTAGCCCACAAATCCTTTAATATATGAAGGGCTTCATCTGTTTTAGAACTGAAGAATTCTGCATCTTCAAAGGGGAGGTCTTCTGAAGTTGTCTGGGACTTCTTGTGGGAACCTCAATCCTTGCAGCCAAGACAAGCATCTCATAATCACAGCCATGGGCACAGACCTTGATATAGTGTCCACTGCATCTAGGGCTGCTTGCAGACTGGTCCTCAACATCAGGTGACCATCAGAAAGCAGAGGTGTCAACTATTCCTTCACCTCTGGAGGGAACTTATTTATGACCAGTCTTATAGATGCCGAAGTAATACCCAGCCAGGAAGGCCCGTAATTCACCACCCTAAACAGTGATGCATGAGGAATATATTTTCCTGCCAAGTAAATCAAGTTTCTTTGGATCATAATCCTTTGGCATTGATTTCATTTGTCGGGCTTTTTCGTTGGCTGTCATAACTATCAGAGAGGAGGTTGCTGGAGGCGTATAAAAAAAGTTGGCCCATTTGGGTGGCATCTGGTGTTTTTTTTTTTTGTACATTTTTCCAGAAATGGAGGCTCCAGAGGCTGGCATGTGCCAGAGCAATTTGGCAGGATCCATAACAACTTAACTAATGGGAAGAGCTATCTTCCTCAGTGCCACAGAATAGAGATTACCTCCTAGTTTGTGGGTTTGCTCCTGTACTTCCTCCATGGGGATCTGCAGAGCTTTCTGCTATTCTTTTAGCCCAATGGTTCCCAAACTTATTCTGTAGCTTGTGCAGCGAAAGCCCCTGGCAGGCCGGGCTCTGTACCTGCCACGTCCATGGGTTCAGCCGATCGCAGCTCCCAGTGGCCGCGGTTCACTGCTCCAGGCCACTGGAAGTGGCGGCCAGTATGTCCCTCAGCCCACGTCGTTTCCAGCAGCTCCCACTGGCCTGGAGCAGCGAACCGCTGCCACTGGGAGCCACGATCGGCCGAACCTGTGGACACGGCAGGTACACAAACTGGCACATCCCACCAGGGGCATTCCCTGCACAAGTGGCGGAACAAGTTTGGGAGCCACTGTTTTAGCCAATTGAAACCCTGGGTGTTGTCAAATTGCAGTGTTCCCTGTGGAACAACTACCTGATCAGATGAGGTTATGGCAAGATCACTGGTGCCAGGAGCTCCTTAACCAGTGATAGCTCCCCGTCCTCCTCCTGGAGCTGTACAGGGAGTTTCTTGCATCACTTCTGGCTCAGGCTCAGCTCTTGCTCGGCTCCTGCTCAGGCTGACAGGGACCGCCTAGGTAGTTAGATGTCCTGATCCACCTTAAGACCATGGGACTCAACACAGGCACATTGGCATGGCATAAGATCTCAGAGGCCAGGACATAAGAAACCAAGGCCCTGGCATGACAGAACATCCCAGTACCTCTCCCTGTAGGAGGACATTAGGGAGCCCCTAGGGGAAATATATTCCCCCTCCCATTCTCCCTTTGTCATTGGATGCCTCTGATGAAAGGGTATACTCAGGTGCCATGGCAAAAGCCATGCATCTCGCTGTGAAAAGTAGCAGTGCATAAGCTACAAGCACTGAGGAGGCACTGTCTTGGAGTCAGTGCAACTCCTGAAGTCCAGCAGAGAGGCGATTCTGTTTCTGGCAAGATCAGTATGTCTCTCAGTGCCATGAATCCTTGCTGCACCTGGAGTTTGCATGGTGCTAGGTCTGAGGCTATCAATGATGGATCCAAGGTTCTTGCTGGGATTGAAGATGGGGCCAGTAGTGCAGAGGGCAGTAGCACTGGGATGATTGTAACCAGTGCTTATGCCACGGTATGGGTTGCCAGTGGAGGAGAGGAGAGCTAATGTGCCTTCATTGTGTTTTGGTGCCAGATCCTCCTGACCTCTGTGAATCTAGGCTTCTACAGTAACCAATTAAGGTCGTGGATTCGCAAGTGAACAGCACTGCTCAGGGGAGAACTTTCCCTCAAAATCCTACAACAGATATCTACTTCATAAGCTTGACAGTCCTCAGCACTTTCCTATCTGTTTTCAGTGTGGAGGAGAATCTCTTGAGCTTCGATTCTTATGGGCCTGGGTCTGACCCCAGTCTCAGAGACTTTAATTAGGAAGAGCTGAAGCTGTAATTCTCTGTCCTTCCTTGCTTGAGAGTTGAATGACTTAAAGAATAAGCAATCCCTGGGGATATGGAATTCCCTGAGACAATATAGGCACTTCACATTCCACTTCATCATCAGCATAGCTCCACTGCATGCCAGTACTTGAAAATTAGAGACCTGAAAGAGGCCATCCAGGGTTCCTGACTAAGTACAAGTAAAATTATTAAAAGGTTCTAACAATTAACAAAATTGTCAACAGGCTAATTAACTATAAAACTAGCTAACTGGTAAGAAAGCTTACTGGCAGGCAGTCACCCACACAGCAAGCCTCTCTGCTGTGAGTCAGTTGAGAGGAACTAATAGTAGCTGGCACTTTTCACCCTTATATCTTCTTGTAGAGGACACAAGGAGACTCTGGGTGCTTTCATGACAAGTAGATACCGCTGGCCATAAGATTCCCTTCTCTGGTGCATGAGCACCAGTAGTGGAATGTATCTATGGACTATCACTTGAAGGAAAACTTAGCCGATTTGGTGTCTATATCTTAAGGACTTTGAAAAATTGGAGAGGCTCAGAAAAGAGTTACAAGAATGATTTATGGTCTGGAAAACACAAATTACAATAAAAGACTAAAAGGAGCTGAATCGTCTTTAAATTATTGAGAAGAGACTTGATCATGTCCTGTAAGTACCACTTATTCAGAGAGAAAAGAGAGCTAATTCTAGAGAACTCTTTATTCTAGGAGACAAATGTGGAGGATAACTAACCATTGGAAGAGATTGCCAAAGAATGTGGTAAATCCTCCATCCCAAAGAGCCTTTAAATAAAATGACATTCTCTAGTTCAATCTCAAATTATTGGGCTAGATGCAGGAATAACTAGGTGAAGTTCTATCACCTGTAACATGCAGGCAATCAGACCAAACCATCACCACAGTAGAACCTTCTGGTCTTAATTTATGAACATACATGGGGGACAGATGTGGTCTTTGGCAGGGGGAATGGGCCACTTTTTCCTCTTCCACATAGGTGTCTGCTATTCCTAAATCCAATATGAGAGCTGAGGAGCAGCAGGGGGGAACTGGTCATGATTTTCTATGCAGAGGAAAGGTGACCTAGCCACTAAACTGAGCCACCAGTTCTCAGCCGGGGGGGGGGGGGGTCAAAAGGAAGAGGACAGAAATGTTTATGATTAGGTTCCAAAAAATAATAGAAGCCAGAGCAGAAACAGCCCAGGGAAAGCACTCTGATTATAGATCTTGTTGCAGAGGCAGGAATTTACGAAGGGTTGAAAGAGGCACCCTGCTGGCCATGACTAAAATTCCTCAAGACGGCAGCAGAAAGGAGATGCCAACTCTGAGGAACTGCCAAGTATACCATAGAAAAAACTCCTAATGACAGTTTTGGTCTCATTTTCATATCCTGTATTTGCAACTCTCAAAAGTGGATTTCCCCTACAGTAAATATACTCCTAGCCTAACTGATGTACAAGGCTAATTAAGATGTGGCCAAACTGTGTCCATGTCTTACTTAACATCAGCGTTCAAGGAAATTTCACACAATCTGATTAAAATTGACTAAAAGTGTTTTAGTTCAGTAATCACTTAGACAGAATGAATTTTACATTCGCGGGATCAAGCACACGTCCGGTCTCAGTGGGAATGAAAAGGGCTTACAGTAATAGGATTTATAAATCCACCACATTAGGTTAACGGCTTAACATGCAACTTCCCCTCCACACACACCCTTCAACTTGCTTAAAAAACCTACACTTGGGCACTTTTGACTATGGGCACTACAGCAAAAGAAGCAGAGAGCTTTCCCTCTCTTTTTGAAGAGATCTGAATTTATAAGTGATCTGTTCGTTCTTTAGTTCATAGTAGAAATAAGCAGTAAAATTAGATTTTCTGCTACAAATATTTAACTCCTATAACTGCCTGTTTTAAATTAACACATCAGACTATCTATAAATAGATAATGAAGTTCAGATTGTTTGAAACACTGCAACTGATAGAATACTTATAAACAAGGGACATTTACAACTCCTAAAATTTGCAATCCTGCAGTTCCTACAATATATTTTTTTCAATTTCACAGAAATGTCTAAAGCTTGCTCACTCTCTTGCTGCAAGGCTAGCAGATTAAATGTAGCAGTTAGTAACAACCACTAATGTTACTGGAAAATTGGTGGCTCACAGCCAGTCCTGTGGCCGGGCAAGTAATGGAACATACTACACCATGTGGTAAATCAGGTGTTTGGGAACGATCTTCACACTCTCGCTTTGTTCCTTTGGCAGCTGAAGCTTTCTTTTTCAGGGAATCTGGGGAGAAGGGTCACTGCAGCGTTGCTCAGTAACATCTACTATACCTACTGGGTGCTTGCGGTGGTGGAGAGTATTCAAAGAAATTCTCCTCACAGATCATTTGTCTAATTCAGGTTGAGAGTGTGGAAGTTCATGCTAAATATGCACACTGACCTTAGATTACCAAAACCAGTTAAAAATTCTAAGATGAATTCATTATTATTTCTCATTTATACACTGCTTTACATTTTCAAACCACTGTACAAATACTAATAAATGAATGCAACACTAGAATTAAAGTTAACTGCCAACAGAATACAATTAAAAATAAATCATCATCAAGCATCTATCCCTCATCACTTGGTACAATTACATTATCACCCCACTTCATTTTATTTTCATAGCATTAGGATGTTGTCCAGTCAGCTGAAAAGTACCCTAAGCTCAACCCTCTCTCCTCCACATTCCTGTGCAGGACAAGACTGTGATGGCTCTAGTCAACCTGCGCTTGACACAGTTAAGTATGTACTCCTCTCTAAAAGAAAATCTGCTGCTTATTTACACCCGTCCTGTCTTTTGGATAGGTTTTTAAAAAAATGAAGAACCATTATGCGCCATGCAAAACCTCAAAGGTAGAAGTCACTCTGAAGAATTGCTTTTTCAGGCCTCAATTGCCTAACAATAGAGTCAAGGATACCCCTCCAGCCCCCTCCCCCCGAAACAAACACACACTACTCCTTTTGGATATTAGATCCACATTCTTTCCTCACAAACATTTGTCCAGTGTCATACAAAACAGTGGCCAACAAACCTGATATAGGCCTGTTAAATTCAGACAGCGGGGCACCACACAATGACCTTTACAAGAACGATATTAACAGGTGGCTAGTGCATAATACAAATAATTGTATTACACTTTAACAGTGAGGACCAAAGCAGAAAATGCAGTCTTATCAATTGAACAAGACAAAGTAATATTATCAGGAATCCCCCTTTAATACACTTCCTCTTCCCCAAATAAAGACAATTTATTCCTTGATAGAGCAAATATAAGCAGCTACGAATGAATTTAAGAGTAAAAGTCACTTTAATCCAAAGCAATTCGTTTAAAAAAAAATAGTGTACCTCACACATTTCCCTCTTCTAAAACACTAAAACTATTTACTGCTATTTGGAGGATGCAAGGGAATTTTTCACATTAATTTAGGTGCTATTTATTAACACTCATCACAGCTTTAACTCTTGATAACAGTCCAATGAAAATACATTCCTGTTTCAATTAAAAAAGAAAAAGAAACTGATATACAGGTGTTCCTAAATTACATTCTTCATATCGTAGAAGAAGAAAAAAACCTAACTAAGCCATAAGTGATTGAATTAATTGCCCCTACTGACTAATTAGATTTTCCAACATCAATCGTCTCAAGTTAGTAACAGTTTTCATCAACCTTTAACCCTGGAACAAGGCACTGTTTTGACAGAACAGACAGCTGTAACAAGAGGCTGCAATCTTTTCTGACCATGTCCAAAAAATTCCATGGGGGTCAAAAACGGGGGATGCTTACACACTGCAGCACCCCAAGTACTGTGTTACCCACTCTTTGAGGGTTGTCACAGGTTGATGCAGCAAGAAAGAAAACATTGCCTTCCCTCCGGTCACCACCGTCTGCCCATCATCATCCCATCTACGTGAGTGTCACTGCAGAAGGCAACACAGGCCTTAGCTACATGCCACTGGCCACAGAGAGAAGCCAAGCAGCAGATCAGTTTCCTGTCAGCTGCAAAAAGGCCGACACTTAAGCTGCTTAAAGGCTTCTCATACTTTACTTTAAAAATGGGAGGGCAGGTTCAAGGACACGGCAGCCTGTCAAATTTATAACACAAATTAGACACAGGCAAAGCTGCGCAATCATACACTCACAATAAAAAGGGATATCCAAGCTTTAGTAACTGTAAAGCCAAGTGTTGTACTGGGGAAGTGGGAAGGGAAATAGTTCACAGTAGGACAAGGGATTCTCTTGATCTATCTCTCTGGCTAATTCTCTGCCCACATCACTAGTGAGCCTGAACGCTCTTCAAGCTGCAGTTTGTGGGCTAGCACACACTTTAAAAACTCTCAGCATCTATTGCAAAATTGAATTGGGAAGCTGTTTAAGAAGCATATTTGTTGTTTTTAAGAAGCTAATTTCAAGTGGTTAGAAGACTACTACGGAGGAGCAGCAGCCTCAGGGTCTTGCAGCTCATCAATGGCAAAGATGTCAGATTTTTCCTCTAGGTCTTTCCCACCAGAAGCCTGCCCTGTTCTCCTCATCTAGGGTTACTTTGAACTTGCTGTATTAATTTAAATAGTGAATAGCGAGTCTAATTTTAGACAGCAGAGTTGGAAGCTGCTTTTAAGACTCCCAGCTCAGATTAGATACTAACATAGGAAATTTAAAGCAGTCCCAGGGATTAAAGAATGGTAGCAATGGTGATGAAAAATCTAGGAGGAAGTGGGAAGCACAAGCTTGGATTGTTTTTGAAGCTACAGCTTTTACTACTTAATTTCATAGTCATTCTGCTATGGAAACAAACAGGCCAGGTGACTTCCGATCGGTTTCATTCTCTGCAGGTAGACTGCCAATGCTCGACAAGGAAATAAAGTCCGCATTCCTCACTAGAGGCACGGGGCTTCGAGAAAAAGCAGTTATGTGAACTGATTGGTTTGTATTAAATTCTGAATCTAAGGAATGGATGAATTTTTGGTGTAGTCATACCAGGACCTTATCTTTAGGGAATGTTCCGCATGATGGATTGACCATTAATGCCCTAAATTCACCTACTCTTCTGTTTTATCCATGTTGTTTAAAGTTTGGCCCCCACACCTTATTTATTGCACACAATCCATACAAAACAGCATAAGAGTGGCCATACTGCATCAGACCAACGGTCCATCTAGTCCAGTATCTTGTCGTCTTCTCAGGGTGCCCTGTACCAGATGCTTCAAAGGGAATAAACAGAACAGGGAAATTATCAAGTGATCCATCCCCCTGTCATCCACCCCGAGCTTCTGGCAGTCAGAAATCTGGGAACATCAAGAGCATGGGGTTACATCTCTGACAATCTTGGCAAACAGCCATTGATGGACCTATCCTGCATGAACTTCCCATTCTTTTGTGAACCCAGTTGGACTTCACAATATACTCTGGCAATGAGTTCCACAGGTTGATGGTGCGTTGTGTGAAGAAGTAATTCCTTTCATTTGTTTTAAATATGGTGACTATTAATTTCATCAGATGACCCCCTGCTTCTTTTGTTACATGAAGGGGTAAACAATACATTCACTTTTGCCACACCAGTCATGATTTTATAGATCTCTATCATATCCCCCCTTAGTTGTCTCTTTTCTAAGATGAAAAGTCCCAGTCTTATTAATCTGCCCTCATATGGAAGCTATTCCTTATCCTTAATCATTTCCATTGCCCTTCTCCGCTCTTTTTTTCCCCCAATTCCAGTATACCTTGTTTGAGATGGAATGACTATAACTGCATGCAGTATTCAAGTTGTGGGTGTACCATGGATTTATACAGTGGCATTATGATATTGACAGTCTTACTATCTATCACTTTGCTAATGGTTCCTAACTTTTTTCACTGCCGCTGCAATTGAGTGGGTGTTTTCAAAGAACTATCCACGATGACCCCAAGATCTCTTTCTTGAGTGGTAACAGCTAATCTAGACCCAATCATTTTGTTATGTTTATGTTTTCCAATATGCATTACTTTGCATTTATCGACATTGAATTTCATCAGTCATTTTGTTGCCCTTTCAGTTTTGACATCCCTTTGTACCTCTTCGCAGTCTGCCTTGGACTTAACTATCTTGAGTAATTTTGTATTATTTGCAAATTTTGGCACTTCACTATTCACCGCTTTTTCAAAATCATTTACGAATATGTTGAACAGCACTGGTCCCAGCACTGATCCCCTGAAGGACACTCTTCCCTGAAGGCAGAATTATTAATTTCCTCTTGGACTCTTCTCTAGCACTCGTTACTACAGTGTTTGAGTTCTTTCCAAACAATTTACCTTCACAAAACCCCTGTGAAGTGAGGGGTGCGATTATCCCCATTCTACGGATGAGAAACTAAGGCACAGAGACATTAAGGTAAAAAGGATCCACTAATATTGGGTGCCAAATTTGAGACTACTATGATTGGATTTTTCATAGGATTTAGGATTATGTAACACTTTATATGTTGAAAGCACAGCTCCCACTGACCTCAATTACATCTTGATCAATCAGCGCTACTGAAAAATCAGATCCAGGGTATTACACAAAGCACCTACTGAGGAAAATATAATCAATGGCAACCTCTGAAAAAAATGGTTAAGTGACTTAACTAGCATCACACAGGAACTCTGTGACAGAGGCTGGGATAGAATCCAGTTCCCCAAGACACATCAAGTGCCTAAACCATGAGACCACCCTCTCTTGCAGCAATCCCTACCTTATTCACTACACACCTTCCAAAATCTCGAACAAAGTCTTCTTTGCAACACACAACCCTGATTTATTTATAGAGCAAATGCATCCTATATACTGACTGAGGAGTCTTGTGGAAAAAGCGATCATGTAATTAAAGATTATCATAATACATACACAAAAGGGGGGCAAATTAAGGTTGCACAGGCAGATACTCAGCATGTACAATTTCAGCCTAAACAGATGAAGTTTGGTGAAGTTATAAGCAACTGAAAACATGGTCGTGTTAATTGGAAGCATTGGGTAACCTAAATAGCTAGAGCTCTACCAAATTCTCGGCACATTTTGGTCAATTTCACAGTTATAGGATTTTAAAAATCTTAAATAGGTGAAATCATGAAATTTATATCAGAAATTTCACAGTGATGTAATCGTAGTGGTCCTGATCCAAAAAGGAGATGTGGGGATCACAAGGTTATTGTAGGGGGGGTTGTGATCCTGCTACCTTTATTTCTGAGCTGCTGCTGGCAGCACCTCTGCCTTCAGAGATGGGCAGCTGGCTCTCAGTCAGCAACCACCATTCTCCCGGTGCACAGCTCTGAGGGCAGCAGTGCAGAAGTGAGGGTGGCATGATATGGTATTGCCAACCTTACTTCTATGCTGCTGCTGGCCTAACAGCCGTTGCTCTCCAGCCGCCCCGATTTGCAGGCAGCATAGAAGTAAGAGTGGCAAAACCATGGCTGCCCTTAAAATAACTCTGACCCCTGCAAGTCCCTTTTGGGTCAGGACCCCCAATGTGAGAAACGCTGGTCTCCCCTATGAAATCTGCATACTATAGAATAAAAACACACAAAGATCAGATTTCACAGGGGAGACCAGATTTCACAGTCCATGACACATTTTTCATGGGCGTGAATTTGGTAGGGCCCTAATAATAGGCATTGTCACCAGCCTTGCCTATAAATGTAGTATTCATGGAAGAAGGGCTGTATTAAAAAAAAAAAGAATCAATTTGATGTGGTCTTCAGACTTCTTGGGAGCCAGAGGTTCCTCTCTGTGGAAAACCTGCATATCTAACTGAAATATTCTAACAATTAAAAGCATCAATATGCATAGTCACCATTTTATATATGAAGCATTGTCTATATCACCAAGCAGAACAAGACAGACTGTTCTCCTTCAAAGTCATCACCTTCATTCATATTTTCAAGACCATGCCAGTGTCAGATGAATTTCCTACTAGCTAGTAAGCAACTGGAGCTTCCTATGAAAGATAATAGCCAAATAAAGCAGTTAAGCACTTACATCAAAAATAAAATAAAAATGCAGACCTCTATGATCAAATTAAAGTTTTTTACCCTAAAACACCTCTGTGAATTAAAAACATCATAGTATTTCAATAGCTATAAAAGAGTTTTGACCCCCCCACACACACAAAAAGGAACATGTCCTGTACCTACACTACGCAAAAATATATAATTAGATCACTCCAAACCCATCAATAAGCTTAGAATCATGGATTAGAAAGATAAATACAACTTCCAGTTGCATAGAACAATGTTATTTTGAACTCCTATTAAAGATGGATAGTACAGCTCCATGGGCTTATGATGCAACGGGACTCTGAAAAAGTAATGATGGAAGGGAAAGTGTTGCTCTGTGCTGATGGTCATTCTACTTGAAGAATGCTTAGCTACAGATGAGTAACTTCTCCCTTCTCACTGAAATCTTCTCACTACAGATTCTCCACTATTGGGAGATTCACAGTGACAAGCCCCTAGGGACATTGCAATGAGGATATTTAATTGAACAGCAATTATAGAACTGAACCAGTCTACCAAAAATGGTATTTGATTAAGGTCAGGGCAAGAGAGTAATGCCACATTAAGGTGTTGGCTGAGTTGTAGTTAGCAGCTCCACTGATCTTCACACCAGGGAGAAACGGAAGGAATACCTTAGATTCACTTTGCAAATAGTTAAAAGTGCTTTAGTATTTTCAGGGACTGGCACATCCACTTGATCAAATACTTCTAATCGAAGGATTAAATTCACTTTGAAAATTGCGGGGGGATTACAGCCTGACTTCTAGCCCTGCTGCTGTAAAACACAAATAATCTGGGAGATTTTTGAATGTTTTTGTTTTGTTAAAGATAAGAGCTAAGGCTCAGTGTATGTGACCTGACCTCCTCCTGCTTTGAGCAGGGGGTTGGACTAGATGACCTCCTGAAGTCCCTTCCAACCCTGATATTCTATGATTCTATAACAATACATATGGTCTAAGGAAGAAGATAGGTAAAACACTTGCCCGATTCAGGTAAAAAAAAATAAATAAATAAAATCAGCAGTCATTTTAGGGCTGAATTTGGGATGACAATGTAGTACCAGTGTATATTTATGAAAGGCTATGAAAAGAAGAACGGCCAGTGCAGCATGTATCTTGCAGACTCCCCTGTTTGATGTAATCAGGAATCCAGCAGTTTGGCACTACCAGTTGAAGATATCACGAAGATCAGTTTGTGAACAAGAGGTAAGACAGACTAATCTCTAAGCAACTTTTGACTATTAGGTATATGAATAAAGAAACACTGGGAGTGGAGCGTGATACAGTGTTACTGCTGAAAGATCAACTTTCATGGAACTTTGAGATCTGATTTATTGACACAAGTATTAGAAGCTCTGAAAGATGGGTGCCTCTGCATGCAATATGTTACTCCATGGTACCCATAGACAAAATCTCTTTCATTTGGCTGATTAGAATTGTCCTAGTCAAAGGTTTCCAATTTACCAACAGTACATCATAGACCGTCCAGTGAAAAAGATTTGCCTCCACAAGTGATAGAACCTCAGAGTTACCAACACTAGATTTACGAATTGACCGGTCAACCACATATCTCATTTGGAACTGAAAGTACGCAATCAGACAGCAGCAGAGAAAAAAAGCAAATACAGGACAGTACTGTGTTAAACGTAAACTACTAAAAAATGAAGGGAAAGTTTAAAAAAAGGTATGACAAGATAAGGAAACTGTTTCTGTGCTTGTTTCATTTAAATTAAAATAGTTAAAGACAGCATTTTTTTCTGCATAGTAAAGTTTCACAGCTGTATTAAGTCAATGTTCACTTGGAAACTTTTGAAAGAACAACCATGTTCAGAGTTACGGAACAACCTCAATTACCAAGGTACTCATAACTCCAAGGGTCTATTGTAATTATCGATTTTTGGCCCAGAAAGGACCATCGTGACCAGCAGTTCTCAACTTATTTATCACTGCACGCCGCATATGCAGCTCTCTCTGTGTTATGTGGGCCACATCCACACAATATATATGCTCAGGGCCATACAGGTAGTATGTCACAGCAGCCCGCAGGCCATGGGTTGAGAACCACTGATCTAGACTGATCTCCTGCATAACACAGACCAAAGAATTTTCCTAAGAGATTCCTGCATTGAATCCATAACCCTATGATTGAGGTAGAAATTAATTTTGGAAAGAAGACATCCAATCTTGACTTAAAGACAAATGATAGAGAATCCTCCACATTTCTGGAAAATTTGTTCCATTGATTAGTTACTTCACAGTAAAAACAACAGATCCATATTGCTAACTGCAGAGACTTTGGATCTGAACAAGCATCTGACACTGGTAATGAGATACAGAATCCAGAAGATTCAGGGGAGAAAAAGTCAGATTCACTGCAGGTTTATGAGCTACCAAAACACATGGCCCAGTTTGGGAAGTCATCAGAATTTAGGCCTTGTCTTGTTTGATTTTCTTAATCACTCTGTGGAGGTGGGAAATTGGTATTAGGTAAAATCTGTACAGATGACGACTGCTCAAGTCCATTAAGTTGGCATATTCCAGGAAATATGCCTTCCTCTGAAGAAAAACTGAAGGCACCTGGAATTCTCGTGTGTGGCAAAAAGACTGGATTTGTGGCACTCTCACCTGCAAAAGAGTGACAACCACTACATCTTTCACAGCCCCAATCATGTTGAGTGCTACTCTTCCTGCTTAGTACCAACGCAAGGGTATTTTCCTTACCGGAAGAGGAATGCAACAGGTATAATGAATTAGCAAAGGCCCCATTTCTCAAGAACAACTGTTTCTTAGTAGAGGAGGATGGACTGAGTTCTTTATTGGAGACCTATATAAACACAATGCTGTGAAGTCATCCATCAATAGTTCTGCTACCTTCCATTATATGCAGAAGACCGACCTTGGCAGCTAGCCCACTGGAGCTCTCAGTTCTTACTCATCTGTGTGTTAACTGGACTGTAGTGTCCACAAATTATGAATTGTCAGACATTCTAGATAAATGCCCCTCAATCGCCTCAAAAGCATCTATGTCCAGGACCTTATGTTTCAAAAGGAATCCCTAGTAAAAGAAAAAAAAAACAACAACAACAAAAATTGATTGTTGGTTCACAACAGCAACGAAGTGACAGTCAGAGGCACAGTCATTGTGGTACCTACATTACTCCCTTAAGGTAGACAGACAAAGAAGAATTAGATACTTCCTGATCAGTCAGTCAAATAGAGCTATGAGATGCCTGGTGCAAATTAATTTTAGTAGCCCCAAAATACATACTTAAGTTTGGAGGCTGAAATAACAGAGAAAAATCTTCAAATGTGATAAACACTTAACTACTTCAAAGAACCAACATTCCATACAATACAACCTTTATACAATAATGTATCAACCCAGGAATTCAATTTTTTTTCCCTCTATTCATTCATGAATAAGTATACAAATGCAACAATCCTAAAAATACACAAAAGTTTACATGAAGGTTCCTCTCCATTTACAGGTGACATTTGAACTAACACCGGTTATGTACTGGAGTTTCGTATTTACAGCAGCAATTCCAAGAAACAACAGTTAGAGAACTCATTTCGTTCATGCCTGACCCTGGGCAACTACAGTACCCTACAGAAAGGTAGCTAGCTGCTAGTATTGTAATTTTGAAAGATTAAAAGGGAAAAGCCAAAGCAGTAGGATTAACACCCCAGCTCAAAATACACGAAATGAAATCCTGCCCTCAAAACATCAGAACCATTCCCATAAAGTTCACTTGGTGCTTGTGCGTCAGTGTTTAAAGCAGTTTTTATAATGCATTTGCATGCTCCAGATTCTAACCTGTAAACTGACACTACTCAAAAAGGGCAGAAATAATATGGCTACAAAGATATCCACTGCAAAATTCCACAGATGCTTTTTACAGGACATATTAAAAAGCCTTCCATGTAAAGCAACTATTCTTCACGCCATTAACTGAAAAGCAGTGATATCATTAAGCTTCAAGTAAAACATATACATACTTAAAACACACACCTGCATCAACAGTTCAACTCATTGTGAAAAGGGGTTTCACGTTACATGCCAATAAGCCATTAGTTTGAAAATGCAATTTACTGCATTGTCTTTTTGGTTCCACTGTTATCATTTAACAGTTTTTCCATTAGCAAATTTCCCTTTTTCCATCCCAATGGTAAACTGTAATGAATCATATACAGTTATAAAACTCATACAAAATCTAGTTATCCTGTTAAATAGACATTTGAACAAGAATAAAGGCACACTGCTTCACTAAATATATGATTTGTAATACATTGCGTTTGACTAGATATGATTTACCCAATGGACAGTTATTTCCTCCATGTATTCCTTTTAGTCTATTTAATGTAGCTACACACTACTCCGGGGGAATTCTATGTCACTGTACGCATGCAGAATTCATGTCGCCTGCAAATTTCCTTGCTTCCTCACAGAAAAATAAAACTTTCTGACAGGGAAGCAAAGGGAAGCTACAAAAGTGGTCACGGGCCCCTTCCCAGCAGTGCAGGAGTGTCAGTTCAAGCTCCCAGAGCAGATGGCAGAGAGGTAAATCACTGTGAGGTGGGGTCGGGTGCGGTAAGGCCAGGGAATCCCCAGCCGGTGGCTTCTATCCTGCGCCAGGCTCAGATGCTAGTCCTGGCTGGGCTGGCCAGGACGAGACTTCCTCTTCCCACGCAAGGAATGGACAGGTCCGGGTCAGAACCACCTCCAGAAACCTCCCCAGGTTGTGGGATACTCCACACACACACACACACTCACACAGCCCGCCCACTTCCTGCTCACATCACTCCTCAGACGCAGCAAGGCCCAACATCTGTGCATACGGACCCCACCATATCCCGCACCCAGAACCCTCACTCCCCAACCCCCACACCCAAACCCCCACCTCACTGAGCCTCACCTCCTGCATCCAGAGCCCCTTCCAAACTCCCCCTCCCATCCTGCTGAGCCCCTCCCCCTCCGCATCCAGACTTCCAGCCCTGCACCCAGACCATGCCCTGTTGATCTCCCCACACTCAACTCCCCCACCCCACCGAACCGAACCTCCTTCATCCAGATCCCTCTGCACTCAGACTCCCCCCTCCTGAGCCCCAAGCCCCCTGGATACAGACCCTCACCCCTGCACCCAGACCACTCCCCACCCCAAGCACTCTGCATTCACAATCCCACTCCAATGAGCCCCACTCCCTCAGCACCGAGCCCCCCATACACAGAATCCCCCACTGAACCCCATCCTCCCACACCTAGACACCCTCCCCACTGAGCCTCAATCTCCTTCACTGGATCCCCCCTGCAGAATCCCATCGCCCCTGTACACGGAACCCCCAAATGAGCCCCTGTGCATCCACATCCCTCCCAGACCCGGACCCCAACCAAGCCACCAACAGAATCCCCTCACCCCACACCTAGATCCCCCCAACACTAAACCCCTCCACACTTGGATTCTGCCGGGCTGAGCCTGCCTGCTCACACTTCGTGAGCCTAGCATGGACGGGTAGGGCCCTGGGCTGTTTCTGAGGCAGGTCCAGTCCTTGATCTGTGTCAGCATCCACATACATGTCCTGGGCAGGGGCTGCAGAGTGATCTGCCACCTCCGTGCAGCCAGTGGCTTCTGCTCCCCACTGCCATGCTGGAGCCACCACATTTATTTATTGATAAATAAAATTTGCAGAATTTTAAAATATTGTGTGCAGAATTTTTATTTTTTTAGCATAGAATTAAACATGTTTTGGTGCAAAATTCCCTCAAGAGTAAACACATATCCAGGGATGCTCTTTGGTACAAGGAGAGCTACCTATAATTTGGATTCCCTCTCATCTTTTAGCCTTTGATCCAACTTAATAGCTGTAATTCACTGCCAGAGAGAGAATCATTGCCCCCTGTCCCGCCTACATCCTCTATAGCATGACTAAAAGAGAAAACTATTTGGTTAGACTACACTCTTTTGGGGGGTCCATAGTAGCTGGATCACCAACATGATAAAGCTGTCCTAGAACAGATCTGGGCCTTGACGAAATAGATCATGAAAGTTTTCTAAAGTCTTCACTTGGCCATTCTTCCCCCTACAAACAACTAGAAAGTGTGGCTTCCTTCAGGGCACCCCTGCAAGTGGCCTCTAGCCTCACTTTCCCTTCTCAGTCCCCAGTAACACCACATAATCTTGTCTTCTAGTCTATTACTAGTTCTTTAATGAACTTTGTCCACAAGTGAATAACAGTCCACAATGAAAGTCCTACAACAGAGTCCACATCACCCTAGTGCAAGTTGGCCTTAAAATCACATATCCTCTTGGGCATTAACATACCACAACCTTCCAGCATCTTCCACCACACCTGGACTCTGTCAGTCTTCTCCGCTCTCTTTGCTACAACTGCCAACCCTGTACTTCCTTCTGGGATGCAACCCTCCTCTTCCCAGCTGGAACTACCACAGCCATTCTACGGCAAGTATACTCCTTTCACGCTTCCTCGGGGTCCAGGCCTCCAGCAAGGAGACATCAGAGCGTAAACCCCTCCACTGCTCCCACTTCCTTCAACTCTCTCCAGTCCATAGCTTCAGATCTCCAACTTAGATGCAGCAAGCAGCTCCCTCTGCTATTTCAGCCCTCGCTCTCAGACGTGGAGAGCCAGCAAACCACTCGAGGCTCTCCTGCCTTTAGCCTTCTCTCAGGAACCATCTTCTCTCTATGGTAGCTCTCCTCTCCTGCCCATCTCCTGTCTGACCCCTGGCTGAGATGCTGTTCTCACTCACTGGATCTCACGAGGCCTCTTCTAGCTCCCCAGATGCTGCTTCACCCTCTTAATTAGCCCAACTATCCACACCTGGACTGGAACAGGAGCACTAGCCCTGTTTCACCTAATGGGCAAACAACCCTGTTACAACAAAATACATATGCTAACAAGCACACTTCCATGTAACAATGGACAAAAATATCTGGATTCATCAGGTATCTGTTGATTATTTTGTAAAGAATGCTATCATAATATGCTCTCTATTCATTTTTTCAACCTAGCTGATGACCTTTTGTATCCAACATATTTTAAGTGTTTTGTAGCAAACATATTTCAAATAGTCCAAGAGACCCAAAAAGCATAACCATAGTCCTGCTCTGTAGAAAGAGTTAAAAAACAAAACAAAAACAAACACCACACACACCAAACCTTTCAACAGAACAAAACTAGAAGTGAGATCTTTATTCACTCTGCCTTTTTATGCTGGGCTAGAGGTTGGAGAAGCAGCAAGAGGCCCTAAAAGCCCCATATCCAGGGTAAAGAGAATTCCCCCAGCACAGGAACTAAGCAACAAGTTATAGCAGTCTTCCAAGGCCCTGCCCAGCCCCTGAGAAGTTCTGGAAGAGAGAACATGCCTGGAGGCAGAAAGGATCATGTATTGTGAAAAAGAATAATAATATTTTCACAGACTCATTCACACAGTTGTATTATACACAAAATCCAAAGGATGTGTTACTACATAAAGAAAAACTATAATTAGGACAACTAGACAGCAGAATATTTCTCCCAGTGAGGTGATGAGTCATCTGAGCTGTTTCAATACCTGTAAGAAGGGGGAAGTTTTTGCAGACCATGTTCACTCTCTTCCTGGGAAGGGGATTGAGGGTGAGTATTCAGAGGTGAGCTGAATCTTAGCCCTGGTCTACACTGGGGAGGAAGGAGGTGGGGAGGGGAAAATTGATGTAAGTTATGCAACTTACCATGGTGTCTTCACCACGGTGAATTGACTGCTGCCCCGTTCCACGTCGACTCTGCCTGAGCCTCTCGTGGCACTGGAGTACAGGAGTTGACAGGAGAGGGCTCGGGGGTCAATTTATCGCATCTAGATTAGACTCGATAAAATCGATCCCCACTGGATCGATTGCTGCCCACCGATCCAGTGAGTAGTGTAGACATACCCTTAGAGGTTATGTTGAAGCAGGCCAACACTGAATAGTTTGGCAAGATACCATTTAACATGGCACTGGGCCAAAATAAATGCATGGTACTTTGGGGGGAAGGAAGGCGCACCATTAAAAAGTTAATAAAGTTGCAGTCTCCTGCTTTAAAATCCATCGCTGTTTCATTATCCTGATCAATAGGACTTCAAGGGAGGGGGGTAGGGAATGCCAAGGGTGATAAGCTAAGTTGAATTTTACTTCTTCAACTACAGAAAGTAAATTTTGTTTACCTTACATTCACCAAGAAGCTGCTGTCACATATAACCATATCCACTGTCAAGAACAAGAGTAACCAGAATGATTAGACTTTGAGCGAGGAGGTAGATGCCAGAGGCTTTGGTATTATCTATACTAGAGACATCTATCATATTAACCACTCTGCAGTCACACTAGAAAACCTATATATCTTGCGTCTACCAACAAAACTGCTCCCAACAGTGTAGAGGCATCACACAACCACTATTTGGATAAGGTTTGCTATGTGCAAGGTTACCCACCATTTGGTCATCTATCCATGGCAGTGCAGCACCTGTGTGGATGAGGCTGCTGGCATAATGACCCACCCCAATGTTGCAAACCATTCCCCAAGTTGTGTTCCACCAAGCACTGGTTGCTGCTTACATGTCCTATCTAATATATTTTCTACACTCCACTGCAGAGGTCAAGCTAGGTTGTATACACCATTAAGCTGAGCTGGGTACTATTTTTTGCAGTAACAGATAGTATTTTTACAATACTTTTAGAGACTCTGCAGGCCAAATTAAGCTCTCACTTACACATATATACATTTCATCAGTGACACCTATACAAACCTACTGAAGGCCAAATAATTTTGCACAGATGTCACTAAGGACTTAACTTGGCCTCTACAAATTTATTAGTTGTGATGGTAGTAGCATTACACAAAATGGAGAAGACACAAGGTGACTATAGAAGCCTGTTTTGAGCTTTTATGGAGCTGTCAGATCGAAAAGGGCTTGCCATCCTTCTTGGTTAGATCTCAAAAATCAGTTAGACACAATGTATGTGGAATTTCAAAATGCCATTTCTCAGTCATGCTTCAGACCCTGCTTAGTTATCTTTCTGCTTGGGAACTAGGGTTTAAAAAGATGATTATTTTTCACATTAAGATTTATAAATAAAAATTGAATAATTTTCAGATGAAATGATCCCTTCTGATTTTAAAAGTTTGCTCTACACATATGCCAGATATTTATTCTATTCCAGGAAAATGAGAAATGACCTTCACTCTTCAGACAGCTGAAGTATACTGTCCAACTATGTATACAAAGGCATGCAGTGTTTGCTTTGATCCCTTGCAAATGCCAGGGGTTGATGTCATTGTTAAATTGTGGCTATTGACATTGCTATAATTCTAGAACAAAGAATATATTAGCATAATACAGGATTTTAATTTTTGCTGTCATTTTTCTGAAAAATCCCTCCCCCTACCCCCCCAATCAGCTCTGGTGTGGCATAGCAAAGTGGATGAGACATGCTCACTAATTAAACTGTAAGGGGCACTCAAAAGCAAGACAGACAGATTATAAAATAGAAACTATGACCATCTTGATTTGCACCAAGAATCAAGAATGAAATCTCCTAATTGCCCAGTTATCTGGCAATGGACAAATTACAACAGCAATGATTGCACAAACTTCAAACCTCTTCACTGCCAATTAATATCAAGAGCATTAGCACCAATGGCACAGAGAAATTGTGATATGCCAACTTCAAGTAGTTAAGATAATTCAAGTTTGATACATAGCAGATGTATTTTCATTACAGTTTAAGATGGCTAACAATAAGAATGGGACATTTGTCAGCCATAATTAATGGATACAAAAACATGAGGTATTAATTCTTAAACAGGCCTGTCTCCTCAAGCTGCAACAGGCGTGGTCACAAAATACTGCCCCATCTCTATTGCCCACTTTCATCCACTTTTTCCTGACATTTTGCTAAATAAGCCTGTGCAATAGACATTACATTGGTGGATGTGCAGGTGAATGAACCAGTGATGGTGTGGCTGATCTGGTTAGGTCCTGTGATAGTGTCGCTGGTGTAGATATGTGGGCAGAGTTGGCATCGAGGTTTGTTGCATGGATTGGTTCCTGAGCTAGAGTTATTATGGTGTGGTGTGCAGAAACCACCCTGACATTATCATCAAAGAGGCTGGTTCATTCACCTGCACATCCACCAATGTAATATACGCCATCATATGCCAGCAATGCCCCTCTGCTATGTACATCGGCCAAACTGGACAGTCTCTACGGAAAAGGATAAATGGACACAAATCAGACATTAGGAATGGCAATATACAAAAACCTGTAGGAGAGCACTTCAACCTCCCTGGCCACACTATAGCAGACCTTAAGGTGGCCATCCTGCAGCAAAAAAACTTCAGGACCAGACTTCAAAGAGAAACTGCTGAGCTTCAGTTCATCTGCAAATTTGACACCATCAGCTCAGGATTGAACAAAGACTGTGAATGGCTTGCCAATTACAGAACCAGTTTCTCCTCTCTTGGTTTTCACACCTCAACTGCTAGAACAGGGCCTCATCCTCCCTGATTGAACTGACCTCGTTATCTCTAGCTTGCTTGCTAGCACACATATATATACCTGCCCCTGGATATTTCCATTACATGCATCTGAGGAAGTGGGTATTCACCCACGAAAGCTCATGCTCCAAAACGTCTGTTAGTCTATAAGGTGCCACAGGATTCTTTGCTGCTTTTACAGATCCAGACTAACACGGCTACCCTCTGATAGCTAAGGAATAATCTGCCTCATTGGAAAATTTCCTCCTAACCCCAATAATTAGAGATTGGTTTAAACTCTGAAATATAAAAGCTTACATCACTGCCAAATGTCTTGTGTTTTTTAATGTTTGCTATTACAACTGGATATTCAAAAGTCTACATTTCTTTGAATCCTGCTAAAATCCTGGCTATAATATCTTGTGTATGTGTGTGAGAAACGGTATTTCCTATTCTGTTTTGAATTTGCCCCATTTCAATGTCTCTGAATGACTCCTTGACATATTATGATATTCAAGTGAACATAAGTTCCCCATCTATCTATACCATTCACATTTCTCCTCTCAGGCTTTAATTACCAGCCTTACTAATTCAGATAAGACATTTTTACTATTACAACTTTTTTTTTAAGGCAATTAAAATATGTTACCTACAGTATTTGCTATGCCAGGATCAATTTTTCGAAAACCCGTACCAACCACCAGATTCACAGAAGTTTTTAAGACAAATGCATTTTTGGGAGGTGAGATGGGAGAAAGGAGGCAGGAGAATGAAATGGGAAATGAGAAGAGAGTCTAGTTTAGAAATTATGAGCTAGAGAATATATTTTTAGCTTATGTTATTTTCTTTTACTAGTCATAAATTTATATAAAAACATCTTAAAAGATGTACCCATCAGTTGCTCAAAGCAATTAAAACAGATGATGTAATGGAATACCTCTTGCTTTTTAACTAATAGGCATGCATATTTGTTTGGCTTGTTTTCCCCCATCCCTTAATGTTTTGTTTGAGTTGTTATACAGGACATAAATCCTCCTTCCTTGACATCACAGGTATTGTCACTGATCTTCTTGTCTGCATGTTGCAAACAGCACAGTCCTAAACAAAATTTTGGCTGGGATGCAGAAACTGATAATTAAAGAAACTATTCACACATTTAAATCCAATCTTCTCAGAACAAATTATTTTTCTGCTTAACATCAAGCAAACTCCAGGCATCACTACAGACAAAAGCTGCCAAAACTGTTTGCCTTTGGACACTTAAACTACCAAAAGCATCACATCATACAGAACAAATTAAATAAAATTTACACTCAGTACATAGAAACGTTATGTGACGTTCTAAGAATGACGTAGGCTATTAATAAACTATTAGCTCCAGCTCTCCTCAGAGACAGCAACAGACAGAAGGATACAAAACAAGTTCCCTTAAGTTAACAGAGAAAAGGCCAGGGACAAATACCAAGTCAGTACTGATACTTGATAATTGTGATAATCTACTCTCATGCATGCCTTAGATGCTCCTCACAGCAAAAAGAAATTGCCTGGCTTAGGAAAGAGGCTCTCCCTTATTATGCAGGCCAGCTGAGCCAAAAAAGTAGGTAGTACTGTACAAAAGAACAGAAGGATCATTTCTGGAATAGTTAGATAAATACCATCCCCATCATGCTTTCCTATATCCAGGTAATATCTAAAGTATTACAGAATGTGGAAACATCACTTTTGCCTTTTTTTTTTTTTAAATAAAGACAGAGGCAATGGGAAAATGAAACCGCTATGCTTGAGATAAACTAATACAATACAACTTCAACTAAAAATAATCATAACAAAAATCTATTCCAACTGTGAAAATTAGTGAAAAAAGAAAACTGGGACAGCTGCAGTGTCCAAAATTGGCATTGATTTTCAGAGAAGGAATAGGATCCCTAAAACTATTACTAGTGGGCTCAGGAATCCCTGGCAACAAATCAAACAGCTTCCTTAAAAAACAAACCCTCAGATTGCTATAATTTAACACAGTATTTACAATAGTGCAAAGTGACACAGGATCACACTTCATGCTGAAAACTGAGACACACAAATAGAAGCCATAATTTATTAATCTTCCCTTGGTCAGCCTATCATTGGTGCATCTTCCTATTTATCTGGGAAGGGGGGAATCTAGATGACTTGCTTACAGATGAAAGAGCAGAGGACTTTTTGGGGAGCTGTTCATTTGATTATTCGCATATTTGAAGATTATTCAAGCCCCACGTGACCAGACAGCAAAAGCTACTGCCAGAGGGAGTTTTTCCATATTTTTCCCTTTACAGGCAAATACAGATATTCTATTTTCACTGTTGTCATACAATAAACCAAATTTTAAAAAGGGATCTCTCACAAGGCTGCAAAGTCCAAGGAATTTTCATTTCCCTGGGCCAGTGGGGAATGGAGTATAGAAGCAATCATAATCATTTCTTCAAGCAGACAAATCGATATAACCTATGAGTACACCTCCTAGTGGCATAGTGGGAGCATGTTACATACACAATAACATGAGATGGAAGGGAGGATAGGAATTTAAACAGAAAAATGATGACCTACAATGACAAGGTGGCCCACCCCCAACCCTCAGAAGACAGCTGTACGTTCTGGTAAATCATTGGAAAGTACTGCCTACTGTCAAAATAAAATATTGGAAAAAAAATATTGGCTCAATTTACCAAACAGTTTGCAAGCAAGAGGAAAGACTTTCACATGCATCAGATTTCCACTGAACTCTGCACTGCTCCCAGGTGGAGATGGTAGGAAGAAGTTTCCTACAGGTGCAATATCACAGCTAATGCCATTTCTGTGTATACAGAAATATGAATCTATTAATACAGTTTTAAGTGACAGCTTTTTTATTTCTCAACCCTTCATTCACCAAGACATTTTTATTCTATGACAAAGGGTGTCAGTTCCCTTAATTCAAATGCATCTTATTACAAACCACAAGTTAGTGTTCCATGATTTACATAAAACTACTTCCCCAGAACTAAACAACAAAAGTGACAGACACAGTAAACGGGTTCCAGATAAGATTTAAATAACTGTGCTAATCACACCACACAGAGGCAGGAACATGATCTCCCACTCCAAGCTCTCAAATAACCACATAGTACAGTAGGAAAAAACAAGGGAAGAAGAAAAACGGTGGGAGCCATGAGAGAATATAAGGGAATTTTTTTTAAAAACCTATATAAAGCAGGTAATCTCAGCCAATTAGACCCCATACTGGTTTTCCTGCAATCTGCCTAGAAGTGAGTAGTAGTTAATAACTTCACAGTCTTCTTCCAAACCCTTAATAAGGAAGGAATGGCAGTTCCTAGATCATTATGCTCTGTCACCCTGGACCATTGCCAAAATGTGGAGCTTCAGCACACCTGTCAAATAATATGTTACTCATGAAAAGTGTATGTATGTGAGGGGCGGTAATTTTGGTTTTTAAATCTTTCAGAATAAAAATAATTGTTTATAAAAAATTTACTTTAATGGGATTGGAAAATAAAGGCTTTTTTTTTTTTTTAATGGCAGGAAGAGTCTTCCAGCATAAAATTCATGTATTTTATAACATTTGTATCGCTATCGATAAACTTTATACATTTGGGAGACTAACATGATAACATTAGAGGTCTTTTTCCATCTCTAATATGATACATGATAGCATATCCCAACACTTATACAACTGTCCATCCAGTGTTTGTAAGGCAGCTCAGAAAATTGTTCTCCAATCAAACCTTTTCATAGAGGATTTAAGTCTAGGTGCACCCTCCCACCAATTTCTGTTTGGCTCAGGTTTGGCTACCTTTAACAGTAAAGTTAAAATGTGCAATTATTCATGTAAGAAAAATGTGCATTCCTTTTTTGTTTAAAGTTTATATAAATACTAAGTTTGCAAAGATTAAGTTTAAAGAAACTGATCAATAAAAGATTTTTCTTATAGATTTTTCTAAAAGATACTTCCTTAGGATAGAGTAACAGAACGAGCAAACTAAACTAGGGGTCGATCCAGAAAGGGAATGGGTTAAAGAAACCCAGGCACGAAAGCCAAAATATCACCTGCCACTGAGCTGTGGCTTGTGGAATTCACAGGGGCACTTCCAGACATCAGGGTCACAATCGTGACCATCAGTGAGAGTTTTGCCATTTACTTCAATGGGAGTTATCTAGATCAGCAACAACATATCTTCCACACGACAGATTTAGACTATGCTAAAAAGAATTCTTGAGCTCCAGTCATTTAGTTAGTCAAATGTCAGATTTTGTCTCAAACTACTGCAAGCCCATTACTAAACCATTTCTGATTGAAAAAAGAATAAAAAAGAAGAAGTTTAAAAAGGAACTTTTACACTTGAGCCAATTTGAGAAAAGAATGAATCCAAAAAAGTTACTCTCACAAACAACGGGGAGTTTTATTTTGGTTATTAAATCTTTCAGATTAAAAATAAATGTTTATAAACACCTGCCATGTTTGGCATTCCCTAACACCAAAAAAAGATGCAAACTTGGTTCTCTTCAGAAATATATGTCAACGTTCTGTCAATGATTAAGAGAAAATATATCAAAAGAATGGTTTCTTAAACACATAAGAATGGCCACAAGGGGAAGGCCAATGGTCCATTTAGCTCAGTATCCGGCCTTCCAACAGTGGCCAATGCAAGATGCTTTACAGGAAATGTACAGAACAGGGCAAATATTGAGACATCCATCCTGTCTCAGCTTCTAGCAGTCAGAGGTTTATGGACATCCAGAGCATGGGGTTGTCTCTCTAACAATCATGGCTAACAGTCACTGATGGACCTATCTTCCATGAACTTCTCATTCTTTTTTTAACCCAGTTGTACTTTTACCCTTCACAATATAGTCTGGCAACCAGTTCCACAAGTTGACAGTGAATTGTCTGAAGAAATACTTCCTTTTGTTGATTTTAAACCTAATGCCTATTAATATCATTGGGTTATCCCTGCTTCTTTTGTTATGTGAAGGGGTAAATACTGCTTTCTCCACACCATTCATGCTTTAATAGACCTGCATCCTATCCCTCCTTAGTCATGTCTTTTCTAAGATGATCAGTTCCCCACCACCGGCCTTTTAATCTCTCCTCATATGGAAGTTGTTCAGTACCCTGAATATTTCTGTTGCCCTTCTCTGTACTTTTTCCAATTCTAATATATCGTTTTGAGATGGGGCAACCAGAACTGCATGCAGTATTCAAGGTGTGGGCATACTATGGATTTATATAGTGGCTTTCTGATATTTTCTGTCTTATCTATTCCTTTCCTAACATGGTTAGTTTTTTTGACTGCCGCTGCAATCAAAAAAGCTAAGAGAAAGTTACCATAGTAACTTTAGTGGTTCTTTGCTGTTCCACACATATTCCTTCTCCTAGGTTGAAATCCCAGCCCTAGTGAAATCAATGGAAGTTCTGCACTAGAATTTCACCTCTGATCGTTAACAAGCAGTCCCTAGATCCAAAGGTGGTAAGATCTAGGAGCCTCAATTGAACAACTGCAGTAATGCTTTCCCAAATCAAGCACCTTATCTAGAAGTAATTACTCCAGATGGCATAAATCTGTGTACAGGTGTGGACTGAACTACAGGTTGCAGCCTTGCACATCTCTACATTAGAAATACTTTTCTTAGACATGCATTTGAGGCTCTTTTATGCTTGGTGGAATGTGTCTCTTCACCTGATTTTGTTTTCTGGAATTCCCGTTAGCCCAAAAGCAAGAATATGCTTAAATTTGAGTTTCTTGGACATTCTCTGGATAGACACTCATAGAGCCTTAGCTTTAAACCCCTGCACTATGAACAATGTACGTCATTTAAAAGAACAGCTAAACTCAGTTTAGAGAGTATCAGAGGCATAGCCATGTTAGTCTGGATCTGTAAAAAGTGACAAAGAGTCCTGTGACACCTTACAGATTAACAGAGGTATTGGAGCATAAGCTTTTGTGGCTGAATACCCATGTCTGATGAAGTGGGTATTCACTCACAAAAGCTTATGCTCCAATACCTCTGTTAGTCTATAAGGTCTCACAGGACTCTTTGTCGCTCAGTTTAGAGAGTAACTAAAAGCCCTCTTTAGAGCTAAGCATTATAGCATAGCCTGACAAAGTACAGAATAAGGCATGAAGAACAATGGAAGCAGGTTGGTCAATTAGCTAGTGAAAAATCAAAGACAGCTTTCATAAGAATGTTTTGAGTAGGCAAAGCACCACCTTATTGTCATGGAACACCATATATGAAGAGTCAGCCATTACCGTCCAAATCACAGAGGCAATCTCTGATGCAACCACCATCAGAAAAGCAATCTTCAGTGAGAGAAACAGTGCTGGAAAATGCTTTGACAATGGTTCAGATGGTGGTTCTATAATTTGATGAGCAATACATGTAAGTACCAAGATGGAAACAGCTCACAGCAGAGGAAACTAAGTGGAAGGAAACATGCAGTTGATTAGCAGAGCTGCACACATTTGGCAACGTGTTCATGCGTTGCTCCTGCAGCTGCCATGGGACCTCTTGCTGGCTGTGCAGAGTGGGGGGATGCTGATGTCAGGGTGCCCCCAGCCCTCAGCCCCAGTACAGAGCAGGGTAGAAGGGACAGGGCTCATCAGGACTTGCAGCAGCTCCAAGGTCTGAACAAGCCTTCTGGTGAGTGCCTTAAGGAGACAGTGCATAGTCTCTCAGAGACTTTCCCAGCAGTGAGCACACAAAATCTCTGCCTCCTTCCATGCACCCCATCCCTGCAGAGCAGTGGAGGGGGAACATGGTTCAAGAGGAGGACAGCTTTCAGCGAATGCCTCAAAGAGACAGCGGATGGGCGTTTCTCAGAAACCTCCCTAGCAGTGAGCGCGCGCGCACACGCACACACACACACACACACACACACACACACAGAGTCTGTGTGTTTGTCTGTCACACACACACACACCCCTCCCAGTCTGTGTCACACACCTCCCAACATTGTTGTTGTTACTTCTTGGTACTTCCTGAAATGCACATATATTCTCTGTAATTTTATTCTTTCAAAGTGTTATTTTAGTGTTTTGACTGATCTATGCACTTCATAATTTTTATTTCTCTCTTACACTTAAATTTAATTCTTTGAGTAGTAAGTTCTAAAATGCTTAGCCTGTCCTTGCTGGAGTAATTATCCCTGTTGGTAAGTTTTTAAAAATATTGTGTGTGTGTGTGTATGTATATATATTTTCTACTGTTGGCACACATCCACACATTACCTTGGTGCACATAACCAAATTTATTCCACACATGGGTGGAAAAAATTAGAGGGAACACTGTAGTGGACCCTTTACAAATTTAAGGAGAGAAAAAAAAAGAAGAGTCCTGGTACTGGCTGATGAAAGACTCAAATCATAGTCAGATGCACTCTTGCTGAGTTGAGGGACGAATCAGCTTGTCCGAAATAAAGCGGTTAATCCGTAATGAAGAGATTTAAAAAAAAAAAAAATGGTGGGAATCAGATCTTTGTCATGCCCAGATGCTAAACAGGTTCCATTTCATACAGTAGAGATTTTGGGTAAAGAGCGGTGCCTTTTTATAGCAGAATTTTCTAGATTGTTCAAGCTGTTTAACCAGCAAGCTCTCAGGCTCATGGACCCCAGATCAGGCTGTAGACTCTAACCTGTCCCCTGAAAGGAGACCCAGTAGACTGGGCAAAAGCTGGAGGATCCACTGCTAAATCCAACAGGTCACAGTACCAAAACCCATGAACCCATAGACAGTACTATCAGCAGCACCTTCCTCCTGCCTAATCTTCTAGAGACGCATGGCCATGGGAGGAACTGAAGGGAAGGCATACAAGAACAGCTAGCTCTAACCCAGGAAGAATGTATCAGTAAGGAACCCACATTCATTTCACCCCTACAATAAAACTGGTTTATTACCACCCTCCCTCCCCCCACCAGTCATGGAACAAGCATTGTACAAACACAGAACAAGAAAACAAAAGCTTACAGTAAGACAAGAGATTAATAGATAAAGGCAGATAGGAGAGTACAAGGAAACAATATTGGTCAGCATGATTGGCAGTGGTCTCAGCACAGCAGGAGCTTAACCATTGTCAGTCTTTTGTAGGCTTCATGGCAGAGGAGAGTTTTTAAGCAGAGATTTGGAGGAGGAGAATACACTAGTTTTGCAAATGTTTACAGGGAGTATCTTCAAAGCCTAAGGGCAGGAGGGAGAAAACACAAAGGTGCTTATTTGGAGGTTTTACTGGGCAATGGAGGCTGGCATCATGGGTCTATCAGAGATGGGAGTCAAACTTTCAATACTGAATGAGACAAGGTTGGGCAGGGGGGATAGATCATGGAGGGCTCTGACAGTAAAAACAAGCAATTTATGTTTGATATGATACAGAAGAGGAAGCCAGTGGAGGCATGCAGAGATAGGGGTGACAGTCAATGCAACAGTTTATGAAAATCTATGCAGTAGTGTTCTGAAAGATTCTGAGCTGGGCAGGATTGTACGTGTCAAGTTCAGAGAAAAGCATATTGCAGTAATCAAGATGAGAGATTATGACAACTTGGACAAGAGTTTTAGCTGCGTAGATGGACAGGAAGGCCATACCTTAGAGATACTATGCAGAAAGAATCTGCAAGATTTACATATAACCTGGATGAGAGAACCTAGAGACACATTTAAGTCAAAAATGACACCCAGGTTATGTGCCTGAGTCACAGACAGAATGTTGGTGTTCTCCACATGAATTGAGAAAGGAGGTAAGGGAAAGCAACTGAGAATGGGGGGGTGAAGGGGTGAGGAAGGAGAGAGTGTGAACAGGAGCTCTGTTTTAGATATGTTCCGCTTGAACTGATGGCTTCACATCCATGAGGAGATATCAGTGAGGCAGGCTGAGATTTTAAATCGGACAGAAGGACACAGATCTAGATTAGAGAGAGGTAGATCTGAGTCATCAGATAGTATTTAAACTTATGTTGTAGCTGAGATTACCCACAGACCAGGTATACACAGACAGGGCTGTGACAGACCCGCACAGAAATCTGGTGGTGGGGATGAGGAGGATCCTTTGAAGGATATGCTGAAGAAGCCATTAGAAAGGTAGGAGGAGAAGAAAGTCAAGAATGAAAGCATAGACTACTGTGTGAAAGGCAGCTGACAGGCCAAGGAGGATGAAAATGGAGTACTAGTTCTGAAATTTGACTAAGAAGAGGTCACCAGAGAATTTGGAAGAGTGGTCTCAGGTGAGCACGAACGACGGAAGAGGGTTAGGATGGATTGAAGAAGAACACAAGGCAGTGATTGTAAATACCATGTTCAATGACCTTACAGATGAAAGGGAAGATGGGGGAAATAGCTGGAAAGGCAAGGGTGGGCTTTTTGAAGACGCTAACAAACATTTGTATTGAGAGGGGAAGGGTTGGAGGAGAGCGAGAGGTTAAGGAGAAGAGTAAGGTAAGGAATGAGATTGTTAAAAAATGGGTACTCATCTTCTCGGAACTGTTGTTCTTCAAGATGTGTTGCTTATACCCATTCCAATGAAATGTGTGCGCACGCGCTACGTGCACAGCCATCGGAAAGTTCTTCCCCTAGAAGCACCCATCAGGTCAGCTGTGGAACTCCCTGAAGTGGTGCCTTCGTGGTGCTCAATATATGATCCTGCTGACCCGGTACCTCCTCAGTTCCTTCTTGCCGGTTACGCTGACAGAGGGGAAAATGGGCAGGTTTGGAATGGATATAAGCAACACATCTCGAAGAACAACAGTTACGAGAAGGTGAGTAACCGTTTTTCTTCTTCGAGTGATTGCTCATATTGATTCCAATTAGGTGACTCCCAAGCCCCACCAAGCCAGTGGGGTCGGAGTTATGGAATCGCTGATTGGAAAGTCGCTCTGCCAAAAGCTGCATCATCTCTGGCATGCCAGATGATGGCGTAATGAGAAGTGAACATATGTACTGAGGACCAAGTTGCTGCTCTGCAGATTTTTTGTATCCCAACCTGGGCCAATAACACTGCTGAGGAGGCCTGAGCCCTCGTGGAGCGTGCTGTAAGAGCCAGGGCTGGTATTTTGGCCATCTCATAGCATGTGTGGATGCATATCATCATCCAGGAGGATATTCTTTGAGATGAGACCGGGAGTCCTTTCATCCGATCTGCCACCACTACGAACAACCGGTTCAACTTCCTGAACGGCTTAGTGTGCTCGATGTAAAAAGCTAGTGCTCACCGAACATCCAGGGAGTACAGCCTCTGCTCACGGTTATTGGCATGAGACTTAATATAAAAACCAGGCAGGAAAATGTCACAACTAGTGTGGAAGTGTGACACAACCTTAGAAAGCAAGACCAGGTGAGGCTTGAGTTGCACATTACCCCTGAGGAAAACCACAGGAGATGGGTCTGAGATAATGGCCTTTAACTCAGACGCACTCCTTGCTGATGTAATGGCGACCAGAAAAGCTACCTTCCACAACAGACAGAGAAGGGAGCAAGTCACCAGCCGTTCAAATGGGGGCCCCATTAGCCTGGAGAGGACCAGGTTAACATCCCACATGGGGACAGGATGTGTGATCTGGGGATGTAGGAGTTCCAGACCCTTGAGGAACTGACCAATCATTGGACTGACGAAGACCAAGCGTCCAGTGCGCCTGGGTGGAAGGCCAAGATAGCAGCGAGGTGTACCTTTGTGGAGGATGCTGCCAGGCCTTGCTGTTTCAGGTGCAGAAGGTACCCTAAGATGAGAGGTACAGATGCCTGAAGAGAGGGTGTACGACGCTGGTCACACCAACACGTAAATTTTTTCCACTGTGCGAGGTATGTGGTTCTAGTGGAGGACTTCCTGCTGCCAAGGAGGACCTCCCTTACTTGTTATGAGCACAGAAGTTCCATGGAATTCAGCCATGAAGATTCCAAGCTGTGATGTGGAGGGACTGTAGGTCAGAGTGATGAAGATGACCGGGGTCCTGAGTGATCAGGTCCAGGAAACAATGTGATTAGGGCATCCACTTACAGTTTGTTAAGGAAAGTCAGCGTGAGTGACTCCATTAAGGCCTAGGCCTGCCATCAACTAAAAGCAAGCACATCACGTACCAGGGTCACGGAGGAAGGGCAAAAACATAATAAAACCACAAAAAAGAAAAAGAACAGTAAATAGCACCATTTAAGGAAAGTCTAATATGCAAGATAACAGCTTGCCTGAGCGCTAGCCAGCATAAGGAAAATATTTAGCTGTGATAGGTTAAAGATAAGTAAATGGCTTGTTTATTGGCTAAGGCTTACAATGCATGAGGGCAACATGCATTGCTAAAAAGGCATATAACCTCTTTGTAACCTGCAGCCAGGGTCCCTGCCCTGACTAGCAGGGGGGCACCACGCTCGAGCACAATAAAAATCTGGTATTTGGACCACTCTGCATATCTTTGGTTTTTGTGCCTCAGCCTAGAAATGAACTGCGCGTGGCCTATTGGTGTAATTCGTAACAAGTTCCAGGAGCATGATGTACCAATGTTGCTGAGGCGATGCTGGTGCTACCAGAATTCTGTGCCCTGTCTGTGACGACCTTAAGTAGGACCTTGTGCACCAGAGGGAACGGGGAAAAGGCATAGAGCAGGCAGTCTCCTCAGGGTAGCAGGAACGCATGATTGAGCCTGTGTTGTGTTTCTGGAAGGAGCAGAACATTGGGCACTTTCTGTTGCTCTGGGTGGCAAACAGGTTGACCTGGGGAAACTCCCACCTTTGGAAGACTAGATGTATGACACCTGGCCGGATGGACCACTCGTGATTGCAGAAGAACCTGCTGAGGCAGTCCGCCAGTGTGTTCTGAACTCTTGGTAGATAGCCCACTCCATTCACCTGAAAGTATCCTATGCAGAACTCCCACAGCTAGAGGGCTTCCAAACATAGGGGAGAGGACCAGGCTTCCCCTGCTTGTTGATGTAAAACATGGCAGTGGTGTTGGCTGTCAGAACTGTTATGCACTGATTTTGTAGTCGGACCTGAAAGGCCTGGCATGCTAGTCTCATTGCCCTCAGCTCCTTGGTGTTGATATGGAGGGAGAGCTCATCCCGTGACCAAATGCCTTGCATTTGGAGGTCTCCCAAGTGTGCTCCCCATCCCAGAGCTGATGCATCTGTTACTAAGGACAAGGAAGGCTGAGGGCTGTTGAAGGGGATTCTTTCGCACACTGTCTGAGGGCTTAGTCAGACCCTGGCCTTGCACCTGCCATTCCTGCCCCTTCTCCTATAAAAGTCCTGCCTCAGCCAAGGAGGATAGGAGCGCTGCTGCTGCAGCTGAAACTGGATATGTTTACATTGGGTTGCTGGGGTGTGCATACCCAAGGATTTCACGGTAGCCCTGGAGTCCTTTAGACTATGCTCTATAGTCAGTTTGCTCCGCAAACAGACCTCCCCCATCAAAAGCAGGTCCTGCATGGTCTGCTGAACCTCAGGCGGTAGTGCCAAAGCCTGCAGTCATGAGCTATGCCTGATGGCTATCCTGGAAGACACAGTGCACACCACTGAGTCTGCAGCATCCAGTGAAGCCTATAAAGAAGTCCGTGCCACCGTCCTCCTCCACTATCGCTTCAAAATCCTCCCTGGACTCTGTTGGAACCAGCTCCTTAAACCTGAGCATCAAAGTTCCAGGAGCTGAAGCTGTATCTACTCAGAATTGCCTGCTGATTGGCAAACCTGAGTTGCAACTCCCACGTAGAATACACTTTGCGCCCAAATAAATCTAGGCACTTGGCATTCTCGGACGTAGGCACTGGGGCTTGTTGTCCCTGCCTCTCCTTTTCGTTTGCTGCAGCCACTACCAATGAGCAAGGCTGCGGGTGTGCGAAAAGGTATTTGTACCCCATAGATGGGACGATATACTTCCTTCTCCACATCCTTCACAGTGGAAGGGATGGTGGCTGGGGTCTGTCAAATGGTCTTAGCAATGGCCTGTACAGTCTTGATGAGGAGTAGAACCACTCTTGATGGACCTTCCGGGGCCAGGATGTTGACCATCAGGTCCTTCAACTCCACCACCTCCTTGGCCTGCAAGCCCATATTTTGTGCCACCCTGTGAAGGAGGTCCTGGTGGGCACAGCTGTCTATGGGATGCGGTCCAGAAACAGAGGTGCCTGTGACCACCTAGTCCGGGGAGGATGACAAGGAGGCTAATGGGCAAACAGGGTCCTCCTGACTCTCTTTGTCTCCAGAGGCCTCCTGTCCTGCCTCTCTGTCGGAGCCAACCACTCCTGGATCAGACTCAGGAACTGGAGTTGGTCCCAGGGAAGATCAAGCAACCGGTACCTCCTCAGCATCCCTAGGGGTGGGACGACTGGCCGATGCCACCAGTACCCACAGTTCAGAAGTCATCGAATGGGAACCTTTGGATTGGGCACCCTGGGCCTGGAGGTATGCCCATAGGGTCCAAAATGGCCACTGCACTGGTCCCTGCCGCTGTACAGACCATGGCCCTGCCCCACCTCAGGCTTTTCACGGCCCAACCAGTACCAGTCACCCTGAGTATCTGGACTCCCTCTCTGAGTCCGAAGACAGGAACCAGGACTGCGGTGGTCAGGGCAGTGCCAAGCGGAGCTGGACTGGGGAGTAGTGTCACGAGGCTGGGGAGTGGTGTCTGGGTTGGATGGCAATTGCACCTCCTCAATGACCTGGCTCAAGGAGTCCAACAACACCGGACTAGTTGGTCCCCTTTGTGGAGCCCAAGTCAACGGTGCTGGCTCCAAAGTCTTCGGCCACGGGTATTCCTGTCTGGAGCATGCCCCATTGGAGCAGGGATGCCGCGGGTCTCTCTGAGTCCTTCCGTGGTGCCACTTCTACCATTGCCACCAGGGCACCGCGCACCAATGAGCTCGGTGCTGGATCTTGCCACTCCGGTGTAGGTTGTGGTCCGAGTGCCGCCTCCATAAGGAGCTGCTTGAGGCAAAAGTCTCGCTCCTTTTTTGTTCTGGAGTTAAACTCTTTAAAAATTCTGCACTTGTCTCCTTGGTGTGCTCCCCCTAGAGCTCTTAAGCAGGTGACTCGGGGGTCACCCCTTGGCATGGGCTTGTTGCAGGACTTGCAGGGCTTGAACCCCTGGGACTTAGGCATGTAAGACCCCCAAGGAGAACACAGTCAGGGTGGACGGTAAACCCCCCAGCCCAACAGCTAACTAACTAAGAACTAAGAATTAAACAACTACAAAATACAAACAGTCTGAATAGAAGCTAGGGAAACGTGCAGTGCTTGCAAAGCAAGATGCCACAGTTCCAACAACCGTCACTGGTGGTAAGAAGGAACTGAGGAGGTGCTGGGTCGGTCAAAGGGAAGGTGTTGGATAGTATTCTGCACCTCCCTAGAGAAGAAGACCAATGGTTGCAACCGCAAATCCCTCTCGTAATACCAGTGACCAAGCTTCTGCATGCTGTATCTGCCATATCAACTGCAGCCCCAAAAGCCATTTTCGAAACCCTCCTCTAGAAGGAAAAGGAACTAGGTTCTGTCCTCAAAGAAAAGTTTGTCCTGAAAAGCCCCCAGTCTGAAGCAGTTATTAAAGTCATACTTGGCTAGCTGGGCCTGGTAATTGGCAATGAAGAACTGCAAGCACACAGAGGAGAAGACCTTTCTCCCCAGGAGATCCAGTCTCTTCAAGCCCTTGTCTGATGGGACATCCCTGAGGTACTGAGACCTATTGCAGGCCACGACAGAATATACCACCAGGGATTTGGAGCAGGATGGGAGAATAGGAATTCAGCTCCCTTTCCCAGACCAAAATAGCATTTCTCTGCCGCCTTAGGTGTGGGAGCATAGGATGCTGGGATGTGCCAGACCAATCTCACCAGTTCCAATATGGCCTCATTAATTGTGAAAGCCACCTTACTTGAGCATTAAAGCTGCAGAATGTCCAACAGTCGATGGTTTGGGTCTTGGACTTCCTCCAGAGATATCTGGAGAGCACTAGCCACCCTTCGCACTAAAGTCCTGGTATTGTCTATGGTCTTTTGGTGGGGGTGCCACATCCAGGGAAGAGAGGAGATTTCCGACTGAACTACTGGTATCTGTGCTTCTAGTTGAATATCATCCTCTTCCTCCTACACTGACAGAACCAGTTGTTTGCACAAGGAGGAGGAGTCAAAAGGCTCCTAGGTGGATCCCAGATGTCTGGAATAGGGATCCTATGAGACCCAATAGGGCCAGAAAGAGGGGCCAACTGTTTGAGGGGATCATTGGTCTCCTAGGCAGGTCATGTTCATAAGGGTAGCAACCATAAGTCCTAGATCACCTGTCCAGGCTTTATTCAGTCTGTGGAGATGAAGGAGGGGTCAGCTCATCAGACCCATCTGAATCCAAAAATCAGTCCTGTTGTAACAGCAGAGCAATTAGAACAGGGCAATCCTGCCTGATGGCTGTAAGAAAGAGGGTTTCTGAGACACCAAAGGAATATAGTCTTCTGGCGTAGTAATTTCCCACAGGGGGGCTGGGCGAGCGAAGAGAGGAGACTGCGAGGAGAGGAAGAGATCCTCTGGGGCCATATAAGTCTCTGTGCATCCTGGTGTGCAGGGAGTTCTGATGGTCAGCATCAATGGTTCCAGTACATGCCTGGTTGTAGAGCGTGTTTTGGGCAGATGCATCAGAATCAAAAAAATCTGGAGCTGCACTTGTAGCTGGCAGATGCAGGAATAATTTGTATAGTGGGGGTGCTGAGAGCCATTGAACCAAATTGTAAACCCAGTATATGACTGAAACCACTTCAAGCCAGGGGGGTGCTGCCGCAGCCCCAACAACTCTAGTTCCAGCATCTATAGGAAAATGATGGTCCTTGTGTTTCAGTACCAGAGTCTCCAATGGAACCAGCAGATCCTTCTTCCTACACACCTTACTCTCCATCCTGGTGGGTTTCTGCGGAGCCAGTTACTTGGAAGTCTTTGTGTAAGGGCTCGCCTGACTCAATAGGCTTGGGGAAAGGAGTGCACCTTTTATGGACAGTCGTAGATGGGGATCTGTCCTTGCATCTACGAGAGTGTCCCTTACTCTCATGGGAAGCCCTTGAGGAAGTCTTTGGGCACATGCTCAGAGGAGAGCTGCTCTTTTGTGAGGCCAATGTACAGTGGAGTCTTCCTGGCCCAGATCAGAGAGGCCATTAAATGAGAGGTCTTCTCCATTAAATGTTTTCTAATGCAAAGCTCATTGGTGGAAATGAACAACAAATGCTGCACAGCACCAAAATGTGCATCTTACCCAGACAGTAGAGAGAAAGAGAGAGTCACTGTTTGTTTCTGACAGCGAAGGATCTAGGGCAGGAGATGCAGTTTTTGAAGCCGAAGAGTCTGGACACATGTTCTCTCTGGCTTTGGCATTTCAGAGAATCTATAAAATAAGACTTAAGTAGTTATTCTTTAGCTTAGTTCAGTTGGTCCTAGTGTCCCCATGGGGACTCCAGGCCAGGGAAACAAACTACACTAAGACCAACTGAACTAAGCTAAAGAATAACTACTTACAATTTTATTTACAGGTTTTCTGAAATTCTAAAGCCGAAGAGGACACTGGATCTTGACTCAGACCATGCGAGGGTAAGAAGGAACTGAGAGGATGTTAACCTTATACCCTCGCTCTGGAGCATAAGGAGATCCACTGCGCAAGTGTGGGCCAACAGACACTGCTTGTTAAAATAAATAAATAAATAAATATTAAAAAATAAAAATTAAAAATCGCTGGACTCAGGCTCATACGTACTCACATGCGGAATACACGTAAGGACCAGAATTTGAAGAACTGACTCTTACTTGTCCAGCAGGAAACTGAAACTCTGAAGGAGGCTCTGAAGGATAGAGCTTTGCACTGGAAATGGTCATGGCTATATGTAAATTATAAAAAATGTCATGTGTGAAGAATGTATGCACATATAGAGACAGCCTCCTTCAGCTCAAAAGAAAAAACCTGGAGACACAAGACAGAATTTAAAAAGTTTTCCATCTTGAACATCCTTAGGTTTTTGTTGAAAAATTTGAGGTCTGTTGCATCTTCCACTTCTATGAGGCATCTCAAGCAGAAAAGCACCACAAAAGACATGCTGTCTTTTGAAGTAGGATCCATAGGCCCTCCTACAATGTCTGACTGATGGTAAGGACTTCTTCAATTTCTCTGAACCATAAAGCACTACTTTTGTCTAACACCTGAATATTTAGAATCAGCTAAGAACTCTTCTGCTTGGGCCTTCAAGCATCTAGGTCATAAAAATCATACTGGATGTCAAAGCTCTAGTGGAAGTGTGGATGGCATCCACAAAAGCATCCAAAAATGCAGCTACTAATGAGATTTTAAGAGGATCTGTTTCCCAGCTTATGTTCCTCTTTCTCCCCCGTATATTTTGGGGAAGGAGGCCTGACAAGCTGCCCCATTCAGATCAGCTCTGGCAAAACATGCAGATAGACCAGAGGCCCAGAACGCCACAACAGATGTTGATCACCTTCCCCAGCTCAACAGGAAATGGAATGAAGCCTATTATTTCCCTGCTGCCACAGCTCAGAGGAAGAGGTTAGAAAAGGAAGAGAGTAAGTAAGGTACTATGCCTGCTTCCCTTTGTTTTATTTTTCAACTAACTTATTTGGGCTTTTTGATTTCACTCTCTTCTTTCCCCTGCCCCTCCTCCCCAGCTCCCTTTCGCAGAAGTTGGTGACAAGCAGATGCTATCTTTTCTCTCTTTGACTACCAGTGTCTTGGAATTTGGGTAAATTATTACTAAAGAATTAATTTAAAAATTTGAATAGGAAATTTGAAATTAACCTGACTGGCAAACTTCATCCTTTCACTTAATGTACTGCAACATGAATTTCTGGAACTTATCTACAAGTTGGGGTGGAATAAAGAAGAGTAATTCTGCCCCTGTGGTCCAGTTTTCTGGCCAAGAAGGTGGGTCATTTGAGGAACTAACTGGAACAGTAAAGAACAATGAACTGGAGGAGATGCCACTATGTGGAAAGATCACTGATCTGGGGTCAGAGCCAATGGCAACCAAGTTGGCCCCAGACAGAAGCTTGACAACTTTTCTGTTGTCCCACAAGAAACAGCCTTCTTCCCAGAGGCTCATGAATACATAAGTCAAACACATCTGACTCTCCACTGGAAGGCTATTTGTCAAAAAGGCTGGAAAAGAGTGACCCTATACTTACTGTCACTGGTCTGCAGAAAGCTGGTTGATCATGTGGTACTGCTTCTCCTAGTTTCCAGTTGCTAAATTACAGTACAAGACAGCTAAAATTACATTAAAACCTCTCCTATTACTTTTCCACGCAAGCAACTGCTGTAGTTACCACGAGAGAAGTAGCCCATGAAACTCATTAAGGTTGTTTACACTATGAAGACGTTTCAGAACCACTGTACTATAATCCAACCCAACAACGCCCCATTTGGATGGCAAATACTGCAGAGAATCGTGTGTTGTTTTTTTAAATCCCATTGGATTACAAAAATTATTCATGTAAAATATATCTACTGGTCTTCAGTTTTAGCAAACACTAGTGCTTATAAACATTTAAGGCTAGATTTGACTTGGCAGTGTTCATATGTTTTCTCCCTTTTCAGAAAGCATTTTTCTTCCACAATATATAAAACTTGTACAAATAAGTTTGTGATACTATGTAATATTTCAGATTAAAACTAAAACAATCCCCCCCAGATATTCTATATCATAAAAGAATAAATTAAAAATCATGGAAGATCAATTTAAAAGGATGTGTACTCAACGATGGTCACAGTCATTTATTGACGAGATTGAAAGTCTTAATTGTTTAATGATCTCAAGGTATCTATCGCCATCTAGTGAATAACCACTACAATTACTACACTAGTCACTTTACAAATTACAGTTTATTTGTTGGAATCACATATACATGAAATTCATGCTGCTCAAATTTCCCCACTGAAAGCTAACCTACACATGCCTGCAGTTGTACCAGTCTGTACTGAGTTTCCAACATGTCATTAACTAATTACAGTTGTGTCAGATGGGATCTGAAGCAGAGATTCTGTTGATGGTGTATGTCAGAGGTCAGCAACCTTCGGCACAAGGCCCATTGGCCATGAATGGAGAACCATGGCCTCTGGGAGCTGGGGGGAGCGGGGCATGCCTGCAGACGGGCAATGTAAACAAAATGTCTCATGGCCCATCAGCAGATTACACTGACGGGCCGCATGCCGAAGGTTGCCGACCGCTGGTCCATGTGCTGCACCTCTCACGTGCACAGCTATATTGCCCTTCATAGAAGGAATTTCTGCCACATCACATGAAATTCTTTTGCCATTAAATCCAAGCATGCATATGAGGTCATTTCTGCACTATCAACATGATTTCAAACAAGTTTTTGAAGAATAATATGTAATCCTGGAGTTTTTAGCCAGCACAACACACTTGCGTGGTCCAACCTACTTCTAATATGTCATCACAGCCAAACCCGATCTCATCAAAATACTACTAATCAAAGTTAATAATATTGACAGCTTTCCAGTACTTTACACTATATGAATTTCCAACCTCAGATTCGGTGTGAAAAACAAAAATTTCTCCAAACATATTTACTGTGCAGCCCTCAACTACAGGATGGTTTGACAACACAGTAAAATGTAGCACTTCAAAATCTGACCTACATCGATTCAAGATACATTCCCTGGAGATATTTCATATCATCTTGTTTACCTATGCATGTATCATCAGGTGCATAATCATAAGAAATATCATTTAATCACATTTCAAAGAAAAACTTCTTATATGTTACTTTAAATTAGATCCCTAGGTCTTTTCCTGAAATTAATTTTCTCTCAACCTCTTGTTTCAGACAGCCCACAGCTCCTGCTACTGATAGTAATGCTAATATAAACTGCATTAAGTGGCTGCCGAAAACCTAGGCAACAAGAAGTTAAACACATCAAATGGTTTAAGAAACTGTCCCTTCTAGCTAGAACTCATGGACTGCAGACTAATTCAGGTATAAATTTGTTCAAAACTGTATTTGTCTTGTAGTTCACTTAAGAAGTTGGCACAATAAGTGTCTGAATCTGAAATACAAGATATTTCTCAAGGATACTAAAATCTTTAGTCTCATTCACACCAACCATTCACAATAACCCCTTGGAAACTTGGAATTTTATTTCCTAATCAAATATTTTCACGTTCTTTTTTGTAAGCTTAAATGCAGTTGCTAGGATGCTCGTTTTTTAAAAATAACGAGAAAAGGAATATTTGTTTTGATGGGAAGACAGACAGAATAATACAGATGTCATAAAAGAAGAATGAAATCAAGGTTTTTATTAATCAAATGTGTCCATTTTAAAAAGCTATTTAATGACTCACCTCTCTCCCTTTGTGTGTCACCAAAGCAGCCAAAGGCTTGGCATAGAATCTACTGTAGGAAAACCCCAGACAGCCATACATGCTATTAGCTGTAAGCTTCAAAGCCTTCTGCCTGATATCATACTGAAAAGGAACATAACCAGTAGATTAATCACCATAAACCAGCAAACATAAGTTGAATGCAATATTATCAAGTACTCACAGTTATTTCTGACACCTATCACCTCTCTAAACCACAACAGAGCATCTTACAATTTGTTTCTAACCTCCATTTCCTATTAAAGTAATCACTCCTATTCTGTAGTCTGACCAATGGACTTAAATAAGTTAGTGAAGGCAGAGGAGGTCTTCCCTAAAACACACCTGTAAATAGAGGTCAGGATTTAAATCCGTCTGTTTCATTAATTGCTTGACTTGTCGCCTTCTCTCCACCAGCTTTCTGATCTCTTTAGGCAAAATTCCCATTTCTAGAGATGGATCTGGTAGTTCTGGAATTTCTTCTTGCACTCCATCCTGTCAAATGATCATTTAGTTTATCAAATATTTGCTTTAAAAGTAGATTTTAGTTTATTAACAAGCAAGAACATGAAAAATTTAGTTTATTTATTTCTGCAGAGTAAAAAAGAAACTGCACTCACAGTACACAGTTTAAGATGGCAGAAGTGAAGGTGGTTTTCATGCTTTTCAGCTGTATTAATTTGGTGCTGCAGAACCACCAATAGGTAACCCCAGAATTTGCAAGTCTGTTTTTGTCTATTCACTGCCAGTACACTAGCAACTCTTCTAATACACCCCAAAAGACTTGGCTCTCAGATGTCACACTAGGAACAGAAACCAAAACCTTCTGGGGTATATGAGCACCACTGTAAGAAGACAGGTTAAAAATGAATTGTTTCAGAGCCGTAGGGACAAGAGTTTCAGATACCAATTCTACTTGAAGGAAAGAAAGTCTCTATCAGCTTGTCTACATGATAACTTAGTTTGTGGCAAGATAGGGTGTAAATCTACCTCACACTAGCTTGCCACGCACTAATTGTTCATGTGAATCCTGCTGCTGCACCCTAAAAGTTCCACAGCGCACTTTGATCTACTTCACTTTGACACAGGAGCAGGATACAGACAGATAATTAAGGTACAGCAGACTAGTGCAAGCTAGATTCACACCCCAGCTTGCCACACAGAGTTTGCATAAACAAGCTCTAAATCTCCAGGTGAAAGAGTTAGATAATATTAAGTGTGAAGATTGGAGGGCAGCATCTGGAGGGGTGACGATTTCACATTTTGCTTCTCAGGTGAGTAATTCTGACTTTCATATTTAAATATTATTGGAAATGGTTATGAGAGTTATCTTGAATGATATTGCCTTCCTGATTCTCACACCACCTCAGAATTTGCTTCTGAAAGGACAATGACAAGCAACATGGCTTCTCACTTAAGCTGTGTACAGAGGGAGTTATTCTAACTTGAATGCTTTGCCAATAAAAGCCATAATGAGATAACTCCCACAAGTGATTCCTCTCCCCTTTGCAAGCGCATACCTTTTTAATAAATAAAGAATATCTGAAAGACGCATAAATCACTTTACATCTCAATTTCAGTGTGATAACTGTGTCCACATTGGAATTTAAAGCACAAAAATACACTCTATTTTCAACTTTATTCCTTTGAGCTTTGAAAGGGAATGGATGTTTAAAAACTGTGTTCTCAGGCAATACTGCTAAGATGAAATAAGTGTTTGCCAACCTATTAGAGCAGGGACAAAAAGTATCACAAACAATGGACGCCTTTGCAAACAAACACTTTTCAAAAAAAGGGCAGCTTTATATATTATTGTTTACAGCTAAGAGACAAAAGAATGTATTTAAATCATAGAACAGAATATCAGGATTGGAAAGGATCTCAGGAGGTCATCTAATCCAACCCCCTGCTCAAAGCAGGGCCAACCCCAACTGAATCAGCCCAGCCAGGGCTTTGACAAGTCTGAGCTTAAAAACCTCTAAGGAAGGAAATTCCACCACCTCACTAGGTAACCCATTCCAGTGTCATCCCATTTCCATTAACCTGAAGTTTCCTAATACACCTATCAGGGAAAAAAGCACTCTTACTGTTTCAGGGATTTATAATTAAGAAAACACTGCCTGGCTTTGCAAGTTACAGACCAATATGTAAAGTCAAGGACAGCCTTTACCAACAAACTGTGTCGTTATTGGCCTCATAGGGATGGGGTACCTACTGTGCAGCAGTTTACACATTTACAAATACTTTCTGCTACATGCCCATGGATTTTCTTCGGATCCAAACACTCCAAATTAAGAGATGTACATAACTGTACAGATATAAACCTTAAAGGATTCCAACTTTTAAACTGTGCCTGCATGTGAACATGGTGGCAAAACTACAAGCACTTTCACGGGCTTCAATTAATCAGGCATTAGCCTATGAGACAAAAGTGTCAGAAGTGAAACGATACACTCCTTACTAACTTGAGAAGAATGAACCGAAAGTTTCTATGTTAACGAAGGACACTTATGTATAATTATCACCACAAAAGAAAGAAAAAAAAAAAAAAAACCTAAATGTCAACAGCCCAGAAAGTTATATAGCTATTGCTGAAGATGGACCCTTCAGAAATGTTATGTTCTTTGATTTAACAGTTCACCCTGATCTAAAAGATAACCAAGAGTCACCTTCAGGCAGGTGGATTTAAAAAACAAACAAACAAACAAACAAACATTTAGAAAAAAAATCAGTTTTTAATTTAAATTAAATTCAAGTTTAGTCTTAAAAAATAAAACCTACTGAAAATTAAATCTGACACTGACAACCCATGTTAGAGCTTAAATGATTTTAATGGACTATACAAACAAATACAAACAAAAAACAAACTATGTTTACTGGCAAATTTTAAAGAAAGTCACACCACTGAACTGGTTGAAGTCACTGGCTAAGCAAAGTTTATTGAAGTATTAAACTAGCTTTTGACAGCACAGCGTCTTCTGCAAGTGCAAATAGAATTTTTTTTTCATTTCAGTTTATTCAACTAGTTCAATTCAACAACTAGCTCACTCAAAGTTAAGAAACCAACTGGGAACTGAAAAAGCAGAAAAGCTTGTTTTCTTCTTCCAATCTCTGAATAAAAACCAAGGGCTTGTCTATATAGCGCCAACAAAGTGCACCAGAGGGGTGTGATTTGTAAAGCACTCTAATGTGTTGCACTCTAACTACCCTGGGTAGACTCTGCTGTTGTGTTCCAGAAGGTGCCGAGTTCATGTTTACATAGTCCATTAACGTGAACTGGGTACTTTTTAGTGCACACCAGCAGCGTCTACGTGGGGCAGTTAGACCATAACATGTTAGACCTTTACAAATTACACCCGCTCTGGCATGCTTCGCCGATGCTGTGCAGACAAGTCCTAGATGTGAGAAGATCAGATCTCCTAGTGTAAAATCTTGAAGGACATGGTGATCAGAAACAATCAGTTCAATTCACTGAGTATGGACAATACCTTTTTTGTTTAATAAATCAGTTAGTTTTAAATGCAAAACTGTTTTAAATCAGTGTTTTTTCTTATGTATCCAGCACATTTAAGGTAGTTTTATTTATTTTAAAAAAAAAACAAATGCTGATTGTGAATTTTTAACTGAATTTGAATTGCCACCTATATAGAATTTCACCCAGATCACATGTAAAAAGTTAATCACCTAATAAATGATTCACCATTCTCTAATATAATACAAATATAAAAATTAAGCATCTGAATAAATGCAAGTTACACTATATAACTGCTTAAATAACTGTATATAGATATATAATGTATCCTTCTGATTGCAAAAAGAAGGACCAAATGACGTGTGAAGGATATATTTAGTTGCAAAATCAATGTTTTAATGGTTACCAACCAATGAGAATCAACCTTATTTTAGGAAGATAATCATGTTTTGCGTTTGTACTTTTTAGTTAAAATTGATTATTTAAAATTAGTAAAAATTTGTGATTTAAATAGCTTTGATTTGAATCAATTCATTCTACCTGCACCCCCCAAATGCAGCAGGCACAGAACAGGCTTCCTGAATTGATACACTGTTTATTCCATCATTGAACCCAACTGAAGGGGCACACTGTCAGTCTGGAGCTCAAGTACCTCATACCATAGAGACAGTCAAACACCCCTGGTGGCTCCAGCCAATTCATATTCTCCTGTTAAACATTTTTGGTGTTCAGGACTGTAAAACAGAGTAGGCCCCATGGAGCATACACTGTGCATCAGATAGCCAATACACTCCAGAGACGTAATACACAAGTGAAGGTCCAACCTCACAGCTCTATCGATTTCCCCCAACCTCCTTTGGTAAATTGCAATTGAAAGGTTTCAGAGAAGAAATGTTTTTATAAGGAGAAACATGAATAAGGAGGGTGTTTGTTCAGCTGAACAGAATGGGGGAGTTCCAAGCATAAAAGGACTGATATGGAAATATGAAAAGATTAGCATAGAAACAGGGCCGGCTCCAAGGTTTTTGCCGCCTCAAGCAAATTAAAAAAAAAAAAAAGCCACAATCACGATATGCGGCACTTCTGAAGTGGTGGCGGTAGAGCTGCCACCGTCTTCGGCAGCTGGTCCTTCACTCAGAGAGAGAGAGAGAGAGAGGGACCCGCCACCGAATTGCCGCCGAAGAGCCAGACGAGCCACTCCTCTCCGGATGTGGCCGCCCCAAGCACCTGCTTGCTGGGCTGGTGCCTGGAGCCAGCCCTGCATAGAAGGAGAATACAAAAGGCAAGTTTAGAAAAGCAGCTTGCAAGGAACTGCAGGAAGAAATTAAAACAGAGATGTAGATACAGGTGGAGTGGTGTAGTGACTAAAAGGGGAGAAGGATTAGAAGTGTGAATCCAAGTGTGAAGACAAAAAGAAGCCCATGGGAGAAGGATGGAATGGCAAGACAGGAAGTTTATTTCTGTAGTCCTCTTGCATCTGTACAAAAGCACATGTATGGAGGTCAGGGATGAGGGGAAAAAAAAACATTTCATTAGTTTGGATGAGAGATAAGGCACAGAAAAGGGATTTAGCAGCAGAAAAAAGGTGGATTGTATGGAAGTTGTAGAGGAAGAAGAGACCAGATTAACTAAGCCCTCAATAAATCCTCTTGCACGGGAGAGGATAAGGAATAGAACATGCCAGGGGTGCAAGCATGATGAGTATTATTGAAAGGAAGTAGATGCAACAGTTACAGATAGCACATTCAAGGAGCTTGGAAGCAAAATGACAATTCCCTAGATTGCGTTCTTTCTTGCAGCAATGATTGTCCTCCTTGCAGGTTTGGAAATCACCTAGCACATAGTGAGTGCTACCAAAAATAAAAATAATGATGAGAGGGTATTAAGATAAGTATGTAGGATCAGTTTCCAGTCAGGATGCTATTACAATTTAATTCACATGAAACACACTGAAGACTTGAACCTCAAATCAGAACATTAATAAAGCACACACAAACCTCTGCCCTTTTCTGTACATCTGATGACTCTCTCTGCACTGTGGTAAAACATATGTTGAACTCCTGGATAATTGAAGGGTACAAGCTGTTGAAGTCCAGAAGCAAAATAAATGTGTCATAAAAACCTGAAATAGAATACAGAGTAGAAGGTATAATACAGAGTGAGGAACCATATACACCTCTACCTTGATATAACGCAGGCTCGCATACAACGCGGTAAAGCTCAGACACACTGCTCTGAACAGCGTGTTAAGGGTGCCAGACCAGGACGGGACTAAGGGGTTCAATAAGGGGCAGAGGGTCTTGGGGGTGGTCAGGAGATCCCCCCCACAGGGTCTGGGGGGCAGGTGTTGTGGGAGGGCACTTTTGGGAGCCCTGGAGTCCCAGATGGTCTGGGGGGCCGGGAGCAGCCCGCTCTGCTTCCCTCACCCCAACTCCAGCTGTGTTGCTCAGGGGAGAGGACTTGGAGGAAGGGACCCACCCCCCCGCACTCACCAGCAGCAGCAGAAGCAGAGCAGCCCAGCCCCAGTTAGCTCCACTCCACCAGCTCCCAGGCGCAGCACTCCGCTTCCCGCCACAGGTGAGTGCAGGGGGCATCCTTTCCCCAACCTCCCCACACTCACCTGCAGCAGGAAGCGGAGCGCCACAGCTGGGAGGTGGCAGAGTGGAGCGGGCTGGGGCCGCGTCACTCAGCTTCCCGCCGCAGGTGAGTACAGGGGGCATCCTTTCCCCAACCTCCCCGCACTCACTGGCGGTGGGAAGCGGAGCCGCTTGGCCCCAGCCAGCTCCACTCTGCCAACTCCCAGCCATGGCGCTCCACTTCCCGACGCAGGTGAGTGCAGGACCTTTCCCCAGCCGCTCCCCAGCGACATAGCTGGGACCACGTCTCTCCACTTCCCACCGCATGTGGGGGGGGGCATCCCTTTTCCCAGCCTCCCCGCACTCACTGACAGCGGGAAGCGGAGGGTTGCGTCTGGGAGCTGGTGGAGTGGAGCAGACTGTGGTTGGGCTGCTCCGCTTCCCGCCACTGCCGGTGAACGCCTGTCAGAGAGGAGGGTGGCGGGGGGTGGATAGGGGTCGGAGCAGTCAGGGGACAGGGGGGTTGGGTAGGGGGCGGGGTCTGGGGGTGATTAGGGATGGGGGTCTCTGGAGGGGGCAGTCAGGGAACAAGGAATGGGGAGGGAAAGCAAGTTTGATATAACGCAGTCTCACCTATAAAACGGTGAGATTTTTTGTCTCCTGAGGACCACATTATATCAGAGTAGAGGTGTAATTATTCATCCCCACTAGGTACCTGATCCAACTCCCACTAAAGCCAAATGAAAGATTTCCATCGAGTTTCAGAGCCCAATTCAGTAACTATAAATAAGAAATTTGACTAATATGGATGCATCTGTAGTGGGGGAGGAGAAGACTTCACACAATGAAGTGGGGAGATTTGGGAGAGGGCTGTGAGTGTCAGAAGCTTTTGCAGGAAAAGAAGTAACCCCCACTCACATATTACATGGCTGAACCCAGACTAAGCTGAGTGTTGCCAGTCTACACTGTGTTCTGTACAAGCTTGAGAAGTAGCTTGGATTCAAAGACCAGTGCACTACATGATGTGTCTAACCAACAGTCCTAAGAAAAGGTTCAGATGTGCTATTAGCCAGTGATTAATGAATGTCAGAAGTGGAACGATCTAACCCCTCTTAACTTGTCAGGGTTAAACAGATAGCTTCTGTATTACTGTAGGATGCTTTTGTACAGTTATCACCATATATAGGAGAAACTAAGAAAAACCTTAAGCATCCATTAACAAAACATACACATCCTATACACCAGGGATCGGCAACCTTTGGCACACAACCCGCCGGGGCTGGCGGACTGGGCCAGTTTGTTTACCTGCCGGCCGAACCTGCGGATGCAATCACATCTCCCACAGGCTGCGGTTCACCGTCCCAGGTCACTGGGGGCAGCGGGAAGCGGCGTCCAGCACATCTCTCGGCTCGCGCCGCTTCCTGCCGCCCCCATTGACCTGGAAGAGCAATCGGCTCAACCTGTGGAGGCGGCAGGTAAACAAACCAGCCCAGCCCATCAGAGAGCTTACTCTGGTAGGCCGCATGCCAAAGGTTGCCCATCACTGCTATACACAATCAAAACACAAAAAACCCTAATTTCTCCCTGATGCTGCATGAAAGCTATACTACTCTACTGACAAACAAAATTAAGCATTTTTTCCTGTTTGTTCCCAAAATGAAAAGCACATATATATAAAGTTACTTCTGCATCTATATCCTTACAAGAAAGTTGTGCTACATTGCTTCTCCCCTTCCTCAAGATTCTGGTCTTTCTACTAATCATCATTCTGGATTTTTTTCCTTTCATTTACAAAGGGCTTGGGGATTTTCCCTGCCTTTTGCTATGAAACAGTAATATAATAGCATTTTAGTTTAGCTGGAGCGAACCTTCACATTTATGAACCAATACACTGTTATGAGCAGTAAAATTGCCAAATCTTACCCACTTTCGGATCCAAGACTAGACCCCCAGCATATGCTGCCTTCTTTCTCCCTATCTTTGATTTATTCTGATTTTCAACATCTTCATCTTCATCCACCTGTATGTGGCATAAAAAATTCAAATATCTAGCCTCTTTTTAAAATAATATCAAGTTTCTAACTTAGAAGTCTTAATTTACAAAAAAAAATTGGAATGAGTGGGATAAGAATGGAGTTTTTTCTAACAGACATCTACTAAATGAATATTTTTATCAATATCTTGATTAAGGATCTTTCCATCACAAAACTGCACTACGATCCAGTGCTCTGGGAAGAGACTGATCACAAGAGATTAGAATCTTTTAGGAATCGGCACCATGGAACAGAGCATTAGTTATGTTGTGTGGCAAATGGTGGAGAGAAAGTGAAGTTATTTTAAGAGATTATTGGGTTAATTTAAGCCCAAAAATCTAGTTTACGAAAATAGCGTTTTTAAAAAAATGTAACACTTTAGATCAATAGCAATGCTTGCATTTTTTTTTATTCTGATAAGAATTTTTTTTATGAATTAAACATTGCCTCAGTGTAGTAGTACAAGTTAGGGAGAAAGTGAAACTGATTATAATCAAACCATGAAAGTGACTGCTGCTGTTGGGTGTCTGCTGTATGCCGAGAATGTCCCTGGTATAGTCTGAATCTGTTCTCCTGGTGATGGACTCAACATGGGTGCTTCCACTACAAAACCCAGTATGAACAGAGCGAGTTGCATCACAGTTCGCTCCTTTCTGCTCATGCTTGGCACCATATCAGACTTGCTGGGCTTATCATACAACAATTTTTTCCTGTGCTTCTCTTTGTGTGAGGATACTATGCTCCTTCCTGAGCTCCTACCCCACTGTTCAGCGCAGTCCTTTTTGATGCCAAAGTATCACTTTCCCTACGGATATCTTTGAAGTTGCTTATCTGCCTGAGGGACCGCTGGACAACACAGGTCTGCCCATTAGACAGGTCTTGAAGCATAGCTCTTCTGGAGCCAATGCCACCTTCATGGATCATTCCAGAAGAAAGAGCTTCAGCCTCATATCTTGCAACTTGAAGTCGTTGAAGAGAAAGATAGGCAGACCAAGCATCTGCTAGGGATATGGAATTCTCCCAGGCAGACTAGGCACTTGCTATGTGAGTCTTTCAGGAGGATTAAGCCCTCAAACTTCCACATGTAGTAAGCAAGGACCTAGCTGAGGTCCAACCTGTTAGACTTAGCTCAAGCTAAACTTCAAACCTCCTAAGAATGAGGAGCACAGGGTACATGTGCACCCCTGTACACTGCTAGTAGAGAAAAATCCAGTCTTGCTGTGACACATGGCTAGAAAGGGTTCAACATCCTGCAAAATAAATAACCCTGACATGCGGGGAGATAATGTTTGTGGTTTTGTGTATTTACGTATGTATGAGTAGGGTCAACAATGCAATCAACAGTCCCGGTCTATGCTGCATTCTGATAATTTAGAGGTCAAAAGAACATCCTAGCAATTAAATGAATTGTAAACACGGGATCTCTCTCTTTTAAATGTATAGCAAATAATCTGTGAATGGTGGACGAACAAGCAAATTGCCTTACGTTAATTCTATAGTGATGGACCTCCTTCAAAGTCATCCTAATAACCTTTTGTTCCCTGAGGAACTCCAACTTGTCAAAGAGAACATAAAAATGTATAAAAGATCCTTGGGTCCCGATTCTGTCATCTCAGATCTGCTTAGGCTTCATCAGAGGAAATTGGAGTCACACGACTGAGGTCCCTGTTATGCTGGTATGCCCTGAATATGATATTTGGACATTGGACTATAACCTATGAACTATTTCTAAAAACTCTTTGCAACTACAAAGCTCACCATCTCTGCTATGAATCTGCACCTAAAATGAACTGAACTCGTGTCTGTATGTATATTGAACTTTTAACCATACTCTCTCTTTTGTTTAAGAAATTTTAATTTAGTTAATAAGAATTGGCTGTAGTGTGTAATTGGGTAAGATCTGAAACATTCATTAATGTGTTCAATCCTTTGGGATTGGTAGAACCTTTTCTTTTTTATGATGAAATGAAATGTTCAGAAATCATCGTATGTGACTTAGTGCCTGGATGGAGGCCCGAGGCTGGATCACTTTAAGGGAACTGTGTTGTTTGGACTTCTGAGTAACCGTAAGGTAGTAAAGAAGCTGTTTTATGCTGGCTTGGTAAATCTAAGTATTGGAATATCCACCAGCTTTATGGTGATTGTCCCATTCTTTGCAGTTCACCCTAATTGACTGACCACAGCCGGCCCCCACTGAGACACTGGTCGCATTTGCACGCAAACTGCATGCACACCTATAGTGGGACACATACGTGAAGAAAATATTAAGAAAGTTTTTTCTGAAAACCTTATTAGTATCTATAAGGGTCTTTTCAACAAGGGAGAAACTGACTGGTTCACAGAAAAATAAAGGAACTGACTATATACCAAGAACCATTAGATGTACAAATTAAACACAAAAAAAACTGAAAAAAATATTTGATAAGATTACTGAGCTTGAAAGTAGTAAAGTGCTTCTGTAATTATAGTCGGTAAAAAACTTCAGACAGCAATGTGTTTTTTCAAGCTGACAGTGTCCCTTTAAACCACAGGCTTTTCACTTCACATTTATGACATCAGTTGTTATAATATCTTGGGAAAAGTTCTTGTTGATCTGACCACAAACTATTCCTGTGATTGGATATAATTACTTTGTCATGTTTTCATAGAGAAAATGATGTGCAAAGGAAAAGATATTACTGTTTTTATAAAAATATATCTTAAAAAAAATCATGGAAGCAGCAAGTCAAAACAAGAATACATTTGGGACCCACCAGCTTCTGCTGAGGCTTTTTAAAAACTTGCTTGTCAGGCACAATATAGTCTCTCTCGTAAAAAGCATGAAGTAGCAGGAACTCATTACGCTCCGATCGACCACCCATCATTGTCCTTGACTGTGGGGGAAAAAAAACAGAAGAATTCAAAACAAACTAGAAAACGCAAAATACTGATGCACAAAAATGAATTAAGACCGATTTCAACCAGATACAGTCTTCTCACATATGCTTTTTTTTTTTTTTTAAACACAAAGTAAATATCCATTTTCAAGTTTATGTAATTTTGTTTGTGGGGATTTTGCACCATACATAAACAGGTTTACCAAATGATTCAACCATCTGTCCATTTTCACCTAAAATACTTTCATAGTAAAAACTCTCTAATGTTAGAGGAAAAAAATCCCATGGAGGTCATCTAAATTTGAATGTACTCCAACTAATAGTTTTCATCTCTTTGAAGGACAAAGGATGTACACTCTTCACAGTACCTAGTTAAGAAATTTACAAGCACTGACTCAGATTGAGCATTAATCATACCAAACACAGAAAGCACAAGGCAATAGTTGCTTTTTAGGTGAAGGGAAAGAAAACAAATTACCATAACATTCCCAGAGATGTTTGTAATCTGCAGAGCTAGGGGAAGAACATTCAGCTCACACATGATTTGCAGAATGAATCTGGCATCTGTCCAGGTGTTCTCCAACATGTATAGTAAGTGAGAAGAATCACTGGGAAGAGAGAGGGAGAATGGCAAGTTTAAACCTAAAACATGTTGGTATGAATTTTGCAGAAGAGTAAGCCCAAATTCTGTATCATGGCTCTAAAATCTCTGCAGTGTACCTGTGCCAAATTATGAAGCAAACTCATTTAGTTGCAAATAGTAATTCAAGGATTAATAGAATAAACAATGTACCTAAAGTAACATTTTCACAATGTATCTCTATCTGAATGAAGTAAGCCACGATCAGCAGCACTGTTCTGAGAAACAATGTTTGGAAAATACTTCTATAAGATGAAAAATACTAGGCATTAGTACTCTGCTACTCAATCGCACATCTGCCCGATAAACCAAGTACAAAATTGTATATACACCTCTACCCTGATATAACGCAAAATTTGGATATAACGCGGTAAAGCAGTGCTCCGGGAGGGAAGGGCTGCACACTCCGGCGGATCAAAGCAAGTTCGATATAACGCGGTTTCACCTATAATGCAGTAAGATTTTTTGGCTCCCGAGGACAGCGTTATATTGGGGTAGAGGTGTATATAGACAAATTAAATTAAATGCTGCTCCAGTCTCCAACACAGAACTGTGTAAAAAAAGCTGAGCATTATACCTGTACATATTTCTTATCTCTTCTGGTGGAATTGTTACCCTCTCGATTTTCAAAATCTGATGGACCAATTCAGATAAATGGTAGCTCTTGCAGCGAATTAATTCCTTGGCCGAAATTTCCACATCACAGATCATCCGACCACAGGCTGCATTCCTTTCAGCAAAACCGCCTCGACCCTTATCCATGCAAAAAAACAAAACAAAAACCCATCACGTACTCAAATATATGCATACGGCGCTTCATCCAAAAAGGCCACTCAAGGCAGTTGGAATGTCCCATTTAAATCAATGGATCTTGGATCAGGTCCTAAAGGAATATTAGATATATTTCAGCAAAGCCTGTGGATATAAAGGACTGAGCACGTGACTCCCTTTAATAGCTGAGACTCAATCTTGCAAACCCTTGCATGTGCTTAATTTTATTATTATGTAGCCCCACTGAAATGTTACAACTCTCAGTAACAAAATGAAGCATATGCAGAAGGGTTTGCAAGATCAGGAAACTAAGAATGAATGTCTGGCACAGAATCTGAATTTTTTTTTTTTAAGACCATAATTTTTGCATGCTAACAAGCAGTTTAGTATTTGACAGCACAAAAAGTCATAACAATGACAGGGGAGGAGAACAAAAACACGTTGGTGGGGAAGACAGAGAATGAAACGGACACAAAAAAGTATCAGCAACGTGTGGTGAAGGGAAGAAGAGAGAGAGAAGATAAACAAAAATGAATGTTTAACTTAAAGTGGAATTTTTGCTATCAATTTAATTACCGATAAATATTTTAATTGTCTTTATAGTTAATAAAACAAAAGTAACTCCTCCCCTTAAAAAAAATTTCAATTGTCTTTCCCCTACCTTTTCCAATTTCAAAAAGAATGTGTATGCAGCATGAGGAAATTCTTATAAAAAAGAGACATTAAAGCACTGAAGTGTTTTGTGGTTGTGATGAAAACAGAAAAAAGCATAGGCCTCAAAAAAAAAAAAAGCTATGTAAGAGGGGGGAGCTGTAGTTACGTATTCAGAATGTCATGTTCTCAGAATAAGAACGTAATAAAACTAGTGAAATATAATTGAACTACTCTCTATGGGATGATTCACCAGTCAATCCAAGCCACATTTTCCCCTCATTATACAGTTGCACTAGACAAAAAGACAAAGACATCTTTTCTCTATTACAGTTATTAATCTGTCATTACCACCATCTAGTTAAGAAACGTAAACTAAATTTGCCTAACTTGAAAATTAGTTTAGCTTATTACTATAATAAAATAGTCATACAAAACATTCATTATGTCTGAACTGGGATGCAAGAAATCCAACATGACCAACAGTCAAAATACATCAGAGGCATTAAAATACATTAGCTACATTAATTCATTTTAATCAATGCAACGTAAAAGAACTTGAGAGACTTAAGCAATCTTTTACCCCAAGCTTTGGCATAATGGACCTCCTCAGTCGACCTATCTTAGACCAGTGAGGGACTTTGCTCACATTAATTCTCTGCAGCAGCACTTCCAGATCAAAGCCATAAATATTATGACCCTTGCCACAAAAAGAAAGCAACAGAAAAAGGTTATAACAAATGCAAATTCAAGGACTTACTTTCATGTGTTTAGAATTCCTTTGCCCTTTGTATTTTTTTTTTAAATCTAATTGATGGCATCATCAGCATACCTCTTATTGGAAGTCCTTACTTCTAAGGGAATTTATTCATCAGCAGTACTCATTAGTCCTGACATTAACAACACTGCACAGCAGAATACTGAAATAAACTTTGTTTCATTATAATTGGCTCTCAGTTTATACAGGTTCTTTCAATTTCATTCTCATGCCTCACAGCTAAAGACAGATCTCAATTTAAATTTTCTATTTAACCACATGTGAAGATATATTTAAATAATTCCTTCTCCCTCCACTCATGAAACCCTCCAACTACTGATGTAAGTCATATATTCAGGGTATCCTAGTAATACCATATTCAATTTATCATGGTACATAAAGGCAGAGTTCTGACATATTTAAATCAAACACTGCTAAACAATGCCTTTTAATCTAGCACCATCTGGAAAGTTCAGATATGAAGAGAAACATAACCATTTGTTCCCTGAAGGTACTAGTCCTAATCCTCAGCTGAAACCACAAAGAACACAGCACAACTAAGGAAGTGGGAGTGCAGAAGTATTTTTAAAGACACCTTTCTGCTCTTGAAGAAAGGTCATTGTGCACCAGGCTGAAGTCAGTGGGAACTGCAGGTGCTTAGCTCTGAAAAATCAGGCCACTCAGTTACCTAACTTGCGGTATCCAAAATTTTAAAGTGTTAATCTCAGCATTTTCACTGACAGTCTTTCCACAACAATTATAAAACTACTAGGGAGGTACATGGATATTTGTTGCCAGCCATTATTAATTTTGCCAGCACTGCTCACTTCAGTAATTTGGTTATCCCTCCATCCTATTTATTTATTATTATTTTTTGTGAATGTTTTTTATAAAGTCTGCTCCGTGTTATTCAAAAAGAGTTTCAAAAACAATTTAAGGATACTCAGTAAAGTACATTCACTGATAATTTAAAATATCCTAATCATTTAAAAGGAAATTAATTATTAAAGTAAAAATAAATCTCACATTTCCCATATAAAGCATTTATCAAGTACAAAGAAAGGCTTATTGCCACAAAATAAACTTAACTGACCAATGGACTTTTTAAAAATATATTTTGTCTTGATTTTGTTATCAAACTATCCAAATGACATTAACAGAAATTACATGAGTATTTGGACAGATGATGAATAGACCCATAGGTATCAATATTCCACCTTCTCTGGTAAACCCAAAAGCTCTTTTTTAAAAATTAAGGAAGGTCGTTATGTTTTCAATAATATTTAAAGTGATATGGGCTACAACATACTCCTGAAGAGCAATTCAATATCATAGATTTAAGTATGTACACCTGTTCTATTTTATAACCACTAAAGCACGTTAAAATCATGATGCAGAGTGACATAAAAGTAAAAGCTTTAAGGACACAAAGAAACCAAGAATTAAGTTAACATCTGCCCAGTCAACATATTTCTTAGTTTATATCTATTAAAGTCAAGTTACTAGCTACTCACCACAATAATATCTGGATCAATTTTGTGAATCTTCGCAAGGAAAAAACCCAGCAATGTCCTTTCTGTTGCAGCAATCTCTACGTTAGAATTCTAAGAGGAGCAAGAGGGAGTACCTGGTTTCAATGACCCAATAAATATTAGAAGTATAAAATGAAAACCCTCTCCCTCATTCATGAGTTATAAGACTACAACAAACACTGTAGAGTTTTTTCCTTCATAACTGAAGCCTTCTTGTTCTCATGCACATGGCTATAGAAAGCTTTTCTCACATACCGTTTTCTGCTTTGCTTTTTGGTTTCAAAGAGTTTCAAGAATCTTGTTAGGAGTCATGAACAGCAAGACAGTGCTACATATGATATACATAACATTGGCCCACAGGCTTAATATCACACACACTAAAAGGGTAGGTTACATTTTTTGTTCTGCCAAACTTTTTAGAGCCACTTTAAAAATGAAAAGAGGATTTTTTTTAAAGAAATTTTGATGGACTTTATGCACATGAAAATGAGAGTCCACAGGGGCAGGCAAAGATTTTGGCCTGAGGGCTGCATCCGGTTTCCAAAATTGTATGGACGACGGGTTAGGGGAGGCTGTGCCTCCCCTAACAGCCAGGCATGGCCCTGCCCCCACACCCATCTGACCCCCCCATGCTTCTCACTCACTGATGCCCCCCCCGCCACGACTCCTGCACCATCCCCCTGCCCCCTGTCCCATGATGCGCCGCACCCCACCCACCCCCCCCGGGACTCCTGCCCCATCCAACTACCCCTTCTCCCTGTTCCCTGACTGCCCCCAGAACTCTTTCCCCACCCCGCCACCCCATCCAACCCCTTCTTTCCTTCCTGACTGCCCCCCCAGGACTCCTGTCCACATTCAACCCTCCTATTGCCCGCCCTCTGACTGTATCAACCCCTATCCACATCCCCACCCCCTGACCACCACCCTGAACTCCCCTGCCCTCTATGCAACCCCCCCACTCCCTGAGCCCTACCGTGCTGCCTGGAGTACTGGTGGCTGGCGGCTCTACAGCCGCGCTGCCCAGAGCGGGCAGGACAGGCAGTCATGCTGTCCAGCTGGAGCCAGCCACGCCACCACACAACACAGAGCCCCGGCTCTGCAGCTGCACTGCCCCAGGAGCTGGCAGCCCCGTCACCCAGAGCATTGTGCCAGTGGTGGAGTGAGCTGAGTCTGTGGGGGAGGGGGAACAGCAGGGGAGAAGCCAGGGGCTAGCATCCAGGGGCAGGAGCTTAGGGGCCGGGCAGGAGGGTCCCATAGGCCAGATGTGGCCCACAGGCCGTAGTTTGCCCATCTCTGGTCTAACAAAAGCAGCATGAAATAAGTATAACAAAATAAAATACTATGTAAAACTGCCCCATAAAGCTCTGCCGATGTACCTCAAATCTTATCTGTAACATTCTTCCTGAACCTTTTGAACTGCCAACTGTGCCAAATTATATGACAGTTTTGTAATATAAGTACTGACAGATCAGAAGGTATGTTTTCAAAGATGATGTAAAGTAAAGATCTGAATGTACATTTTCAGAGACAAAAGCTAGCGCTGTAAACTGCTCCACCCAAAACTCTTCTCCCACAATTCAAAGGCAGTATCTCATAAGGCATTCTATTCTGAACGCTAAGAAAAAAAAGTTACCTTGCTTTTAATGATTTCGCTGAAGTCATAAGGGAAAATACAATCATTTGGTTTGGAAATACCTGCAAAAGAAATAAGTGGTTTGGTCTCACTTGAGCATATGGTATGAAAAGCAATGTCATTTGTTAGAAGTTAGGTTTTTTTGGTAAGAATATCTTTTTAAATTTAAGAGTCTTCGGATCAATGGGTCTGGAAGAAATGACGCCTTATCTTACTATGTAGTAACTGTATGCTTGGCACTGTACAAGATACAAAATGAAATCAAGTCCATGCCAAGACTCATCAATTGAATTAAAATGAAGCTATCTACTATAAAACTAAATTCAAGAGTTTAAACTTGATTAAAATGATAGTTTTCTGGGCTGGAAATTGATGAGTCACTAAGCCAGAACACACAAGCAGAAGACAATCTAATCTAACATCTTGCTTGTAAGAGGGACATCTATTTAAAAAAAAAAAAAGTCTCAGCTACGTTTAAAGACATTTAAACTCTACCATGGCTTTTGAGTTAAAAGTACATGGATTTTATGTTTTTCAGAGTGGCATTTAGTTTAAAAGAAGTTAGCAATAAATAAATCCAATAAAAGTAAAACTATTAGATGTAGGGTTGGCAGAATTAGATTTTTTAAATAACTGACGTATCAGTTTATTTTTAAGCATTTTTTTTTCTATTTTTAAACATTCACAGTTGTGGGAAATTATGGGGGGAATCAGGAAAAAAGAGGAGGGGCAGGCAAAATGATTTAACCAGTAGATGTTGAGATTCAAAAAGTTAAAGCTTTGTAACTGTTAAAACAAAAAGTGTCGACATCCCGTGTTAAAATATACAAATTAATATCCATAAATCATACTCTATTAAGTTCCCAAGCATTACTTTTCTTACTTTGTCTATCTGTAAATTTTGATCATCATCAATGGAAATATTTTTTCGTCATTTGCGTGAGTGGTGAAATTGATATTTATAAATCTTTATCAATAAAAATCTAATCCTTTGAAACCTAAACCCTAATTATAAGTCATTAGCCGTTCTCAAACTGTGCCATGGGAGCACTTGTAGTTCACATTCTAGCTCCTCTATGGGCCTCCAAAACTCTACATGATCATCGTTTGGGATCTGGGGCTACGTAAAGGCATTCTGGGCTGATAATCCAGTTGACCACACCCATATGCTCAGCTGTGCATCCTTTAAGTTTTCATAATTCTTAATTTCATATTACTGTCTTGAGATCTCAGCTCAGCCTTTTAAAAAGGAGTTCAACTGAAGCTATTGCTGGCCTGCTTCTAGCTGAACTTTTACTTTAAAAGAAAGAACTGTTTTTAAATTAAATAATTAAAAAAAAAAAAAAGGCAACAAGCAGGAGGAGAAAGAGAAGCAGAGAATATTAGGAGGGAGGTTACTTTGCCTTCACAGACAAACCCTAAAGATTTCTACCAAATAAATGTCATAGCAACTAAGTTTAAAAACAGAGAGGAAACCATGGGGTAGTGAAAAAAGATTCACACACCTCACCTAATTAGCTCTCTCCCCATCACCACTCAGGCATCATCCATTATTGCTTACAGACTGTGGGGAAAGGACTGTTCACATATAAATTCTTGCCTGCATTTCTCTCCAATAAAATTGCTCTGCCCATAACTTGGTCCAATTACTCACCACAAAAGTGTGTCTGGAAAGGAGGCTGAGGAGGTGCTTTATCCAAACAAAATCTTTGATGGACTAGAGCTGCAACAGCCATGACCTACACCAAGAAATGAGAAATACTATGATAATATGCATCTGCATATTTACATCAGGTTAACAGTATCAAATTGCCTTTATCCCTCCACTTGCTTTTGAACAGCCTTCTCCAATTATTCCTCCTTTTTAAAAAAAGGCAATTGCCTACTTTAAGTGAATTTCAGCTGCAAATTGCTCAAGTTTTCAACATTGTTTTTTGACTGTAAGTAGCACAGCTACCAGTCAAGAAATACTACTACCGGATTTTGATATCAAATACAGAACCAGGTGAAGAGAGGCAACCCTGCTTCATGAAGAATTTTGGTATTTCAAGATTGAGTTTTGTTCTGATTTGGAACAAAACTCCAAACTGTTGACATTTTCTGCAAATAGGAAATGAAGCACCAAAGAATGGGGGACAGAGCCTGTGGTCCCCAACCCTGGGACACTCTGGTAAGATGACTGCCTGGAACCCTAGGGTGCCAAAGAGGCACAAGCTCTCAGCTCACTGAGGAGCCAGAAGCCTGGAAAGAGCAGGCTCTTCAGCAAGCCACTAGACCAGCTGCTGAGGGTGCAGGCAGGCAAACTGGCAGATTCCGTTGGAACCTGCTCTCCACAGAGTGTTTCAGTTTTGGTGAATTGGCCAAACTCTGACAAAAAATGTTTTGCTGGAATGCTTCTGACCAGTTTTAATAAGAGAGAGTTTGCTGGAAACAATTGTCTGTATAAATAATCTGCGACGTTACATATAATCCACACTGGTATCTTGTACTACAGGCTAGTAGGTCAGTACTAGCCTTAGCTTTTTTGAAACTTTATTCTTGTTAGTGCAAGTTTTAGAAAGTTAACACAGTGAGGCCAACTTGTTAGCATGTTTAAAATATAAAAAGTTTAAAGCATTTAATTACAATGGGTAGTCTAAAGCAGTGGTGGGCAACCTATGGTCCACGGGCTGCACACGGCCCGTCAGGGTAATCTGCTGGCAGGCTGTGAGATAGTGTTTAAATTGACCACCCACAGGCACAGCCGCCCGCAGCTCCCAACGGCCGCGGTTCACCGTTCCCAGCCAATGGCAGCTTCAGGAAGCAGCGTGGGCCACAGAGACGTGCTGGACACCGGTTCCCACAGCTCCCATTGGCCAGGAACAGCAAACCACAGCCAGTGGGAGCTGCAGGCAGCCATGCCTGTGGACAGTCAATGTAAACACTGTCTTGTGGCCTGCCAGTGGATTACCCTGATGGGCCATGTGCGGCGTGCAGGCCCACGTTGCCCACCTCAATGTAAAATCCACTGCTGTGGTTTTCTATCTTGATGAATAAAAAGTGGCAGCAGCACAACAGCTAGTATGCGAGTTTAAATGTTTCCCATTATGCTTTAAAAATGTATCAGAGGTAATCCTTTATTTTAATCAGAATATATAATATGTAAAAGCCACTTTACTGGGTATATATAATCTGTTGTGTGTTTCTTTAAAAGAAAAAGATTTATTTAGTCTACTATAACCAAAGATTTCATTTTGAGGTGTTTTCCATAAAACAAAAAACAACAAAATTTTATATACAAACAGACCCTGATCTAGTAATGAGCTCTGAGCAGATGGATACATCAGACCACAGAGGGGTTGACCTGCACAGCTCTCATTGCAGAATCAGATCCACAGAATCAGGTCTATTGCAGACATTTGGCTGGTGAAGTTCTTCCAGTTACTAATTCTTACTTAGCATATGCCATACAAAAAAAATCAAACTCATCACCAAAGCTGATGATTTACCTCATGCTGATGAGTCTTCACATTCTGAATTGTCCTCACGCTGAGAGACATGATCACAAGAGGAGGAGGAGGAGGAGGATCTTTAACTACATTCACCAACTCAGGTTTCAGTGCCATTGCCTCCACCTTACACCAACTGACTGAATAACTCAAGGGCTCTGTGGAAACAAATGAGCCATTTAAAAGAACAATAAGGTCATGATGGGGGGAGGAGGGGGAGGAAATGGTTACCTTACAATAACTGGTTCTCCAATTTGTTTTGTCCATGTGAATCCCTCTAAGTACACCTGAGAGATGAAAATCATCCAATAGCAGCATCTGTTTGTGCCCTGTATGTCCTTGTGTCCCCTAACCAAGGGCAGAGAAGCCATAACCATCAGTCAGTTCCCTTGCTCATTCAGAATAATCATTTAAGGGAGATTCTGAAAAAACAGGGAAGAAGGGCAGGTTGTAGGATCCACACCAACAAAATATCCTGAAAAAACAGTTACTATAAGGTAAGTAACTGTTTTTCATTTTTTGAACACTTGTCTATGTGGATACCACTTTTAGGTGACTGGCAAGCAGTGCCTTATCTAGAAGGTCGGATTGAGGAGTCCACACTACTTCTAACTAGCTATTTTAACACTGCCCTCCCAAATTTGGCATCTGCTCTTGCAGCCAGGTCAAGGACATAATGTTTAACAAAAGTGTTTACTTCAAATGGTGGCCTTGCAGTTCTGAGATAATGTGGATACTTCCTCACCTGCTAAAGCCTGAGCTCTAGTCAAATGACCTGTGGTATTCAGAGGAAAAGAAACACCAGCCATATGACAGAAGAATGAAATACACTAGGTGATCCATTTAAATATTCTCTGGGGAAAAAATGGCATGTCCTCTGGAACCACTACTTATAACAACAAAAAAGGCAGGGGCATTGTTTATAATGGGCTTTGTCCTAGTCAGGTAGCATACTAAGACCCTCAACACAGCTAAAATATAAAGTTTCTTCTCCTCTGAGTTCACTGACCCTTCTGTCTGACTTAGTGGGGATGATAAAAAGCTGTCTTGAGAGTAAGGTGGTATAGAGGATTCAAAGGGAGGCCTCAAAGGACAATATTATGACCCCATTTGAGAGGTGGCTCTGTAAATCAGTAGGAAACAATGCTTAAAACTCTGGATGCTATAGTGTAGGATAAAAACTAACATGACTCAGGGTAGGTGGCATGCCAGAATTTCTACAAGGGGGGGCTGTAATTGAACTGAATGAGAATCCAGAAAAATGGAGATGGATGATATAATCAAAGATCTTGGTAACAGGAACGTCCAACGGATCAAGGCTGCACTAGGCTGCCCCAAAAGAAAATCCTTCCACCTCCAAGTAGATTTTTCATTACTCATCATGGACTCCTGCATCACCATAGGATTTCTCATACATATAACAATCTCTGTCAGTGCCACTTAACCAGCCAACATCCAAGCTGCCAAGTGTAAATTTCAAGTGTGGGGTCAATGTGACCTTTGTTTGGTGACATTATTTCTGAACGGTTTGGAATTGCTATTGGAGGCTGAGTTGACATTTGGAAGTGACCCATTAGCCAAAAATACCTCAGCCAACAAGGAACTATCGGGATCTGCTGCATTCGGACTTTCCATATCATCCTGGATATTAGAGGGATGGGGACTTTGATTCCATCACATAAGAAAGGTGTCTTGCATGGATCCTGGGCTCAGATCCCCTTTGAAACGAAGAAGACTGGGCACTTTGGGAGTGTCTACACTGCAGCTAGAAGCAAGTCCCAGCCCAGGTAGAGACACTCATGTAAGCAGGACAAGGGCTATCATGCTAAAAATACTAGTGTGGACATTGCAGCTCAGGCTCTCAAACTCATCCAACTACCTAGGCTTAAGGCCTTGAGCTGCAAGCCTTAGCACCAACATCCACACTGCTATTTTTATGGCACTAACTTAATCCCCGCTACTAAGTCTCTGTCCACTCGGGCTGGGAGCGTGAATATACACTGTGTGTTCTCTTGGATGGTGACTAGGCTTATAATGGGATTTCCCCACTGCTGAAATATTGGTCTGAGGAGGGAGCTCTTCTGACGCCATTTATGACAGGTGATAGATTGTCTGCTGAAAAAATCCACTAAATTATTGTTGGCTCCCGGAAGATGAAGAGCAATTGTCCATTTTACCATGTCCATAATCTGATTGCTTCTTGGCACAAGGACAAAGGATGGGCACCTCCCTCGTAGATTACATCATCCATCATAGATGGATCTGTACAGTGAAATTCTCTAAAAGCCAGGGGCAATGCTTTGCAAGCTAATCTGACTGCTTGGATTTCTAGGACATATATGATGAGACTCATCTTCTTCTGGGACCATATCCCATGTGCCTGAAGATTATGGTATGAGCACCTCAACAGTTCCTACGGAGTCTAATCAATGCCTTTGTGGTGAGGGGCCCCTTTTTGAAGATTCTGAGCATCTGTCCATGAATTTAGAAATCACCAAATACATGAGCTACAACTTCAACAAATGCACCCATTTGATGTTCCACAGGTTGATACAGGACTGGCTGAGATTGGATGTAACAGACACAGGTGATGGCTAGTGTCATCACATAAGTGAAAGATGTTGCAGCCTTACAGTTGAAGACAGGTTCTTGAGTGACTGATTTATCTTGATGTTGGAAAAGACTGTCTAAATAGACAGAAGCTTCTCTTCTGGAAAGTATGCCTTTGCCAATTTGTATTCTTTGTCTGCAACAGGCTGAGTGATGATTTCTTGTAGTTTATGGTAAGGTCCAGCTCTCTAAACAGGTGGAGGACAAAGTTCAGAGGTGTACCAACATTCTGATGGTTCCTGCCACCAATTAGCCAATCATCTAGATATGAATAAACAAATGCCTTGCTTCCTTAAAAAGTGAAGTTACCATAGCTAAATATTTTGGGAGGACTCTCAGTGCTATACAGAGGCTGAACAGCAGTATCTTGTATTGATAACAACTGGGCCCTCCTGAGAATTGCAGATATATCCTATGGGCTGGTTGGATTGTAATATGGAATCTTGAAGGTAGACAGCCAGAAAACAGTGTCTTAAGCCTGCAAGCAAAGTATGATGGAGGCTGAAATTACCATTCTGGGAATCTCAAGAATTTGTTCAGTCCTCTCCAGCTGAGGATAGGACAAAGATCCTATTTTTCTTCATAGTAAGGAAGCATCAGGCATCTTTTTAAAAAAATTCCACCTCCTCTACACTTCCGAGGAGAAGGAAGGAGGCCGCTAATTCTTTCAGCTGGTTTTCAGGAGAAGGGTCACTGCAGATGGATGGGGGAGAGGAGGCAGAGACTGGAATTGCATAGCCTTCCTACAGAAGAGGACTTCTAGCACCCATTTATTGTTGGTTATTCCAGTCCAAACATGACAAAATAGGAAAAGATGGCATTCAAAGATAGGGTTCAGGGATGGTTCTAGTCTGGCTAGGTTATGACTCTTGACCTTTATGTCAAACATGCTGTCTCAATAAAGCCACAGTGGCTGGTGACTGCAGCAGGTGGCCTCCTTTGAGTACATATGGGTTTCATCCTCAGAGGATAATCAGGAGGCCATTGTTGAGAATAGGTGGACTCAGATTGAAATCTCTGGGGATTTATACCATGGCCCTGATATGCAAGTTGTTCAGATGTCAATGTGGCTTTGGAGTCTTTCAAGGAACGCAAGACTTTGTCTGATCAACTGCAAAATAAGTCTGCCCTCTCAAAAGGGCAATTCCTTTAAGTGTTATGTATCTCCTTTGTGATGCCTGACACTTCAAGCCACAAAGCCTCTCCACTGTAGCTGCCATAAGCCACACAGCAAGCTGCGGTATCAAAAATGTCCATAGCCACTTGGAGAGATGGATTTTGCCACCAGTTGCCATTCAAAGATTACAGACTTTAATTCCTCTTTAGCTTCTGGAGGAAGCTTGTTCACAGAGGAAGATAACTTGGTCCCATGCCAAAAAGTCATACTTCATGAACAATGCTTAGAAATTGCTATGAGTAGTTGGAGCAAAGTACAGGAGTAAGCTTTCCTTCAAACGAGATCAAGCTTTCTGGAGACTTATCTTCAGAAGCAGCATGTGGTGGGCCAGGCTGCCTAGCTTTCTCTTATGCCACAGGGACTATCAAAGACACAGGGATCAGAGGTATACAGGATGGTTCGAAAGCCCCTCTATTAAATTTAATATCTTCCCCACCCACCCCATTTGCTTTGCAGGTGGGTGAGGATATCAGGGCCCTGGTATCTTTAGCTGGCTCCAAAATGCCTTCATTTATAGGCCTTGCTAAACTGCCCAAAAGAGGAGGAAGGCAAATAATTGATGGGCCTTTTCCACAATCACTGATGTCTCAATCTCCAAGGTATCAACAATTCAAGATATCAGGTCTTGAAAAGTTCTGAAATCATCTGGAGCTGGTATGAGGGCAAAAGAGCCTGCCTTTTCAGGACATGATGATGATGGGTCTGTGGGAGAAGTTGAAAGGTACCGGTCCAGTGGTTCAGGACCTAATTCCTCTTTATCCACTCTCATTCCTGAGAACTTCCATGGAAGGTCTTGAAACTTGAAGCCATAGAAGAATGAGACCTACATCTGTGCAACAATCGAGAAGGAGACCCATGTCTAAAAGCAGCCTAGTAAGCCTAAATAGTCATAGCTGGAAAGTTGTATGAATATGGTTAACCAGGTTAGTTAAGATACAGTTGGCTGGGCCCCTGCCATCCATATGGTGGGTAAGCTAGGGCTCTGAAATGAGGGATTCTGGTCTGGAGGAATGAATCATCTCCTGATCTAGGAGAGTGATGAGGTGAAGGCTCCCAGCGGCACTGGATGGAGAAGAAAGTATGGTCAGGAAAAGGTCTCCTCTATCTGCAGTGCTGATCCCTCAGGTAATGTTTGTACCAGGAGCATAGACATTTGAGTCAGTGCCAGATGATGCACACTCAGTAGAAAAAATGGTATAGGAAAAGAGAACTTCCATCACCAATAATGCAAAGCCAGAACAAACAGTTAGTTCCTCAGTTGATAGTGTCAGTATTTCAATTTTTGGTTTCAAGGAATCTGTATCAGATGTAGGGACCAGAATAGCCTCAGAGCCCTTCAGTGCCAAGAAGAAAGTTGAATCATTGTCACTTGCCCCTTTAGTATGAGAGGACTTCACTCTCCTCCAAAGAGCTGAGTGTAAAGGAAATAGCTCTCCTTGCGGCCTCTCAATTTTTCCTTTCTCAAGGAAGAAAGATCTGTACCAGGTACCATGTTTGATCCAATGCTCTATCTCCTTTACCTCAGTGTGGAAGAGGCAGTACTTGTCTTTGTTGCTGGAGCAACTAATAGTGCTGAGCTTGTCTTTGACTACCAAGTCTTATGGCCAGTGGATCCCAGATTTGACTTCTTATGGATACCAGTCTTTGCCGCTGCATCCTGGATGTCATGGGAGCATACAGAGTATGATGTGGAAAGTCCCATCTTGGAGCTCCACGCCCATTTTTGTGGGTCTGAAATGCCCCTCACAGGCTGCTCTATAAGACACAAATTTTAGCCTCTCGATTTTCTTGTTCTGGAGAAGAGACAACTGGCAGATGGAGCATCTCTTAGGCACAAGGCTCTCACCAAAACAAAAACAAACTGTCTGGAAGGGGAATAAGCCAGTCACAAGATGGGCAGGATTTGAAACTGCTGTTTTAAGTGGTTATGGCACAAGGTGCTGAGAGAAAATAAGGTTGTTTTTCTTTTTAAACAAAGAATAAATGTAAAGAAAAAATTAAAGAAAATGGGAGAGATATTTAAGGAATTAACCCTAACAAGCTATATAAGGATAGATTTGGAGAATGGACTAAGGGGCAGCAGGCAGATTCCTAGTTCCATCTCACTGCCATAGCTGGTAAGAGGAACTAAGAGATGGTTGCAACTGCTCAGCCCTTTATGCGCTGGGGTTCCTGGGAACATGAAGACATGGAGAGAGTAGGCATGGCACCGGAGACACTAATATTCAAAGATTCTGAATGTATATGAGGTGCACTTGCACACAGAGTTGGATCCCCACAGACAAAACACTCAAACAATGACCTAAGTTGAAAGCACACAGGGTGTTTCCAACCGTGTCATTTTGTGTAAAATATTGATGGAGTAATTTGTACTGGGTATTATCCTGAAACAGTTCCAGAAGTCAGAGTAAAGTTAAAATTAAACACTTATGATCAGACATTGTCTTTAAGCCAAGCACGTCAACTGCCTAAATTCCTGTAACATTCTACACTGTGGCATTGCTGGAGCTAAACTGACACTCAGAACCATTTAGAAATTTGGTCACAGAATCAAATCAAATTTTTCCTTCCCACTCCTCTTTAAGGGGGTATCACAAGTCCAGTCACCTTACTACTGTGGTGCCATTGCCCACAGGCTATACCTTTTTGTATAAAAAAAGTGACATTCTGAAGGATCAAGTCCCTAACAAAACAGAGTACAGAATTTGGGGGGTGGGGGAGGAAGAGGGAAGGAAGCAAAGGAGGAAATCAGCTCAAGAGGCGATCAACACTGAAAATAGACCAAATAGGCAAACCTTGCTTGCCTCTCAGAATAAACTGTTTTCTAATAGGTCCTGTTTATGAAATCTAAAAACATCACTTCTCATAATACTGCTCTCAAGGACTTCTAATCTAAAAGATTTGACAAGATAGAACTTTACTGAGCAACTCATCTACCATCCCCTTCCAAAATTTATTTTTCAGGAATCCATTACGTATTTGACATGCAAATCCTCATACGTGGATTTTTTATTTCCAGCCAGCTTGGTCCTTTGATCTTCCTACTCATCAAGAGAAGTTCCAGGCTAGAAGTGTTCGTTCCAAATACATGAGAAAATGTCTCTCCTTTCAGATCTTGAGGAAGCCGAGGGAACTCAGCCTGACATAATCAAAAGAAAGGGATAAGTCATTGTATTTCTTAAAAAAAAAAAGGGGGGGGGGCATGTCAACATATTATGCTCAAGCAGCAGTATAAACAAACTAAACCACATCTGAAATGTGCCAGTTTCACAGGAGTGAAACGCCATCACATCAGAATGATACTTCTTGGGTTGCTATAATACAGACTATTGTTTTAACAAAACTCTACATAAGTAGGTTTTGATTCATTCCATTTTTACCAGTAAATATCTGCAAACATCTATTTCACCGAACGTACACAAACAAATGAAAAAGTATTCCCATTAATAACAACTGAAATGTACAGAAATGCAAAATAAGAAAAATGCTGCTTGAGAACTTAAGAGTCAGAATCCACTGAATTTTGAATTAGGCTTATTACCTGACGTTCACTAGTTTGTAAAAACAGGTATGGTTTGTGGATTTAAAGATATTTACTCTGTATATTTTGATATATGATGTTGACAATTTGTGTTTTCATGATTTAAAGCTTAACTTTTTGAAACTCAATGTCTACTGTAATTAAAAAATTGTCTGGCCTCCTCTTTAATTTTCCCCAACTGTGAAAATTTAAATAGGAAAAAAAATGCTTACAAATAAAACCACATTGTCTGTGGAAATTATTAAAAAAAATGGAAATCTGCAAGCCTACACATAAGCCAGGAAATTGATCCAAAAAGGTACACGCAAAAATCTGCGTCCATATGAGAAACAAGAGTGTGTAGGTATCACCTATGACCCACATATCAACATTTTTAATATAGAAACTGCTTAAATAAATACTGCAAGTTAATTATATTGTTTTATGCATCTGACAGCTTTCCAGCTACATCCACTGTTTGCAGACTGGTAAGATCAGAATGCTTCTCAACTGCTAAAGCAGCATTTTGAGCAGCTAACATGCTTCTACTTTACCCTTCAGATATGACTTTAATCCCTGCAAAGTGACTGAACAAATTCAGATGGTGCCTGTAATCTCCCCTTCTCTGCAATTAACAAGAGATATTTAGAAGGGAATACTGTCAATTTGAAACCTAGTCAATTTTTTCTTAAATGATTAAAATTAGTTGTTACTATCCCCATCCCAGAGTCCTGTTGGGAACTTGTGTCTGTTACTGCATTTTTCTCATTTCTAAAGAAATTTTTTCTTGCCCAGGAGCCTCATAAAAGAGGGATATAAATGGTGAAACTGACTATACACAAAAGTCCTGCTAATCACAAGGCACTTAAGCACATACCTGATTTTAGGCTTGAGAACAGTCCCACGTGGGTGTTTAAAGATACACACATTTAAATGCATTGTTTAAACAGTGGCCAAAGGGCACAAAAGTAAACAAAAAAAATTACAAAAGAAAGCCTGATTAATCAGGAATAAATACCTCCATAATTAACATTGATGAATGAGATTTTTGTTTTAATTTCTTCGTGTTTTATTTTTTTGGGAGTGCAGTTAACACAGAGATAAATAGAAAGCTTTAGCAGATCTATGATATACTGATTTTAAAATGTTTTAATTTGCTATTCACTTTCAGTTTCATTGTAATTAACTAGCTATAGCAGGGACTGGCCAGCATATCAAGGATACAAGGAAAACAAACAAAAAACACTAAGTCAAATAAGCTCCTGTCATAAACAAATAGCTAAGGGTTAATGTCTCTTTCACCTGAAGCACCTGACCAGAGGACCAATCAGGAAACCAGATTTTTTCAACTTTGGGTGGAGGGAATTTTGTGTCTGAGGTCTTTGTCTGTCTGCCTGCTTTCTCTGAGCTTTGGAGAAGTAGTTTCTGCTTTCTAATCTTCTGTTTCTAAGTGTAAGGACAAAGAGATCAGATACTAAGTTATATGGTTTCTTTTCTTTGGTATTTGCATGAATATAAGTGCTGGAGTGCTTTAATTTGTATTCTTTTTGAATAAGGCTGTTTATTCATATTTCTTTTAAGCAATTAACCCTGTATTTGTCACCTTAATACAGAGTGACCATTTGTATGTATTTTTCTCTCTTTTTTTATATAAAGCTTTCTTTTTAAAACCTGTTAAAGTTTTCTTTACTGGGAAATTTCAGGGAAATTGAGTCTGTACTCACCAGGGAATTGGTGGGAGGAAGAAATCAGGGGGAGATCTGTGTGTGTTGGATTTGCTAGCCTAATTTTACATTCCCTCTGGGTGAAGAGGAAAGTGCTTTTGTTTCCAGGACTGGGAACGGAGAGGGGGAGTCACTCTGTTTGGATTCACAGAGCTTGTGTCTGTGTATCTCTCCAGGAGCACCTGGAGGGGGAAAGGGAAAAAGGATTATTTCCCTTTGTTGTGAGACTCAAGGGATTTGGGTCTTGGGGTCCCCAGGGAAGGTTTTCCAGGGGGACCAGAGTGCCCCAAAACACTCTAATTTTTTGGGTGGTGGCAGCAAGTACCAGGTCCAAGCTGGTAACTAAGCTTGGAGGTTTTCATGCTAACCCCCATATTTTGGACGCTAAGGTCCAAATCTGGGACTAGAGTTATGATAGCTCCAAAAGATGAATTATAAAAATAAAAAGCAACTAGTTTACATGTTGCAAAGTGGGTGTAGCCATAAGTTAAAGGACAAAATTCTGTTAATATATGTACTTATGTAAATAAGATTAAGTTCAATAGAACTATTCCAGTGATGTGGTTTCTCATCAGATTAGTTTTACTCACCAAGTACTTAACTTCTAGGTAGTCAGACTTCGCTGGAACATCCGGGATCTCAAAAGCATAATTCTTTTCAACTTTCTATACAAAATAAATACATTTTAAATACTATGTATTAGGTGCTAAGATATTTTTTTAAAAATATCAGTATACTGAACATTCATTCTTTCCAATAAGAGAAAGAAAGGAATAAAAACCATACATGATGCAAATGCTCATTTATCTGAGCTCATTACTCTCCTTACAGCTGCAATGAAGCTTAGCCTCCCTTTGCTATTGGACAAGTAGGTCTCCAACATCATGTTCATAAAAGTTACTAGCGATGCTAAAGTAGGCTCCAACCACACTTAGTCCATGTCCACACTGCACTTTTATCATTAAAACTTGTGTCACTCAGAGAAGTGGGGGAACACCCCTAAACTACAAAAGTTTTAATGATGAAAAGCACCAGTGTAGACAAAGTCAACAAACATACTTGTTCCTCATTGGAAGTGGTATTGTCAACAGGAGAGCTCTCTCCTGGCGACAAAGAGTGGCTACACTGCATGCCTTACAACGGCAGAGCTATAGCGGCACAGCCATGCCGTTGTAAGCTGTGCAGTGTAGACACAGCCTTACTGTTAAAATTCCTGGAGGCTAAGGATTCGAATTTGCATGGCTATACTATTCTGTTGCACCAGCTGGAGAACAGCACATTGCATCCATTATGCAAATGGATGGTGTAGAGTCACTTGTGGCGCATGTTATTTGTATTGCCATAGGTCCTACTGGCCCTAGTCATAGACCAAGACTCCACTACTGTCTTGTCTTTTTTAAGCACATAGGTTAAATCCAGAAGAAGTGGTTTGAACCTGACTATGGAGTAAAAGTTCTATTGAGCGGGTCACATCAGCTTGGTATGTAGCAATATTTTCACTTAAGTATTTTCAGTCATTTTGTAAAGAGAGATTTTTGAGCAGCACTGCTGCAAAAGTGCAAGATGTGCCAGCTATCAACTGAAATTTACAGGAATCTTGTCAGTTTCACCACTGCCCTTCAGAGAAGCTTGTCAGTTTTGCTACTGCTAATCACATCAATTTCAGTCAGCAACTGTTGGAGTGTCCAGGAGCATATTTTGTTTCAGAAACATGTGACAGTGTTTTCAAAAATGAAACTTATGGAATTTCCAGTTTCTGGGAAATTTCAATTTTTGCTCTGAATGGAACAAAACCAAAATTTCCCACAAACCAGAAACCGTGTTTCAGCCAGCTCTGCATATAGCACTGTAGCTTTGTCACTTAAACATGAAAACAAAGCAGATTAATTTTATAGCAAGTGGACTTCAGATACCAAGGTCTTTTTCAAAATAAATTGATTACAATGGAGAAGATAATTAATGAAAACTTCTTCCAAATATTTCAAAAATAGCACTTTTAATGGATGAACTGAATATATACATTAAAGCTACAGGACAAAATTTTAGAGCCAATTTTTTTTTTAGAAAAGTGAGTAATTGTTTATGCCTATTGGCCTTGGAGAATCTAATTTACAATTTTTAAATTGACTTCAGGGAAAGCTGTATGTGTTTCTTAGGGCCTGATCCTGCAGCTCCCACTGAAATCAAAGGTAACCTGAGGGAGGAGAATTTCAAAGAATTAGCAAACTTTCATAAACTAGAAAGCAACCCTTTTACTACTGTGGTTTTGTTTATTGAAAGATAAAGAACAGGTCAAGCATATTTTAATGCTGAAGTATTAATGCCTTAATAAAAGGCATGTTCTTTGAAAAAAGTTCACAAAGCTGCATATCATATGATTACAGGTATTAATTTTTCCCATCTTTTTTGGCAATGCAGGAACTATGATTAGCTAAAAGTATACTTATGCAGTGTTCAATGCTTTATAGGAGACCATTCCCCCTAGCTTTCCCCATCTAGCTAGTCTTAATATGCAGGGAAAAAAGTCAATTCAGACCTGGTAGCAAATTCCCATCTGAACAGTACAATACAATATTTGCTCGTCCTCTCTCTCAGATCAGTATTTGGTCTTCACACAGAAGACCCTGTTTGATATCTTGCTATGCAATGAATAAAGCTATCGTCATCATGTTGAATTACAGGCCTGTCTATCTGACAAGACTTGTACTGGGGTAACTGCAACATTCAGTGTAGACACGTTGTGCCTTATAAAAGAGGGTTTTGCACTGTGGCTTACCCCACTTTCAAACATCTATGATCTCTACCTGCAGCTGTATCTTTATTTTAATCTTTGTTATCTCTTCCTGTATCATCATTTAACTGTCACTCTGCATGTGCACAAGTGGTTTTTTTTCTTTTTTAAAAGAGTTGATCTTCAGCACTTTTTCAAAAGACAATCCAAAGAATATGCTTTCAAGTCACTGTTATTGAAGCCCGCTTCATTAAACTTTAGTTATTTTCTCAACTGTAGGGTTCTTCAGATTTCAACTCCTAAGAAGTGAGCTAGCATATCATTAAAATTACCCACCTACATCTCCCATTTACAAGTACATTATAATAAGAACATAAAAGTAGAAACAGTGAAAAAAATTCAAAAGGTAAATTTGTCAGAATTATTTTGATCATAAGAAAATCTGAAACAGATGAAATGTGTTGCTGGAATGTGACAAAGGAGCATGCAATCTGTCCACTACTGAAGGCTGAAAATACTGCACTAGATTACATACTGCTGCACAGATGTATGATATTTATTGGGTGAATTTGCTATTTAGGAGGCATTTGGAAAGCACTTGCATTTCCATCATGCTTTAGAACATTTAGAGTTGTCCATCAATATTTTGATTTTCCCCTCATTTTACACACTTGTGTTTTTATTCATTCTTCCTGTTTTCCTCTGCCTTTCAAACCTCTTATCAAACATTTTACACAAGGGTTTAATGACAGCACTGATCACTAATCCAAGAAAATCAAAACTAATCCCAAAGTTATACTGTAATTCTTTGTGAACTCTCAACTTGATATTCCAAGAAAGTAGGAAGAGCCAACTGAGCACTTAATTGAAGAAACATGATGCTAGCGTTGTACTCATCTTCATCCAAGTCTGGACTGCACGGAGACACTTGCATTTTATCCACACATATTAAGAGGGAAAAGGGAAAGAAAAGTTAATGAGTGTTTGTGAAGTGATTGAAATAAAGCTTCCTCTCACAGCTCTAGCAATGCACTTCAGTCCAAATCTGTGATGCCCTTGCTAGCACAATTTCTGCATATTTTACTTTGCAGAACTGTACGTTTATGAACAGATTCCTCTGACTATTCTCTATCCCACATCATGTCTGTCTCTATTTTCCGATAGAGCAACCTTTTCAACTTCACCATTCTCTTAACTGCTTGAGGAATGGCCCAAATATATAGTGGAATCACAAATGTCAAGCACAACTAGGGATCCAATGAACAGTTTAAATCTCAAAATGGCATCCTAATTCCCACAAAAAGGGAATATTATCTGTCGTATTAATGGTTTGAAGTACAACAGTGTCTAGAAAGTCCAGCCAACATCAGGACCCTCTAATGTGTTAGGCATTGTACAGCCATATGAAAAACAATTCCTGCTCCAGAGAGCTTAAAATCTAAACAGAAAAACAACAGATAAGAAGTGGAAGGGAAAAAATAAGCAACAAGGTGAAGCAATTTGTTCAATGTCACCGCAGGTCAATGGAAGAAAAATCAAAGAACCAAATTTCAAGTCCTAGCCCATTACCCTATCCAGAGGGCCTCAGGTGGTTTTTCCCCATTCATGCTCAATATTCATTATAAAAATTAGGATATTTAAGAGAAATGAATATTGGCAGTCCAGGAATCAGTACTGTCAGCATCACAGAAGGACTGCTGTTTAGTTGCTAGCTCATCTGGGCATGTACACTTTCTCTATTCTAGTAAGTGAAGCCATTTTGTGTGTATCCCTCAGCAAGCTTTGGGCAAAAAAGTGCATTACAGTAAACAGAAAGTGCTACATAAATGTAGTACACTGACTTCTAGTATATGTGGCAGAGACGAGGGAGAAGGAAAACCCTGAACTAGGTCCGTTAGTGGTTTGGGGTCCACAATATAGAAACAAAATTGATTCACAAAGTTGTGTTGGCTAAAACTGTACTATTAACTAAGCCGTTGGCAGGATTTCAGCAACATTTATTATCATGACGGCACATACACAAACTGTTTGGTCATAGCCATATTTGAAAATTGTTTTGAATGTAACAAGTCCTAGTAAGAAAAGTCAGGACACAGCTTTAGATCTCAAAGAGAGCTGACTTCTCACACGGAGATGATGATGCTGACCTTTTATCAATATTCTGCCATTAATCATATTTGCTTTGGAGTTAAAATGTTGTTCTACACACTAGGCCCATCTCCAAACTCTGTTTCACTTATTCTTGAGTTGAGAAAGATTCAGATAGTCACTGCTTGGCTGTTTGCACAAAAACATACACCTACATGCCTTTTCCACCCATCTACCCACCCACACACCAACCAGCATGGCTATCCACTGAAAGTTTTCTGCCCTCCAAAAACACAAAAAAATAGGAAGGGATTGAGCATGATTTACAAAAGAGACAAACCTTGGATCTGAACTTCATGATCTTATATTTTACAGCAATCTGGTCATTAAATTCTTGGTAGATGCTCATCATAGTCACAGGATTTTCTGTCTCTTTACCAGAAGTTAGGTCAATTTGCTTTAAAGAGAGTCAAATCAAATTATTTCATTTATAGATTGTGACAACAAACATTAACGAAATTAACAAGTCAGCAAAATTCAGGGTTATTTTAATGGATAAACGGACGTACAATCAAAGCTTGTAGCCAAGGAATATTATGGCACCAAAATAAAGGAGTTCACAAAATGTAAAATTTATGAAATACTACTTAAAACAGAGGACTTGGAAACTTAACATGGCAAGCAGGAGATCACCCAAGAAGACTGTCACCATTAGTTTCAGGTAAAGGACTGTCCTTTTCTTAGCCACATCATTATACCTTAAAAATCAGGGATATTCTACTCTGCATGATGAATATCACATATGCAACAATCAGCACAGTTTGTTTTTGCCATGTAAGCAAGTCAGAAGGCATTTTACTTCAATAGTTTCCCATCAGCAGCCCACTGAAATTCAGGCCTACCATCTCACGTGGCAGTAGATAGATAGTTCTCTCAATGTTTTTCACTGTCACACAACAGCTGACATAGGCCTCTGCTGATTCAATCCACACTTTACCAAACAGAAATACCACACCTGAGAAAGGAAGAAAAGACTAAATATTAGAAAACCAACAATTCTCAAAGACGCTACTATCAGAAAAGTGGCCATTTTAAGTATAACTAAAGAAAGATTAATTCACCCACAGGACCAAAGTAATTTCCAATTTGTAATCCCTGACAGTTCCATCTGCTGACAGACAGTGCTCTACAAATATCTAAGCAACCACTTTATAAACCTAGTACTTATGTGGTCCTTCACCATCCACCTCCAACACTGTGGAAACGAAGCAATGTCAAGCACAGAAGATGGTATCACACCACTATCTTCTGTTCTCAGAGTTCTATTCTTATAGCTTCTCATTCCCCCTAAACTGGTTTAAGAGCTTCCAAAAAAGGTAGGTGAAGAAAGAAAATGCCAAAATGTGTGTGGTGTCAATTATTCCGTAAAAGGCTCGAACCATCCAGATGGAGGTGTGTTAGATGGTAAACAAGATAATGAAGTCTTTTCCTTACTCAGTTCTCCAAGATTAACACTCCTTTGTACCCAATTAAGTTGGTGGAAGGCCTTTTGCAATCTACTGAAAATTTCACTCAATAGATTTATCAGCTTCAAGTCCCAAACTTATGAATTTTAGCAGCAATAACTCCTATAGTAAAATCCAGAAAGATTTATATTTGACAATTCACTGCTCAAAAGAATAGCACACACAAAAACCACGAGCCCACAAGTACAACAATCTTTCCTGCAACTCATGGTCCATGAAATAATTCCCCTGCCCCAAGGGCTTTCCTGCACAGTGCTTGTCACCTGTCTTGTTCAGTAAGTACATGGGGCCACTAGGAGGGTTAGTGAGGAGAGTTCATTGCATTCAGTATGCTGATGGTACCCAGCTCTACATCCCCATCACATCTGACTCTGCTGGAGCAATGGGATGCATTTCCCAGTGCCTAGAAAACTTAGGTCTTAGATGACAACTAGCTGGTTGTGACTCCATCCAGGTAATTGAGAGAGAATGGGGAGGTTAGGGGAGCAACTGGAAGTTGGTAGAACTTACATCAGCACCCCTCACAAAGGGAGTGCAACAATACAGGTGGACAACTTGGGGATGCTGTGAAATTCAGGGTGCTCCTGGATGTCAAGGTATCAGGTGTAGCCAAGACAGCTTTTTCGACAATCTTTTCTTTTCATTGAGGATCTTGCCACAATTATCCACATCTGCACCACCTCAAGATTAAGGTATAATGAACCAGCTATAATGCACGCTACATGGGATTACACCTTGGAAACATTTGAAAGCTGAAGCTAGCACAGAATGCTGCAGTCCACTTAAGTGGACTTGTAAGATGGGAGCACATTATACCAGTGCTGTTACCTTTCAATCAGCTTCCGGGTAGAACTCAGGAGTTTGGGTTTTAACTAGACTTGGAAGGATTATATTTTTATTGGTAAATGTCAATTTCACTCCCCCTCCTCTATCCCCACCCACACACAAATATTTCTATTGATAATGGTAGAAATTTACAGACAGGAAAAATTAAGAAAACTGCTGCTCAAGAACAAAGATATTTACCCTGTATAGTCTGATATGTGATGTCAACAATTTGTTTCAAGAACATAAGAATGGCCATACGGGTCAGACCAAAGGTCCATCCAGCCCAGTATCCTGTCTTCTGACCATGGCCAGTGTCCGGTGCCCAGAGGGAGTGAACCTAACAGGTAATGATCAAGTGATCTCTCTACTATCCATCTCCACCCTCTGACAAACAGAGGCTAGGGACACCATTCTTTACCCATCCTGGCTAATAGCCATTAATGGACTTACTCTCCATTAATTTATCTAGTTCTCTTTAAAACCCTGTTATGGTCCTAGCCTTCACAAGCTCCTCACGCAAGGAGTTCCACAGGTTGACTGTGTTGTGTGAAGAAGAACTTCCTTTTATTTGTTTTAAACCTGCTGCCCATTAATTTCATTTGGTGACCCCTAGTTCTTATATTATGGGAACAAGTACATAACTTTTCCTTATTCACTTTCTCCACACCACTCATGATTTTATATACCTCTATCATATCCCCTCCTTAGTCTCCTCTTTTCCAAGCTGAAAAGTCCTCACTTCTTCAGTCTCTCCTCATCTGGGACCCGTTCCAAACCCCTAATCATTTTAGTTGCCCCTCTCTGAACCTTTTCCAATACCAGTATATCATTTTTTTGAGATGAGGAGACACACCTGTACGCAATATTCAAGATGTGGGTGTGCCATGGATTTATATAAGGGCAATAAGATATTCTCCATCTTATTCTCTATTCCTTTAATGATTCCTAACATCCTGTTTGCTTTTTTGACTGCCGCTGCACGATGCCTGGACGTATTCAGAGAACTATCCACGATGACTCCAAGATCTCTTTCTTGATTAGCTACAGCTAATTAGCCCCCATCATATTGTATGTATGGTTGGGGTTATTTTTTCCAATGTGCATTACTTTATATTTATCCAAATGTGATGTTGAGCATTTGTTTTAACAGTTATAAAGCCTTCACTTTCTGAATCTCAAGATGTATTGTCATTCAATCATTGTCTGACTCCCCGCTATCATCTGAAGCTCTTCTCAATCTCCTAAAAATGTTAAAAAATGCTTCAAAACAAACATTACCCACCTCAAATTATTAAAAAATAAAAATCACATTCTGATAAGTCTAGTGTTAACCTGTAAGAAAAAAAATCACTTCATAATTTTGGACTTGGTTACTGGAGATTTCTCTCTCCTCCTACAACATACTGCCATTACTGAGATCAGGTGTTTGAGCTGGATCTCCTTCAATATAAACAATTTTTGGGAGGTCTTCAATTTCAGGACTTGCTCCCTTGGTCTACCAGAGCTCAGATTCTCTCTCCCCGCCACCTCCTTCATTAGACCTTTAAGAAGGGTGTGAGCTACAGTTGAGATATTTATGAGTAGTTCCTGGTTTATTCTTAGCTTTTTAAGGTAAGGAACAGGTGACCAGAGCACTAGATTGAATTTTTAAGATAGGAGTACAGCCTTCCAATTCTCTCCATAAAACAGTTTAAGGGAACCATGAAGGAAAACAGAGAGTCTATTTCGAAGTTACAAATGATTTTAGAGTCTTATTTATCTTGCAGCCCAGCTTTATTTCAAGCAATGTATTTAACCTTGTTTATGCCCATTTTCCATAAAAATAATGAAACTGTTAGAAAAAAGTAGTGTCAAAATTTACTTCCCGTCTGCACTATTAATTGAAACCAGGTCCAGTCTATTATTCAACCTTGAAAAGTCACAATAAGGACATTCTATGCAAGAAAAGTAAATCCTTTCATAATTATGTTCCATTCAGCAACCACTGACTTACAAGCCAAGACAGAAGTAAAAAACAATAGCAGGGTCTTTAAGAGTAGCTATTTTATATTAGAATCATTGATTTCACCGCAGCTTCAGTGATCACTAGCTGCTCTCATCAGGAAGCTTTTCAATGCACTCAGCATACAAAGAGACTGACTCATATTTAACCCCTTGACAACACGAGTTAAGAATGGCGTGACTGCAAAATGCATTAGACTTAGCACTTGGAGCATTAATCCAAAGCCTCCAAAATAGGTATTTTTCCTCTATCACTAGGAGCATGAATGAGGTTAATATGCATGGAAGATAAAGACCAAAAGCACTAGACCTATGAAATAAGTGAGATAGGACTGAGGTATCTTAGCAGAGCTTTATGAAGATTTTTGCACAATAAATCTATTCCACAACCCGTCTGCCTCCTCTCCTCCAACTCATGTGACTTGTAATATAAAGACAGGTTTATCAGGACCCAGGAGACCAAACTAATGATCTAAATCAGGATTTCAGATAATATTTTCAAAAGGAAGAGAACAGTGCATTTAACTATTGTACCACTTAGCCAAGAGTTAGAGACATCAACTCATACACAGAGGTAAATAATGTCAGCATATTCCCTAGATTTAACAGCACTGAAATCCTTTTCCTTTCCCCTAACACTATATCAGACTACACATAAAATAGACAAGAGACTTTCATTTTGTCAAGTAGTTATATCATATAGAGGGAGGAATAACCCTGTGAAGGTTACAAAATAGCTTCCAGGGGAGAACTTCAACAGGCATAGAGAGCAGCTAGGCTTTCCTTGGGCTCCTTTGAAAATCCCTGCCTTTATGTGAGATTAAATTGAAGGGAACATGAGAGTTACTTTCTGTCTTTAAATGTGTAGATACCTGGTTGACTATACTGATCTTCGTAAGCATCCAGCCAATAAAACCTAAAGACTTGATCACCATCTTCCCCATTCACTAGTGGCAGGCAACTGGGGTCCACTTGAACTTCTGAGGCAACTAAATCAATTTCACCCTTATCCATTCTGGTCCAACAGGACATATCAGGGAGAAAAGAACTTCTGCAAGTATTGAAAAACAGATGAGTAAGGTTATATGTTTACTACAACCATAACTTTTGAGAAGACATGACTTAAGATCTGTCACAAGAAACCAGCTAACATGCAATACTCCATTACTTCCCCCACAAATATAGCTCTCATTTATCCAGCAGACAGGCATTAATAGTTGCTTTAAACTATTAGACAGACCCCAGATATGCAAGTCTTTACAACATGAGCAACCCCATCAGTTTGCAAGGCTACTTTCAACTGTAAGCTATCTGGGGTGGGACAGAGTCATTACATGTTTCTGTGAAGCATCTTGTACACTTCAAACCATGATTTGACTTGTCATAATTTTCAGTCATGAAACAGTATTTAAAAAGTGCTTCAAAACTCTCCTATAAGAAAAGGACCTGAAAATCAGTACTTTTGCATTTTGAACTTCAATGGCATGACTATTTGCCATGGGAAATTGGCTTCAACTAACATTAATGTTTGGGGCAATTATAAGGTGTTTGGTAATATAAATCTTTAGCGATTCCTGATTTCTATTCATCAGCACCAAGATGTGCAGTCTAAAACTTCCACATTACATCACCAGCTCTTTGCAATTAACCTAAAACATTACCCTGTTTACCCAGACAGGAATTGTCTATCCCCAGAAACATGAAGTATCCCTTTTCTTAAGTAGCCGTCAGCCAGTTTACTCCTTTCAACATGCACGTTTTTAAAGTCCCTACAGTGCAATCACAGAACAATACCTTGAGAAAAAACAAATATGTAAATATCAAGTCCAAATATAATAAAGTCATAAATATAGCTTTTCAGCAAAAAAGGTCTTTTGCAACCACCAATCCTTACAAAAAGGATGCATCTTCCTTCACAGAATCCACTTGCTGTGTCTCTTTCTTTTCTAGTTTCTGTTCTTTCTTCAGGGTCCCGGCAGTCTCTGGTATATCTGCTTCCATAGGTTCATCAAAATCCCCATCCTCAAAATCCATCATGCTCTGATCATTTTCTGTAAGCATTGTAAAAAGAACTAAGGGGTTGAATCATTAATACAAATACACTATATAAATTCTAGTACATATACACACATAGTATATAACATTAATATGAATCACTTTAAGCTGTTTTCACACTCAGCCCCGGTGTTAACTCAAATATTTTACAACATACTACATTGGCTATCTCCGTTGCCAGAATTTTTAAAATACCTTGAATAGCTTTCTCTGCTTTTGCTTTCACCAGTTCTTCGTTTTCTGCAGCTTTTATTGTATATTCAGCACCACTCTCTTTATGGACTGCAACAGGTTTTGTGGTATGCTTAGGATCAGAGGCAGTTGGAGAAAGAACTTCCTTTCTGACAGTGGTGGGAGCTTTCCTTACTATAGGGGTTACTACCTGAAAAAATATTTTAGGCACAAATTAAACTTCAATTTTCCTTAAAGGAGAACTACAGTGTTTAGTTATAAATGAAGATGGCAACAAGGTCTACAGTCAGGGTTTTGCACACTCTTCAACACAACATCAAATTTCATCAAATTTCTCAGCAACAACTCCTCAATTCCATGGCAACATTTATTCTACTGCCATTTCTGTTCTCAAACCTACACCCCCAAAAAAGACAGTTCTATGGGTCATAGTTGAAAATATTAATAGACAGCATTTGTTGATTTTTGGCCATGAGTTTTTTTTGCTGTTCTTCCCAGGCCTCAGCTCAAGAGCAAAGAGGCTGACCTCAGAACCTCTCTCTCCCCATTTGTGCCAGGCAAGAATGTAGCTGGCTGTCAGCTTCAATAGTTTCTCTTTAGCTCCCCAGACAGCCTAGTTTGCCAGCATACATTGGTACAGCCAAGAAGTTAAATTCTTGCTCCCCCAACTCTCTTTTGACTTGTGCCACGGAACAATGCAGGGAGTGCGCACTATACTCCAATTAACTCACAATTGTAAGGGAAGTGGTAGGTATGGTATGGCAGGGCAGGGGAAAAATACAGTTGTGTGCCTAGCTGCAGCAAATTAGTGAAGGTCAGTTTATGTAACCATAGTATCCAAATTCCACGGGGTCCTGATTGAGACGAATAGGACAGGTTACACTCCTCAGACCTAAGAGTTTCAGGTACTCCACAGATGCAGACATAGGACACTGCATCATTTAAGACTGTTTACATTTTGGGGGAACTCACTGAAACCATGAAGGCAAGAACAATTTTCTAATGGAAGATCCGATTCTGGAGCATTATTATGTAGCAAAGGAATAAATTCTGCAGCGACACAATCACAGGATACATGGGGCCCTGCCCATGTTAAGGTAGCCTAAGTAATTTTTCAGTTGTTTATAACTTTGCCAAACTAACAGTTTGGACTGAAGTTTTACAGGCTCTTTCTATCTCCGGCTGACACTTCTCTCTAAAGTTTCAGCAAAGACCATTCATTTCCAACAGCAAGGTTAGGAAAAAAAGAGGTTGTCTTCCTAATGTTGAAATTGATTTCCAATCATTTCACTGAAGAGTTCCAGCCTCCCTATGCTCTGTAGCAGAGATTTAGAAGTTGATAAGGGGGCAGGCCCTGTTTGTTATTCAGTTACATTTAGCAGAGTTATTAGCCTCTCTAAAGTTCCTATTTGCACAACCTCAAAGCATTTAGAGGCTTGCTGCTATGCAAAAAAATCCCTAAATGTTCTCACTGCACTTTTGCATGCTCCCAAACCCTATCTTCTGCCTACAAGCTCCACTCATAGCTAGAGCTTCAGACAGGACATAGGTACAGCTGCAGCTACCTCATCCTACCCCCCTGCCTTTAACCTTGAAAATGGTGTTCTGGGCTGGGAGTCATGAGACCTTCCAACGACTGGTGAATAGTTCTATGCACTTTATTGAGCAAGGCCTCACTAAGCTCATCATTTAGTTCAGATGGGGAAACTGAGGAACAGGAAAATGAAGTATCTTGCTCATTGTCACAGCAGGCCAGGGTCTCAGCCACAAATAGAACCCTGGTCTCCCAAATCCCAGTCTAATGCTCTATCTAAGGCTCCCCTGCCAGCCACTAAATAGTGCAGGTCTGTGCAGCTGATCTATTGTAAACCAAAATAAACTATTGTAAACTAAAATAAAGTTTAAAAATGTTAGTATTTATTATCTATTTCTTTTTACCTCATCTACCCCAGCTGCCCAATTATTCTTCCCATCTTTAAGAAGATTTCCTTTGAACAAAGTTGCCTGTTCTCTTTCTTACTCTCCAAAATCCTAGACTGTTACCTTCTTCAACCTCATCCTCTCTTATTCAGCTTCTGCACTCTCCTGAAGTCACCTTCACTAAGGTACTAATGACTCCTCCTACTTCAACCAAATAGACACGTCTCTATACTTATGTTTCCAGATCTGCATATTGAAATTGAAAACGTTAGTCATTACCTGCTCACTTCCACTTAGTTTCCGAGACTGTCTTCCTGGTTCTCATTCTATCTTGTGGACAGCTCTTAAAAACCTGCAATTGCTCCTTCTAGGACAGGGGTTCTCAAACTCGGGGTGGTGACCCCTCAGAGGGCAGTGAGGTTATTACATGGGGGGTGGGGGGAGCCAGTAGCAGTCAAGCTCCACCTCCAAACCCCACTTCACCTCTGGCATTTACAATAGCATTAAAAAAATTATTTAGGTGTTTTTAATTTGTATGGGGAGGTGGGGTCGCACTCAGAGGCTTGCTGTGTAAAAGAGGTCACCAATACATAAGTTTGAGAACCGCTGTTATAGGACCATCAGACCAGTGATGCAGCTAGTCCAGCATTCTGACAAACGACAGTATCATATGCTTCAGAGGAAAACAGTAGCAAGGACAGTTATGGAAGAGCATGCCTGATGGCTAAGTTTCTTCCTAACCTATGCCAGCTAGTAGTTGACTAACACCCCCGAAGCATCAGGGTTTAGATCCTCATTTAGATATATGGGTAATTTTTTAATCCTATTAAATTTAGACTCAATCTCTCATGACAAATCCACAAGTCAATTATTTATGGTGTAAGAGTATGTTTCAGTTTTTAATTTGATTTTCAATTGCACTGTCGTTCTTGTATTTTAATGGCAAACAGGATTTATCTCCTCTATACCATTTGTATCCTTCAACTGTATCCCTCACTAAACTATCCCAGTATGCTACATCTCTTTCCATGCCCAAGAAGTCTATGCCCATGAACATTTATCAGCCATCTCCAAATCCCTTTGACCCTCTTCCCTGCTGTTGTTCCTTGGTTTCTCTTTTCTTGGCCCTTTTTTCCCCCCTTCAGTGATCTTATCTACTCCCACTGTTTCATCTACTTCTAGTACACAAGATGATTTTCAAGTTCCAGTGGCTCCCTCTCTACCCAGGCTTGTATCTTTTTGCCTGACATCTTTTGGATGCCCAGCTGCTATTTCGAACTCCCCTCCTCAAATATTAACTTCTCAGCTTTCCTGCTTCTGTGTCTCTTCAACAACAATTCCATTATCCATCCCACTTCCAGGTTCTGAGCCACGCTCTCTGACTCCTCTCTCCGCCTTGCAGCTCTCACTAAGTCTTTTCACATAAAAATTATGTCCTCACCTCATTGTCTCCACTGCTAAAACCACTGCCCATATATAAAGGTTTTTGACATAGCAATAGCCTACCCTCCAGTCTCCCTGCTTCTTAGCAGTGAGTCTCTCCAAAAAAGCTGCTGCTAGTCATCTTTCATGCCTCCTCTCAAACCATTCCACCTCTATTAGAAGACTTCCTCTGGTTCCCCACCTTCTGCAAAACCAAAGGGCCGTATACGCACCCACATTCCTAAATAATACTTCCCCTATTTACATCTTTCCATTTTCTACTTTCTTTACAAGCTCTTTCCAATCTTTCTGCCTTATCTCCTTTCCCACCTCACTTCATGCCTATTTCATTCCGCCCCCATCTGTCAAGCATCCTTTCCTCCACATTCATTTAAAAATTCAATCTCTCTTAATAAACCGCTTAATATCCTTTTGTCATATCTTCTTTAGATAAGCTTTTTAGTGCATATGAAGTATCTATAGGTAAAGTGTCATGTAACTCTAAAATACTGTATGAATGGTTTAGTGATAACTGAAGCTACAGTATGTACTCACTCAACTACAAAGATAGTCAGAGGCAAAAATGTATTTTCATCTCTGTATTAGAGTACCAAAAAGGAAATTACAGACCTTCTGTTTTTACTAAGGAAGCCAATAATAAAACAGAAGCTTACTTATTCAAAACATAAGTTAGTCATAAGCAAAAAAAAAAACAAAAAAAAAAAAAAAAAAAACCAATTTGGTCTACAACTTTACCGTATGGGCCTGTGAATGTACAGAGAAAGGATTCAGTGAAGCTCCAACAGGTCTTTTCTTTTTTAGCTTTACAACTGGAGGTGGAGTTATCTGAACGGTCTAAAAAGGAGGAGGGAAAATATGAGAATGGCCCTGCATTAGTAGAATTTGACAGAGAAGGAAAAAGCCACCCAATTTTTCTCTTCTCCCTCTAACCCTGCATGCATGCTGCATCAGCTACTACAGAAGTATCAGAGTCCCAACAAAAAGTGACACTATGAAGTGTCTTCACTTAGGGAATTTGAGGAAACACTCGCAAGGCAGTGAGAAATCCTTCCACACTAACTAAGCAACCTTTTTCCCCCCCAATTTACTTAAAATGACAAGGCCACAAGGATTCTAATAAGGTTTTGGGTTTGAGTGTTAACATTGTGAAAAAATTAACTTAAAAAAAAAAAATCAATCATTAAAAGCTGCCACACAGCTTGCTCCTAAACTAGAGGAGAATGCAAAACAATGGCTAAGAGGGTCTAGAACAGCCAAAGCAGCAGTGGGAGTATTATGCCAACTGATAATATATTATACAAACTCCTGGTGTGAAAAGAAAGTCAATAAAAATTTTAGATCATAAGTCACAGGACAGGGACCATCATTTTATACAGCATCAAGCACACTGCTGGCATTTAAATAAAAGGAGTCTTGATGACACAAATCTTTGATGATGTTTGGAGATCCACAAGAGCTAGAGAAATTTAGTTAAAGATGTGTGGATGCAATGGAAAGTTTTTCAAATGCTTCCCATCCCTCACCATAGATTTTTTTTAGACTACGGCTAATATGAAGTATGACAAAAAATGTTAAAAATTCAGCTATGGCCGAGAGTCATAAGTTTAACATGTTGGCTTTACAAACTGTTTCAGTAAACAACAGTTAAGGAGAATGTGTTATTTAGGAAGATTTGTAGTTGGTTTTCAGCACTGGCATACTAGTGGACAAGCAATTTTAAGATGCACATTTATGCCCGTAAATGCAGAAAGAGACAATGCCATTTAGAACATGAGGAGAAGTGTATTACTGAACTCCAAAGCTTCATTAACTAGTCAACTATTCCACCACAACAGACTGCGTGCTTAAGTGAAAAATATGATGAAAGTATTTGGTATAAAAATGTTTTTCTCACTTACCCTCCACAAAGTCTGGTATTTCACATACGCCTTGCAACAGCAGACAATATCAGGATAGCATAAAGCATTTCCTGAACTATTTAGATGTTTGTGACGTTAGTAACAGTTAATAGGGTGACATATCCATAAAGTTAGGTATCAGATACCATGAGGATGAGCATCAAATATTTATATTAAAACTAAGTGAGGGACATAGTAATGCTCTAATTTTTTTTTAAATATATTTGCAATTTTCATTTGTATTAATGATGTGTTATGTTCAGTAACCCCAAAGGACATTATGACACATGCTGTTGAAAGTGTTAGTTTTGTACTTTTAAGGAAGTCTGCTAATACAGTAATGAGCCCTGTCATGCTGATTAACTCAAGTCATTGCTTTACCTGACTTTTTGTGTACCTGAAGATGACTCATGGGACAAAGACTGTCACAGCCAAGAGTTGGGAATGACTTCACTAAAAATAATAAAATCTTAGCTGGTCCATTTAAAAAAAAAAAAAAAAAAAAAGCTTCTTACAAATGTCTAACAACTGGATGAATTGCATCACTGATTAGGGGGTTCAGTACATTATACTCCTCAGAATTCAACTACTTACCTCAGCATTCAGATCTTGCAGAATATCCCCGAGCAAGTCATCCTTGGACAAGTCTACAGTTTTCTGTAAAAATATCAGACGGCTGTATTAGCTATATAAACTTAATTATATGCATTTAACTGAACTGAAAGACTCGGTCAGTACAGAATAAGGAGGTTCCACATCCCCTGGGCCAGATTTTCAAGAGTGACCAGCACCCAGGAACTCCCAATGGGAGATTGTAGAAGTCTGGCTTGTGTGTCAATTGATTAAAAAAAGTCAAACAGCAGTAACCAAAACATTTGTCACTTTGAGTAAAGAAAATAAAGTTACAAGTCTAACTGAACATAGGACATTTAAACTGAAATATAAAAATAAACTTACATCTGTATTTTTCTTCCCAGCACTAGCCATAAACATAGACTTGATAGTGTTTGGCTTTGACACCACAGACTTCTTCACATTCTTTTTGTCATTTGTGGATGTTTTGTCACCTTTTCCTACTGGAGCAAGAGAGAGTAGTGATTTCTCAAATAATTAAAAGGATCCAGTTATCAGTGGGGGCTGGACAGTTGATGAAATTGGTTAAGAGATCATCATTAACCTTTAGGCTACTCTCTCATATCAAGTGTAAGTTGGCAGTTCATGCAAGGCATTACCATCTCATAGCTGTTCAGAATTACATTACAAAAGGCTATCACCAGAGTTTGTAGCCTTCTTGGAAGTATCACAGAGGCTAATGACTGAACCACCTCTCTCAAACTAAAATGTGGTCACTCCAGAGCAGTGGTTCTCAACCTGCGGGCCTATCAGCACAGAAACACAGCCCATGTGACATCCTCAGGGCCATACAGGTAGTATTGGATGCGACCCAGATAACTCACTATGTGCCACATAGGTGGCCCATAACAGTAAACAGGCTGAGGACCACTGCTCCAGAGTATGGTACGGGAGAGTATTTGCATAGAGGAAAGATGGTCCAGTAATTAGTTAGCAAGCCTAGGACTATGGAGACAAGGTCAGATTCTTTGTGTTGCCAATGACTTCCTATGTGACCTTAGTCAAGTTACCTAGAGTGTCTAGTTCATTAGTGCACATCGTCAGGGTCCACATGGACAGCTAGTGTGGGATAGATTCATACCCCAGCTTGCTGTAAACTACATGTTTGTGTATACCTGCCCTCAGGGAGCTGTGCAGTAGCTTCCCTTGCCCCTGTACATATCCTGCAGATAAACAGATGACTTCTGTCCTCAAGGTTATTAACTGGTAGCTTTCACAAGAACAAAAAGAGATTCAGTCAAGCTTTTAAAACACAAAGAAACCACTAAAGAACATAAGAATGGCCATACTGGGTCAGACAAAAGGTCTATCTAGCCTAGTATCCTGTCTTCCGACAGTGGCCAATGCCAGATGCCCCAGAGAGAATGAAAAGATCAGGTAATCAAGTGATCCATCCCCTGTCGCCTATTCCCAGCTTCTGGCAAACAGAGGCTAGGGTCACCATCCCTGCCCATCCTGGCTAATGCTGGTTGATGGACCTATACTCCATGAACTTAGCTAGTTCTTTTTTGAACCCTGTTATAGTCTTGGCCTTCACAACATCCTCTGGCAAAGAGCTCCACAGGTTGACTGTGCATTGTGTGGAAAAATACTTCCTTTTGTTTGTTTTAAACCTGCTGCCTATTCTGAAATCCTGTCTGATCTCACCAGTTCATCAAGAGTAACCCAGTGCTAAGACAGAAAGCCTCTATGGTAAACGCAGTTGCTATAAGAAACTATGTTTACACTTCAGTAAGAGGCACTCTTTCCTGGTAGTCAGTACTGAGCCCAAAATAATGTTAGGGGCACTATGCTATTGAAAGTGCAATCTTTTATGAGTTGTAAGAGATTCTGATCATTTGTTGCCAATGGAGATCCTACGGCATTTTTTACAAGAGTGCAGATATTAAGCTTTGGGTAATTACATCCTACACATTCCATCTGAAGATGCTAGAGCAGCAAAATGACATTACACAATTGCAACATTTCACCTCTCTATTGGAGAAAGGGATCCTTGTATATCATTTGTAAATCTCTTTAGATTGTCCACGATGGGACTAGCAGTATAAATTAGATTTACTGTATATTCATGAATACATAATCACAGGCTTAAGCATGCAAGTTACATATGGAAATTTCTAAAGCCCCAACCTCTTTAAAAGCAGCCAAGAGTTCTGTGGCACCTTATTGGCCACCCTGGGCCAATGGGGGTGCTGGGAAGTGGCGATCAGCACATCACTCGGCCCGTGCCGCTTCCCACCGCCCCCGTTGGCCTGGAGTGGCGAACCGTGGACATTGGGAGCTGTGACTGGCCAAACCTGCAGACGCAGCAGGTAAACAAACCGGCCCGCCAGGGTACTTATCCTGGCGGACTGCTTGCCAAAGTTTGCCAATCCTTGTTCTGGACCAGTGCAAATAAGAAAGCCAGGGACAAAGAATTCTTGATTAAAAAAATGTATAGAGTTTTCCCCAACATAACAGGATGGTATTTTGTACTTGAAGAACCCACATATATTCCCTAGCAGAGCTTTCCAGGGATCAAGAGATGAATCCATGGTGAAGTACACTATGGACATCACAATATAAGTACAGTCTGTATGCAACAAATTACATAGTATTATGATCAGCTCTATGAGAACTCCGACAACAGACAGGGAGCAGTAGGAATGGCACAGCCATCTCAACTAGGAGTAATTAAAGACCTAAAGAAGCTGGTGCTCCCAAGATTAGCAGGGCAGAAGGAAAGAAGAATCTGTTGAGTAGCAGGACATAATGTAGTATAACTCAGTGTACACACGTAATAGAAACTTAGTCAACTATTAAGGATACAGCTAAAACCCAAGCACTGTAAAGTTCTTTTACACATACAAACCTGTAGTATCAACATTAACCTTTATTAGCTAAACTGCCAATGGTGAACCAACATAGATCACAGCTGACTACTGAAATGAACAGCTTTACTGACAAAGATAGTATGAATACACAATTAAAGTGGTGGTGGTGGCGGTATTTACTATTAGCATTATGTTCATTTGTACTACACAAATGAAAACTCTTTAGAAAGCACACAATCTAGGTTTAGGAAAACAAGATAAATACTGAAGGAAAAAAAAAAAAAGGATAAGTTTAGTCTTGAGAAAAGAAGACTCGGGAGGACTCAATAACAGTCTTCAAATATGTTAAAGACTGTTATAAAGAGGACTGTGATCAATTGTTCTCCGTGTCTATTGAAGGCAGGACAAGAACTAATAGGTTTAATCTGTAGCGAGAGAGATTTAGGTTAGATATGAGCAAAAACTTTCTAAATATAAAGCACAGTTAAGTACTGGAACAGGCTTCCAAAGGAGGCGGTGGAATTCCCTTCGTTGCAGGTTTTTAAAACAGATTTTTTTAGATGGTCTAGGCATACCTGGTCCTGTCTCAGTGCAGGGGACTGACCTAGAAGACTGCCCACAGTTCCTTTCATCCCTACATTTCTATGATTCTATAATATCTTTCATGTTCAAATATTATGATTCAATTCCATACTATAGACAAGGCAATGGATGTTATGCCTGCCCTGAGGTGACAGGGCCCGAGACATAGGATTCGCTGTGGCCACAGGTAATACTAAATTATCCTAGAAAACAAAAGATGTTTGAAGGGGAACAAGAGATTTCCCAGATGCAGGTTGAAAGAAGCAAACAGGAGCCTACGAGAGCCTTAAAGGGGAAGGGGTGGTAAAGACCCTGGTGTCCAGGGGAGGGGGCTAGTAGTTATGCGAGTGTGATTTCCCTGGCTGTTGCTCATCCTAAACTCTGATAATCAACATCTCACACCATCACCAAGAATAAACAGAGGCTCTGCAGGCCAAACACTGGTTTCAGACACATTTATGCAACCTCAGTCACATCCAGTATCAATGACACCTGTACAAGTTGTCCTTCACCGGAAGTTATGCTCATTACCCATTTCCCTTGGATGAAGTCAAGAGAAGTACCCAATTTTATACACTTTTTTAAAAAAGCAGCCAGAGAAACTTTCAAGAGTTCAATTCATTTACCTTTCTTCTTGGAACCAAGGACATCATCTTCTAGATCTTCATCAAAGATCTCCCTTCCATCTTCTACATAACCTATCCCATCTGTACAAGAAGAAGGTTAAAATAAACTTTAAGTGACCCTTTGCAAATTTAGAAACATAACCTCCTTCGTTAAGGGGCTTCCTCTGTTTAACAAGCTCTTGATTTTTCATTACTTTATAAATCTATATATTTTGAGTACGAAAGTAAACTAAAAAACAAACCAAGTTATAATGGGGTTTGGCTCAAAGTAATTACTTCAGTACATGAACAGCTAAAAATATATCTGTAGTTTGCATTAGGGAACCATTTTTAAACAGAACAAAGTCACTGTATCTGCAGTCAATGTAAAATATTTGAATCACTGATCTTGAATGCGATATTATAAATTCAACAATGCTTAGGCATAAAGAGTCAGATTTTTAAAGCTATTTATGTGTTGCGGCACTCAGCAACACAATGCCTAACTGATTTAGGACTCTGATTTTTGCTTTTAAAAGAGATTTAGGCACTTAGTCTCCTAAGAACTCCTAAATCAGTTAGGCATTGTGATGTTGAGTGCCGCAACACCTAAATTGCTTTAAAAAGCTAGGTCAAAAGTCTTGGTGTAGAAGCTCATTTTTTTTTGTCTGTATTATAACTGATAATCTAGAGAGGGCACTGAGGCATTTACATTTTGAGGCAAGGTCTTCATGAAACCTGATGGAGTTAAGATAATTTCAGGGTGATTTTTATTATTTTTTTTTAAAATGCATACAAAAGATATTAGAACTTGTAAGCCATTCAAGCAGTGGCTTGGAAATATATGCAAGAATACACACACGTATTTTATGCTTCTACTCACTATATAAAGGGAGCCCCCATAAATGAATCTTACACACCATCATCTACAATCCAATCATCATCCTGGCGTTCCCTGACCATCTTGGAGTATTGTTCTTCATCAACTTCTTCATAAACACTTGTGAACTCCTCAACCTGCAAGCAAGGCATATTTAGAATTAGCAAGTTGTCAAGCTATCATATTTAGATAGTCATATTAATTCACATTAGAATTATTCTCAAACTATCATATTTTTAATAAAGCAGCTTTATCAAGGACTCAGACTAGATTGGATTTTTCTTCTCTAATCACACCAGGGTGAACTGTTCAGAAATAGCAAGTGCAAGTCTTCCTTCAGTTTGAGGTGTTTTGTTTTTGCTTTTTAGTATTGTGACACTATGTACTTCAAAACAGCACCCTGAAGCCCCCATATTCACCTCATCATAGAATTACGATCTATTTCATACAAGGAATACCATGTAAGACAGGAGTAGGCAACCTATGGCATGTGTGCCAAAGGCAGCACACGAGCTGATTTTCAGTGGCACTCACACTGCCCAGGGGGCTCTGCATTTTAATTTAAATTTAAATGAAGCTTCTTAAATATTTTAAAAAACATTTAGTTTATATACACAACACTAGTTTAGTTATCTATTATAGACTTATAGAAAGAGACCTTCTAAAAACGTTAAAATGTATTACCGGCAGGCGAAACCTTAAATTAGAATGAATAAATGAAGACTCGGCACACCACTTCTGAAAGGTTGCCAACCCCTGATGTAAAATATCATATATGAAAGGTCATGATTTGCTGAAACAAATTGTTCTGTCAAAATATGTATATTGTTAGTGTGTATGAAGTTACGAGATTTTGCTGCATGGTTGTTACTGAAATATGTTGCAAGTTTCAGGGTCATCCACTGCCTGACAACTAAGGGGGTGATCCACTCCCAGGTGGGTGTTAAATGACCATTACTCAGCAGGGGAGTTGTAAACAAGGAATTTACAATGCTGTAAGAGAGCTGTGCAAGCATCACACAATGGGAGATTGCTCAATTCTGTGACTCAGCAAAGCCCACCAGGATATGTCTGGGCTAGTGTTTTCCAGGCACATGGACTTAGGATATAAACTAGGGGACAGAGGCATCATGCTTTTACCTTTTGCCTCCCCCACCTACACCGGAAGCAACAAGAACACTGGGAAGACAAACACTTAACCTGAGGAGACTCATCCTAGGCTTAAAGGGGAAGCCTGTGTATTAAGCACTAACCTACCTGCAACATCCAGTGGAGTGAGAAAAACTGATTATTAGACTAGGCAGTATTTAGATCAAAGTTCAAGATTTAGGGTCTCTCTACATTGGCACTTTTGTCAGCAAAACTTTTGTCAGTCGGGGTGTGAAAAAACCCACATCTGACCAACACAAGTTTCATGGACAAAAGCGCCAGTGTAGACAACACTATGCTGGCGGGATATACTCTCCCACTAAGATAGCGACTACTACCCGTTGGGGGTGGTTTAAATTATGCCAGTGAGAGAATAGATTATACGTGGCAGGTACCTGCCACGTATAATCTATCTTTCTGTAGTTAAAAAATCTATTTTATAATTATACCTAAAACAGTGTGTTTTGGTGAAAGGGCTTGGGAAATCTCATCTCAGTTTACAAAGGCTAGTGTGTGTCCTCACCACATCAAGGGAGGGGCTGACTAGGTAATGAACTTACACTGGCCAGGCTTTTGATCAGGGTAAGACAGCACAGTTCTGGGATGCAAGGCTGGGGGCTTGGGAGATTTGCTGGTGCCTTTCTCTGAGTGATTCGAGAGTGGCTATGGGAGCATTCATGCGACCTAGCTGGAAGTGGGGCACCACATGCTGTTATACTGAGTGATAACAGCGCCTGGAGGGGTGGTGCGGATTGCTCCTAGCAAAGCATTATAAGAGATGCCCCTTAACTTCCCAACCTGGGCTGAAAGCCCAGTTCCAGATTGTATCCTGGGGATCCCGTCACAAATAGAGCCCTGCGCAAATACACAAATGCATTTGATCCACTATCTGCAAAAATTGTCTGCAGATATCCGCAGATTTGCAAGGCTCTACACTGGGGGCTGGGCTGAGGCTCCGAGGCATTCCCCCCTGCCAGAGCCTGGTTAGGGAGAGCCACGGGGACAGCTGTGGGAGCCCACACAGAGTCACAGACCCTCCACCTGCCCGTGGTCAGGCAGGGAGCCTAGGGGCAGGGAATCCACACCGCAGGCAGGTAGAGGGTCCGCCGCAGCTCTCCACAGCTGCCTGCCCGGCTCTTACTGTGGCCAGGCTGCGGCTCCAAGCCACCCCACTCCCCAGCCAGAGCTGGGTCAGGGACAGCCACATGGGCAGCTGTGGGGAGCTGCGGCGGACCCTCCATGTTCACTGAGGGAGTGGCTCTAGCAGCCCCCAACCAGAGTCCCTCTCCCACCGGGGAAGGTGGAGGGACCGAGGCTCCCCACAGCTGCCAGCACGGCTCTCCCTGACTCGGCTCTGGCCTGGAGTGACGGACGAGGGGGTACAGGGACACATGGCTTGGAGCCGCAGCCCAGCCATGACGAGAGCTGGGCGGGCAGCTGTGAGGAGCCCCGGCGGACCCTCCACCTGGCCTGAGCGTGGGGCCCAAGCAGCTCCCCACCCATGGCAGGTGGAGGATCTGTGCCACAGTTCCTCAGAGCTGCCCGCCTGGCTCTTACCGTCAGAGCCCTGCACGGCTACAAAATTTGTATCCAAATATAAAGCAGATACCTGTGGATTAGCATGGCTCTAGTCACAAGTATTAACTGATCCAATGGGGAAAATGTTGTTAAAATTAAAATGTTATCACGTGATGCTGAAACTCCAGTTCCCCATGGCAGTAAATACATTTGTCAACTGACTTTTTTACTGTTAGTCTCGTATAAGCAGGGTATCTGCTTTTCTTAAAGAAATGGATTCCTGGTAAAGAAGAGCTATAATGATTGGGTTTCTTTTCTCAAACACAAAGATGAGATATGAGAGTGTGGGACCTGTTGGTGTCAGCTGACAGACGGCATAAAGGTGCATAAGAGTTACAGAGACCCCAAGTCTGGTCTCTAGAACAGAGTGGGCAAACTATGGCCCATGGGACCTTACTGGCTGGCCCTTGAGCTCCCAGCCTGGGATGCTAGCCCCCAGCCCTTCCCCTGCTGTCCCCCTTCCCCTGAAGCCTCAGCTCATTGTGCCGCCAGCGCAATGCTGTGGGCGGCAGGGCTGTGAGCTCTTGCCAGGCAGCACAGCTACAGAGCTGCAGCCTGACCCAATGCTCTGTGCTGCATGGTGGCGTAGCTGGCTCCAGCCAGACGGCATGGCTGCCTGTCCCAGTGCTCTGGGAGGTATGGGTTTAGCACCGCCAGCCACCAGTGCTCCAGGCAGCACAGTAAGGGGGCAGGGAGTGGGGGGGCAGAGGGGTTGGATAGAGGTCAAGGGAGTTCAGGGGAGGGTCTTTGGTGTGGAGGGGTGGATAGGGGTCAGGGTGGTCAGAGGGTGGGGGGCAGAGGGGTTGGATAGAGGGCAAGGGAGTTCAGGGGAGGGTCTTTGGTGTGGAGGGGTGGATAGGGGTCAGGGCGGTCAGAGGTTGAATGGGGGCAGGGGTCCAGGAGGGCAGTCAGGAAGGAGAGGGGGCGTTGGATGGGGCAGCGGGGGGCAGTCGCAGCAGGGGTTCCAGGGGTGGTCAGGGGACATGCGGGCTGGATGGCTAGGGGTCCCCAGGGGGCCAACAGGGAGCGAGAAGCGGGGGGGGGGTCAGATGTCAGCGGGCTGGGCCATACGTGGCTGTTTGGGGAGGAGACTATATGTCTGTCTATACATAAAGTGAGTATTGTACCCTTCACAGTGAATGCCTATTTACAGTATAAGCAAAACGCTAATCAAGTCAAGAGATTGTGAAGTCTCCAAGGGAGATTTTCTATAAGAAAAAGCAAGCAGAAGGGGGTACCCTGTTGACAAGTGAAGACAATGGATCTTTGGAATTATATGTGGAAGTGTAGAAGTATTACCAGGTATCCTACATAAAGGGGAGCTGCTTTGTCTTATGACCAGAGGATCACAGCCAGTCTGGTTGTTTAAAGCCGAGACACACACTTTGGATGAGTTAACCTTTAGGAAACAGAAGAATGTCTTGTTAAGTTTAGGCTCTAGGGAAAGAGTATTATGATTTTATTTTACATGTAATCCTTTGTTTCTATTAATTCTGCTTGCTTCTTTTCTAATCTCTATTCTCTGTTAAATAAAAACTGTGATATGGTTATAGTGAAAACAAGCATAAGTGCTGTAAATTGAGTGGAGAGAGGATTCTGAGGCGTACTGTTTCTTTGAGAATAGAGGATCTGTCAATTCTGTGAGCATGCAGTGGAACTGGATCTGAATACTCCAAGGAGGTGTTCGGGAACCTCAGGGGCCAGAGTGCACCTACTGCTTGTCTCCAAAGGGACAGCAGAGCCTGCGTGGGCTAAGAGGAGAGTGCATATGTTTCCTGAGGCAGGTAGAGTCTGGGACCTGACCCTTGCAGGTACAGACAAGGCTTCCTCATGTTAAGGGCAGGTGGTAGTGAGGTGCCTCACAATCTTGGGCACTCCAGGGAAGCATCACAGTACCTCATCAAGGGACCTCTTGGTGCCAACTGGCAGAGGGAACAGGCGTATCTAAGGGTTACTGGGATCCCCAAGGTCTAGTATCTTCATACGAGCTTGCCAAAGGGTGTCATGTAAGATCTTCACGTAAAGCCTGTGTCACACTGTTCATCATCATTGTGAAATGTATGTACAGAAAATACGTAAGGAGGTAGGTGTACATATATAGTGAAAATTATTGTTAGGGGCTATGAAGAGATGTTTATGTTCCTTGCTATATGTAACTGAACACTGTAGGGATCACAATGGATGCCCATTTACAGTCTGAGCCGAATGCTAATGAAGAGATTTGAAGGTTTTACAAAGAGGAAATTTACAAGAAAAAATAAATCAGCAGGAGGGAGTCCTATTTACATGTGAAGACAACAGATTTCTGGACTATAACTGTAGAGACTGGGACACACTCTGCATCCTTCACCTAGAAAGCAAACACATTGTCAACTTACTTCTGTTTTGTTTTTTTTTACATCAGTCAGGGTTGGCTGACAAGCAATGGAAAGACTCTGTGGGCTAAGCTTTATTAGCCAAGGGGGTGCCCAGTGAAGTAAGTCTAGATTCCAGAATGCATTTATGACTTTAGATAGAGAGATAGATCCCTTCTTCCTGTTTTTACCACACACATATCTAAGTGCTATGCATGTTGTTTCTTTGGGAATATAACATCTGTGGGACAGTCTCAGAATTCCCAGATCAGGGGCCAGGTAGTGCAGTGGGAGACTCGACGTTGGAGTCTGCCTACCCTTAACCTGTTAAGAAACAGTTGGACTGGCAAAGGCCTGGAGGGCAGTGCTCGTGGAGCTGGGGAACTGACCAACAGCAGGAACATACAAGGCTTTCTCAGCTAAGGGAATTGATAGTGAGGTGCCTCACAACCACAAATACCACCAGGATGCTTCACAACATATATTAACTGCAATGTAAGCTTTGCAAACACTTTAATTTAACAAAAAGTTATGAGTGAGAGGGGGTCTACACTGCCAACTTGCATCAGCACAGCTACATTGCTGTAGCTCGTCTGGTTTCCCGTTGGCTTAATAACTCCACCTCTACAAGAGGCAGTAGCCATGTCGGTGGGAGAAGTTCTCCAGCCAACAACATAACCCCTCCCCATGTAGAGAGCAGTAAAAAAAAAAAAAAATCGATATAACTATGTCACTCTGAGGTGTGTATTTTTCACACCCTTGAGCGACTGTTATATTGAAATGAGTGTGTAGCGTTGACCTGGCCTGAGAAACACAAGGCAATGTTAAGCTGAACATGCCTCAAGTGGTCTGATTATTCCATACCTCTGTCCACATCCAAGTGGGTGAAAAAAAGGCTATTTGATGTTGCATATCTGGTTAGTTACTATGTCATTTTACCACACTTCGTAGTAGTTTAATATTTCAGTATAAATTGACTTTTCCTTTCCTTCCAAGAAGCAGTGCCATAACATTACCATATTGGATTGCATAATACTTTGAAAGTCATAAGTTACATTGTTTCATAGTCCACTATTTAACTGATACATGCTCAAGTCCTGAAGGCAAGTCTTTCACTACAGAATAATTGTCAAGGCAGATCAAACTTTATGCTTAATCAATAACCCATTTTAATAACTGAAAATTAAATGTTGCTCACCAATTTCTTTAATTTCCAATGACAAAAGACAGAGAAGTAGCAAATACAGAAATAACTACTGTCTCATGAAAAATTTTACTAATAAAACACCTTTCAGGCCAGTTTGTCTTGGGCAAATACTGTTTTCCTAATGTTTCCCATAATTTCTAGAAGCGAGTAATCAGCTTTATACAGGTTAGGACAAAGATCAATATTCCCAAACTCAATTTAGGTTTTTATACAGAAAGTCTAAGCAAGAGAAAAGATTGAACTATTTACCTCATATTTTACTTTTTCACCCGCCTTGGCCTTTTTCAAGAGTTCTAGAGCTTCTTGGTGTCCTTTTTTAGATTTTTTCTCACGCCGAGAACGTGACAGTGCAAAACTGCCAGAGTCTGATGTAGCTGAAATCAATATTAAAAACATCAGAAGTACAATTCAACTATGCATTGTTCTTGTTTTTGAACATTCAATCCACAGTAACTGTTTAATATTAGTTTTAGAGAAACAATGGCTCCACTGTTGATTACTCCTGAAAAACATGGGCGCAGCATCCAATAGGCAGGGGAAGACTGAGCTTGCCCAAACAGCTCTGCATGGCCTCGCCCACACACCATCCACAGGCCTTCCCCCATCTTGCTACTAGTTGACCCCAGCCCAAGTAGGCTGCTCCTCTTCCAGAAAGAGAAGCCGGCTGGGGCTGGAGCTAGGGTGGCTGGGACTGAGTAGTTGGGGCTGTCCAGTGCAGGGGGGCGGGGGGGCCTGGCACTGGGGCTGTGCTGCCAGCACTCCAGCACTGTGGTGGGGCCGCATGCCTCCTGCCACTCTGAAGGGGGCAGGGAGGGCTGTGCGCCGCCTGGCATTGTGAAGGGCCCTGGACAGCGGGCCGCCACTTCCTGCAGTTCCCTTTGGCTTGGAAGAGAGAACTGTGGCCACTGGGAGCCGCGGGCAGCCATGCCTGTACACAGTCAATGTAAACCAGAGACTGGCATCCTTTGGCACGTGGTCCGCCAGGGTAAGCCCTCTGGTGGGCCAGGCTGATTTGTTTACCTGGCGCATCCACAGGTTCAGCCAATCGCAGCTCCCACTGGCTGCAGTTTGCCACTCCAGGCCAATGGGGGCTGCAGGAAGCAGCACCAGCCGAGGGATGTGCTGACCACCACGAGATGTGCTGGTTGCCGCTTCCCGCCACCCCCATTGGCCTGGATAAGCGAATCAGAGCCAGTGGGAGCCGCAATTGGCCAAACCTGCAGACGCAGCAGATAAACAAACCGGCCCGGCTCGCCAGGGTGCTTACCCTCGCAGGCCGCAAAACTGAGGATCTGGGCGGCATATGGGCATACCTTTGCGAACATTGCCCTGGGCTGACCACCATTTTAAGGAGTTGAACACTTCTGTTGAGACCCTTACGTGATCCTTCATGTGTTCCAAGTGGTCCTGTACCTTTATGATGAAGCTCTGAAGGCACCTGATGCATGATTGTACCCAGTGAGTGATCACTATGCACAATATGAAGAGGCCTAGTAGTTGAAGGCCCAATGCTATAGCAGGCCTCTTGCAGCTCCCAAACAACACAAAGACGTCCTGAATCTTCTTGAACCTTCCTAGTGATGGTTAGATCCTTGCAATCAGGGTATCTATGTCCACTCCTAAGTGGGTTATTTTTTTTAACATTGATAAAGCCGGGTGTTTACAGGATACTCAGTGTCAGCGATGTGGCTCTGTGTGCTGTTTCCAGGGATGGTGTTCTGATCAAGTGTCGTCCAAGAAGGGACACAGGTGGATAGCCTGACTCAGACTGCAGGGTATCATTACTGCCAACATCTTTGTAAACACCCTGAGAGCAGAGGACAAGCTGTAGATCATCCAGTACGGATGTTACTTCTCGCCATAAGCAAACCTTAGGAACTTGTGATGGCAAGGTCTGACAGAATTGTGGAGGTATGTGTAGTGAGGCAGGGTGGCCTCCTTCTGGATTGCAGAGCAAGGGACCACTGCACTCCCTGGTGGGCAGAACTGAACTCACCCCACTCGCCTCGCCAGAAGCGGCAGGATGGGACAGGAAGTGTAAAGGAAGGACTCTGCAGCTCAGGGAAGCAGGAGACAGGAAAGGAGATGGACACCTCTATTCTGCTGCAGCACCCAGTAGATGAATCTACACTCTGTAGCACCATGCCCCCAGAGGAGGCAGACCCAGAAAGAGAGTTGCCAGGACTGTCATCTGCCATGTACCCAGAGGAGCCAGAGAACTGGGGATTCCAGAAATACCACACCCCGGGGAGGTAGGAAGTAGTCCGGGGCAGCCAACAACTGTCTGGCTACGTTGCTGACTGTTTCTAGGTCAGCATGTTGCGGTTGGATCCCCGCTCGCCAGTGGCGGACCACTCCAACACTGCTGGCGCCCTGGGCTGGGTTATGGTGGAGTCGAGCAGGCCTGCGTCCCTCAACCCCTGCCACGCCACACCTGAGGTGGCAGACTCCCCACCATGAAGGACTATGTATGTCTATTGTCCATCAAGCCAGGACACTAGACTTGGTTGGTGCCCCCCACTCCTGAGCCCCTAGCTTGTGTGGGTGCTCATCCTATCTGAGCCCTGAACTGAGTGTTTGCTAGCTGAATTAGCTAGGAGGCTTAGCCTACAGCCTGTGCTCCCTCAAAGATGCGCGCCAGTGCAGCTGCACATGAGCCACGCACCAGCCGCACACCCAGGTGAGTGTGGGGAACGTGCAGGGAGGGGGGGTGAGGTGGGAGGCAGTGATGGGGGTTTGAGGGAACTTGGGGCATGCAGGAAAAGCGCTGCTCTCCCTCAGCCCCAGCCCTGGCCAGGGCTACGGCACAGACAGGAGCTTCTTTCCCTTGGCTCCAGTTTGTTTTTTTTTAAAAGGGAGATCTTGTGTTACAGCAATTAAATGTTTTTGTTCTTTGTTCTGTGATGCCCCTGTTAACACGTGATTTATGAGGCTTAACAGTACTGGTATTTTATCTTCCAGAAATATACACCTTATTGAGTCTGATCCACATCCTAAACCAAGATTTATACAAGACCGTGAAATCCCCACCTTTAGCCAAAGAAAAATACCTTCAAGATACCACAGAATTTTAATTTCATTTGGGTAAGGAATCTCAGTTTAGGTTCAGCTGTGCACTGCTAATTCTGAGCAAAGGGAACTGCAACCTGAAATATGGGTTGCACATTATAGGATTTCATTATTTCCTGCCCCTAAGAAAAGCCTGTTATCTGCATAAGACTTCAGTGATACGGAAGTCGTTCTAATACGATCCACTAGAAGAGCCAAATCCTCAGCTGTGTAAATCGAAGAAGTTCCAGTGACTTCATTGCTGCTGTACACGAGCTGAGGATCTGGCCCTAAAACGTCAGATTCCAGGAAATCTTTATAGTCCCTTTTACATGTACCATAGGCCATACCTGTGGGAACTTAAAATATATATATATAAGTTTTTGGTTTGTACTGGTGGCGCACATCACCTTGATACTGGTGCTGCACATAACAGAATTCATTCTGCACATGGATGGAAAAATTAGCGGGAACATTGGCTACAACCTGTTCAGCCCTGCCCAAAGAGCTAGAGCCCCAAACGGTGTGTGTTCACTGGCTGCCTTAGCCAGGAGCCTGAGGCTACAGCCTGCTCCGGCTCTGGCCCTTTGGATGGGGCAAAACTTAATAATCTAAAGTACTGCCAGGCTCAGCGGAGGGGCTACGCGCTAAAAACTACTCAGTGTTCTGCCTCAACCGAGGGTGGGGACAAGTGCCCCAGGTTGTTATTGCTTTTAGACGCCCATGGAGCTACAGGCGGCTTACAGCTCGGCCCTGCCAGTGCGACCACGCCCAAGGGATACCGCCCAATACAGTGAGGCAGAGTGGCCTCCTCCCCCACTGGAGGGCAAGGGACCACTACAGTATCCATCTGCCAAATCCACTGAAGTCAAAAAATCCTCCCTGGACAGAATGACACCACAGAGGTCAGGGTCTCCATCTGAAACTTTGTTTTCGTCATCTACTTTTTGAATCACCTGAGGTCTAGAATGGCTTAGATTCCTCCTGTATGCTTTTGAACAATGAACAACATGCGGTACGCCTTCTCTTTGGAGTCTCTCCCTGCTCGGCTCACGAACTCCGGGTCTATTTTTCTCCCAGGGGAGTTGCAGCTGCTCTGGTGGACAGACGATCACACCTGCCTCCCCAACTCATGGCCCTGGGACCAAACAGAGTTAGAGACCGAAGGCTGAGCACAACTCACCATCTGACAAGGCCAGGAAGGCTGTCTCACAGACAGAGCGCTGTTTAGATTTTGTTCAGTGCTTTTTAGGCTGCTCAGCCATACCAAAAAGGTGTAGAGGAGTCAGCAATGAGGTTCCAGGTGGGTTCAGTCATCTGACTAAAAACCAACCCAGAGAGGAGAAAAGAGCTAGTGTGGAGACCGCTGCCGAGCACCCTGCCCCTCCCCCTCTTCAAGAAAACCACATTGAAGATAGAAGATAGGAGGGTGCAACAGAACTGCCATCCACATGCTACTGCGGAGGCAGAGAATCTGACCACAAGTAGGTGCAGAAGAGGCATGAACAAAGCAGTGGTGCCAAAATGCTGATCCAGTGCCATGAAGCTGCTGAGTAAGGAGAGTAGCCCAGACATCAAGCATTGTTGGAGCTGCTGAGCTGCAGAATAGGTAGATTGTGGTAACAATGCACCTGTACTAGACTCAGGAAGGGAAGGGTGATAATTGTTAAGCTGCCACCCAACCTCCTTTAGGGGTGCATCAACTGTCACTATCCGTGATTTGGAAAGGATGGCTATTTTAGAAATCTAACTTTCTTCTTTATGCTTTTATTTAGTCTCTCATTGACAAACAATCCTAGAATGCATCAGGCAAGGTATTTTCAGTAGAGACAGAAATATTAATACCATTATACAAGACACTGGTGAGACCTCATCTGGAATACTGTGTGCAATTCTAGTCTTCCATGTTTAAGAAAGATTAATTCAAACTGGAACAGGTGCAGAGACAGGCTACAAGGATGATCAGAGGAATGGAAAATCTACCTTATGACTTTCTTCCATAAGGAAAACCTACCTTATAGAGAGGAGACTCCAAGAGTTTGGCTTGTTTAGCCAGCCAAAAGAAGGCTGAGAGAAGATATGATTGCTCTCTAATCAGAGGGATAAGTAGCAGGGAGGGAGAACAGTTATTTAAGTTAAGCACCAATGTGGACACAAGAACAAATGGATATAAACTGGACATCAAGTTTAGACTTGAAATTAGACAAATGTTTCTAACCATCAGAGAAGTGAAGCTCTGGAACAGCCTTCCGAGGGGAGCAGTGGGGGCAAAAAAATCTAACCAGCTTCAAGATCGAGCTTGATAAGTTTATGGAGGGGATGGTATGACAAGATGGGCTACAATGGCACGTAGCCCATCTGTGACTGCTATTAGCAAATCTCTCTCATGGCTGGTGATCAGATACTAGGATAAGTGTCCCACTGACACAGCTTCCACCTCTTGTAGAGGTGGAGTAATTATGCTGACGGGAGAGTGCTCTCCTGTCAGCATTGAGTATCTTCATCAGACACGCTACAGCAATGCAGCTGCATCCGTGTAGTGCTTCTAATGTAGACCTGCCCCATATTGATGTCAGACTAACAGATTTATTCTTTTAGCCCACATGACTTTAAAATGTAAAGACCTGTTCTAAACCAAAACAGGTAATAAAGTAGCACATTGTCAGTTACTGTTTGCAAAGCTCTATTATTGAGGTCCAGAACCCACAAAAAGATCAACAGAGATCGACCCCCACTAACTGTAATCGAGCTCATGCAGACGCAGTGGTACACCTTCACAAAGCTCTTTGCAAGATCTTGCCCTGCTTATATCGAGGGCCCTACCAAATTCACAGCATCTCCCACAGTTCTACCCAACCTGAACGGCTATGAGCCAAAATGTCAGATGCTGAGTAGGATCTTTACTATGGGATCTCGCCTCACCACCACCTTTTTTGGTCCACTGAACACAGCTGGACAGTTGCCTCTGAAGTATTTGTTATAATATTGATAAAAGTTTTTACAGCTTTGGAATAATTTGTCTGCCCATGAGTGGGAGCACAGGGGGAATGGCCAGAGCAGCACCATCAAAATGCTGCTCTGCCTCTGTGAAGCTGCAGAATGAGGAGAGCAGCACAGATGTCAAAAATTGGGGTGGGGATGGCAGGGTCTATATGGAGGTGTTGTATTTGGGCTCCTCTGGAGCATGGCTTGGATTTCTTTGGCGGGGGTGGGGTAACGCTGCAGGATCTTGATGGGGGGAAAATGCATCCCCCACGGCTGCTGGCTAGGAGCAGAGTTCTGAAGGCAGTACAGAAGTGAGGCTGTCAGCCCCACAACCCAGATGGGAGGCTGCCAGGAAAACCAGAATGTATGGTAATCCACACCCAACCCCTCACCCCCAACACCCTGCAACCCTCACTTCTGCACTGCTGTGGGCACTGGTGCTGGCTTTAAAGCTTGGCCATTGATCTCCAGCTCTGAAGGCAGCACCAGACAGCAGTAGCACAGAAGTAAGGGTGGCATTCACGACCTCCCCTACAATAGCCTTGCGACCTCCCCCACCCCAAACACTTTTTTGGGTTGGGATCCTCATGGTTACAACACCCTGAAATTTCAGCTATGAACATCTGAAACTATGAAACTGACTATTTTTAAAACCCTATGATCGTGAAACTGACCTTATAACCGTTCAAAAGGCTGCCGCAAAGATTATTTTCCTAGCCTGCTTTGACCATGTCACCACTCTTGTTGCACCCTATCCACTGGACCCTCTTTCTCTACTGCATCAAACATAAGTTATTTGTCTCCACCCTACCTATTATTTTTCCTTCACTATCAAGATGTTTACTCCTGCCTCCAATCTACCCATGATGCCAGCCTCCATTACCCACTTGTTAAATTTTTGATCAAGACCTGTCACAGAATCACAGAAGATCAGGGTTGGAAGGGACCTCGGGAGGTCATCTAGTTCAACCCCCCTGCTCAAAGCAGGACCAATCCCCAGACAGATTTTTGCCCCAGATCCGTAACCGGTCCCCTCAAGGATTGAACACTCAACCCTGGATTTAGCAGGCCAATGCGCAAACCACTGAGCTATCCCACCCCTCACCTTCTGTTTGGTCATGATGAATTTTAATTTGCATGCATCTGAACACTACAGATATCTATACACTTCAGAAAAGTCACTGGAGCCAGAAAAATCATGCTTTCTTCTATGCTGCTCCTCATGCTTAGGAGAATCTACCCATAAACATTTGCAAAACCAACACATTATCCTTCTTAAAACTCTCCTTTGCTGTGATACTTTCCAAAATAAAAAATTGTTAATGGTTAGGTTGCTACTATGCTGATCCCATTGCCTATCATGCTAACCAATACCGTCACTGTCTCTTAGTACCCCCAGTCTGTCTGTATCCACGTCTTGTCCCTTATCTGATACTAGACTGTAAACTCTTTAGGGGCTGGGACTATCTTTTTGATCCATGTTTGTACTGCACCTGGAACAACTGCGTCCTGGTCTATGATTAGGGCTCTTAAGTGCTATAATATAAATAATAGTGGTTTCTAGTTATTGTTAAGCCAAAACAGCAGTTTAATAAATGTTTATGTCAAATACAGAGAATTAAACTTTGCTTAGAGTGAAAATACCTCAGAAACAAACTGAATACAATTTCTCTGTACTCCGACTTTGATTTTACTAGATTTAGAGGGTGATGAAATTCAGGGCTCAAAACAGTGATGATATGAGAAAAGTCAGAACCTATCAGGTATAGAAAACTGTCCTGAAAACAATGACATCTTGTGGGATGAGGGGAAAGGGAGAGTACACTTCTGATAGGCATGATTTTCATCTACATTAGGCTTTCATGAAACAGCGGTTTCTTTAAAATTAAAAAGGGTTACAGTTCTCTCTTCCCTGTGTTTACTCCATGCACTTGACAGCATTTCAGGTACAGACATTTACCTCTATGTATGAGCTTAAACCCAGCCGAAAAGAAGAAAAAACGTTCTTAAAAAAAAAAGAAGTGATGCAAAACCACCAATTCAGCAGGATGACACAGGGACCAGTGTCAGCACTAGCGCCTTTTAACACGCCGGTGGGCTCATTTTTTAAGACAGACTCGATTTCAACGCACTCGCCCTGCCACCGTCCAAGGAGAATCTTGGGGACACCAATGAAGTGCTCCCCCACCCCAGAGAGAAACCCCCAAAGCGGCCCCTCCCAACTGCCCCACCCAGGTCACCACCCCCGCCCAGGAAATCGGAGACACGCTCCAGGGGACCCCAAATACAACACCCCCACCGCCGCCCCCCATGCAGATCCGCCCCCGCCCGCCAGCCACTCACCGCCGCGCCGGCTCCCGCTCTCCGCCATGGCCCCGAGCACGCTCGCGCCAACGCGCCCGAAAGTGGCGCGAGAGAGGCGACCCAGGCGCCCCGGCCGGACGGGCAGCCAATCAAAAGCCGCGGCGAGTCCAGTCTCTCTGCAGCCCGCCCCTTCGCTCCGCTCTACCCTCCTGTGCAGGTCGAGGGGAGGAGCTGGAGCTGCGCGCGGGCGCACTGGGTGTTGTGAGTAATCTCTGTGTTTGCGACTCCAGCTCTGGAGGTGAGAGGCGCGGGCGGGCGGCTTCTGCACCCTGATTGGAAGTTACAGGCCAGGCTTACCGCCAGCAGCGAGAGAGGGTTGCTGTTTATGGACAGGCGCTTCTGGGGGGTGGAGTTCCAGGGGAGTAGGAGTGGCCTTTTGTGTCCGGGGAAGGGAATTAAAGGACACAGCTATGGGGCTATTTCCTCATCCTGGCTCTGGGGAAATAATTTGCAATTGGTAAACTCCTGCCGGAGGCTGCAGAAAAGAGCCATTTCAGCCCACGCTAGGGGTGGCTAGGCACCAGCATTGCTATCGCTGCAGCCTGCACCTAGGCCAGTGCAGTTCATGTGCCCTGCTGACTCATGGGTAGGGCTCCTAGCTGGTAAACGTGTGTACATAGTAAAACTAACATTTCACAGCCGCTCCCTCTGTGTATGGATAGAAAATGAACAGGGCTGGCTTTAGGCTGAGTCCCCCAAATCAGGCCCCGCACCTAAGAGGGCCCAGCGCCCTAAAGAAGAGCGCCTAACTTAGGCGCCTTGTTAATTTTTACTCACCCGGTGGCACTTCAGCAGTAGGTCCTTCACGCATTCCGGGTCTTCGGCAGCGGGTCCTTCAGTGCCACGGAAGAACTGGAGCACCGCTGGGTGAGTCATCCCTGCCGGGGCCCATTTAAACTATTCAAATCAGGTCCCGCACTTCCTTAAACTGGCCCTGAAAATGAAGGCTTAATCCACAGCATTTGTCCATAGGAACAGAAAAAGTTGAGCCGTTGGAATGTGAACCCTGCTGTAAGCCAATTTAAATCAGTGGAGTTACACCAAGGATGAATTTGATCCACTACGTTAAACTTCTCCTCCTAGGTTTCAGAGAGCAGACATCTGATCTTTGTCCATTGCAAAGAGAAATCAGCAATCAATGAGGCTAGAACAGTGTTTATACCATCTTGGTAGTCCATCAATCCGATGATGACAAATCTGTGCAGATCATCTATTGTTGGTCTCCTGGTGTGCCCTCTGATGACTATGCAAGCCAATTCTAGAGGTGCACATTTTGCTGCAGATAGTGCATAGGAAGTTCGCGGTCAGTGTTACATGCTGCTGGTGCTCTGTGACGTTCGCATGCCTCTTGTAGATGCCAGTAACAGTCTATCTCAGAGGCGATGCAGGTATTCCTGACTGTTGCACGCCACTGTGTCCTGTCGCTGGCGGCATCCTCAAGGTCCCTAGGTTTGATACTGCTGTACTGCAGATTGGCTTTGATGGTGTCCTTGTAACGTTTCCGTGGACGACCTATATGCCAGATGTCCTGGGAGAGCTCACCATACAGAAGCTGGCGGGGGATTCTGTTGGCATCCATGCGGCTGACATGACCGGTCCAGCGCAGCTGTGACTTCATGATCATTTCGATGCTTGTCATCTGGGCTCTCTCGAGGACCTCAAGATTGGGCACTTTGTCTTGCCAGCGGATCTTCATGATGTTGCGGAGGCAGCGCATGTGGAATGCTTCGAGCTGCTTGATGTGACGCCTATATAGTGTCCATGTTTTGCACCCATACAAAAGAGATGAAAGAACAACAGCTCTGTACACAAGCAGTTTTGTTGACATCTGGATGTTGTGGTGGTTTAAAACTTTGACACGCAGACAGCCTCGGTTTATACCATATACAACTCATAAATCCATCTGCAAAGGATCAAGGAAATATGAAGGCTCCAGATTACCTTAAAGTCCTCAGTCCCTTGGTTAGAATGCTCTCATCAGTATATGTTCATAGTCCAGAGGCTGGAGCAGGAATCAAAAACACTGTCTAAACACCTTCCATTCCTCCCACCTCTTCCCTCTTGAGGACTCCTGACCAAGGTAACAGCACAATATACATACTAACAAACTTAAACAAAGCCTTTGTTTAAGTTTGTTAGCATGTGTATTGTGCTGTTAAACCCATATAAAGAATGTATGCCTTTCCAAGCTGTGTTCTGCTCCGTTAAGGAGCAGAGTGCAGCTCCTCCCGGCCCAGAGGGTGGGGGAGTCTTGCCTCCCCCAGTCTTTCCGGTACCCCATACCCGCTAAAAATCTCTTGCCGGTACGGCGTACTGGAGCGTACACCCTATTTGCGCTCCTGCCTCAAAATCAAAAGAAGCTGCAGGATTCCTAATCAGCAGAAACTGTGGCTTGTGTAACTTCATCATTTCAATGGCTAAACCGAACACTGTGAGAGCAGAGGTAAGAAGCACTAACTGGAGCTAAGTCACAAAGCAGAGCAGAGTACTGGCCTTTTGCATCAATCTTGCCAGTAGTGGAAGATGCTGACTCTTGGCAGAGGGCTCATTTGGGGGAAGACATTTTCTCCTCCTGCTTAGCACCAGATTTCTAAATTGACCAAGCAGCTGGGGACAAGGCAAAGAGTCTTGTCTCCTTTCTCCCTGTCCACAACTGGGGAAGCATACCTCAACTTTGTTTGTGTTACTCGTATTGCTCTGCAGATGTCTTCAGTCACATGCATCAGAGCAGTGCCCCAGCTTCAATCCAGGAGCAAAACTGGGTTCTGGAAAATCATACATTTAACCTGAAATTACACAAAAATAAAAATTATTTGAAATGATTTTTAAAAGCCTCTGTTGAGATTTTACTAAACTTTTACTATGTTTCAATTGGTGGAATCTCCCTGTAACAAAGTGATATTTAGGGCCCTAATGAAGCTTTGTGGTCAGCATTTTCTATTGGGATGATGTGACTTTTGACTTTTCTTCAGAATGGCAGTTTACCAGCAGCGCTGACCAATCACAATTCATATTACTCAATCCCTCATTTGTATACAGATTGTGTTCATTTGAGACGCACATGCTGCTCACAAAGGGAGAAATGTGGTAATTCCAGAAATGATGTGAGAATTCTTAAATGCACAGACTGCTTATAGCCCTTCATCTTTTCAGCATCTGAGTGAGTAGGATGTGCACCATCATATACTTGTTTCCCTGCTGATGCTAGGTCCTTACAGAAATGGTAAGTAGGACAATATGGTTTATCCTCCAAAATCTACTCTTTATGGTTCTAAAACAGACTGATGACAACTATTTTACTTCTCTACAAGAGGACTGGACATTCCTTTATATAGATTAGTGAACCTGTGCTGTGAGGAAAGAAGGAATGCTAGTTTTTAATCCTAGTTTTTTACCTGTTTATGAGCATTTTACCTACCATTATCAGTACATTGTTTGCTCTCCTTGTCATACTGAGTCTTAAAGCATGAAGGAACATTGAAGACAATAAAACAAATTCTTGAGCTACCTATAAATAGCTCTCTTCCACTTGGATGTGTGCACATTTTTCCCAGTGTATCCATTGCCTCTTTAATGTGTGTACAGCACAAGATCATAGCATTGAGGAAAAATGGACAACAAGCAAACTAGACATTAAAAGAAATTAGTCCAATACTGCCAATCCCAAAGGTTCAAAATTCATGAGTCAAACCCCCAAAAATCATGTTGGGGGTCTCTGAGTGTGCATGCACATGTGTGTGAGAGAGAGAAGATTATTGATCTTTTTGGTCTTTTCGATTTTTGAACTGCCTCTATCTGGCCTCAGTGTGTGTAAGACAGTTATTGATGCCAACTCTCTGAAATTTATTGAGTAAAGTTATTGTAGCTCTTACTGCAGGAGCTCTCACTCCTACATCTGCCAGCTAGAGTTGCCAGTTTTGGTGGGACATATTCCTGGAGGTTTCATCACATGACAATCTTTAATTCTTGCAGACTCCAGGCCAATTCTGGAGGGTTGGCAACCCTACTGCCAACCCCCAAACAAGTCCTGTCCCCACCCAGTCCCCACATCAAATTTGCCCCCACATTAGCATGACAAGGTGGGTGCGGTAATATCTTTTATTAGACCAACTTCTAGTAAGAGAGAAAAGCTTTTGAGCTTCAGGAAGAAGAGCTCTGTGTAAGATCAAAAGCTTTTCTCTCTTAGCAAAAGAAGTTGGTCTAATAAAATATTACCTCACCCACCTTGTCTCTCTAATATCCTGGGGCCAACATGGCTACAGCAACACTGCATACCACATTAGCATGTCACACCAGTTCTGCCCATATCTCAGCTCTCCCTTCACATTAGTTCTGTGCCTCCAGGCCCCTCATCAGTTCAACCCTGACATCAGGTTTACCTGTCTCTCAGCCCACTCACATAAATCTGCCCTCAGATCAATTCAGTGTAAAATACGTAAACCATTTCAACAGTTTGTGTTCATTCAGTGTCTTTGTAAAATACTTTGGAATTTTGAACTGGTCACATTTTTTTTTTAAATTAAGCAAAGTAAATCCTTTCTGGCTCTGTGTCATCTGTTGTACAACCAGAAGAACATCTGTCATTCAGGCAGTACCAGCATTTGAGTCAGTACACAATGACACAGTTAATTTATCAAACAAATTGTTGCCAAAGCTCCACTGTGGGACAGTGCAGATTAAACAATGTCCTTTTCACTAATGCCGGGCCAGTTCTGATATTCAGCTCCGGAACAACAACAATGAGTTTGTTTCCCAGAGCATAACAAGTGCTGCAGAAAAGAAAAGTCAGATTTGGGTCTTCATATGCTAAATGGCCTTATCACAGCAGATTAGTTGGAGCTGATCTTTCACCTCTCTTGAACAATTTGGCATGACCTTTGTTTTAAGTACAAGAAGTGGAAATTTCATTTTGTGCTCAAAGTAACACAAGGTTCGATCAAGGAAATGTGAAAGCTGCAAGGAGAAGTGTGAGAGAATCAAGTTAAGGAAGATGGTAGGCTGCCAAAAACGCAGGACAGAGGAGGAAACTCAGGATATCTGTGCACCCAAATTTCAACGAAAGGTGATTTAGATTTTTTTCATGTTATTTCTGAAAACCATAACAAACATACAGGTTATGAATAGTAAAAATTAGGAATTATCATTGCAGCCTTAAGAAAAGCAAATAAAATCATTAATAAATTTTTTTCATCAGCTCATCTTTATGTCTAGTTGTAATATGTATTTTATCCTAATAAAGTATAGTATTATAGTAAGATAAATAGTTAAAATAATACTTCCTGGTTGAGGCATTGTACACCAAGTTTATACTTGTACATGTTAGAATCTCTTGAAAATGCAGGAGTAATATTTTAATAGAATGCAGGCAGATCATAAATTATAGCAATGTTAGCAAATTTCACTGCCATACTTTGTTTAGAAATGTCTAACCATTATTTTATCACTTTTATATACTATATATCTTTTAGTGCATGTGTATATATGCACATGCACACACATTCAGTGTGCATATAGTTCAGTAATTTTTTTATTTCTTCTATGTATTGGTCTGAATTCAGTCTTGCTGTAACTCCAGTATCATCAGGGTTTATACCAGGGATGAATTTGGCCCTTTGTAACTATTCCAGGAATGACTTATCAAACTGTGCTATTTATACCACATTGCAACATGACCTATTTAAACTAATGTAACCCTTAAAAATGAAACACTTCAAGGAATTTTTAGAAGAATACACCTTTAAAATGAGACTAGATGAAACAACAGGTTTCAGATAAGGATCCTGATGAGAAAGGTTTTCCCCATATATGTGCAACCTACTTAGGTGTTATGTTTGTTTCCAAAGCATGTTGTTTTTCATGTATAGTTAACTGATTGAATCACCAAAAAGAAGTGTGTATTTTTTCATTTATGTTTGTGTAATATTCTGGTTAAACATCTATATTTAAACTGCAGCAATCTGCCTGTTTACTGGGTCTTCTGGCTGTTAGACACTGTCTTCATACTCCACTTTAAATCACCTGTTAGAGTCAGGCTGAAGATAAATGGAAACTGAAGTGCAGACATGAAGCCTTAAAGCCATCAGATTCAAACCATTCCTAATGCAGTAGGCTATGAAGCTGGAAGTTAAAGTTCAAGATGGCACTGTGGCAGACACAGCTTTTTGTTTTATGGCCTGACTGCATTAGTGACACTGAAAGAGTCAAAGAAGAGTAAGTGAGCCTGATGAGAACACTTTTTGAAAACCACAGGCAGGCCAAATTCTTATTGCAGTGACATTAAACTAAATCAAAATAACTCCATTGACGTTAATGGAGTGACACTGGATTTACATCACTGTAACATAGCAGTTTTCAAACTTTTTGAGTTAAGCTCACTACCCCTTTGAGTTGCAATGTTTGGTTATACTCTCCAATACCTACACCTCCCCACTCAGGTTTTTAGGGTGGCAGAAGTTGAGTGTGATGATCTCTGGGGTCAGAGCCAGCACTGAGCATGGAGGCACTGATACTGACCCACAGGCTGGGTGGCCCACTGTGAGTCAGGGGGTGGAGGTAGCTCTCCCTCCCCCCAGAACGTTACTCTGTGCTCCCCTCACGGGGCATGCCCCATAGTTTGAAAACCTCTGCTATAACAGATATCAGAATCTGGCCACCTGCCTATTTAAAACCCTATTCCTATCCAAACTGAGAAGAAAAATACAAAATATTATAATATAAATTAAATAGGGAAGACAAGCCAGAGCCAACTCACTGAGAATGAACCTTTACGTTATTATAATGTCTAACAATTAATTCTGGTGCCAGTGGCTTTCAAAGCATGTAGTTATTGCCACAGCATGAAAGTCTCTGTTTTAACCACTTTCAGCACTCTCACTCTACAGTTTCACAAAACTGAATAATGAATATATAAGCAGCACATTATTGCAGAGAGCCTGTTACAATCCAAGCCCTGGCTGAAGATCAAATACACACCCACTGGTGAACTAGAAATAGATGCGAGTTCTGAGCTAGCTCAGTATCTGTGTGTTCACTAATTCAAGTTTTTTCAGTAGATAAAAGGAGATCATCATGATAAAACATATGGTTTCAGATAATATAACATTTCAAATAATTAGTAGCTTACTGCTAAACACACTAAGGCTCCAGTCTTGCCATTAGATTTGTGTGTGTAGACTATCATTCCCTTGTAGATCTTATTGCAGAATCAGGGTCTAATTTATCAAAGCAAAAACTTAAACACTGAATTGCTTTCACCATTTATATTTGGTTACTCTTTTGCATTTCAATCAGTTTGGACAGTGAAACTACACAAGCCAAATTTCATTCTTGTCTATAGTCACTTGAACTTTCTAGTTCGTACATAGAGATATTGGTATTTTTTAACAACATTTGGCCTAATGACAATAGATTATTATTGTATTTATTCAAAATTTCTCCTCATGCTAAAACTGGAAAAAGAAAATGATGAATCCCACTCCACCTTTCCCTCTGCTTGCCAAACGTTATTTATAACCTCCCCTTCACACTTTAGCTAGGCTTGCAAACCCCTTCATATGTCTGTCTTCCTCCCTTCTCATTAGGATCATGGTTTGCTTTATCTACATTGTATCAGTCTCTTGCTGCAGCCTTTTCTTTGTGAAACTGTCTTCCCAACGTGGCTATGCTCCAGGGTAGTGTCTTGAACCATGTTTGTTCTGTTTTTTATTCTGTTCTCAGGTTCCCCATGCCCTCTCTTGATGTTTAGAGAAGACCATTTATGCAAACTCTAGGGCGTAACTCCTTTGATTTGTCTGAAGATGAGATGTACCAGTGTGGCATACCAGCCCATATTAGCTCACTTCAAATACAGATGTGAAATTCACAAAAATACCAACACTGTGTTTATACATGACAGCCAGGAAGTGAAAATTGCCTAGTTTCATTGTCCATTCTGAGTAAAATGCAAAAAATAAACTATAAAAATAGTCCTGGAACTTTCATGAAGTTACTGTGAATATGCTTGGATGAGGCCAGCAAAGTGTTATTAAAATAATATATCATCAGTGTAGAGTGTTATAATGTTGCTTGCATACTTAAAGCATAGTGTTGGATAGGAATGTATATTAAGCTAAAATTTTGTCTTACATTTTGTATTTGTGAGCTGGAAATTGTACTATATTCCTTCCCATCTCCCACAGCACCACAATATAGTGCTCTGCCTTTGGCCTTGTCTACACACAACGTTGAGAAGCTCAGGCCTTTCTGTTCACTGAATGAGGCAAAGTTTTGTGGAAACATAGTATAGTTCCATACATAACATAGTATTGATCATGTAATTAAAAACCATCATAATACATACAGTTGAGCCAAGTTAAGGTTGTACAGGCAGCCTTAATTCTGGCATTTCCTAACTTTTTGGGTGCTTTACTTTGCAACCTGTCCTTTTAACATAGCTTTTGTGTGTAATTTTGTAGTTTATTAAACTGTAAGCTGAGAAAAAAAGCTTTCATGCCATCATATTGACGTTATCTGGTTCCTCAGCTGGGTTAGAACATTTATATCCATCACACAGACCTTGCCACATGAGCTACAGGAGTAACTGATAGCAATAGTAGGTTGTCATCTGCTATGTGGACCACCACTAGAAAGGGAAGAGGAACACGCTTAGCTAGTAGTTTTCACAAATATATTCAGATACCAGATACATGCTGAGACTCATGAATCTTGGATTCCATTCCAGGCTCTGTGGTGAAGTGGGCACAGACTCTTCTGCCCAGGTCCCCCAAGCTTGACTCCTTCTGCCCCATCCCCTAAAACCTGTCCCTGTCCCATTCCTGTTTCTTCTTTGTTCTCAATTCCAGTGCCTACCCCAGGTCAGAGCAGCTCTTTGGGAATGACACACACAGAGTTCAGTCAGCACTAGGAGCTATGAAAGTCTCAACCATACTCATTAAGATTGAACTGTTAAGCGATTTTAGCAGCTAAAACCTAACAAATTTCTACTGAGCATGTACAAATAGTGACTTTTCAAAGGTTTATAGGTTGCCCAAATTTGGGTGGATTTGCAGGAGGATGGCAAAAGATACCTCCCTGACACAGATGCCACTCCCCCTACCAAATTTTGAGTCTTTGCTCCAAGGCAGGGGGGGGGTCCTACAGCATTTCAAAGAAAAGGTCTCCAGAATTATTTAACATGGGTAAACCAACATATTAGATCCTAGCCTTGTTCTTGGAAACTGCTAAATCATTTTAGCTGAAATTTTTCAAAAATACTGAGCCTGATGCAGACACCAGGCTTGGGAAATTTCAGCCCAAATGGTTAAAGATTGGAAAAATTATAAGCAACTGAAAACAAGGTCTTATAATAGAAAGTATCAGGCGACCTTAATAATAAGCTGTGCTATTTAGATTTTATGAGTATAGTTGTTGATCCTTTGAGTTCACAGATGACCATAACATCACTGATTGATTTGATTTTGTTAACACCTGAGTGGGTGATCAGGCCAATTTGAGCTTTGAATTATCTGTGGCACACTGAATAAGCGATGCCACTATGGGTTACTTGATTAATAGCAGACATGCTGCTGCTGTGAGATTCACGCTGCTGGCACTTCTGCTCTGCCTCAGTATTTCTCCTCTGCTCATAGACTGTAGCTGCAATATGGATAAAACTTCACTAGGTAGAATAATCATGAGTGAGATATTCTCAAAACTGTGTCAATGTTGAAATGCCTCCAGGATAATTTGAGGGAATCTTTGAAAGGTTTTCTCTGGCCTCTCTGAAAGTGCTTTCCCTCCTTTAGCTCACCACAAAAAATCTTCTCTGACAGTCACTCAACTGACATTCTGGTGACATGCCCTGCCCATCTCATTTGTGATTTCATACACACACACGTTTGTTAAATAAGAAATTTATCTATTTTCTTCCCAAATTATTTCACAAGTTTATAACAGTAAGTAAGCAAGTTTTATGTGAGCATCACAGCAAAGATGGCCCTTCAGAGGGGAACTTGAATGCAGCAGGGATAGGATCCTTTCAGATGCACCCAGAAAGTGCACACATCTAGGGTGGTTAGAAGAAGGTATGGAGACATTTGTATGAAAATCTGAGAAATGGCCAACCAAAGGCTGGCATTATTAGTGGAGCAATTGGTTTTTGGGGGTGATTCTGAACAGGGCCAGGTGCATAAGTAGGGAGGGACAAGTTGTAGAGGGAAAGAGCTTTGAAGATAGACTCAAGAAGCTTGAACTTGAGACAGTGGAGGAGGAAAATGCAGCAAACAGTCTGAAAATGGGTGAGGGAGAAAATGATCAATACTATGGACAAGGAAGCCAATTTTAGCAATAGCATTTTGTGTAGATTTGAAGGAGCAGATGTGCATGTTAGGGAAGCCAGAGAGGAGGTGGTAATATTAATAAAAAGAAGACATAATGAGAGTCTGGATGTGAGCTGGAGAGATACAAAGAGAAGGATGGATCTTAGCAATGTTGAGGAGGAATAAGCAATAGAATTTGGACATGAAGAAGAAATTGTTGTTCTTCAAACCCAATAGGGAGGTAAAGGCTCTAATTTAACTCTTCTTAAGGCCTCCAATTTTGGAAATGTTGAAATGCTGTGTTGTAAATTTCTGGTATGCAGCTCTAGTATTAACTTGGGGCCAAATTCTAAAGTCAACGAGGTAGTTGTACATGTGTGTATAATTTGTACCCATGTCTTTGGTTCTATGGCCTATTAACAGCTAGCTGAGTTCATCAAAATGCTTCATAGTCTCATCCCTCAGCATTGAACAGATGAATCTGACTACAGAAATGTTTGGTTGGCAATCCGTCCTTCCTTGACAACCAGATAAGTAAAAACCTGCTTGTTAAAATTAGCAAAGAGAATCAAGCCAGCCACTCAGCTAATGACAGAAATGGTAGATCTACTTGGTCTTAACACTAATTGGTCAGCTATTTATGTATCTAACAGAAGTGCAAGTGTAAGATACAAACTGTTATCCTCTTGGGAAGAAATCCACTATCATTGCTCATCACCTGGAACTTTGTTCCAAATTAGTTCACAAAAGCAGTGCATATAAAGCCCAATCCCCTTGTGGGGAAGCGGGAAATGCGGGGGAATACGGATACATAGAGAGGCCATAGCATGGGGGAGGGAGAATATGGGATCCTGGTATGACAGGAGAGAGGAGCAGGGTGCGCGCGCACATGCACACCCTGGCTGGTGAGTTTGGGACCGTGGTATGGAGGAAGGGGAAATAGGGATGCACGCAGATCCCTTGGCATTGGGAGAATGGGAGACTTTGCAGTAGGAGGAATGGGGGCACACAGAGCTCTTGGCATGATGAGAGGAGATTGGGGAACCTGATCTGAGTGGACGGAAGTACACACAGAGTCATTGGGGATGGAAGAATGAGGAACCCTCATATGGGGGAAGAAGTAATGGATGGCACACACAACCACTGGCAGGGGCAGATTGGGAAACCTTGGTGTGGGGAAAAGAGGTAATGGGGGATATGGAGGAAAGTGGGAAATGGAGTCACATACAGAACCCCTGGCAGGGAGAGACTGGTAGACCTGGTACATTGGAGAAAGTGGGATATGAGGGAGAAAGGGAAGAATGGGGGAACATAGAGCCCCTGGTATGGGGGAAAAGGAGAATAGGGGGCACACAGAACTTTTGGTCTGGGGGAAGGGGCGTGGGGTAACACTGAGTCACTTAAATCTAGGTGAAGAGGAAAATGACACATGAGAGCTTGTGTGTTTACGGGGTGAGTGGGAGTGGAGAGGAAGTGAAGGTCCCCTGGTGTGTGCAATGAGTTTGGCCTACAAAAACCAGAGTGCATGATCCCCTACCATAGCAAAGTTCTTCATGTAACTTCTGCAAAATGTGTATTAAAGGGCCACTATTAAAAGCCCCTATTTTCAGGAGTTTATGACTATGATAATTCACCTTGCAATAAAGTTATTTGTATGAAGTGTAGATGTCTATACATTTAAATTATGTAATTAGAAGTAAATTAAATCTTACAGGCTTTGTGCCTTCTGACCATACCTAGTTCACTATGTATTTAAAAATATGTTTTCAGATAAATGGGAACACTGGAAAATAAGCAAACTTTATATACACACGTTTTGCCACATACACTGAGTCCAGTGGTATTGTACTGGGGCAAATGACTGGAAATTGATCAGTGGCACTGTTGTTGATGCAAAAGAAGGAATAGAACCCAACTCATTCTCCTAGCTGTGGTAGCTGTACAGAGCTAACAGTAAAAAGCCATAAAAATCTTATTTTGTCACTAAAGTCAGCAGATATGACTCAGAAGCAAATCTGTTGAGTAGGCAGGTGCTGTTTTTACATTCCTTTCCCGAGTAGATTCACATTTCTCAAAAGCCATAAACATGAGTATATAAAACAAGAACTCAAGTATATACCAAATCTCCATTAAAAATGATATCCAGGTTGTAACAAACAAAACTCACTAATTCATAGAAGACTGCTATTCTACCTTTACTGTTGTTCCCTTTCTTCCCCCAGGATGTGAGTTGCTCTTAACTTGGAATTTCCTGATTTCTTAATTTAGGTCAGAATATTATTTTAAAATAATGAAAATGCCACCCTTTGTTGTCCAGGGGATAGACTAAGCACTGTGAGAAAATCACTTTGTTTTGTGACCTAAAGCAAATCAGTCAGGACCCAATTCACTAAAGCATCATATTGAGGACAGCACTAAAATACATGACTAAAAGCAAGCATGTGCATAAGTTCTGTCTTGGATTGCAACATTAACTGCTCTCTCTCAGACTGGTCCCCATGCAGTCAATGGGACTACTCACATGAGCAAATGTATGCACATGCTTAAATGCTTTTTGGGATCAGGACCATTATCAATATGTAAAATGAGTATAGTATTATCTACCTCAGAAGTGTTTTATGAGGCCTAAATAATGCTTATAAACCACATATAAATCACTGGATGAAGTGCTTATAGAAAAGTCTGACCGAATTTAATATGGTAAACTTTTTACAGGTCCTTTAAGTCTAGAGAATTTATAGAAATTTGTATCCCTTCTATAGAATGACTCAAAGTCTACAGAAAGGATATCAGGCTATGTACAATTCTATATATTTTAGAATACTTTCTAAAGAACCCTATCATATTTCTATAGAACCTTAATGATTTAACCTTATTAAATTTAATAAAGGGATTTCCATAAATAAGCCTTTATTAAAGAGCAACATATGGTTATTAATTATTTTTTCTGTTCAGACAAATGGCAAAATATTTTAATCAAGATTTTTCCCCCAAACTGGGATATACAATGAGCAGCAGCAAGAAGATATTCCACTTCTATCTTGCATCATTGGTATAGTTTAGAGAGGCTGTAGTATTACTGCAAGAGAGAACCATTATTTAATGCTGCCATAAGATGAAAAAATAGCTGTACTGTAAACTGTAAATCAGAATGTGGACATGATTTAATATGCAGACCTTAAATGAAATAAGAGTATAATTCACCCTTCCCTGCACAATGCTCGAGTAATGGACTTTGCACAAAAAGAGGAGTGTGAAAAGAAGAAGAAATTTACATTGCCAACTCATACACAGCCATTGAGCTGGAAGAATAGCTACATTCCCTCTGCATTCCCTGATGGGGAGGGGTTTGGACCACTGGGTCCAGCTGAGTATACATCAAGTGGTACTCCTGCCTCTGCCAGTTATTCTCTCCACACTGGTCTTTTAAGAACTGACATGCCTGGAAAAGTTTGCCGAGGACTGCTTTATGTCGACACTCTGCCCCAAGTGACAACCTTACTTAGCCCCACTACGTGATGTGAAGGGCCCTGCATTTACTTTCCATATCTGGGTGAATATTACCCTAAAAAAGCACTGCATTTGTTTCTTAAGGAAATGAATAACAAATTAAGGTCATGGTGTTTCATTAATCATGTTTTTAATTATTTCTCCCGAGAATGTCTTTAATAGTGTTTGAGTCCTGCATATAGGGAAAATAAATGATAGGCAACTCAATTACAAGAAAAAAGATTCAGCAAGGGGGTTTAGTAACATCAAAAACAAAACAAAAACAAAAAACAAAACATGTTTTGCCTTGTTCAGAGTTCGCTTCTCTATGTTTTTTTTCCTTTCTTTCCCCAATCCAGTCTCTCCCTTGCACTCTTTTTGCATTGTCTCCCTTTTACATGCTCTTTCTCATCTCCTCTTCTTCATCCCCACCTCCTCCTCCCTTTTGAAGAGTTCCTCTTTTCCTCTTCTCTACTACCTGTGCCATGTCTGATATGACATTTTAAATCAAGCTGCCTATTTATGAAGAACGATTGTGAGTCATGGTTCTCTTATAGTTCATCATGGTGTCAGCTCACTTTAATTTCTATTTTCCTTTATTAAGCTTGAATTGGAGCAACAAAATCTTCGAATTATGTTTTAAATAAAAGTTAAAAGTAGCCACCATGGCTAAGGGCTACTGAAAGCCACATCTTTCAGCCTATTACATTTCAGTTCGACCAATGTATTCTCTTCATTACAAAAGCACCAACTCAAAGTTATCCTGACATTACTGCTGTGTACAACAAGTCTGAGAAAATCTGGTATATCAGTAGTGAAAACCCATAACCTACGTGTCATAAAATGGCCGTACAGGATGACTAAAGAACAAGTCAATTCTTAAGAAGACACTGTCCAGATTTCTACCCTAATCATGAGGGGTTAGGGATTTAATTTGCATTTTGCTGTGGTAAAAATACTTGGTTATATTTTGGACTGAGGGCACATTTTGGATCAAAGGTCTAATCCCTAAAACTGTGCCACTTTCTGTGTATCTATAACACAAATACTTTTTGTAGAATACTAAATAAATTTCCTTTATATCAAAATAGCAATTTTAGTTTTATTATTGAAAACTACAAGCACATATAATGATTAGACTTTTCCACATAAAGTGAAAAAAGCACATACATACATCAAAGCAGGAAAGAAATCTACAACTATGGATGTAGGGGCTTAGAATGGTTCTTCTCTGTCTGCATCAGAGGGGGGCCACTATGCCTCACTATGCCACTTAACGGCTGAGGGCCAAACAACAGGGGATTAGCTCTGTAAATCAGTAAGGAGTCTATAGCCAGTTCTCTGATTGGGCCAGGCAGCAAACACAGCCAGGCTCTAGCCCTCTGGGCAGGGCCAGGCAATATTAAGTAGTCAGGCTCAAGCCCTCTGGCTGGAGCAGAGCAAAAGTAGTCTTTGGCAGACAGTAAACAGTTAGGCTCAAGCCCCCTGGGTAGGGCAAAGAAGAAGCAATCTATGGCCGAGCTCCATGGCTGGGGCAGAGAGCAAACGAATGCAGGCCATGTGGCCTAAGGTGGAAGGCTGCCATCTGAGGGGTGGGTTTGGCAGCTAGGGGTAGGGGGACCTAGGCCCCCCTACTCTATCGGCTCTCAGCCCAGGGCCCTAACAGTGGCGGGATTCCCCGCCACTGGATTAGTGGGGATCCTGCCCAAACATGCTGACTGTAGTTTCAGCAAACACAACTGAATTAATGTCTGGTTCCCCTAGGCTACTTCCTACCCCTACCTAGTCATAGTGCTTCATTCCTCATGGGCACTCGGGCTCCTGGGGACTCGGCAACTGGCAGTTCCAGCAGCTCCTTGGGGTATTCACCAGGTAGCAGCACCTCCTCGTGTTCCTCCAGAGGCAGGGTTGATACAGTTCAGTCCCTGGTTCAGGGGCCAGCAGCAAGGAAGCAGCGTCTGACTCCGTAACTGGCTCTTCCTCAAATGAGCGGGAGGCCTGGCCTCTTATACCTTCTGTTCTACCCTCTGCTTCCAGCACAAGGGGCAGGCCTAGCATGGCTCCACCCACTAGGGGGCAGGAAGTGGTTCCTCCCTGTCTGTGTCAAAGGAAGGCCAATTCACCTTTCTACAATGGATAATAAATGCTAATATCACATATTCAATACATCCTTATAAATGGTCTAAGTACAAGTGTCAGGAACTACAAGAAAATATATTCAGTTAGTGGGAGAAGTAAACAAACATATTAAACAAAGATTCTACTACAGGCTCCATTACTAGCTCAATGAAGGACAAGCCATTCACTGTTTATCAGATTTCTCATTCTCTCTCTGTGCTAAGTGCACCTGGTGGTCTGAATTATAACAATTAGAATTTGTATTCTGAGTCTTTTGACTTTGGAGAGGTACCATAGCCTGAAATCCTGTAAGAAATATAAGTTGACTGTTTTTCCTCCAAAATGTCAAAGACAGAGTGGCAGTAGATTTTTGCTTTTAAGCTACCTTCAAAGTCCAACTCTTAAGTCCCTTTAGTAAAACATAGCTTTGCAGATTTTAGTGGTGTGCTAGGAAGCAAGTTTCAAACATTTAGGACTGTGTGCAGTGCTTACTACCATGAGTGGCTGTGACTAGATGAGCAGGTCTAGATAACATGGTGTTAAAAATATTAGTAGTCAGTCTTTGTGCTTCCACAAAGAATAGCAAAAAGGGAGCTCTATCAGTAATTAATCACCAGTGGACAAAGCCACTGAAAACACTGGAAATACAGTAGTAAGAACTATGCAATAAGGTAAGTGTTAGCATGAACAGGACCCGATAAACAGTCCCTCTCTATATCTATTTTTCACTAATTGATTCTGCAAGTAAAGTTTCCAATTGGAGGAGCTGTCCTTTCAGCACCAAAGAACCACAGAGACATAAGTCAAGAAAGTACAGCAAAGCCACATAAGACTTGGTGAATTAAGACTCTCTCTATATAAACAGCATTACCATGTCAGTAGTACACATCCTGGGCAACACAGAATGCTGTATAGGTCACTGATCTTTAGTTAACAGCTATATCGAGCTGTTAATTGCCTTGTGATTTCAATTTAGAAAAGCAATACTTTGCACTTTTATAGTGCAATAAAGAAAAAGATCTCAGAGTAAAGTATTATCCCATTGTATCATGAAAATTGAAGCAGATATAGGTTAGTTGACTTGCCCCTGTTACATGGGAGGCTAATGGCAGAGTCAGGACAGTTGTTTGACTCCCAGTCTTACACCCTGTGCATGGACAGTAGCAATGCAAGCTTCACCGCATCACCTTACCATTGTGTCTCAGCCAGGACTTTAAGGAATCACCTAGACTCTAGAAAGAGCTTTTACGTGCATATCTGGTATCTGTATGTAACTATTTGTAATTGTGCCTGCTGCAGGTATGGGTTTTGTATGTGCAATAAATGCACAGATTTTTGCACATGCATCTTAGTCCCCATATATAAAAATGTGGTCCTCAGTTTTTGTCTATAAATCTTCATCCAACAGAGTGCAATGCTAATTAAAGCTTGGTTACATGCAAAAAATGAGTACATTCCTCTATTAATCATATCAGATGGGTGTATAATTTGGGAGAATTTTAATATGTATCTTGGGAAGGGGGGTTGTCTGATATGTAGAGTGCAACTGTGTTTGAACAAAAGTTCTATCGTGCTAAATAACCCCTCCTTCCAAAAGTTCTGGTGCTGAGTGTTTCATCTATTGTCAAGACAGCACATACATCAGATGGAGTGGTACTATGGTGACAGTAACCAACCAGAAGACTTCATGCAAATGAGAATACTGTATCCCACACCAGCTGCTCTGTTGCTGACTGGTTGTTATAGTGATAAACTAAGGCCTTGCCTCTTCGCTTCTCCTTGAAAGAAAAACCTTTAATTCCTCAAGGGAATGGAGAGAGAAGAAAGGTGAGGGTGGGGGAGGGAATTACATGACAAAGAAAAACATTATCTGGCTGCAAAGAGAACAGCAGAGAGGGCATCGCGGAGAAAAACAAACATTCACTGGCCATGCCAGTGCTCACCACCGATGCTGAGTCAGAAACAGGTATCCCAAAATCCCTTTCTAATGAGCTTCTTTCAGAAATCATGGAGGAGATAGAACACACTTGCCCTCAGCCTCGGTTGGTAAGTAAAGACAAAGGATGCATGTATTTGTCACCCAAGAGCTCTTTGCCTTATTAGAATGTAAAGGAATCAATTGTTCAAAGATTTAACATGTAAATATAAATTCAACTGCAGACTAACCTATCTCAGTTGATTGTGTTTAGGGTCGGCACTTGGATTACAAAAAACTATTGTGCCAGCTGTGGAAAAAATACAGACTATTTAGGATTATTGTGGTTTTATCTGTGAGGAAGAGGTTACTATTCTGTTATGGCAGGTCTCTTTCTATAACAATGTCAGAAAATGTAAAAATGGCATTTTTCTTTAGCCTTTCTTAGGTTCGGATTTACAGCAAGGCTGTTCATTGTATCCTCGCCTGTTCTTCGTTTTTGTGCTGACTTTGGGAAATAAAATGACAGATAAGCAGAATTGCCACATCCCTAAATAAAAGACAGTGAATTAAGGATGCATGTGGGGGGAAATGATATGGCAAGATCACACACATTTCTAAAAGGTTCTAATGAGATTTCCAGCGTACACTTCCATGATTTCACTTCAGGTATAGAAAGCATGTGACTCAGGAAAGCTGCATTAAAAGAAGAACTGCAGATCTTAAATAATTAGTGTATGACAACAGTACATTCAGAGAAGCTGGCTGCACATACGGTAGAGAATTCCTTTATCGCTGTATGTCTGATGTATTGCATTAAAAACCCTCTTCCTCCATCAGTGTTCAGTTTCACTCCCAGAGTTCTGCAGGTTCATTCTGCATCAGGCAGGATTCAGCTCTTTAACAAATAAGACAAGATAATGATGTGTTACTTGCTGCTTTTCTAAAGTCATAAAGAACTTTGGAGGGCAGGCTTCTAATGAGATTTAGGGCTCTAAATTATGGTAAATGCCACCTATCCTTTATATCGGAGAGTAGAGCTTGTCAATTGATTACAAGAGGCCGTTTGAAGAGGCAGTGTGGAGAAATTGGACTGGGGTGGGGGAGAAGGTGTGTGATAATAAAACAAGTTGTTAGTCTTTGACTGAAGGTGACAAAAGGCTCATCCAGGCAACCCAGGCCACTTCACAGTCAAACAAGCACAGGCTCCATTTGGGGTGCTGTAGCCTAAGTGTAAACATCCTAGAGCTGTGTATTTTCATGTGCTAATCTTTCTTACATTTGGAATGTTTTTATTGTTGTTCTGCATTTAAGATTGTCTGGTTTATTATTCTAGACAAGGGTAATTGTTAACCTTTCCCTATGTGTGTTACCACAAGGCATGGATAATGATGATACATATAAAAGAAGCCTGATAAATGGATATCAATAAGGTGTGACACTATGACTTATGCAATAGTTTTGCACTAGAAATTAGATCATTTACTACCAAAATTAAATCACAACCTTAATTAAAACAATTAAAAAAATCCAACTTCAATAATCACATTTAACATTATATTTCAAATATCATACTGTTCTGACAAATAGCAACAGTTGCTGGAGTTGGCCTACATTAACATTTTCCACTAGCTCTTCTCATAATTAACTAACAACTTTTTAAAAAAAAACCTGTTAATTTATAAATGGAAAGGCTTTGGGTGGGCTTTTGTTAATGTTTGTACTGCATTGTGTTTACTAATGCTGTTTGTTAAGGTTTTTCTTCCACATAATACAACACTTATGAATACATTATATCCCTTCTATCCTACCACATAAAAAGAATTTAAAGGAAGAAATGTCACTGTGAAGCAAGTATTTGCAGTATCAGTCATTCCAGTATAATTCCTATGGAAATGAAGGTGGCAACCAAAATACATGAATAAAACAGGAACTCATAATGATCTGTTTTAGAGCTTCATGAATATTAATACATCAGTAATGACAGTAGAGACCCTTGGAATAAAGATTTATAGAAAACTCATACTTCCAAGATGAGATTGTAGGACTACATATCTGCCTTACCTCCATACTTGCTGAAAGAAATGTGCCAGTGTTGAAATAGAGAAGTCAGAATATTTAAGAATACAATATACTCCACCTAATAGGGAATGGTCCTGAATATTTAAGAATACAGTCCACTATCCCCATGATAGTGAATGGTCCTGACTGCTGCTTAATCAGAACGCTTTTGGCAAAAGTGTGTCTTAAAGTGGAAACATTGATAGCCAATGGCCAGATGGGTTAAATGGAACTTAACAGATAATAAAAAGCTTGAATTTCTAAGCTTTGTTCTTTATGACAAAAATGATAAAGATTAAAAGAGCTAATAAAGATCAACTAAAGATGGAAAGAAGTGTTTATGTGACCAGATCCTTATCTGGTGTAAGTCACCATAACTACATTGAAAACTATAGAACTATGCCACTATATCAACTGAGGATCTAGTCCATTATTCTTATTCAGCACAGTACTTGATTTCATTTTAAGTCTTTTCAGATTTTTTAAATAGCCTCTTCTCTTAGTTGCTGAACCAATTCCTATGAAGTCAATGGGAGTTGGGTTGGATCATTAATTGGGACAGCAACTTAACTGGGATACAAGACTCTCTACTGGGGAGTCCTAATTAAAAGAACTTTACTATAATTCTATTACACTGTATTTTAATTTGTTACCAGGCGATTATGTAATACTGGTGAGCTGAGTTTGTGTTATTTACAAATGATTTTTTTTTCATGCAGCTGGGTGGTCATTATGTTGGTCTGAGAGTAATGAATAGTCAGCGAGCCCTGAACTTTTTGTATAGGTAGTTTAAAAAACAAACTATTTTTAAAATCTAAATATACATATTCAAAATTAGATCAAATAACATGAAATGCTTGAAGAAAGTGTCCATTAATTAATAATGAAACTTGGCATAGCTCAATACATATTTTCACAGAAGCAATAGGAGTTAATAGGACTTCATAAATGGATATTTTGTATAGTAGATATCTACTGTTATTGGCTTTTTAATTAAAAAAAGAATTGCTTATTTGGTTCCCCAAAACAGCAAATATTTTAATTAATATCTGTCACAATGTAAATATTTCTTTTTCAGTCAGTCAATCCCTCTGACTTTATGTCATGGAGGCCGCCATCTTGGCACGGAGTGTCGCAGCAGGATTAAAGGAAACTTCTGTGTCCTTCAGTGAATGAGGAAAGCAGGAGACACTGAAGTCAGTTTTCAGGTAAGTTTCAATGTGTATTGAAATATGAGTTTTTCCTATATGTAGCACTGTTTTTATTTAAATTGTCATGACTTCCTTTTTTTCCAGGCACTGTCTGGGATTTTTGAACTAAAAAAAGCCAGTCAGAGGCTCCACTAAGAATTCATATTGAAGTAGATACTCCCTGTTCCATCCTTCCCTCTAACTTTGCCTACTCTGTGTTCCCTATTTTCATGCATATGCCTGCCAATTAATAGCTCCGTTTTTCACACTCCTTCAGTGACCTTCGCTTCAGACAATGAAACAATCTATTACATTGTAGTCTTGTCTACAATGTGGGTTTTAGTCACTGGTGCAGCTATCCAAGTGTTGCTATTCCAGTATACCCCTATACTGTAGACATGGTCTGGTTATGGAAGCGCCAACTGTTTGTTTGAAAATGGAATAATTTGCACCGGTGCAAATTGTATTTTTTAAACTGGTGCACCATGTCTACACTAGGGGTTTGCGCCAATGCAGCTACCTAGGTGGCTAAAAACCCACAGCACAGGCAAGCCCTTAGTTTAGCTGGGAAGCAGAGGCATGTGGAATAGAGAAGACTGGAGGGGAGGGGGAGTAATTTGGAAGATGCAGCTATTTGAACCTATTTATTTAGTTTGTTTATGATGATGCAGTCTTTGGGCTTGATTCTGCAATTAATTCCCTGTGGATAGCTCCTGGCTCCTTGCAGGATCAAGGCCTTTGTCTTCGTCCAGGTTGAGAAAGCATCTATTGCCCAATGGGAATTACCAAAACTTAAATATTAAATAAATAATAACAACAATGCACATCCTCAGGTGGGGTTGGAGACAATCCCAGACAGTGTCTACAACAAAAAGAAGCAATGACAATTTATAATTACAATGCTGCAATTGAAAACAATACACATAGAAACTTACCTGAAAACAAACTTGAAGGACTACCACTTGGTTTGACCTTTCACTTAAGTGCAGTGGGAGTTTTTTTTACTCATACTGTATGTCTCTTCCTTCCAAAATAAGTCTGTACAGTAAACTTTTCAAAAGCACCTATAGGCCTTGGGGGCCTAAGTCCCATTAACTTTCAATGAGACTTAGGTTCCTAAATGCCTTCAGTTCCTTTAGAAAAGAGGACTTAGGCTCTCAAGTCACTTAGAAACTTTTGAAAATTTTATCTTAGGGGCTTTAATCATTTTTACAATAATTTTTTAAAAATATGGTAGTTGTGTTGGTGAAATCATTCAGGAGCTTTGAAAAATGCTAACAGTTCAGTTAAGAGTAGATGAGAAAGATTACTATATATTAGTCTAACTTGGTGGAGCTATAATAACTGTTTAAACTAGAGCTATAATGGCTGTAGAGATTATTCCCCACTGATACGACTAAGTATGAAATTTGAAGAAGCTATTTCTAAAAATTGTATTAGCCTTGACTTTCAATATTTTGATCGCTGACTTTTTTTCCTTTTTAATTGATCTGATATTTAAACAAATGATTCAGGATGATTCATACATAACTGCTCTAGAAGTTTTTCAGATATTCTTACTAGTTCACTTCTCAACAAATGCCAAGTAAACTTCTCAACAAATGCCAAATGCATATGATTTTAACTTTTATAGTTAGTAACATTATAAATATAAAGGGCTTTATTATAGTTACAAAACCAGCCATGCTTTTGTTTTTCCACAATGCGGTGTGATTTAGAGAGCCTGACACCGGCTCTTCTTCAATTTGGATCTATGCTGGGATACAGATGTCATGGGAAAAGGAGCATTAGAGCAGATGACTGTGTAATAAGGCTGTGTCTGAACAGCTTAAAAGAGGCATGGTTTGACTAAATGCGGTTGATCTTAGCCCTGCACAAGTTGTGTACTGTATTTGGACTCAAAACTAGTATTCATGATTTCTGGCTGTTTTGGACCAAAAATTTTAAAAGGGTATCAAATCTGGCCTCTGTTAGTATGCACATAACTTTCTTTGGCACACTTAAAATATTTTTTTTTGCTTGCAGCATGTCACCACCAAGAATTAGATTGTGATTTGCCTTTCACTTCACTGAGAGTCACACCATTGCTACATATCTAAATATGCTGTACCCCTGGCAACAAGATGTTGCATTATTTATTGGTCAGATATATAGAACTACAGAGATCTCTTTGCTAGAGTCACACATAAGATAGGAGAATTGGTGCAAATATTATATACTATAGAATGTATTGTATTTCTTGCTCACATATATGTGTGTTATGCTATTTGGAATTTGATGTTTCAGTTGAACATTGTCTATTTCTCAAACAATGCTTTTTTCAGTTATTGTCTATTTCTCAAACAATGCTTTTTTCAGTTATTGTGAATGTCTATATCACAGCCTAGGAAGATGAGTAAAAAGGCTAGTGTAACTAGGCAGCAAAAGCAAGGAATTTACTACATAAAAAATACTAAAGCAGAACAAAACCATAGGAAGGAGCTAAGAACTATTCACATTTATCAGAAATACATATATAGAAACTACCAACACAGCCAGCTCTATGTACAAAGATAGGCCGAAACTAAGGGTTGGTCTACACTATAAAGTTAGGTCAGCTTAATTACATTGATCAAGGCCATGAAAAACTTCATGCCCCGTGCAATGTAATTAAGCTGGCTAGGACCAGAGGTAGATGCTGCTAGGTTGATGGAAGTATTAAATAATGGCTTGCCCTCAGGTTGTTCTTTTGTGGTTCTGTGTTGGTGGCTAACTCCCATGAAATGCTTGTCTGTACCGAGGCAGTGTTGAATTGCAGAACTGTGTCTTTTTCCATCTCGCGTACCTGATGTTTGGTACATATTTGGTTCCTTCACTTGTGCTTTGTTTGAGTTTGAGACCCAACATACCTCTAAAATATGTCATACTTTCTAAACAATCATTTCTGGTTGAGCTAGAGCCTTTGGGCTTGATGCAGAAACCACTTTTTGAAATGCAGATTAGACTAGATCCTAATGGTCTCTTTTGGCCATACAAAGCTATGAATCTATGCATATCACCACATGCTTTTGTAAAATGATGGGAAGAATTTTCTGCATTGTTCCTTTCTTTCTGAAACTTATACTTGCATCTCATGATTATTAGTCAGTCAATAATTATTATACAAAGATTAGTAATGCATAACATGACTTTATGAAGGATGAAGCCCAGACAGTACTTGAAAAAACACTGTCTGGATTGTTTGCAAATTGGATGCATTTTTTAAAAATATTATTAAAAATATAAATAGAGTATTCTGAATTACTCTATTCATATTAACTCTGCAGAGCCAACAGAAAGCTGGGAGAATGAGCTGGATTCTCTTCTGGTTCATGCATCATCAACAGAACTTTTAACTAAATTCCACTTGCAGAATCTTTACCTGGAGGTACACAGAGATAAGGGGCAGTTAAATTGTAATTGCAGTGTAATACACCTCAGCTGGGTCATGGTTACTGATAATATAGTTTTAATTTATAATTGTGAGGTAATATCATGAAACAATAGATACAAAAAAGATAATCTTAAATCAGACACCTATCCCCAGGAGTAAAAATCCACTCCCTGAACACCTGGTCCTTCAAGAAGCATTCCTTGAGTACCCAGAGGCAGACCTAGATAGTCCTTAAGGCAGCGCTTCTCAACAGCCCCAATGATCAACTCCTCCCCCTCCCTCCCAGTGCCTCCTGCACGCCGCTGAACAGGAGGAGCAGGGACAGGGCACACTTGGGGCACAAAGAGGCAGGAAAGAGGAGAGGCAAGAGTGGAGTGGGAAGAAGAGGAGAGGGAGTGGGACCTTAGGGGAAGGGATAGGATAGGGGTGGCACCTGGGGGTCTGAGAAAATTTTTAAATCAAAATGGGGGTCCTTGGGTTGCTAAAGTTTGAGAACTGCTGCCTTCATTTGCAAAGAATGCTCATGTTTTAGCAGACCCAGCATGTGTATATTTCTCGTTCTTCAGTTACTTATAAGATTTTTGGTAGTATTTTATTCTTAACAAATGTGTTGAATGTGCTTTAGATTTTCCCCTCAGATTTTCATGTTTCCTGATTTGTAGTCATTGTTTGCAAACTATGAGTCCAGTACTACAAGTCCTTACATGATTAGTCCTTATGCATGTGATTAGTTCCACTGAAATCAGTGTACTATTTTGGAACTGGTCCAAAGTCTCTCTCTGCTTTTAAGAGACTGTCAGCTTGAAATCTAGGAAGTTAAAAAATGAGATAAAAGTAGTGTAAAGTATTGTCCCTGAATCCTTCTGCTAATTCTGTGGTTTTACTGTTTTTTCTCTCCATTGTTGCTGTGTGAAAGACCCCACACCTCCACCTCCTCTGACTTTCACTTAGAGTTGGCATCCCTACTCCCTGCTTAGCAAATGAGGTAAGCTTAGGGTAACCCCCCTGAATTAGAGCAGGCTAAGGATAATTCTGCTGCCCTTTTGTTATACAATAAAGATGAACATTTCATTACCCCTGCAACCAAGATTAAAGTACATTTTAACCCAAAACAGCCAAACATTGATCATTTTGCAAAGTAGGTCTCTCCGCTGATGACCTACACAAAGTAGGTGCGTCTGTGCAAATACAATCTGCTCCTCAGGTCTTTTGTCTCAGTTTTACAATAGATGGAAGGGGAGAGAGTTCCTTACACAGGATGACCAGAAAGCAATGTGAAAAACTGTAACGGGGGTGCGGGGTAATAGGTCTCCATAAAAAAAAAAAAACACCAAATATTGGGACTGTCCCTATAAAATCGGGACATCTGGTCACCCTAACCTTACATCAGTTACCACCCCATTCTCTCAAAGTTATAGAAATTGTAGGGGTTACAAGTAACAGCACCTTGTAAAATATATTTAGGCAGCGTGCCTTTAATAATTGTTGTACAGCTATCTGATTTAGAATCCAGAAGCCAAATTCCTCCTTGTATAGCTCTGCCAGTTCTACTGTGTTGAATGAATTTATTCAGAGTAATTGGAGAAATCTCAGCAAACTCGTCATAATCTCAGAGAAACTCTCCTAGAAAGTTTCCCTGGTAAGAAGAGGAAAGCTGAGCCTATAGGTCTATTCTTACTAGCTTATAGACTCATAGACTCATAGGTCAGAAGGGACCAATATGATCCTTGCTCTAGGACACAGAATACAGGCAATGGGGGCAAAACTCTGTTCTTTGAGAAAACAAGCTTTCTAACACCAATCTTTCATCAAGCATTAGAATGTGCAGTAGATACATGGGAAATATATTCCACACTGTATTAAATAGACTCATAGACTCATAGGTCAGAAGGGACCAATATGATCATCTAGTCTGACCTCCTGCACAAGGCAGGCCACAGAACCCTACCCATCCACTTTTATAACAACCCCTAACCCAGGACTGAGTTATTGAAATCCCCAAAATTGGTTTGAAGACCTCAAGCTGCAGAGAATCCACCAGCAAGCGACCCATGCCCCACGCTGCAGGGGAAGGCGAAAAACCTCCAGGGCCCCTGCCAATCCGCCCTGGAGGAAAATTCCTTCCCGACCCCAAATATGGCGATCAGCTAAACCCTGAGCATGTGGGCAAGACTCACCAGCCAGCACCCAAGAAGGAATTCTCTGCAGTAACTCAGTTCCCATCCCATCCAACATCTCCCCGCAGACCACTGAGCAGACTTATCTGGTGATAATCCAAGATCAATTGCCCAAATTAAACTATCCTATCATAACATCCCCTCTATATACTTATCAAGCTTAGTCTTAAAGCCAGATAAGTCTTTTGCCCCCACTACTTCCCTCGGAAGGCTGTTCCAGAACTTCACTCCCCTAATGGTTAGAAACCTTCGCCTAATTTCAAGTCTAAACTACCTAATATCCAGTTTGTACCCATTCGTCCTCGTGCCTACATTAGTACTAAACTTAAATAATTCCTCTCCCTCCCTAACGTTAACCCTTCTGATATATTTATATAGAGCAAGCATATCCCCCCGCAGCCTTCTTTTGGCCAGGCTAAACAAGCCAAGCTCTTTGAGTCTCCTTTCATAAGGCAGGTTTTCCATTCCTCGGATCATCCTAGTAGCCCGTCTCTGGACCTGTTCCAGTTTGAATTCATCCTTCTTGAACATAGGACACCAGAACTGCACACAATATTCCAGATGGGGTCTCACCAGCGCCTTATATAACGGTACTAACACCTCCTTATCCTTGCTGGAAATACCTCGCCTGATGCATCCTAAAATCGCATTTGCCTTTTTAACAGCCGTATCACATTGGCGGCTCATAGTCATCCTGCTATCAACCAATACCCCAAGGTCCTTCTCCTCCTCTGTCACTTCCAACTGATGCGTCCCCAACGTATATCTAAAATTCTTATTATTAATCCCTAAGTGCATGACCTTGCACTTTTCACTATTGTATTTCATCCTATTATTATTACTCCAGTTTACAAGGTGGTCCAGATCTTCCTGAATAGTATCCCTGTCCTTCTCCGTGTTAGCAATACCCCCCAGCTTTGTGTCATCCGCAAACTTTATTAGCACATTCCCGCTCTTTGTGCCAAGGTCAGTAATAAAAAGGTTAAATAAGATCGGTCCCAAAACCGATCCTTGAGGGACTCCACTAGTAACCTCCTTCCAGCCTGACAGTTCACCCTTCAATACGACCCGCTGGAGTCTCCCCTTTAACCAGTTCCTTATCCACCTTACAACTTTCATATTCATCCCCATCTTTTCCAATTTTACTAACAGTTCCCAATGTGGAACCGTGTCAAACGCCTTACTGAAATCGAGGTAAATTAGATCTACCACATTTCCTTTATCTAAGTAATCCGTCACCTTCTCAAAGAAGGAGATCAGATTGGTTTGGCATGATCTACCTTTAGTAAATCCATGTTGCAATTCGTCCCAATTACCATTGACCTCTATGTCCTTAACTACTTTCTCCCTTAAAATTTTTTCCAAGACCTTACATACTACAGACATCAAGCTAACAGGCCTATAATTACCCGGATCACTTTTATTCCCTTTCTTAAAAATAGGAACTACGTTAGCAACTATCCAATTGTACGGCACAACCCCCGAGTTTATCGATTGCTTAAAAATTCTCGCTAACGGGCTGACAATTTCACACGCCAGTTCCTTTAATATCCTCGGATGGAGATTGTCCGGGCCCTCCGATTTTGTCCCATTAAGCTGTTCAAGTTTGGCCTCTACCTCAGTTGCGGTAATATCCACCTCCATATCCACATTCCCATTTATCATCCCTCCATCATTGCTAAACTCCTCACTAGTTTTATTAAAAACTGAGGCAAAGTACTTATTTAGATATTGGGCCATGCCTAGGTTATCCTTAAGCTCCATTCCATCCTCAGTGTATAGCGGCCCCACTTCTTCTTTCTTTGTTTTCTTCTTATTTATGTGGCTGTAGAACCTTTTACTATTGGTTTTGATTCCCTTTGCAAAGTCCAGTTCAATGCGGCTTTTAGCCTTCCTCACTTTATCCCTACATGTTCTGACCTCACCAAGGTAACTTCCCTTGCTAATCCCGCCTTTCTTCCACTCCCTGTAAGCTTTCTGCTTTTTCCTAATCCCCTCTCTGAGTTGCTTGCTCATCCAGCTTGGCCTACAACTCCTGCCCATGGTTTTTTTCCTCTTTCTTGGGATGCAGGCTTCCGACAATTTCCGCAGCTGCGACTTAAAGTAATTCCAGGCCTCCTCCGCATTTAAATCCGCAAGTTCCTCCATCCAATCCACTTCCCTAACTAATTTCCTTAACTCTTTAAAATTAGCCCTCGAGAAGTCGAAAACCCTAATCCCAGATCTACATTTGTTTATCCTTCCATCTAGTTTGAACTGAATCAGCTCATGATCACTTGAACCAAGGTTGTCCCCTACCACCATTTCTTCTACGAGGTCCTCACTGCTCACCAAAACCAAATCTAAAATGGCATCCCCTCTCGTAGGTACTTAAGGAAGTGATCTGGACTGGGGGCTTCTCCTGGCAAGCGTTCTGATGCTTTTTCCTCCCCTTTGGAGACATTTGAATTCCTTGCTAGTATACAGAGTCAGAGGAAGGGAACTCAAACCCTTTATAAAAACTATTCTCTTTGAGGGGAAAAAATGAGGAAGTCAGTTCCAAAATTTTCTATAAATTATTGCCTCTGTTCACCTGTGTCCTTTTCAACAGTAAATCAGCTAGGATTCAACAATCAGGGCATAAAACACTAAGAAAAATAAGGAGCCAGGCTATATTCTGCAACAACCTCCCCCCCCCGACACACACCCCCACCCATCTCCCGCTGCAAATGTCAGGCATCGGAACTGCACCAGAAACAGACAGCAGTTCCCGAATAACTATATCCAGGTAGATGGCACCATGGCAGAATTAACCACACTGTTCATTAGTATTCTTCTTTTTGAACTAAATTATTATTTGTTTACATTTTCTCTGGCTCAGTGTTTTTCTGCAGTCGCTGGCAGAGGGGGATAAATGGAGAGAAAACAGTTACCTTCAGTGTCCTGGTTGGTAATCTGTTTGAAATAGAATATGCTGGCAAATGGATGGAAAGAGATATTTCCTTGGTGGGGACATAGCAAGCAAGCAAGCCCTGTTATTGCAACATTCTTTGTGCACTCAAATAAAAAGAAACTAAATAATCTGATCTGTGTTTGTCAGCCACAGCTAGGGATACTGAGCCAAGAATACATGGGGACCTTAGAGATTACTCATGTGAATGGACAAAAACCAGGTGCAGAGATAATGTGGATCTCAAACCACTCCTAGTGCCAGATCCTCCACACCTAAATTTGATTGGCAGGGAGACATGCAAAATTAGATCCACTGCTCAGCTGGTGCACAGGGATCTTCAGGTAAAGGGAGATGGCTTGTCTATACCAGGGAGATTTCCCGACAAATTCTAACCATTTAAAAAACTAATTGGAGCCATAGGGTTGGGTGGCCTGAACCATTTATGCTAGGGGTGGCCAACCTGTGGTTCCGGAGCCACATGCAGCTCTTCAGAAGTTAATATGCGGCTCCTTGTATAGGAACCGACTCTGGGGCTGGAGCTGCAGGTGCCAACTTTCCAGTGTGCTGGGGGGTGCTCACTGCTCAATCCTTGGCTCTGACACAGGCCCTGCCCCCACTCCACGCCTTCCCGCCCCCTCCCCTGAGCCTGCCGTGTCCTCCTTCCTCCCACTCCCCCTCCCCGAGCCTCCTGCACATCACGATCTGATCGGGAGGTGTGGAGAGGGAGGGGAAGGCGTTGATCAGTGGGGCTGCTGGTGGGCAGGAGGTGCTGGGAGTGGGAAGCTTAGGGGAGGCTGCTGACATATTACTGTGGCTCTTTGGCAATGAACATTGGTAAATTCTGGCTCCTTCTCAGGCTCAGGTTGGTCACCTGTGATTTATACTTATGTGATTTCAAAACCACTGATTTTGCTGAATTGGTTGAAGGTGATTTTGAAACTGATTCAATAAAAATAGTTTGGGCCACCCAAGCCTGGTCTATACTATGGCTCCAGTTTAGCTGAAACAGTTTTCAAGCTGTTAGAAGGGGAAGGGGGAATTTCAGTGTTGTCAGGATGATTTCACATTGTCTTTACAATTACTATAGCCCACGGCTAAATTTGACACTTTTGCCCAGATTTTTAAAGGCATTTAGGCATTGCAATTTACTCCCCTCAGCGTTCAAGGGCTAAGTAACTTGGATGGCCAGTTCCATTTCCAAAAGTGACAAGGTTCAGCTACAATTTTTCCTCATCTAGATTCACTGACACAGCCTCAGGTTCCAATTGAGTCTCCTTTGTATTCTGTTCAATCTATAAGCACATTGTTTGTATGCATTTCTGAATGTGTGTTCCTCCTTGACATATTCCTGATTTTAGTCACTTGTCCCTAATTACTGTTCGTTTTAATGTCTGAAGGTTGAGAAGTCACATGGTAAGAAAAGAATTGGCAAGACCTTTTCCAACAAGACCCAGACTAGTGGGAAGCTAAATCAGGATTACTTGGCTTTAGTTGGGGCCGAGAGAAAAAGCTGCTCAGTATTGCAAAGAAATTTATATGGGTAAAAGGTTTACTCTGTTTGACTAGCAAAAAAATAAAAATAAAAAAACCTCTTGCTGCAAACCAGACCTATTTTCTTCAAATAATCTCCCAGGAAACAGCCTGTACCTAGCTCGGATGTGATGACCAGTTGCAGGCCTCAGACCATAGACATTATTGTTTTAACATTCCTGCCTTCCTCTTTATCCCAGCATGAAGCAGCCTGTGTGGGATGTTGTGTAACTTGACATTGCTTGGAGATAAAAAGGCAATTTAGCACTCAACACTCACGGAGACAGAAGCCAAAAGACAGTGATTAGAAAATAAAGCAACGAGTGTGCACTGTGCTATGTGGGCAGCTAGTTGAGCAGGATTCCCTTCCACAGAACCCAAACAGAAAGTCTGATTTTCCCATATTTTATTTTTAATTTTGTCAGTGCGTGGCAGCTGCATTTAACATGATGAAGGCATCAGTGAAAGTAGGGCAGCATCACTGCAATACAGGAGATTTTTTAAATCTGTAGGAGTGATGAGAGTTTTATAAAAGCAGTATTGGTGGTGAATCCCAACCAAGATAGGCTACAAACAAATCCTAGGGTTCACATTTATGTAACAGTGGAAGCCACCCTCTTAGGTCACAAAACAAAGGGTCCCATTGCAAGTGCCTCTTAAGTTTGGAGATTCATCATCAAAAAAAATAAATATTTACAAGAATGGCCTAAATTAAGAGCAATGCTAGTCACCAGTGTGAACCCGTATCAGCCATTCCAAGAAAAGAAAAGAGGTAAGTGGGAAAATTTTGCTAAAAGGAGACACAGTGGTCTGGCATTGCTGAAAAATGTCCACTAAATGACATAGCAATCTTCAAAGTATTGAAAAATGTAACTAAAGGGCAAGAAATATTTTGTTATGGCCAATAATGAGTGCTCAGATAACAGATATGACAACTGGGTGTGCTCCATGCAGTCTCTTCCAAAGAGCAAAACAACAAGACAGATGATGCAAGGTCATGAAATCCCAAAGATTAATAGGGGATGTATTTGCTTTTTTATTGTTAATTGATTACTACTTTCAACTAATGGATTTCAAAACTAACAAGCAAATGGTATTTTCCCCCTTAATAAATCATAAGGTGCAAGGCATCTAATACCCAAGGTTATAATTGCTAATAACTTCCTGACAAAACATTCAATCTCTCGTTGCATCAGGAGGTTCCTATCTGTAAAATGGGGATTTGTCTTTCTTGTACCTTTCAAGATTAAACTCTTCAGGCACTGTCTCTTAGTATATGTATATATAGCCCCATCTAATAAAATGGGGCTCGGACCTCAGTTAGGGTGTCTAAGTATTACTGCAATACAAAAAAATAATAATAATGAAAGAAATTCCAGATAAGTCAGTCAGACTTAGTCCAGCCCTGACTTTGTATGTCCTTTGTCAATAATAAAATGAAGTATCAAGGACGCTTGCTTCATGAAAAATTCAACAGAGGTAGTTTATATCTAGTTTTTGTCAGTGGGTGGAGTTTGTGCCCAATCCACTCAAAAGCTAGTGAGGAGATGGTCCATTAGTGTCTTCCAAAATCCTAATATCTAATCAGTTTCAGTTACTTCTAATATAACTGAGCATTTTATCTCCTGGACACTGATCTAAGTGCAACTATCCCATGCTCACATAATAAATACAAAAAGTAGATGTTTTATCTGAAAACTGCAGGAAAGACACTAAGGAAAATGGAACCCTACTCACCCTCCAGAATGGAACCCTACTCAACTTGTCCTCCAGTAGACAAGTTACTGTGCCAGCTGATTGTTTTGGATTTCCTCAGTAGACAAGACATAGCCCAGGGAAAGAGAAAGCTCCTACAATTGACAGTCCAAGAACTAAGCTTCTTACACACTGGGCTGGTAACCAGAGAGACCTGAATTCAGTGTGTGGATAGATTGTTTATTTTCCTGAACCACTTCCAAAACATTAGAGCTTCTTGACTAAGACCAAGGTTTAGTTTGCATGGTGTTTTAAAAACACCATAGTCTCCTCAGTACTTAATTGATACTTTTTGTATAAATTGGGTGAGCTCATGAGCAATTTCAAAAAGGAAACAAGCTATCATTATGCACAGGTAGGACTCGCTGACATACAATGAAATGATTCAGGTTTGTCTTCCTGTTTGAAGAATGAACTAGATATTTGCTCATGTAATTTTTGTTTTGTTTTTTTCTCTCTACACCCCTCCATTGCCTTCCAGACTCTGATTGCACCTGCTCCATTTGCAGATGAAATAAGCTGTCAGTGCCAAGCCCCACATGAGAAACTAACCATCACTCAGGCCCGCCTGGGAACACCAGGTGAGTCTCGATTAATTGGACGTCTTTGCTGACAGCAGCATTAACAGCACTAAGAGCAGTTTCCACAGACACAGCCTTTCAGTTGTGAATGTATTTCACTATTACAAAAGCACTCGTCATTTGGGAGGAGCAGCAGCATATGTTACCTGACTGGGGCTCAGGGAGTTGTAACAAAAGGATATTTATGTTTTCTTAGAGATACAGACCACTCACGTTAATGTAGTTGTTAAATGTACAGTTTAATTTTTGAACAATTATAAAAATGCTGGGCAGTGAGATCTGGACATCAGAGGTAACTCAGCAAATTTCAACACACAGGTTATTTGCATACTGAAATCATATGGGATACTGGCTAAAATGAGTGTTTTCCTCAAATTTCGAAACACACTTCATGGTCTCTGCATCACAGCTGTGATATATCTCTGACATCACCACAGCTTATGAGTGTATATGTACTCTACCTGAGTACCTATATGTGAGAAATCACTTTTTCCTTTCTGACATTACAATGACTGTCAAGGCCTGCAGTGCAGGCAACACCATAGCATCAGGGCCCCCACAATGATAGTGTGATGTTTGGTGCCCAATCTCCAGTTCCAAATGGTGTGGGGTCTGAGCTGATTCATGCTGACTGACTACAGCTCTGGAGAATCAGGGAGCCTCTCCCTTTATTGAGACCTTGGGTGCCACATTACAAATTCCTTCCTCCACCTGTCTAAATGAAAATGTTGATCTACTATTTTTCTAACTCCCTTTGCATAATGCACAGACAAGTGTTAAACTCCTCATCTGTTCCCCTCTAATCTGGTATCATGGCAGACGAGTTTATGGTAGGTCATACTCTAGATCATGGACCTTTCAGATGGTGGGGAGGATCCCAACTGATGGTTTTACAGGGGGCCCCAAAAAGCTGCCGATTACCCTGCTTTGAGGAAGCATCCTCATCTTCCCAGTGAGTTTTCCAAGAAACATGGTTTTCTCCACATTTCATCTGAGTCATGGGAGATATGGTCATCTTGAGCAGTGACATGTCTTTCTGCTGCATGGCAGCAGCAGCTCTGGAGCTCAGAGCCCCAGTTGTTTCTCTTCCAGTTGTACAGGGACTGCCTATCTGTAGCCAAGTGGCCAGGCATGCCACTCAGTGAAGCAGGCCCTCCTTAGGCCTGCAGCCCACTGCCAGGGCATGAAGAGGGGGGTGCAGGAAGAGATGGGTAGTAGGGAGCAATAAGAATGAGAAAGAAAGAAAGAAAGAAAGAAAGAAAGAAAGAAAGAAAGAAAGAAAGAAAGAAAGAAAGAAAGAAAGAAAGAAAGGTTAATCAGAAAGGAGAAGAGTCTGAGGGAAGAGGAAAGATGTAGATGCAGGAGGAAACAAACGTGTGTACAGCATTAAGCTGAGGAAGAGAAAAAGGCAGGGAGCAGAGAAAAATGTGAGATGACTCAAATGGAGCGAGACAGGAAAAAGACCTTTTTCTGAGTAAGTATTCAGGGAAAAGGGAGGATAATAAAGAGGCCAACTTGAGGAGAACACAGTAAAGAGGATTCTGATGGGATAGGACTCACCACTGGAGCGCCCCCTGCTAGATGTTCCAGGGATCAGCTCTGCTAGCCGGGGCTCCCTCTTCTGGTAGCATCCCATCACAGTCACTTCTGCTCCTGGGATCCACGTCACTCCCAGGACCAGGGCATTGTCTTTGTGACACAGCCTTCCAGCTGTGGCACACGCTGTACTCCTTGCTTCTGGGGGAATGTCATAGTCCCTTAGTCTAGTCACTTCCTCAGTGGCAAGTGGGGAAAGGGGAAGGGCTCATGCCTGCCCACTACTCGGGATCCCAGCCCAGGGACCCTATAGATGGCCACTGCTTGCGGCACCCCCTTACTCCTCAGTAGATTTCCCTGGGCCACTTCCCCACAGCCACAGCACCCTTTTCACCCTCAGGGCCTCAGCCTGCATATCCCTGCAGCCCACAAGCAGCTGCCTTTAGCTCCCTGGGTGTCTGCCTGCAGCACTGCTCTGTCCAGGGTGCTTACTGCCTTCAGCCTGCAAGGCAGCCAGTCTACCTCCCTCCTCAAGTTCCAGGGAGTGACCAAAGCTGCTCTGCTGCCCTTATATGGGCCAGCCCAGCCCTGATTTGCCGCCTCCTGCGCAGCTGCCCAAGGGCTCTATTAACCCTTTAGAGCTCAGTGTGGGACAGGTGCCCCATCACGAGGATGTAGAAGAGTAAGTGGAATAAAACATTTTACATTTACGCACTGTAATTCTGCATATCTGAGGAGAAAAAAACCCCACAACCTTCTTACTAGAGGCCAAAACTGATCACCCGGATTTACACATGATTCCTGTTAAAACTGAAAATCGTAAGTACATAAAAATGGCATAGTGGGTCAGACCAAAGGTCCATCTAGCCCAGTATCCTGTCTTCTGACAGTGGCCGATGCCAGGTGCCCCAGAATGAACAGAACAGGTAATCATCAAGTGATCCATCCCCAGCTTCTGGCAAACAGAGGCTGGGGACACCATCCCTACCCATCCTGGCTAATAGCCATTGATGGACCTATCCCCCATGAATTTATCAAGCTCTTTTTTGAATCCTGTCATAGTCTTGGCCTTCATAACATCCTCTGGCAAGGAGTTCCACAAGCTGGCTGTGCATTGTGTGAAAAAATACTTCCTTTTGCTTGTTTTAAACCTGCTGCCTATTAATTTCATTTGGTGACCCTTAGCTCCTGTGTCATGAGGAGTAAATAACACTTCCTTATTTACTTTCTTCACACTAGTCATGATTGTATAGTCCTCTATCATATCCTGCCCAGTCATCTCTTTTCCAAACTGAAAAGTCCCAGTCTTATTAATCGCTTGTCATATGGAAGTTGTTCCATACCCCTAATAATTTCTGTTGCCCTTTTCTGAGCCTTTTCCAATTCCAGTCTGTCCATAGTATTCAAGATGTGGGCGTACCATGGATTTATAGAGCCAATGTGATATTTTCTGTCTTACCTATCGCTTTCTGAATGATTCCCAACTTTCTGTTCACTTTTCTGACTGCCACTGCACATTGAGTGGATGTTTTCAGAGAACTATCCACAATGACTCCAAGCAATGACTCCAAGATCTTTCTTGAGTAGTACCAGCTAATTTAGACCCCATCATGTTATATGTATAGTTGGGATTATGTTTTCCAGTGTGCATTATTTTGCATCTATCAACATTGAATTTCGTCTGCCATTTTGTTGCCCAGTCACCCAGTTTTGTGAGATCCTTTTGTAGCTCTTCGCAGTTGGCCTGGGACTTAACTATCTTGAGCTATTTTGTATCATTTGCAAATTTTGCCACATCATGGTTTATACCTTTTTCCACATCATTTATGAATAAGTTGAATAGGCCTGATCCCAGTATAGACCCTTGAGGGGACACCACTATTTACCACTATCCACTCTGAAAACTGACCATTTATTCCTACCCTTTGTTTCCTGTCTTTTAGCCAGTCATCAATCCATGAGAGGACCTTCCCTCTTATCCCATGACTGCTTACTTTGCTTAAGAGCCTTTGGTGTGGGAACTTGTCAAGGCTTTCTGAAAATCTAAGTACACTATATCCACTGGATCCTCCTTGTCCACATGCTTGTTGACCCCCTTAAAGAATTCTAGTAGATTGGTGAGGCATGATTTCCCTTTACAAAAGCCATGTTGACTCTTCCCCAATAAATTGTGTTCATCTCTGCATCTGACAATTTTGTTCTTTATTATAGTTTCAACCAGTTTGCCTGGTGCTAAAGTTAGACTTACTGACCTGCAATTACTGGGACCACTTCTAGAACCCTTTAAAAAAGTTGTCCTCACATTAGCTATCCTCCAGTCAAATCGTTGTTGTGTTTCTTTCCCCACAGTTGACAGACCAGTTAGAGTGTATGCAGATGGGATATTTGACCTCTTCCACTCCGGCCACGCTAGAGCTCTTATGCAAGCCAAAACTCTCTTCCCAAATAGCTACTTATTAGTAGGAGGTAAGAGCACATCTATTTACTAGATTTTTGCCTCTGTTCTGAAGTAGCAGAGGAGCAGTATTGCCATGTTCTCAGCTGCAGCTGTGTATACACTCTGAGTTTGAGCACTATTTTCTGTTTTGATGGTATTTTACACCATAAAAAATAGTCCATCTTAAAATTATGTGAAACAAAGTAAGAGTCAAGTCAAACTCTGGCCTCAGCTACATATGTACAGTTCACAGTCTAGTTAAACTGTCAACCATCATTCCCTACATAAAATTTGCACTGCACCAGAGTCTGGTGTCACATGTCTCACTGTGTGCATCTTGTCGTCTTATTTCTTGTTGTAGAAATATTTATTTGGAGTTAAGGTTTTTTAAGTAATTCACTAAATAGATTTTATAAACAGGGCCGGCTCTAGGCACCAGTGTCCCAAGCATGTGCTTGGGGCAGCACTTTTCAAGGAGTGGCATTCCGGCCTTTGGGGCGGCACTTTTCAAGGGGCATCACTCTGTTTTGTTGTTGGTGTTGTTGCTGCTACTGCTGTTTCGGCTTTTTTTCGCGCTTGGGGTGGCAAAAAACCTGGAGCCAGCCCTGCTTAAAAATACATTGCAAACCAGTAGGCCCAGGAGAGTGTGGTAACCAGAAAGAAGCCCTTAGTGGCTGATGGGTGTGTTCCATAGGTGGACAGGCACAATTAAAAGGAAATACCTCTATTTTACATCTTATTCAAAAGATGACACCTTCAGCCGAAGAGCATCCATTAGCACAGGGGTGGGCAAACTACGGCCTGGGGGCTGCATCCGGCCTTTCAGACATTTTAATCCAGCCCTTGAGCTCCCACTGGGGAGCAGGGTCCAGGGCTTTCCCTGCTCTGGTGCTCTAGCCAGGGAGTGGGGTCCGGGGCTTGCCCGGCTTCACATGTGCTGATCCCCTTCCACCCTCCAAACCCCTCAGTCCCAGCCCAGAGCACCCTCCTGTACCCCCAACCCCTCATCCCCAGCGTCACCCAGAGTCCCAGCTAGAGCTGCACACCCCCACCCCAACCTCCTGCCCCAGCCTGGAGCCTCCTCCCGCACCCTGAACTCTTCATTTCTGGCCCCACCCCAGAGCCCGCACCCCCAGCTGAATCCCTCACCCCTCCCACACCCCAATCCCCAATTTCATGAGCATTCATGGCCCACTATATAATTTCCATACCCAGATGTGGTCCTTGGGTCAAAAAGTTTGCCCACCCCTGCACTAGCACCATACTGAAGTGTTAGATCAGCTCTGATACAGAGGGGAGCGTGTCCAGCTGCTGAGACATGAATAACCCTTCCTGCAGCAGTAATAAGATTAAGCATTTGTATACTTCTTTACACCTTCAGAATGCGGTACAAACATTAACTAATCCACACAACAGCTTTGGGATAAGCCTTATTTCCCATCTTATTAAAAACCGGATTAGAATATAAAATTTCCTGAGTCTACATCCCATGCAGCATTCCTCCAGAGCACACTGCCTCTTACAATCCCACAACTGGGTTTTCATCAGATATTTCCTGTTTGAATACAGGTCAGGCCAAACCTCACATGCTATGAAATCTGCTAAATCCATAGCCCAGGCCACTATGCCTGTACTTGTTTGCTCTTAATTTGTGCTGGTTTCAATATAACTGTCCAACAGTGATTTAGAGATGTGTAGGCAAATTTCTGGAACTTTGCAGATCATTCCTCCTCTTTAGCATGCACTTCTGGTCTCTGTTCCAAAGACAGAAAGAGGCATATCTTTATTTAGTTTGAAAATGGAATGTAACTCAACAAACAACTTTAAAATAAGGATATTGATCAGAAAGTTCTTACCAGCCAGATGCACTAATTGTGCAAAGGTAACATAGAAATATTTGGTTGATTGTTCTTATGTCAGTTTGCAGTGATGATCTAACCCACAAGTTCAAAGGCTTCACTGTAATGAATGAAACCGAGCGGTATGAGGCACTCAGACACTGTCGCTACGTAGATGAGGTCATCAGAGATGCTCCATGGACGCTTACACCGGAGTTCCTAGAAAAACATAAGGTACCATTCTTCTCCAAACCCCGCCCCTTCCTTCTGTAAATTAACTGCTGGGAATACATTAAAAGGATACAAGATTCTATTAGCTGGACTAAATTAAGTAATTTTTACAAATCATCTGTCAGTTCTGAATCAGAAAACTTTCTGTTCTCTGGCTTTTTTTTGATGGAAATGGAAATGGGCATGTATTCTGTTTTTTGGAGACTGACTCAAAGTACCAGCATGTCAATAACGCAAACTTAACTCACTGACCTGTGATAACAGGACACTCTTCTCAGATTTCCTGCCTTTTGGAGCTAAGCACGTACCAGGGATATGAGACTTCCCATGGGTTAGAAAGTGACTAAGGATTAAAAATACCCACAACTTGCCAGGTACTCCCATATTCAGAGGCACCCAGTTGTTATTTCATATAATTAAAGTCTAATTCCCAAGGCTATAATGTAACTGAAGTGCATGTTATCTTCTTGATGCCATGGCAAGTGAGATCCATCAAATAAGTACAAAGAACAGAGTTAGCATTTTTTAGGATTTGGATTAAAGCAATAGGACAAGAGATCATGGTGACATCTCTCATCTGGATTAATCAAGTGGATAGTGATTAGATAATTTTTGTTATCCTCACTGTAATAAATAAGAATACTCTTTTGCGTTAATGTTCAGGGGCAGATATAAGGGACTAGTCTAGCAATAAACTACATATGACCATGTCTACACTACAAAATTAAATCAATCTAATTTACGTCAGCATATAATAATTACATTGCTTGTGCGTTTCTACACTTTGCTCCTTCTGTCAGTGGTGCGCATGCTCACCAGGAGTGCTTGAACCAATTGAACTGTCAGTGAGGGGCATTGTGGGACAGCTTCTGAAAGCTAGCAACAGTCGATGTAAGCAACGTAGTGTTTACACTGACACAGCATCAGCCTAACTACATCGACACTGACTCTATGCCCCTCGTGGAGGTGGAACTATTAAGTCGGAATATCGGGTGAGTTACATTGGGAGGATCGAAATTTTAACATAGACACTTACAGTGTTGGGTTGGTGTAAACTGCCTTACAGTGACCTAACTCTGTAGGGTAGACCAGGGCTCAGTCTCTCTTTAGGGAAAACCTGGGGCCCAGGTGTGTGGTGTGCTTGGGCAGATTTGCATAGGGGGATCCTCAGGTGACATAGAGCTGCTGAAGAATCAGTTGCACCATGGTCATCATTTGCTATGGGGTAAGGAGGGCAACTGCTCTCCTTGACCTGGGTTTGACCTCCTCAAACTTTTCATAGCTCTATGAGCTCCACTTTCATTTTCCGTCCCCCCAGATTTTGCAGCATATAATACAATCACATATAATCTTCTATACGCTGACAGAACTTGTCCCCCTGCCCCTGAATTTTTCTGAAATGATGTCCTGAACTGCACCCACAAAATGCAGGTACAGAAAGTGGGAATGGACTTTAACAATCGGGTCCATACATACTGATTAAAGTATGTACATGTGCCAGTGTCCTCTAATGGATAAAACTTCAGACCTGGTGAAGTGCATGTGAGTTTTTGTGCACCCTACTCACTGCCTTACTGTGTATACAAACCCAAATGCAGCTACACCTCACTGGAATTTACTTTAGCTCAAATGAAATAGTCCTTTGTAATGAATCTACAGTTTGATAGACAGTTTCTTGATAAACAAAATTCAGACACACAAATATGGGAAGCTGGGAATAGAAACCCTGCTCCTTCAGTTTTAAAAGTCAACTCTCTGCCACTGAGTTAAAGATGATCTCCTGTAGGTGATAGCAGCAGCAGTAGGTCCCTTATCCTTTGTGCGTAGAGGAGGACATCACACACAAAGCAAGGGTATGTTATATCTGTGCTCTTGGAGCCAAAAGTCCTGAGTTCTACCATAATTCCACATGGTGCGCTCTGCTGCAGCCCAGCTCTAGTGCAATGTTTTAAATAGTACCTTTCTGATGAGACTTTCAAAGGCAGGCAGACACAGTTACGAAAAGAAACTGTCCTTCCAAAACCAATGCAGATTCCCTGATGGCTGCATCTGATTGTTTCTTCTCTTGTATCTTTTGCAGATTGATTTTGTAGCCCATGACGACATTCCATACTCCTCCGCTGGCTCAGATGATGTGTACAAGCACATAAAGGAAGCAGGTGAGGGCATTTTTCTGTTTTAACTCTATCCATTTCAGCCTTTATTTAAAGCCCATCTACATATGTTACCGCCTTGTAATCACACCCGCTGGAGGAGGGAAAATGGAGATAAATGCACATTCCTGTCTGGCCTCTCAACAGGTAAGTGCTGCTGACTTCAGCAGAAAGGGTCGCATCTTGAAACCACTGGTGATGCCCTGGGCTGGATAAACAAAAATAGGTTACAACTGTAACCTTCTGGAAGCCATTTGGTTTGCCAGTAAACATTCCTGCTTGGGTTACTGTTTTGATTTGCGGTGGTTCGTAAGCACTACTGAAATGCTGGAAAAGCAGTTTACTTCCCATGTGCCTATAGTACCAAGGCCAACATTCAGTCACCTGTTTTACCTGGGCTAAGGTACAGCTCTATTCTGACCCACAAGTGTGACTCCCGTTATGGGGAAAGCATACAGTTAGTAATTAAAAATCATTAGGACCAGATATACATTTACACTAAGTTCCCGTTATAGGACTCTGGTACTGCACGGGGGCCTTAAAGGAGTGTAATGCGGCCTTAGGATAAGTGAGCAAGCAGCTCATTCATGTCTTACTTTGAATGTGAACCTCTCTTCATATTCCCTCTTCAACCGTAGTGTAGCTCAAACATATAAAACAGAAAGGAACCTTAATGTTAAATGAAGCAAATAGAAACTGTTCTTGCCACAGAGAGCAGGCTTGATTCTCCACTGCCTTGCACCATTTACATTTGCAGGTGTAAAAGACATTGCTGGTGTAAACGAGCAGATTAATCTGATCTGGTGACACTTTTCAGCCACTGTGCATGGGCGTAAGGCAGTGAAGAATCAAGCCCTGCCTCTTTCTCAATGCCCATGGTAACAATTGAGACCAGCTGAGCATAGCTTTCATTCCTGGGGTGTGAAGATAGGTCTGTAGGTGTTCTCAGTGCAGAGTTCCAGGGTGTGGAATTTGCTCCCTTCCTTGGTCCATCAGGGACTCAGTTTGGTGGCCTTAATGGAGTCTGTCATGGCATGTTGTAACTGATCAGGGTTTGGTAGTTGTCTCCCACTAAATCAGTGCACCCACCAGCTGTCCTGGCCATATCCAGTCCTCAACCACACTGTTCTCTTTGGGGCTCTGCTGACCATCTCCAGGGCCATTGGTGGTTGTGCCATGGCAGTCCTCATTCCTTCTAAGGCTGACTTTTCACTACCAGGACCTTGCAGCTATAGGTATAATCCAATACTGAATCAAGACCACTGCAGAATATGGTATTTTCTTATCTTGTTTTTCTTTTCTTTTTTTCTTGTTAACTGTTTAGTTTATGACAGATAGCTAATGAGTGAGTATGGATTTGTATGTGTATGCTGTTAAAGGTATACAATACGTTACACAATGATATTATAGGCAAAACTGGTAGCATCACCTACTATGAAGGTTGCTTGACACTGCCCATTATAAGACCATGGTTTTGGTTGCTTCATAATGTTGTCAAACCGTAATCATATGGGCTGAAGCTTTCCATACAAGATATCTGCCTCAGGCTGAATTTTTTTTGAAACATTTCAGCCAAAACAGTTGGCCTTTTCCAAGAAAAAGGCTAGAGAAATGCACATTGTTTTGCCCATGTTAATAAATTCTAGTGACTGTTTCTTTGAGAAGCTCTTGTGCCCCTATATCAGTGATTCTCAAACTTTTGTACTGATGACCCTTTCACATAGCAAGCATCTGAGTGTGACCCCCTCATCCTTAAATGTATAAAAAGTGTTTTTAATTTATAACACCATTATAAATGCTGGAGGCAAAGCCGGGGTTTGGGGTGGAGGCTGACAGCTCGCAACCCCCCACAAAATAATGTCACAACCCCCTGAGGGGTCCTGACTCCCAGTTTGAGAACCCCTGCCCTATACTTTGGAGCAGGGACTTAAAATTTGACATGCTGGGAAGTCTGGAAGCCTGGATTGCTAAGGAACTGAGAGCTGGGGCTTCCAGGCTCTTGGCTCCCTGCCAGTCCAGCACACGGGCTGCTGAGAAGCCAGTGGGAGAAGTGGCAGGAAACCAGAAAGGTTCCCAAATCTGCCGACAGGAAGGCTTCTGTTGGAAACCCGCCTGGTTTTTGGCAGAATTTCATAGGAATTGAACTATGTCCACGGAACAAGAGATCTGAATAAAGATTGAACAGACAACCTTAATTCTGGCATTTCCTAACGTTTAAGTGCGTGACTTGGTAACCTCAATACTGTTCTTTTTCCATAGTTTTGGGTGAGCGTAGCATGTACAAACACATGGGCCAGGTTTTCAGAAGAGCTCAGATCCCAGTCAGACACCTAAATGTCTAGCTGGATTTTCAAAAGTGCTGAACACTGAAGCATTCCGACTAAGAGCAAGGACCTCTTTTGAAAATCTGACCAATGTGCAGTATGGGCAAAGCTCCCATTGCTGTAGGAACATCAACTTTTGTACAAGCCCTGCAGTTGATTTTATTTCCCAGCAGTTTTCCCTCTCCTTTTCTTTAGCAAAAAGATATTTAAATATATTTAAAAAACTGTTTATTGCTCTAGTACCCAGCAACATAGTGTCTAATCAGTACTCAGGTAAACTAGATCTGCATTGGGAGGTCTATATTGTACTGCCTCTACCCCAAGTATGCTCATCCATAGCATCTGCCATGGAATATAGGCAGAAATGGCCTCAATTTTTTTTACAAAAATCAGTAAGGGGAAAAAAAACAAATACAATTTTCAAGCCTTCTTTATGCATCATAAAGCAACAAAAATAAAGGGCACAAACCCATTTTCCCCCCTTCACATGTCACCTTGAAGTCAGACAATTGACAGAATATTCCACCTGCCATTCTAAATGAAGGTTATCACGATAGGACGTCACCCTTTTTCTACATCCTACATCTATTTTTTTTTTTACAAAAATCAATCCTTTAAATGCCTTGCTGGCTTCTGTTACTGTTGTGATGCTCGCAGACTCACTATATCTGCTGCATCTGCTCTCTTGCACCTATGTCTCCTCCATGTCAGACAAATGATGTGCCGTGTGATCTGTGGGTTCAGAGACAGTGGATCCAGTCCAACTCTGAAGTGAATAGGACTCTTTGTATTTGTCTTTAATGGGAGCTGGATTGGGCCCTGTGAGAAAAAGTTAAACCATTGTGGTGTCAAAAGCCTCTTTATCATGAGCAGCTATCATAACACAGTGAATGCTGCAGAAGATGGAAGCAATTAAACCTTCCTCTCACAGCTCTCTGGAGCAGACTGTTTCAGGCACATGAGACATTTCCCTCTTCCCAGCCTACATCAATATGTGCACATCTCTCTAGAATGTCAGAATCTACTATCTGGTAATTTGCAAGTGTTAAGTGAAACGCTCACGGTGTTTGATAACTATTACCTTGTAGTGAGCTAAAAGCACGAGCATCTATGATTAAGCTAAAGCACCAGGCTATAACAGGGGTGCTATAACAGACTCGCAACCCTGGAGGATTGGGAACAGAGGAGAACACACAATACACAGTGACCAATGGGTTAATTATGTGTTGATTCCTTGAGGAATTCACATTGTCAAAAATGAACAGATTAACAGCATATTAGTCAAACATTACAGTGTCATTACTAATCACTCTTTGGCAAGCGCTGACAGTGAGGGCTAATCTAGCAATTCCGGGGCTGCTGCCTGGAGCCAGCACTTACTTCTCTATTACTATAAAACAAAGGTGTGACACATAGAAGTTCTGTCAAGAAATTGAAACTTCTTCACCTATGTTACATAACCTAGGTCAGGTTTCAAAGGTTAGTCCCTATCACAAAGGGTTGCTGGTACAATTGCGTACTGCACTCTTCCCCTATAACCTCAGGTAGATGTCTCAGGTACATTTGGTTAAAAAGGGAGCAGAAAAAGCCTTTATGCTTTTTTTTTAAATGGCCATTATCTGTAGCTGGAATCAGCGCTGTGTCCATAGGTTTCTCAAGCACTCCACCTCTCCTGTTCCTGTGGCCGGCCCAGCTTGCAGATTTTATTTTACATTAAAATCTCACGTTGGCTCTGGCTAAGGGATTTCGATAGATAATTGAAGTAAGTAGATGTGTATTAGGGGTCTCTGACGGGCTAACAGGAGATGGAATCTGTTCCCCAAGACTGTGGAACATCATAGCTGAGTGAAGAGAGAACTGGCCTGGGTTCTATTCCAAGCGCTACTACTGGCCTGGTGTGTGACCATGGGCAAGTCATTTCATTGCGCTGTGCCTCTGTTCCCACATGTGATACCTACCTCCTTTGTAAAATGCTTTGAGGTCTCCTTAGGTGATATCCTTGGCATTATTACTGCATTATTACTGCAGTTAGTCCTCCCGGTCTGGGGGGTTTGGTTAATGAATCTGCATGGTTGTGAACCTACTCACTTCTCACTTTCCTTAGCCCCACCACCCCTTTCACATTGCCACATAAAGAGCTGTTGGGGAGCAGTGCTGTATATGGGGATTGTATAGCCCTTTACATAGGTTCTTCACGATGTGCACCCCCGCCCCTTCCGGGTTTTCTGCAGCAAATTGAGTCTTCAACACCATGAAAAGGAGGCTAGGTTTGATGCTGAAGAACACTAGCCTTAGAACAGGTGAGGGGAATGGAAGAGAAGGAGACAACCAGATTTAATAAATGAGGAGAACCTTAACAGAAAGGAACTGTATAGTTTTAAAACAACTATGCAGTGGGCTCAGAAAATCCTTAATTTTCTGTAACTGATGATTTATAGAAATGCAATATATCAGAAAGTTGTATTGAACCATGATTAATTTTATTTCTCAGTTTTGCAAGGTTCTGTCCTACATATGCCCCAGTCAGTAATATGATTTGTTTAGCTAGTGACAATTAAGACCATTCAGTAAATGACTAACCAGCATAAATTTCATGTTTTAAGAAAAGTAAGGGCTGATTTCTCCTTTTCCATCCACTCTTATCCTCATTGTGGATCTCTGGTGGATGTTTTGCACTTGATTCTTGCACCAAACTGCCTTGGACAGCAATAAAAGATTCACACACAAAATGACTATGGGACAGGTAACAGAGATTGACAGCAGGTAAAAGCTGGTTGGAAGGGTGATTCTTGATCTTCTATCGTAAAGACAGCTTTGTTTAAGACTATAAAAAAATTTCAGCTCTGTAGCAGCCTGCATGGAACTTGAAAGGAGGAACACTGGTTGCAAGAGGGAGGGTTTAGAGGAGGTGCCAAGAAGTCAGTCTGTGTGCACCTGGCTAGAATGCTAGCTGCAGATGCAGCATGTCTGCAAATAGTTCGCTTAATAAAGAGCCATTTTCATTTTAGAAACATAAGTGTTGCTCTGCTACCAATATTACATGCCAGGGTCTGTTTGTGAAACTGGCTAAAAATACAATTTAAGCTAAAACAATTGTAAGCAGTATTTTTCCAGGCATTCTCTTAGCTCTAACCTGTGCTTAGATATGTTTTACTGCTTCCCATAATAGCTTCCTTAACAACTGCTGCAATTCTGAAAAGCATGCTAGGGAGAGTATTGTGACAATGATTAAAACTGTTTAGCAGAATATTAATTAGAATATCGAGGTGGGAAATGATGTGTTTATCATTAAATCACAAGAGGCTGTTGCCTCTTGATTCCCTCACTGAACCCTGTGAAATTGGGCTAACAACACTTACTTAACTCAGACGGGCATTGTGAGGATTGATTAGTTAATATTTGTACAATCCTTTAAGACATTAAGTAGTAAGTACTATTATTTCACAAAACTATTTCCAATCCAGCCTCACAACCCCGTATCACCTGCAGTTTCATATATAAACTATTAAACAAATGGTTGGATACAGAGCCTTATTTGGCTTGTTTGGATATGGTTTCTCTATTGGCCCTCCAAGTGGGTGCCCTTTGCATTTCTATCTGGTCTACATAAGTCTGGGCCAGATAATGCCCTGAGGTTCTCCTCCCTTTATTATGTAACATTTTACATATCCTTCCATCTCTACGACACTCTTGAGTTGAAGGAGGGAGAATAGTGTTTTCTCAGCATAATGCCACTATGGACTGTGAATCATTCACTAACAGTGCCTTAAAACTGCTCTCCCTTCCAAGTGGAACTATGAAACCTGAGCTTCACTGGCCCAAGACTCATGTAGTGGATGGCCTAACCTCAATCTCCATTACCTACTTAGGTCATTACTAGGGCTGTTGATTAATCACAGTTAACTCACATTGAACTATCAAAGCCATTACTCTTCTTCCAGGTTGACCAGTAGAATTTATTTTATGCAAACTAGTTTGCCCATCCCTGGTAGAGAGCTTGGAATGCTTAACACAGTCATCTATACTTCATAAGCCAGACACTGGCTCTGGGAGTTGAGTTTTCTTCTTTGCATGGTGTGCATTATTTCACTGAATGCTGTACGGAAGATGTATTCATGGTTACTGCTAATATTGCTTCTGCCTCTGGCTTTATTTAACGGTACACATGAGCTAGTCTTAATGGCAAGCAGTTAAAAACTAGTCAAATATTTTGAGGAAATAAGCTAGTAATAATAAAGTAGCCCTCTTCACCATCCCGGTTGTACTTCCTCTTCCTGTGAAAGAGTACAAGCAAACAACACTTCCTTTGTACTCCCCCTTCAGCGTAATGAAGAATCTCTGCTATACGAGAGAGTCAAAGAACCCAAGGGAATGAGAACAGCAATATAGAATAAAATATAAGCTCTAAAGATCTTATAATGCCACAGACGGCCAACTAAACCTCACAATAACACTGGATGTTGGCAAATATTATCTTAGTTTTACAGGTTGAAAAAATGAAGCACAAGGCAACTAAATGACTTCTCCAAGGTCATACAGGAAACCAGTGGCAGACCCAAGATTAGAACACATGGGTGAAATCCTGGGCCCATTGAAATTAATGGCAAAACTCCCATTAGCTTCAAAATTTCACTGGATATCTCTCAGCTCCCAATTACACACCTTAACCACAGGAGCATTCATGCTAAAACATGCATCCTAGCCTAACTGCTGCAATATCTCGTCATGTCACTCGTCTCTCTTTGCTTTCCACTTTCACCAGGAATGTTTGTACCAACACAGAGAACTGAAGGTATTTCAACATCAGACATCATTACTAGAATTGTACGAGACTATGATGTTTATGCTCGACGCAACCTCCAAAGAGGATATACCGCCAAAGAGCTGAATGTTAGTTTTATAAATGTAAGTAAGCACATCTTCTCTTCTCCCTCTTCTGATAGGGTTTCCATTAGAAGCCCAAGTTAAGATACGCTAATTTTTCTCTTGTGCTTCTGAAATGGGAGATGGAACAGGGCAGGAGTTGGTTAAAACTAACTGAGAAAAATGAACATCGGTGGGTTTGGGATTTATTTTTAAGAAGTCCTGGCAAGTATCAGCTTCACGTATACCATTTGGCATTGTTCTTGGAAACTGTAGCTCTTTAAGTAAAGCCAGTGCTCCCAATTTCCCATTGTGTTTCCAGACTACTGCATACTTCTCATGGAGCTGCTGCTAATTTAATAACACTACCACTAAAAAAAGCTGCTAATCATGTAGGGAAGACAGTCATGATCTCTCCAACAGTTTGACTTTGTTTCATATAATCACAGAATATCAGGGTTGGAAAGGACCTCAGGAGATCATCTAGTCCAACCCCCTGCTCAAAGCAGGACTAATCCCCAGACAAATTTTTACCCCAGTTCCCTAAATGGCCCCCTTAAGGATTGAACTCACAACCCTGGGTTTAGCAGGCCAATGCTCAAACCACTGAGCTATTCCTCCCCCCTTAGTGTTGCTGTGACATGGCCAAATGCCAGAGATTAGAAGGAAAAGGCATAGAAAGCACAAGCTTCATTATCAGTTTCCTTCCTCTACAAAGCAATTACATTAAAAAAAAAGGTGTTAAAGTAAGTGTAAAGGGTCCAGTGTAAGCCCAGGGGGGAAACAAAATCTGCTGTGAGTCGCTGTTTTGACAGGTATTGCAGAAGTCAGAGAGCAGTGTGTCAAGTCATATAACATGTGTCACAAAACCTAAGCAGAACGGAATGAATTAGAGAGCCAGTATAAAAGCTCAGAGGTTGTTGAGGATTGCTCTGGAGGATGCAGTATTTCAAATTAAGCAGCTTCTAACGACAGACCTCTCTGTACTGTCCAGGAAAAGGGTAAAGATGTGAAGGACACATACGTTTTCCTTCCTCCATTTTCTCTTTCAAGTCTTAGCAGCATAGCCCTGTGAAAGTGACAATGCTGAAATGCTCCTCCGCACTGTGCCATATTACAAAGCGACATTGTGATTGACTATAGCTAGTTAATGAGGAAAAATTTTAAAGGAAGGTCAATGCATCACAAAATGTACTTTTCCCATTTATTTGCTATGTGCAGGATAGTTGTATTTATTTCATTAGCCCTCACTTTAGCACTTCGCTATAAAGAGAAACACTTAAGCAGATATCTAGCCAATTTTGATAAAAAATGAGTCAAGAGTATTGTCAAGTCTTACACCTGTCCCTGAGTCCCGCTGGCAATTTTTGTGGGACTGCAATTATATTTTCCTACTTTTCCTTTAATTCTCTATCCCCCTTTTTGCTGTGTCAAAGAGCCATGTGAACAACAGACGAAACTGTAAATAAAGTGCTATCAGGTCACAAAGTAGGCAACGGGAGCTGGGGGGGGGTGGCGGGGGAGATTTTTCTCCATCCAAATTTTCATTTCCAGTAATCTGAAGTGTTATTTGTTCCGCCAGCAAACAAACTTATTTCAGACAGACATGTCATTTTGAAGAGGACAATGCCCCCTTAAATATTTTCTAAGCAATGAGGACAGTCTGCGTGTATTGGATTAGACCAGGGGTCAGCAACCTTTCAGACGCGGTGTGCCGAATCTTCATTTGTTCGCTCTGATTTAAGGTTTCGTGTGCCAGTGATAAATTTTAACATTTTAGAAGGTCTCTTTCTGTAAGTCTATAATATATAACTAAACTGTTGTATGTAAAGTAAATAAGGTTTTTAAAATGTTTAAGAAGCTTCATTTAAAATTAAATTAAAATGCAGAGGCCCCTGGACTGGTGGCCAGGACCTGGGCAGTGTGAGTGCCACTGAAAATCAGCTCACATGCCGCCTTTGGCACACGTGCCATAGGTTGCCTACCCTTGGATTAGACTCTGAGACTTGCAGTGGGAGTTAGGCACCTAACTTGATTAGGTACTTTACTAAGTCCCACTCCGTGGTTAATTTGTGTCAGGACTTGCCAGGGCTGAGCCCCAGCATCTCTCGGCTTGGTGGTTCATAGCCCCAGCACCTCCGGGCTTGCCGCATCAGTAAAAAGTAAAAAGACTGTGTGAGCCTGGCACCTCTTTCATCACAAATTAAGCACTGGTCCCACTAGATGCCTGTCTGTCTCTTTAGGCACCTAAGTACCTTTGTAAATCTGGTCCTTTCTCAAGCCAAGGAATGACAGGCTGAGTGGCACAATTCTCATGTACTTGACAGAATAAATCAGAGTCTATAGATTATTTTTTTGTAATATGCACCTCTCAGCTGGAGTTAGAAACACAGATGTAGCCATTTTTCTTGTCTTTGTTTCATATTTCATTTTGGAGCATTGGCTTTTCTATTTCCCACTTGACTGAGCTGTATATGGCACATAATGAAGGGGCTCACTAATTTAATGCAAGCAGTGACTCAGGATTTATCAGTCACTCCAATTTAGGAGGATCCTTGGGATCCTTAGATTTTCCCTCTGAATCTTCATTCTCAACCCAGGTCTACTGTATTGCTAGTTTTTATGTTCATGTTTGAGGTGGAACTGGGGGTATCTTGTGTCTCCTTGTTGTAGGCCTAGAGGCTTCCCCCATATTTTCCCTGCTGTAACTATCCATGCAGGAGGATCAGTACTGCAGCCATCATTCTGACAGAGGAACATTGGGTATGAATTGGCTTTGGAGCTCATCAAATCCGTTCCTTAACTGGTTAGAGGCTATTACTGTTGCATAGCACATGCAGCATTTCTTCACCCCACTTCTAGAGACTAAGGTTATGTCTACACGAGCACTTTTGTCAGTTAGGGGTGTGTGAAAAAACACACCTTTGACCAATGTAAGTTACACCTACAGAAGCGCCAGTGTGGACAGCGCTTTGTCGGTGGGCGATGCTCTCCTGCTGACATAGCTACTGCTGCTTGTTGGGGGTGGTTTAATTATGCCTACGGGAGAGCTCTCTCTCACGCTGGCAAAGAGCGGCTGCATGGGAGACCTTACAGCTGTGCCGCTGCAAGATCTGTAGTGTAGACCTAGCCTAATTCATTCTGAAGTCCCTGCTGGCCTAGGGTTACAGCAGTTTAAACAGGAGAGGCTCTGCTCTTCTCCAAGGGCTTCTAGTGTTTCAGAACAAATAAAAGGGCACCAGTAGAAAATGAAAATGCTGGCGTTCCTAAATTAAGGCTTGGTTGCCTATGTAACGGTGGGGTTTGGGGTGAGGGGGTTATCCTGACTTAGCCTCTTTGGCTAGTCCTACTAAGCTGCAAAGCAAATGCTCCTGTGTTGTTTTGAATTTCTGTGTCAGCTATAGCTTTGAGGTGCTAACATTTTGAGTTTAAGATAAAATGCAATTACTAGTTCCATTAAATGTTTAGCATAAAAATGACTTAGTGAAAGTCTGGGCATATTTTAGAACTTGTAAACTTTGAAGCACATGTCAACTCTGAAAGTAGCTCTAAAATGGCATTGTACAGCTTCTTTTTCATTGTCCCATGGTGCTAATTTTAAAAATTCAGAGGTGTTTGCGTGCGTATGCACGTGTGCCTAATTTGTGTACTTACCATAACTGCCTGCTCAAACTGAATATTTATGCATGCAGATAACCAACTAGCTGCACCAGAAGCACAAGTACTAATTTGCATCTGCAATGTGGGAATTGTGCATGTAAATCACATGTTTGAATGCTCACATATTTTGGTGTATGTATTTGCATGGCCACATCTGAAAAATCAAGACCCCAATGACTCCATATCATATCTGATTACTTAACAGGTTTACAAAATGTTTTCTGAATGCCAACCCCGAAAACTCAAACTGGAAGCTGGAAGCCAAGCTGTGTATTTTCTGGCTTGTTCTTCCTCACTACTAATAAAGATTCTGCAACTGGACTTCAACAATTCTACTGATGATACTTGGGCTAGAATAAAATCCATCTGACACTCACCTTACTGCAATGCTAACAAGACCAGCAAGGAAAATATGACTCTGGCTATACATAGGAAGTAGATCCTCTTGAGTCATAAGATGCCAAATTTACACTCCCACTTCTCTGCACTTTTATAGTTTAAGCTACCATAGTGGAGCTAAAGAACATTTGTCTTAGAGGAAAATTAATTAGTTAATTACTGCGTAATCCAGATTTACTCAAATTCCAGTTACCTAAAATTCCCAGGCTGCCAAAAGTTGGTTATGACCTGACTGAAGCTTTGCTCCTACAGAACTCATAAGATCTCCAGAGACAGAGCTTCAGCCCCACAGATACTTTAAGCTCTGCATAAATGGCTGTACTTCTGAGGAGTTTAGAAGCTTTTCAAAACTAAAGCTCTGAATCTGAGGCATTTAGCAGCTCTGAGAGCCCATTCTTTTTCTCTTCTGATGAGCTGAGCGGATCTCTGGACATTGATCAGCCCCTTCTTTCCCTCCACCCCTCAACTGTTTGGTCAGCTAGTCTTCTGGCCTAGACACCTCTCCCAGGTATAATCAGGGGACCTCTGATTATCCAAAACCCCAATCATGAAGATTCTCTTCTGTTCTGAAGAGATCTCTTCACAGGAGATACCTTGGACTGGGATAACATCAGGGCTGCAAGCCAGTATTGGGATGCACTGGCAAGAGAGTGTGGGGAAATTTGCATGTTGCCTGCTACAGGCCTGGAGTATTAGTTCTTTACTTGCACGAATACTAAATTGACATTTTTAAAGAACACCCTATTTTAATATATCTAGAGCTCTCTTTTTCTACTGCAGAACATAACACATAAGCACTAAATGATAAATATTTTCACAACATTCATACATTTACATATTAAACTATTACACGATAGTAGTCTGAAAAAGCCCTGTGTATTTAAGCACAAATAACAAGCTTTCTTCTTTCCCCAAACCCACTTGATAATTTTTTTGTCTATCCACACATACTTTTCAAACAGGAAAAGAAATATCGCTTTCAGAACCAGGTAGACAAAATGAAAGAAAAAGTGAAAAATGTAGAGGAAAAATCAAAAGAATTTGTAAATAAGGTGGAAGAGAAGAGCCATGACCTCATTCAGAAATGGGAAGAGAAGTCCAGAGAGTTCATTGGCAACTTTTTAGAGCTGTTTGGACCCGACGGAGCTTGGGTAGGTACTTCATTCCAGGAATTCTGTCTGCCTTTGATTTATTCTTCTCTTAACACAGACCCATAGCAAGTTATTTTGCTGCAGTCTTTGTTTTGAAAGCCAGTCTAGCAGGTCAGTGCCAATTCCACTCATTTCATCCAACATGTACCAGAACCACAGTGCAAACATCTCCCACTTCCAATGTCTTTTTCAGGCGAATTTCTGCATTTGTATTTTAAAAAGGCACTACCATTATGTAGTGCCAAAGTATGTAACAGTGTAAGACTGCATTACGTAGTAGTGTGTATTAACAGATACGTACATTTATACACTAAGGCCTATTCCAACCTCTACACTCCCCCCATCATCAATAAATAGGAGTTATGCATCTATATCAGGAAGAGCTTATACTCCAGAAAATGGCAATAAAGAGACAGGGAAACATTAACAATCTGAATTTGGCAATGTTTTAAAATAGCATAAAAAATATAAAAATGGTCATGTTGTAGCCATAATTTTAACTGAGAAATTATTTCAGACCCTAACAGTCAGATTCATAGGGATGCCTGCAGAGAGAAACACATTTTAGGCCAGGCTTCAAGATGCACTTTCGTAAGTCATTACTTTTTGTGAACAATTGACCCAGCCACTTTCATCCAGAAATCTCAAGACGCTTCCCAAAGGTGGGCATAGTATTGTTATTTACAGTTCTCATTTTACAGTTGGGGAGACTGAAGCACAGAGGGATTAACCGAGTCACACAAAATCACCCAATGAGTTAATGAAACAATCAGGAGTAGATTGTCTGACACCCAGCCCCAGGAACTGATCACCAGAGAGACTGCATCCCACGCCACACCTAGAGATCTTTCTTCTTCCAGTCCCAAATCTTACGTTACACTGGAATTAGTTGCAAAACTCAATAGTATTCTAAAAGCAATCAGTAGCTGACACAGGCGTTATTATTAAGGTACTATCGAGTCTTTTCTAACCAAATCTATGAACTTACATTTTGTTCAAAGGGTTCTTTACTCTGGGTCATATAGAGCCTGATCCAGCAAAGCCCTTACACACGTGCATAATTTTTAGCATGAGTGTACTCATATGCTTAAAGTTATGCATGTGTGTAAGTGTTTTGCAGAGGCTGATGAACACAGAACTCATCCAGCCACAGTCTTCCCATTGACAAATTGCAAAGGAACTGAGAGCAGCAGTGTACATAACCAGCAAGTGGTCCACCAGCATGACCCCAGGAGAATGTGGGCTCATTCAAAGGTACATTAGGATTTAGTCATGCAGCTTCCATTCAATTCAAAGTGGGTCAAGTGGCTGACAACATATGCGAGGATTTAATTATTTATTAATAATTCCTTTGCGAGGAAGCACAAATGGATGCAACCAGTCAGCTTAAGAAGTTTAATAATAATAATAATAATGATGATAATACCTAGGTCTGCCATACAACTTATCAGCACTAGAAGTCAAAGTCATTTACAAAAGAGGGGACTATTATTACCCTCATTTTACAGTGAAGGAAACAGATTTAATATGAACTTGAAGAAGGAATGATTTGCGTATAATGAAAACTGACTATGAACAAATGAAATATTTTCTGTTGTTGCTTTTTATAGAACACAATAACAACATACACTTACAACTTATTGATTCACATTGCTAGTGCATTTCATTGAAGGATCTCAGTGGCTTTTACAAGCATTCATTAATTAAGCTTCACAACTCCCCTGTACAAATGCAGATGAAAGAGTGGCACCAGTAAGGTGTATGCATGTGACTCTAAATAGACTTGTATTATTGCACCTCTGGGCCTACCCTTTCTTTCGTTCCCACGTTTGTTACTCTAATTTAGTGTGTCGTGTCTAAAACTGGATTGTAAGCTGTTCAGTACAGGGAGTGAGTCTTATTTGTTAGGTAAAGTGCCTAAGGCCAGGTCTCCACTACAAACTTTTGCTGACATAGCTCTGTTGGTCAGGGGTGTGAAGAGATGCGAGCTGACCGATGCAGCTGTGCCAGCAAAAGCCCCAGGTGTAGAAGCAGTTATACCAGCAAATATGTGCTTTTGCCGGTATCATTTATTTCATGTGGCTGGAATAAACATTACTGGCAAAACTGCTTTTCCAAGATAAGTGGCATCTGCACTACACTAGGCCATGCTCTGAGTCATTGGCTGAGGTAGGAATAGAGGCTAGGGCCTTGACTCAGTTCCCTGCTCTAAGCACTAGGAAAAAAAACTACTGAGAAATATTTTAGCTTAAACATTAGACATTTTTATAGACTGAAATTCCTTAGTGAAAAGCACTAGGCTAAAACTCCTGCTAAAGAACATTTGTTGGCCCTCTGATTTAGGATGGCAGATGCAGAGTAGGAAACTGGATGTAATTTTAATCAGAGACTTTTGCAGATCAAAGTCCCATAAAAGTGTCTGGTGAAGAGTGAAATCAGAGCTGGCCCTGTTCTAAGGAAAGCTTTAGTGACAGTGAACTGAGGTGTTTTCAAAAATCATCTTCAGCCTGGCAACTGGAAGTTGGTTGGTTTTTTTAATAATGATAACTTGCTATTAGTGTCAAAACTGTTATTAACATTAATTTGCCACATCAGTGTTAGTTAGACGTTGCTTTGAATGTTGACATTAAAAGTCCAGGAATAGTTATAGGCATGTTATATTCCTAGATCAGTAATTTGCATCCTATTAATATGCTATTATTATAATTACTATTTGTGAAATAATACACTTTGTGCTGGCATCCCTTTTCTAAAATATAAACTGAGGTCTGGACAACCCACTTAAAATCATATACAATTTCAGGAAAAGGTCAAAATGCTGTTTTTCAGAATTGCAAAGGTTGGATAGAATTCATTGGAGAATTTGTTCAAGATAGTTTTATACACAATGTATTTCCTTCAGCGAGTCCCAGAGGTGCTGTGATACAATAATGGTGAATGTGCTATAAAACTGTAGGAAAAGAGCCAGACCGAAAGCTGTCTTGCAATCTCACACTTGTATAGCGCAGTACAATGTAAAGCCGATAAGGAGCAAGTTCCATGCACAAAGCTGCTGGCAGGTATGAGTATAACATCCTCTGGTGCTCTGGGTTGAACTGTGCTAGTTGAAGAAAGATGTTCAAAAAGGTCCATGTTTTAAAAAATAAAAATGCTTACAAAAGTCCTCAGAAATGGAGCAACATGATAGGAAACTAGTTTAAAGAGCAGCCAGCTCAGTTCCCCAACAGGGACGTCTCGGCGTTTGAAGAGCAGTCCTGATCATTGTTGGGAATATGTTTGACTGGCCAGAGACTGAAGTCAGTCATACTGCCACAGTTTATGGTCAGTCTAATCAAAATCAAGGATCCCATATTTAGTGCACAATATACTTTCAATCTGGACCCTGAAGCCCACATATGACCCCATTGAAATGTCCATATTGTATTGTAGAAGCAGAAGCTCAAATAGCAGCAGCTGCAGCCCTTCAGAGGGAGTTTTACAATGCTTAGGTTCTTTACCTGGTCACTTTTATTCTGTAAAGAAAATGAGACTTCCATACACAGTAAATGCAACTTTTGCACAGCCCCACAGAGCTTCCTAAACCCAACAAAAAGACTCTTGCACCAACAGCACTAATGCTTTACAGAGCCAGACCACAACACTTTCTTCTCTTAAACCGTCTACACTAAACCCCCTCACTGGGCCTGCTACTGCCACTGATTCTGAGCTGCTACAGGCTTGGGATCTTGGCCAGCATTGATTACATTCTGACAGCATTGGACCATTACCACTATTAACCCTTTCTTACCCGAACTGGTCCTCTACTTAGCAGGCTGGAAGCTACTGCAAAGAGCAAGAACTTCCTGCTAGCTCAGGAGATTTACAAAGCATTGACTAGTTCAGACCTAGCAAGCAGGACAGGAGTATGGACACGTGGCCATTGCAGGATGGGGTGGGGGTGGGAATACCAACCTGAATATTGTGCTGAAGTTGAGTTTACTGAGATTGTATCCTCTTCTGCCATTTGGTTTTGCAGCTGAAGGCAGAGTGTGACATTAAGTTGATAATTGAAAATTAATTTTCAGAGTTCTATTCAAATAGAAGATAAAATATAAGGTTGGTGTGGGGGCTCTGGAGTTAATTCAGATTTGTTATTCTAGTTTAGTACTTCACTCCCTAGGCCAGTAGCAATCAGGAGCATGGTGGAAGAAACTAGCTTAGTCTCCAGAGCTCAGAAGGGCCTTCCATTCATTTCAGCAATGCCTCTAGCTGCTGTTGTAGTAGATCTGATAAGCTTCAAAGGGAGCCATCCAACCTTCTTGACCAGAAGGAAGGTCACCACAGCACAAGATCTTGATGACTTGGGAGAAAAAATCAAATTGAGAAAAATCATGGAATTCTTGGGTCCCCCAAGAGGAAAAGCACATCAGAAAATACTCAGCAAGGTGAATGTTCAAAACATTGCACGGCACATTAGCTACTTATGGGTTTTTTATCATGCTAATTGTTATAGTATTTGAGCACCTCATACACACCCATAGATTTATCCTTCTCACAGCCCTATGACTTGTCTAATAGAGAAATATTGTTATTCTCGATAGAGAATAAAGAGTGACTGAGCAATTTACATAATCACACAAGTAGTCTGGGGCAGAGCTGAAATAGAAGATCTCCTATATTCCAGTACTTCAGCCATGAGGCTATGCATGGCACTAGAAACATATGATGTGCCATATTAGAGCAGGTCATTCATTCATCTAACCCATACCCTGCCTCCAGCACTGGAAAGTACCGCATATTTCAAAGGAAAGTTAAAATAAAAACTAAATCATAACAGACCTTGCCAGTTATTCCTCTTTAGATCAATGGAAAATGAAATCCAACCCAAGGTTTTTGTTAAGATTTCTCATCTGTATTTGTATGGGTTGTGTGTGTTGGGGTTAGGTGTGTAGATCCAGCCAGTATTCAACATGTGCAGAAATAGAACTCTAGCACTCAGAAGGAGGGGGACACACATTTCCATCTGCTGTGTAGCAGTGGAAGCCAGCCATGAGAAGGTGAGGTGAGATTCAGCTGGAGATTATTGTCCAGCTCTGACCGGGAGAAGTTCTAGCAGCAATAAGGGCTCAGAGTTTGGACAGAGAGAAAACCAGCTTCATGTGACAAAAGGTGACCCAAAAGCTTAACACAGCCACATGAAGTTGCAGCTATTTGGCAAAGGGCAAGTCACGCAGTTTCGTGGGACAAGATCTGGCTGACAAGGCCTTGCCTTGCTGTGTAGAACTGTTAGCTAGAAAGAACTCTTCTTATTTTGCATGGAAATACTTTGAAGGAGGAAGCCTCGGGGCACAAACTTAAGGTGTGCTTTTAAATCATGTTAGTTAAACTGGTGCCAAAGCTGTGCGGACGTACTTATTTTGGCTTAAACTGGGCTTATTTAGGTTCTTTAGCCAAAAATAAGAGTTTGCACCAGTTTAGTAGGTTTGTGGTGCAACTTCTGCATGTAGAAAAGGCCTTATTCTTTTCATTAGAACTCTGGCTGCAAGCAGCCACTTGCTCTGTTCCCAGGCAGACTAGAAATATAGGGCATGTGTGAGCAAACACGGTAACTAACCATCTTTCTAAACAATGGTGTAAACAGGGTTTAACACCTTTCAAACCGTATTAGTGGGTTGTGGTCCAATCCTAAAAGGAACCCCAGAAGTGGCCAAGATTGTTAACATTGTTGTCAAAAGTGTCAACCCTGCCTATGCTGCTATTCAGAAACATGTTAGTTACAATGTGTTAGCTCACACATGGTCATACCTGACCTACACTTTGCTCTGAATAAGAGCACAGCTCAGCTGAAAGCTGTTGAAAGAATTACCAATACAATTCAATGACTCAGCCAGCAGTGAGAGCTCCACAAGAAGTAGCCCAGACAGCACCTTCCCCACTCCACCTTGAAAAGTTAAGCCCCACATCTCCTTTGTAACAAACTTAACAGTACATTGCTGCTCTGAAAAGCAACTCCATCAAAATGTGGCTTTTTTTTTTTTGCTCAAAAGATCCATTCCAGGGGTGAAGTCACTAGAGAACCTCCCACTGACTTGAATAAGGTCAGGATTTCACCCCATATGTGTATCCAGAGTCATCTCTGCTGGCTACAACAACAAAATAAAGGCCGGTTTGTATACACGTAACATAAGCGCAGTCCCATTGACTTCAGATGTGAATAACCAGGGCCGTCCCTAGGGGGGTGCCTGGGGTGGAAGTGACAAATCCATCACTTCTGGGACTGACCCTGCTAGCCAATTGCACCGGCCCGCGGGATGGTTGCCCCAATTCACCCTACCCAAGGAACGACTCTGTGAATAACCACCAGGGTTGCCCAATCTGGCTTTACATTTCTATGACTTTGACTCCTGTTGGTACTGTGGAGCCAGCCCAGCTAAGTGGGAGTGAAACGGAGTCTGTTCTGGCTCACCCAGGAACCGAACAACTAACTAAATTCTGCCTTCAATGTCCCCTCAGAGACCTGCAGAATGTGTAGTGTATCTGGAAAGCTCCCAGCAGCACTTTCGCATCCACACTAGTTTGCTGCGTCCCAAAACCATTTGGCTTGTAAAGTGTGAGCATTTGCCCAGAATGAGTGAGAGGCAACAACACAGGGGACTCCAGGTGCCATTTTGACTGGTCATATTTCAGAGCAGAAATGCAGATTAAGCCTCTCCCTTTCCTGAAGGCCAAAGTATCTCTCCCCTTATGCAGGTAACTGTCCCCAACTGGCCTCACAGGGCCCAAGCCCCCTGTTGTTGTGCCTGACTCACACAGCCTCTTTTTCAAACTGCTTTTCAGAAACAGATGTTTCAGGAGCGAAGTGGCCGAATGCTCCAGGCCTTGTCGCCGAGGCAGAGCCCAACCAGCAGCCCAACGCGCGGCCGCTCTCCATCCCGCTCTCCATCGCCGCCCTCCCCCTGGTTGTTCAATAAAGCATCACCCCCTTCCTCTCCAAAAGTGGCCTCGGCCTCCATCAGTAGCATGAGCGAAGGAGATGAGGATGAGAAGTAAAGAAAAATAAACAATTTGAAAAAAAAAGTACGAACACTCATATAACATGCAGGTGGCGGGGAGGAGAGGAACTACAAACAGCTGTTTCTGACAGAGGCGAGTGCGCTATAGGAAAAAGCATTGCAAGGAGAGTGGCGCATTGCAAGGAACGAGTTCTCAGGAACAGCTCACCCCTGCCCCATTTCCTCTTGGGGCTCAGACACACCCAGACAACTAACTGACACACGACCTTGGAGTAAGTACCTGTCACTAGTCACTACTTGCTGCAGCTGCTAGGGGCAGCCAAGAAACTTGGGGAATTTGTACTGCAGGGGATCATTCAGCCCCTGAGCTAGACTGAGTGAGCATGTGCGCAGCAGCAGCACTGTGTGAAGAGACAATTTAACCACTTCTGGACTCTGCATGCATCTAGGGTGACCCAACAATATATGAGTCTATACCCCTCCCCCCCAACCTTTGGGGGAAAAAATGTCCTGATTTTTCACATTTGCTTTCTGGTCACCCTACTAAACTTGAGCCCTCCCAGCGCAATGAGGTCTCGTCACAGCAACAAAAAGCTTCTCCAGTACAGGAAATGTGTTTTTTTCTTTCAAAATAAAAAAAGCCACCAAAAAACTAAACCAGTGCAACGGGGATCTGGCCAGTCGGCGCTGCAGATGCATTGAACAAATTGAGTTGAATGAATGTTTGCTGACCAGGCCTTTGTCAAGGCACGTGCAAAGATTAATATAGTGTGAATCCCATTTGCTTTAGCAAATCTCACTCCTTGTTCCTAGGGCCTCAGAAGCCACCTGTTGTGACCTGGTTTTCTTTGCAACATTGCTTTGAAGGCTGCAGCGTAGGACAGTGAATGTCCTTGCTGGGATTTCTTGTCTGGGCAAAAAATATTTTAAACGAATTGGGCTATTTTAGTGATCATCTTAAGAATAAACTGGAGCCAAAGCCCCTCAGCCACATTTCTCCAGGGACTACCACACCTTTGGAGATGTCAGTTACCAATCGACTGTCTATGCAACGGCATTTCTGCCCATCCCGTGTATCAATCAGATCAACCTTAAAACTTTTGGCATTTCTCTAAATAAGACAAAAGCATGTATGCATTGTATGTTCTACAGATAGGTATACAGTACATGCATGCACACATATGGATATGCATTCCCAGTCTGGGATCCAGGTTACCTGCCTCCTGGCAACTGCCCTTAATACATCCAAACATTGGCAGCCCAACTGGAAAATAATGAAACTTTATACATAGAATTGGATGCTGGTGTTTTCCCTCCTTCCCTCAGAGCATCCTCATATCCCTAATGGAGCCACAAAGACATCAACTAAGAAATTTTCTCCTTTTTACATAATCATGTTGACATCACCAGCCTATCAGCTCAGCATGAGATGAGACTTCCCTCATATGCCATCTATGCCAGATGAGCAACGACCGGAAGTGGGGGGGGCTGTTGGATTGTGTGACATGCAGCTCTGTGGCTGACTGAACTACCTCTCATCAGACTCCCACGTTCCTCCCAACCTGGAAAATGAGATTAGAAACTGATCAGACAGCACTACAGAGAAATGATCTGCTCCATCCATCTCTACAGCAGGGGTCCCCAAACTGTGCATCATGACCCCCTAGGGGGGCACGGAGGAACATGGGGGGGCAGCCCCCGTGGGGGCAGGGAGGGAGTGCCACCCCCTCCACTCCCACCCCCGACCCTAGCTATGGCCCCAGCTTTGGCCCCCTTACTCCAGTCCACATCCCCACTCCTGGCCCCAAGAGTGGTGCAAGGTAAAAAGCTTGGGGACCACTGCTCTAGAGGCTGCTGCACTGGACATACCTGTGTTCTTATGCCAGCATGTCAAGTGTTTCTCCATCCAGTCCACTGAGTGGTTTGGGCACCCAACCAGCAAGGCATACACACCTGCAATACATTCCAATTTGCAGCCTGCACGGTAGCCAGAACAAGGGATGGCCTGGACAACATTAGCCAAAAGTCAACTGCTTCACTTGCTGCCTTCATGCTGCGAGCACATCACAGGGTGAAAGTTACTGTAGATTTTAGTATTCTTCATTTTGTTGGTTTCCTGTACAGACAGGACAACATAGCTCTAGTAGGGAGGAGAGAGAGGCAGAGGGATTAAAAAGGATGAGACATCAGCTAGCAAAAGAAGAGGACTCTGCTCCAGCCCATGAAGAACAGACTAGCAGTAACATTTCAGAAAGGCACCAAGAATAGGAGTTTGTGAAAAACAGGTGTTGGTGTGTAAATGCACAGTGTGTATTCGTGTATATCAGGATACTGGCAGCAGTTTACCCTCTGGCTGCATTCCCTTGCCCTGCAGAGTTAGAAATTATTGGTAGTGAGCCCCATCCTCAGCAGTTTCCAGGTGGGCCACTGAGGGACCCTAGCACCAGGCCCCCAAGCCAGCCTTGTGGTTTTTTCGTGATAGCCAGGTATTCCTTTATCCACCTAAGAAGGCCTAGCTGATTTTTCATATGCAACCTCAGCCGCGCCCTTATCTGACTCTCTCTCCAGGAGAGACATCCTTGCTGAGAAACTGGTTTTCTGGAGACACAAACAGTTCCTTTACAGAGTTGCAACAACTGGCAGCTATTATGGTACCAGGGGCACTCACTGCTTCTTTCACTAGTGAGAATGACGAGGGCCAGTGTCTGGCTGTCACCTGCCCTGTGGGAGAGGATGGTGTGATTAAAACCTTCCTGTCCGCCTTAGGCAATGAGCTACTGTAATTTCATCCCTGGGGTGTGCTTGTTTGTTCTTCTGATTTCTCTATCACAAACCACCCCTCCACAGTGAGAACAGCCTGCTCTCTATGGTGCTGTCTATACCAAGGAGCCCTGTCCAAATGAGATGGAGGCTGTCAGGGTTGGTGGGTTTTTTATTGTTAAAACAATGCCCTCTGTTCAGTAAAGTTTTGGAGGAAAATTAACCTGCTTGGCTAGTAACGGGAAACAGGAGAAACACTCACCAGAATGACCTCATTTTAAGCTTAGCTATTGCTCCCAGAGTCACGTGTGGTTTACCAAGTGACAAAGCCATATACCTGTACCAGATGTCTGGTCTGTGTTTGGGATAAGACAAAGCCTGAGCGCCTGTTCTCTTTGTATGGATACCACCCTCCATGCACAATCTCCACCACCCACAGAGAAGACAACCAACCTCCTCACCATCTCCTGGACATACTGATGGTGATTTGCACTTTTTGGCCATCGCTGGGTTTCATTTTTTATTTTTAACAAGTGTTGCTTTATTGTGTTCCTATTTATAAGCCCAAGCTCCATGGGGAAAAATAAATGAAATACAACAGAGAGTGCAGCTTGCCATCTTTATTTTACTACGGCTCTGCCAGTCATTACTGGAATGTTCTTGGGTACCATCAAGCCAATGTTCTAACCCCAGTGGCTCCATTGTAGACATCTCCTCTCTCTACAGCCATGATACTAAATAAGCTGAAAAACCAGCCATTCCAACCTGCCCTGCTGCTAAACTCATCCACCTCCCAGTCATCTCTCCTAGGAGCTCCTTGCCAACCCTCCTCCCACTCTCAGCTTTGCAGTGTGTGCCTTGTGTTTCCTGTACGCCAAGCACCCGCCTTCACCACCTTCAGACCCATTTCTTCCAGGAGTTTGTCCTGTGGGGCTGTCTTCAGTATTGCTTCCTCCCTCACCTGCACTGCTGTCTCGTGTTTTGTCTTCAGGCCAGGGAGCAGCCATCTCTTATATATTAGTTATATAATTATTCAAAGAGCAGAAAACAGGATTTTACTCTCTTTCCGCCTCAGTATAGCTTCTGTTAGAAGGCACCCATAATTAGTAGGTGTGTAACCTTTTAATTAATTCCCATTTAATATTAAGTTGTTAAAGATAAAAAGAAAACCCAACTTAGCTTTCAGGTTCAAACTTCTAGGTCAGTTACAGAAAATGTATTTAGCGAGGACAACTAGGCAACACTTTAGTGATACAACTGAACTTTATTCAAAAGGAAGATAATTAGTTAGGCAGACAGGCATGCAGTTACCACATACCCAAATATTCACATTCAAAGATGAAATGGTGTATCAGTGGGTGATCAGTCCACTGACAAGAATGTTGTACTGTAAAACCTTATAATCCTGGAAACACCCCCGCCCACACAATGTTAATTGGAACTCCCATGCAATTAGCAAAACTACCTTTTATGCTTCATAACACTGCTAATTAACATTAAACTCCCCTTTGTCATAAGTATATTTCCACAACCTTATTGGCTCTTTATATTATACATTATTTAAATTGACAACTGCATAAATGTCCTTCCCTTACTATCAATACAGATAGCATTTCAACAAAACATTTACAATTCTTAAAAACACTCATTGAAAACCTCACTTGAACTAGTTATAATGAAACCATAATGGTCATATCTTTGCTAACTCTTACTTTCCCATAACACACTTTCTCCAACTTACCTTTAACTTCTCACAATAGCATCTTCCGTTTCCCATATTCCTCTACACTTAAGCCTGGTCTACACTAGGAGTTTAGGTCAAATTTAGCAGCATTAAATCAAATTAACCCTGCATCCGTCCACACAACGAAGCCATTTTTGTTGACATAAAGGGCTCTTAAAATAGATTTCTGTACTCCTCCCCAATGAGGGCAGTAGCGCTGAAATCGACATTGCCCATTCAAATTAGGGTTAGTGTGGATGCAATTCGATGGTATTGGCCTCTGGGAGCTATCCCACAGTGCACCGTTGTGACCGCTCTGGACAGCAATCTGAACTCAGATGCACTGGCCAAGTAGACAGGAAAAGCCCTGTGAACTTTTGAATTTCATTTCCTGTTTGCCCAGCGTGAAGATCTGATCAGCACAGGTAAGCATGCAGAGCTCATCAGCAGAGGTGACCATGTAGTCCCAGAATCGAAAAAGAGCTCCAGCATGGACCGTATGGGAGGTACTGGATCTGATTGCTGTGTGGGGAGACAAATCCGTGCTATCAGAACTCCGTTCCAAAAGACGAAATGCCAAAACATTTGAAAAAATCTCCAAGGCCATGATGAGTAGAGGCCACAACAAGGACTCAACACAGTGCCGCGTGAAACCTAAGGAGCTGAGACAAACTTAACTTCTATTTATTCTTAACCCAAACCATCTGATAGGTTACAGTGCAATGAATTTAAAATAATGCAATTCTAAAACATCTAGGTATTTATATTCAAGAATCAGTCCCTATCCTTAGTGTAGGCATGGAAAAATTAGTTTCCACATACAAACTATTTACTTCCTCTGTCAAGTTCACCACCACTGGCGTTGGGTCAAGGGTGCTTGCTGTTGGTTGGGTTTTGGAGAATCTTTTGTTGCTGGTTTTGAAATAGATATCTCCCCAACTCCCTTTCCTTCTCCCCACCTTTATTACAGCTTCTCCTTCATTCCCCTCTCACTACAGGCCCTGATTCAACAAAGTATTTCAGCATGTGCTTAACTTTGAAGTCAATGGGACTGCTTACATACTTAAAAATAAACATGTGCACAAGTACCCTGCTGAATTGCAATCCACAAGAAAATGCAATTACATTTAGTGAAAGCCGTGTTTTCTAAACTAGAGGGTCACACGGGTGCTTCCGTAGGCCAGGTAGATTGCGTACACCAGTGGGGCTCCTTACATTCCTCTGCACAAGCTCTCTGTGCACCACTCTCCCAACCCCTGGCATTACTTTCAAGAACTTCCTGAACCTGAACTGCCCCTTCCGTGCACATCCTCTCCTCATGCCAGGTGCTCTAGATGCCCCCCATTTCCTGCTTTGCCACACGCCAGGTGTTCTGTGTTCCTCTCCTCCCATAGCATTCGCTCCACCATCCCAGAGGCTCCATGTATGCTGCCATTGCACCTTCACTGGTGCTCCATGTGTCCCCCAGTTCCACCCATGTCAGAGGCTCTGTGTGCACCTCCGCTCCCCACTTCTCTTAGTCTGAGAGATAAATCATTCAGTGTCAACATTTAAAAACTATTGGGAGGGGGGACAGAGCTGGGGTGGGGGACAGTGTTATGCTTGAAGGCATTAATGGCTGCCGTCAACCGGTTCTTTGGTCTATAGACAATTACACGCTGGGTGAAGCTGTTGGTTCTGCTAACCAGATGCCATGGCTCCCCGTGTCCACCATTTTCACTCTTCTGGTTTTTCAGTTTTACTTAAAATCAATAGGGTTCTGCCCACTGGTGCGGGCTTGGGTGGAAAAAATGAAACATACTCCCATAGAAGGTAGAAACCTGGAAGAAGCATGTATTGAAGGGATGAGCAGATTTATAGATATTCTCAGTTTGGTGTATAAGGTTAATGATAATTTGTCTGAATAGGCAGAGATCATATCACAAAGCAACAAGGAGAGAGCTCTTTTCCACATAGCTCTGACGTGAAAATATTTAGAATACAGTGTTGAATTCTGTATACTTGTGTAATAGACATTTAAATACATACATTATCTGTCTATACACACACACCTAATCTAATATACACAGACACATGTTGGTTGCTTTAACTGATCAGGAAACATTTTAAAGATGAGCTAAACACATATAACATGTGTTGGTGACAATTATGTGGGGACATTAATGACCATTTACAAATATTTCAGGGGTTGAGTACCAATGAAAGAGAGGAAATATTTAGAGTAATGCAAGAGGGTACTGATAGGCAGAAAGTTATACAAGGAAAATTGTAGCTGAATATCAGAATACAGACATTTAAAACTAAAGTAGTCAAACATGAGATGACATATTGCAGTGAGTAATCCTGAATTGGCTGGGGTACAGGCTAAATGATCTAACAGGGCTTTTTGCCATCTCCAAAGTATATGATTTTAATTAATTCTGGGCATCCAGCCAGCCTGATCTCCCCTTGTTGCTCTGTCTGCTCTTTCCTTTTCATCTTGTTATATTCTCCTTCTGCACCTTTTCATTCCTTCTTTCATGTTAATATGGGCCCAATCCTGCTGTCTTCACTCAAGCAAGATTTCCTTACACTAAGTTGCAGTTTTGCCTATTGGGTAATAGTCACCTCTTTCTTATTCACATCCCCATTTCCCTTCCTTTCTCTTGCTCAAATTGTCTTTAGCTGTGTTTCTTCCAGTTACCCCTTCCTTTCTGTCCTCCTCGTTTTATATTGAAATGCTCTGAGTTAGTTTAAAAATCATCCTGGTGGCTCTGCCACCACAAAGTTCAGACCTCTTTGCTGTGAAGCCCAGGAAGAGGTAATTCTTCCCGCCAGTCATTAACCTGGGGGAGATAGTCTGGCTGGCTGTGCTGAACTAGAAGCAAGAGAGCACACAGCCATGAGTCATTGCAAGAGCAACTACAGCAAGAGGATTTTAAACCAATCGAGATATCTCTAAGAGGCACTTTCTAGGGTAGAACCACTCTTCAGGGTGGCCCACAGACAATAAAGATCCTCTGTCAGCCCAAGTGAAGCTGAGTCTCCCTACTCCCCTTCCAAAAATGGTGTAGCCAAGATTAAACTCCCCTTGTTACCATGTACTCCTGGGCTTGATCTTCTTTCAGCTATACACCTTGATATGCTCATCCACCCGTGACTTCAGTGGAGTGACACCTGTAAAACAGAGCAGAGTTTAAACAGCTCCAGGAACCATTGCTTTAATGAACAAACTGCTTGGGAACTGATTTTTGATACATGCTACAGTTTTCTACTGTGAATGCTGAGTGGGTTGGTAATATATTTCAGGCAAATGTCACTCTTTTTGGCAGGGCATGTGAGCATGTGCATTAATATAGGGAGGGGCTTCAACACAGCCAGCTTGCCACCTAGTCTGGAAATACAGTCAAGTGGAAGACCACCACCAAGCAGAGACAAGTTGAAAAGCAGCTCTCACTTTATTCAGCATAGATCTAAGTTCTAGCTTCAAGTGCATTACAAACAAACTCCCGCATACAGTTTCCCTAGGGCAGGGAAGAGTGTTAGTATATAGGTCTGTTTGTTTGCCTGAGATTGAATTTAGGGTTTGACTTTTTGATGCTCTTACACTAAAATGTGTAAACAAGGGACAAAGACGTGAGGTTGCTTCTGCCTAGTGAGCTGGATTTGTTAGTACAATGGGAACAGATAAGAGCAGTTGAGTGTTACTTGAGAGCACATTTTAAGGTTGCCTCAACCCCTATCTCAAGGCAAAATCAAGCAACCAGTCGGGAGGGGCAAAAGGGCTTGGAGGGGAGGGGAAGGTATAAAATACTCAAAGACCAAAGAAATGCCTGTCCCTGACTGGAGCACCATCTTACTCCTCTCCCCTCCCATGGGGTACAAGAGGGGTGGGATGAAGATCCTATGCCCAAAATGGAACATGACTCTAAGTTGTAAGGGGTGGGACTGTGGATGTGCATTGAAGGTATATTTGGGCCTGCTAAGAAGGAGGTGGTGGGAATAGGGAAAATGGGGAATAGGGAATGGGACAGGAGCATGGAAAATGGGGAACGGGGACAAAGGCAAGGCTCTGTGGTGTTAGAGCTGGGAAGGGGGATATGGGGTAAAGGCTCTGTGGGGTCAGAGATGGAATAGCGAACACAGACAAGGATCTGAGGCCAGGGCTGGCTCTAGGTTTTTTGTCGCCCCAAGTAAAAAAATTTTTGGCTGCCCCCACCCCAGCCCTGGGTTCCTTGCCGCACCCCCCTGCTGCCCTAGCCCTGGGCTCTCCCCCCCCGACCCGCACCCTCTTGCTGCCCCAGTTCTGGGCTCTCCCCTTCCCCCCACCAGTGCCCCCCACATACACCTCCTGCTGCCCCAGCCCTGGGCTCTGCCCCCTCGAACCGCACCCCCCTGCCGTCCCAGCCCTGGGCTCTCCCCCCCTGCACCCCATGCTGCCCCAGCTCTGGGCCCCCCCACCCACACACCTCCTGCCGCCCCAGCCCTGGGCTTTCCCCCGCCCACCTGCACCCTCCTTCTGCCCCAGCCCTGGGTCACTGATAACTTGCTCCCAGAGTGAGTCATTCAGCAGGAATTTTGGATGTGCACAGAACACAGACAGGATTGGTTCCCATATGGTTACAGAGCTGCAGTAAAGTGGAACAATTTTCTGCTTGTGTGATTGGAGGATATCTGGATGCATATTATAAGACTGTCTTCCATAAATGAGGTGCCTTTATTATTCTTTTGTTCCACTCTTTGTTTCTATGGAGAATTTGCCAATGCAATATCACTGTCTTCCTTTTAAACAAATAAAACTAAAAAAAGAAGGCAATGGCTGTTGAAAATAGCAATTCCAGTCCTAATAACCACTGGGAAGCATTGTTTGCTCAATTTTATCCTACTTCTTCTACAGCAAATTACAGTGGATCAGTATATTTGATTTGGGAGAAATGACGTAACAGCTGCCCAAATTGAGCTTGAGCACTCCTGAATTTTGAGGTGTTCAAATCTGGAAGGCAGGTGCTAGATTGCCTTTCTGAATATTAGCTAAATCTGGAAAGGAAAAGTCAGTTTCTGCTTCCATGGCTCAGAAGTGGAAATCCTCCTACATGCCTGGTACTGTATCTAAAGCTGCCCAGGTCCAGTAGAGCCTCCCCTCCCTTACTTTTCATTTTAAATTCTAGTGGGATCCACATACCTCCCTTGCTAGGCTTCAGATAGAGAGGGGCACTGTCCATTTAGTCCACCCAATTTCTTCCTTGGGGGCTGCAAGGTGAAGTCACACCAGTATCCCTAATCCAGTCTGGGGATGTTTTCTGAAGGGGATATCTGGGCCAAAGCCTTCTACTCCTTGGGCACACTTGTTCCCCATTCACAGTGCCACCCGGCTCTAGCGGTGAGCTCTCCATTCACAGCAAGCTGCAGCATGAGGTTTCAGCTACCATGCTCCCTCCCCCGCCCTTTCTTGTTGATAACAGCCAAGAGGATGCTGGGAAATGTAGTTCTTTCCCTGCTCCAGGGCTGCGTCTATAGGCAGGGAGCTAACCAAGGAACTACAGCTTCCAGGGATCCCCGTTGGTTCTCAGCTCCCAGGCTGGATCCCTGCCGGCTGCCACCCCTGCAAATGGGCTGCCCCAAGCACCTGCTTGCTTTGCTAGTGCTTAGAGCCGCCCTGTCTGAGGCATCAGAGTTGGGAACAGAACACTGGGAAACAGACTTTGCCGGCGTGTAGATCTATGAATATATTTGCTTGGAACTATCCCCAATAAACATCACATTGCCTGCACTTTGGACTTCTGGTCTTCCGCTTTCTGTCTGCATGACAAGAACCAGGGGAAGGGTGAGGGGAAGGCCCTCTAACAAAGAGGAGGTTACTTACCTGTGACTGGAGGTTCCTCTGGATGTGTGGTCCCTACCTGTATTCCACTGAGGGTTATGTGCATGCACCATGTGCTGGGAGCCAAAGCTTTAAAAAGTAGTAGTGTCCATTGGTCAGTGCATGTGCTCTTGTACCACGTTGTGGTTTTGCCCAAGGTGATAAAGGGTGAGGTGGACCATATGCACCCTCAGTTCCTTCTCCACTGCAAATCCACTAGACATCCACAGCAGAGGGAAGGGAGGGCAGGTGTGGTATATGGATAGGAACCACACATCTTGAAGAACCTCCAGATACAGGTAAGTAACCTCCTCTTCTTCAAGTGATGGTCCCTATTGTCAATCACCCTCAACTGAATACAAGCAGTACCTAGCTAGGAGGAGGATGCAAGGAAGACGATGGAACCCCTGAACAGAGGACAGCCGCACTGAACGAGGCATCCGTTGCAGAGTCTTCCACCAGGGCATAATGGGAAGAAAAGGTGTGTACCAAACTCCACCTGGCTGCTCTACATATGTCTGCAAGTGTCACATCGTGAAGTGTGGCTGGAGTTGGTGCGTGCACTCTCATGGAATGCGTGCACTCTCACTCTCATTTTGAATTGGGTTTTGGGGTACATTATGCTCTGTTATCAAGTATAGGGACTGCCTCCAACCCATAGGGTCTGAGTGGCGAGGTCCTGCCCCTTAATACTTTCTGCAATAGTGACAAATAGTCTAGGAGACTTCCTGAACAGCTTTGTCCTCAGCAAGTAAAAACCCAGGGCCCACAGACGTGGAGGGAACGAAGGCGCCCTTCCTCTGCTGAGGAAGAAAGGCAGGCAAGTGTATAGGTTGGTTGAGGTGAAAACGAGAAACCACTTTTGGCAGAAACTTGGAATGCAAATGCAGGGAAACTTTGTCCTTATGGGATGTGGTGAAAAGAGGAGGGGTGCCATCATGGCCCCTGATTTGCCCACCCTTCTCACAGAAGTAACAGCTATCAGGAAAGTGAACTTCATGGAAAGAAGAGAAAGGGAGCAGGAGGCCAGAAATTTGAAGGGCAATTTCATTAATGCTGTGAGGATGAGGTTGAGGTCCCATTGTGGAGTGATGGGTTGAACGGGAGGATATGTCTGCAGGAGGCCCTTGCAGTCAATGGGTGAGCGAAAACCCAGTGCCCCTCCACTGGGAGGTGAAAAGCACCGATGGCTGCTACATGCACCTTGATGGAGCTGAGAGTGAGTCCCGATACCTTCAGGGAGAGGAGAGGAATACCTATAGCCTCCAGAGTAAGGCCTTTCTGTTGGGCCCAGGAGGTGAAACCTTTCCATTTGGCTTGGTAGGATCACCTTATGGACTCCTTCCAGCTACTCAAGAGAACATCTCACACTGCTAATGAGCTTTCCCACACTAGCGAAGATGCCCATCCAAAAACCGGGCTCTCAGGTGAAGTATCTGCGGATCGAAGGTCTGACCCTGCCATTGTGTTGTGAGAGCAGTTTTGGGAACATCAGCAGTGGGAGTAGAGAATGCTTCAACATGTGGAGAAGAGGAGGAAACCAGAACTAATGAGGCCAGAATGGTGCCCCTCTCCTGCCAAACCTTGTGAAGGACATGGGGCAGGAGTGGGAGGGGAGTGAAGGCATAATTGATCCAGTCTGACCAACTGATAACTAAGGCGTCGCCCTGAGAGTGGGTTCCAAGCCCGCCCCGGAACAGTACCAGATGCATTTGGTGTTGGTGCAAGAGGCTAAGAGATCCCTGACTAGAGTCCCTCAATGGTGGAAAATGTCCATGGCCACAGAGTTGTGAAGTTCCTATTCATGTCAGCCATGAAATTCCTGCTGAGAGCATCTGCAATCATTTTCTGAGTCCCTGGGAGATAAGCCGCTGACATCAGGATACCATGCGTGCGAACCACTTCACATAGAGCACTCCTGACCTTGTGCCCCTTTGCTTGTTTATGTAGTAAACTGTAGTGATTCTGTCCAATATGATGAGAACATGGTGGTATTACCCTGAAATTCAGGCTTGGGGGTGCCTGCCTATCTCCCCTTTAATCTTCTCTTCCTGGGGTATGGGTCTCCAGGATAGCTAAGGAAATACTTGGGGGATACCAATATAACCTTCTGATAAAACGATTGACACAGGCAGTATTCTTCCCAAACCAAAGTATCTTTTTATTAATGTAACTAATTATCCCTACTACAGTGTAATCTAAAAATAGAAATCACACACAAATCCCTTATTGCCAATTAAAGAGAATTTAAACTACAACAGCACCCAGTTTAAATGAGTAAGTGAGGCGCTTTGCTACAAATGGCCAGTTTGTAACCAATTACTGACAGCCGTTCCTAACGTATACTTTAAGTTTTACAGGGAAAAAATACACACACTCACACCTTCTTCAAACATATACATCTATACTATATGGTAAACTTATAGTTAAAAACTGACAAGCTCAGCTATCTGCTGATTCGGCAGCATTGTTACAAATGTTGCTGCTGCTACTGTAGCCTCTTAGTCACCTCACTCTTAGTCATCTTCCTTTCTCTGTTCTCAGTTGTAACTCACTCCTCACAGCTTCGCTCACTCTGTCCTTTTGTCCTCTAGTTATTTTGTTTCCATGTTGCGGATGTGGTGGCTGCTGCTGCTGTTACAGCGGCCGAACCTGCTGTCTCTAGGTACGTGCTCTCCTCAGGTTTCTAGACTTGTTCCAGCAGCTCTTCTCTCCTCTTGGTCAGCCCTCTGATCTCTCTCTCTAGCCATTCTTCCAGCAGCTCTTCTTGCTGGCTACTGACCTTTTATACTGTCCTAGAGGGACTTTCTTATATACCCTTAAGCAACACAATACTCTTTACCTCATTCGCACATGCTCTGTACCAACCATTACCTCAGAATTATGATTAACGGCTCTGACCTTTATAACAAGTTGTAACCTGTATGGACGAGCTGTGGTTACCCAACTAGTCAGCTAGCTGATCTTTCTCTCATCCCGTACTGCACATGCTCAGTAGCTACTACTGATATCCTTGTACATGCTTACTATTGCTGTTTACCTCAGAGCCATGATTCCCTTATCTATCCCTACTGCTCATGCTCCAGATTTGGGCCCTTTCATGTTCATACCTTATTTTTGTGATTTTTACTACTGGGCATGCTTAGCCTGGAACTTGCTCAGCTCTAGTCCTGTGACCCATGCAGCCCAATGGTAGGTGACCTGCAGTTATTACTTGATGAGGCCACTCCTGCTTATTCAATAGGGAAGCCAGAGACACAAAATGGAGGTTAGGATCATGGAATTGAGCCTGGGGAATTTTTCCCATATCAGTGGAAGCAGATGGATGGGAGAAATGTATGATATGCTCTCCATACTGCCTGAAATTCCAGGCTGTTGATATGCATCCTGGATTTCTGAGAGGTCCAAGTTCCTTATGTTTGCCTATGTGAGCACCTCATCTATTGAGCGATGCATCCATAATGATCTTTATGCTTGGGGAGTACGGAAGGAAAGGCATTCCATTACAAACACAATCTGGGTCCATCCACCACCAAAGGGAGGAAAGAGCCTTGGGATGGGTTATTGGGGGCACAGTCAGTAGGGAGTACCTGGAGTGGTGCATCAGAGAATCTGCTCTCTCAAGACAGCAGAAGTGGAAATGAGCAAGGGCAGGGACATATGTGCGCGCCACCATGTGGCCAAAAAGGGAAACACAAGTTCTGGCTGGGACTGAAGGATCTGAGATTATCGAAGCAATCAGCTCTAGCAGCATCAGGAACCTGTCCCGCAGTAGTTAGGCATGTGCAGAGACTGTGTCAATGCATGCCCCGATGAACTCCAGAGACTGTATGGGAGCAAACATCGATTTTCTGACATTTATACTAATTCCCATGGAGGAGAGCAGTAAAAGCAGCAGGAAAGTCTATGCTCAAGCCTTGTGTCTGAATTGCGCTGCTTGCTGTCAGTCATCAAGATAAAGGCAGATGAGGGCCCTTTGTTGCTGGAGGTAGCCCACCACTACGGAGAAGATTTTGGTGAAGACCCAGGGAGCTGCTGTGAATCTGAACGATAGGACCCTGTATTGGAAGTGCCAAGGGCCCACTGTAAACCTCAGGAATTGTCTGTGGGTTGGGTGGATAGCTATGTGAAAGTGTCTTGCATATCCAGTGCTGTAAACCATGTGACTCTTTCTAATGAAGGTATGAGAGTGTGACCATATCGAACTTTGACTTGCATATGAAGCAGCTGATATGACAGTTCTAGGATTGGTCTCCATCTTCCCTTTTTCTTGGGTAACAGGAAGTAGGTGGAGTAGAAGCCTGGTTCTTGGAAGTCCATGTGCACAGGCTCTATCGCCCCTCTCTGTAGAAGGGTATCCACTTCCAGAGCAAGGATACTATCATGAGAGTGGTCCTGGAGGCAGGATCAGGAATGTGGATGAGGTAGCATCATGAACTCAACTGTATAGCCATTTTGAATGACATACAGGACCAACTTTTCCATTGTTCTTGCATTCCAAGCTGATAGAAAGAGCATTAGATGACCCCCGAATGCAAGAACAGTGAAGTGCAATGTGGTTGTTGGCTCTCTAGATGCTCTCAGAAATATCGCTTACATGAAGATAGAGTGAATGATGTCAAGGGCTGTGGTGATGGGGCAGGTGGATGGGACCACTGAGTCTTTTGACACTTGTGGGGAGGCTCATAGAGGCTCATAGTGATGGAAAAATGGAAGAGCTCTGTATTGTTGTGCAGGAGGTGGCAATAGAATTTGCACTTAGGTGCTGATGTATAAAGGCCCAGTGATCACAGGGTGGCACTAGTGTCTTTGAGTGAGTGTAATGAATCATCAGTCTTCTGGTTGAAGAGTTGAGATTCATTGAAAGGAAGGGCCTTGATTGTGTTCTGTACCTCCCTTGGGAAACCAGAGGATTGTAACCAGGATTCCCTCCTCATCATGATCCCTATGGCCACAGTGCTCGAAGACACGTCCACCAAATCTACCATGGCCTCAAGTATTATCCTGGCAACCAATTTGTCCTAAAATAGCCTGGAAATGGAAACGGTCCTGCTGGAGAAGTTTGTCCACAAATTCTGGTAATTGGCCATAATTCAAGAAGTTATATTTTGCCAGCAATGCCAGGTAGTTAGAGATGCAGAACTGACTAAAACAGAAGGCAGACAGACTAAAAGAACTTACAGCTCAGAAGGTCCAATCTTTTATCCTCCTGGGAGTGGAATGTGGGTGTTACTGTCTGGCCTGCTCAGTACCAGCTTGAATAACCAGGATATTGGGTGGGGGTAAGCAAACAAAAACTTAGACCCCTTTGCTGAAAAATGGCATCTCTTTCCACCCCCTTTGGGGTGGGTGAACAAGTTGCCTGGGTATGCCAGACAGCAAGGGCCAGTTGGAGAATGGCATCACTGACTGGTAGTGCCACTTTGGTCAGGACCAATGCATGCAGAATGTCCAATAACTGATGCTGGAATGTGGAGGGCCTTAACCACCCTCTGTAACAGCTCCTGGAACTGGTGGTAGTCATCCAGGGAGGGGAGGAGGAAGGAGTGGAGGATGCTGCTGCATCCAGAGACAAGGAAGGGAACTACTCCAGATCTGGTGGTACCAGTGGAGTCAGGCTGATTGGTGCCTTCTCCAACGCCAGTTCTGAATATCTACTGGATGAAGGCTAGAGTGGTCAGATGGGGGACTCCCCTCACGTGGATCAAGGTGGTGGATATTGGGGCCAAGATCAGGCATATTTGGTGGTTGCTGGGGTGGTCTCAATGGAGCTGGGTACCACTGGCTCCGGTGCTGAGGGAAGGGAGGACTGGGCAGGCAGAGACTTTGGATGCTCTCGCCATCAGTACACGAGTGGCAGACCATGTGCACTGAGTCCTCAGACACCAAGAAAGTGCACCAGACCTTTGTTCAAATGGCAGAGCCATTGGAACTGAGTGAATCACAAGGGAAGTGCTCAGGAACATGACCTGAAGGTGGCAAATGCAAAGCAGGAGAGCGGAGTCCCTTTGGAGGCAAATTCACTGGAAGATGCAGGAATCTCACCTCATCTATGGCAAACAGTTCATGAGGTCCAGAAGTCGACACTAGTCTCCAGTGGCACATATTCCATGGGCCCTGTGCCGGGGCTAAGCCATGAGGCAAGGAGGCATGCACATAAGCATGGCAGTAAATCTTCCTCAAGACCCAAGAAAGACACTGCATCCTCCCTGAGTTATTCAAGCTGGTACTGAGTAGGCCAGACAGCAACACCCACATTCCACTCCCAGGAGGATAAAAGATTGGACCTTCTGAGCTGTAAGTTCTTTTAGTCTGTCTGCCTTCTGTTTTAGTCAGTTCTGCATCTTTAACTACCTGGCATTGCTGACAAAATGGAGCCAGAATGGGGGCAGAGGACTGTCTTGGAACCAATGATTCTCATGACTTTGGTGGTACCAATGAAAAGGGGGTATGAGGCTCAGTGACTGAGACCAGCATATCCAGCATTCTGTGCAACTTTCTGTTGTGCTTGTGGGCCTTGTAACGTGCCATTTCTCCATGGCTGGAACTCAGGGAGGATGCAGTGTCTTTCTTGGGTCTTGAGGAAGACTTACTGCCATGCTTATGTGCATGCCTCGCCTCATGGCTTAGCCCCGGCACAGGGCCCATAGTGTTGGTACCAGCAGAACCGGACCAGAGCTCCATGGTAGGAGGTGCACTCCTCGACTGCACAGGCTGATGTACAGCGAGGGTTCCCTGGCCTGGAACCAACTGTGGCCTCATGGCAAGCTCCATGAGGTGCTTCTTGAAGTGGAAAGTCCAGCCTTCCTGGGTATGGGCAGGGAAGGAAAGGCAGATACTGCATCTGAATGTAACATGGGCTTCCCCCAAGCAATACAGGCAGCATTGGTGCTCATGACTGATTGAAAATGAACAAGGGCAGGAAGTGCAGTTCTTGAACTCAGCATCTTTGGCATAGTCCAGTACCCAGGAATGGGTATGGGGGGCTGAGGGAGAGGAGAGGTGGGAAACTGCCAAAGCAGCATCACAAAATCCTTGAAAACTACTACTAACACTAAAAAAAACCCAACAAAAATAATAAAAATGCTAACTATGTACAAGAATGAAACAGTCTTTTCAGAAAAAATTGGAAAGTGCATCACAAGGTACAAGACAACAGCAGAAGCTCTGACTCGGACCATGTGACAGTGAAAAGAAACTGAGGGCACATTCAGTCCACCCACCCTTTATTGCCTCGGTTGAAGCCATGAGATGGTACAAGGGCACATCTGTGGACCAACAGACACTACTACTTTTAAAAGCTCTGGCTCCAGGTGCATGCGCATAACCCTCAGTGGAATACAATAAGAAGCATCACTTGAAGAATCTGCTTTCCCCCTGCCCAATCAATACACAGCCTGTCATTATATCTCAGGAGAGAGATTGGTTTTGCCTCAGCTGTAGGCTCATTCATTAAGGCCAGTGATTACTACTATTAAGGGAAGTGAGTCTTATGTATCACACAATCTCCAATTAAATAAAGGGCTCAAATGAGTCCATTACTTATTCCTGAGATCTCTGAGAATGATGAAAACAGAATTCAATGTGGACTAAGAGATTTGCCAGTGAGTGGCTAACAAAAGTCCCCCCAAGACTACAAAAGGATACTTTCATAATTTTTATAATTTTATCCTGAAATTAGTTTTTCTGAATAATCCTTTTTTCAAACACAAAAAGGGTTACTTTCTGCCTACATGCCTTACTTCAGACCAAAGAAAATGAAGTAAAGCCTCCTTATAAGAGGCGAGCACATGCATAATGACTCATTAACATCCTGCATGTGAACTGAAACACAAAATGGCTGCTGCCTCACAACTGAGCCAGAAGCAGGGCAGAGATTCCTCTACATGCAAACTTGCAGAACAAAATTACTATCTCCTTTCAGCTATTCTTAAACGGAAGTCTTTTAGGGTATGTCCTCACTGCAGAGTTAATCAGGGCTTTGACTCAGGTGTTGGCTCAACCTGGCTACAATCCACACACAAAACATTTTCACCAGAACTTGATGGTGATTTAACTGGCTCCTTTGGGGTATATAAGCCAGACTTTCACTTGGGCTGGTAACCTGCTCTCTTTGCTGTGAGGACACAGGTTAAACCACACGAGTCTAACAGTCTTCTCATCCCTTCTGACAATTTCCCAGGTGTGCTCAGGAGGACAGAAGTTCTCCCACAATTCCCTGGGAAGAATCATAGCAAGTGAGCTTTCTGCAGCACAAAGAACCATGGATACACCCCCAGGAGTTCACACACATCACAGAGCAGTACCAGTGAGGACACAGTAACTTTGGTAGGGCTTTGTGGTGCATGGCTAACATTCAGGCTAGGCTAAGCCAGGGGCTGATCACTCAAGTTAACTACAGTGAAGAGACATACCCTTACAGAAAATAGGTGCAAGGACAGAGCGGGAGTTCCAGACTTTTCCTTTGCTGTTAACCAGAGACCACACCCAGTCTGGAACTCACAGCAGAGACATCTAGTGGCTGCATAATGTACTGCAAGTAAATGCTTTGTGTAGCCTTTATTTTCCTCCCATTTTACTTTAAAAAGAAATCATAGTAGCTATTCTACAAGCATCCTATTGCAATATGTAAGAATTTAAAATATTGAATTTGCACTCAAATAAAATCCTAATTCAACACACACATTACATAAAGATTTTAAAGTTTTTTTTTTCTAAAATACAATTATTTGGTGGCAAGAAGCTCTTTCGAGGTGTCCTACCAACAGAGACTAACTCTGGTGAATAAAGTCTACAGTTTCAATTGCAATTTTGTGTCATGGGTCTGCCACAAACTGTAGTATCTTCCAGTCAAAGTTAATAGATTTGCAAGTGGTTAGGTCAGTCTCTTCATTACCAAACACACCAGGGCTTCCTTAGCAGTAAAGAAGGTGTTGCACCATGTTAACTAGCAAGTGGCAATTAACACATGGTAAAATTCTAGTGTGGACAAGGCAGCTGTAAATTCTCTCAAATGTTGGCAGGCTCTCCCCTAGTGTTCACCTCAACCTGCTAATTCAACTGCCGTGTCCACAAAGATTTTACCAAGTGTTAGGTCACATATAAGTTCGCACCTTTTGCCTAGCAAACATAAGGCCTAAGCTTGGAAGGAAAATTAATCTTCAACCCATAATACGATTGTGCTCCCCTTACTGCTTCTTTGTGATATAGAACAGTGGCCTGTTTATTTGTTTTAAAATATTCTTATTTATTCTGTATGCTAAAAAAATCCAAATAAGAGGCCAAGTTTTGTAATTTCTCTCCCTCATAAAATAGCCCCAGAGGTTACAGTGAGACCACTAACATGAGAAAAGATTGCTGGATCAGGTCCAGTATTTGTATCTAGTTATACCAATCATCAATAAGATTGGTGCCAGCTACTCCAATGGCTGGCTGCCTGGAATTTTATTTTGAAACCTTAGGTCCCCCAATTAGAGAGAAAACAGAAATCAATTCATTGTTAAAATCACATGGATAAAATGACCTCAAACATAGGTGCACAAAAACAAGTTTATTCTTTAATTAGAATGCAGCCAATCAATGATGGCCCAGAGAACAAAAGTGCTATCATTACTGCACCACCAGACAAAGTGACTCCATGTACATCAGTCGCTTGAAATAACGGCGCTCCAGGACAATGCAACAGGATCATCTTGTTTCAATATTTGGGGTTTTTATAGATGTTTGAACCTTTATCTCAAAGCAGGAGACTTGTAACATTGTCCAGTGCCACAAACATTGCTTAGGTATAAGTTATTTTCATGTCCCATTAAAATGAGGATGATGTTCAGTTTGTGTACTGTAAAACAAGAACTTTCAGAAAATAACACCATAATAAAGCATACAGTGCAATATTAAGATCTAACGCTTTTAAATGTATCGGAAGATTCAGACTCTTACTGAAACAAATTTGAAGATCCCGAGTGCATGATATCATGTTTGTGCAATAACAGTTAAACTAGTGTGCTACAATACAGAATAAACCTTTTTGGCTTGACACATGATGCAGCATACACAGTAGTTCTCAAACACCGATATAATTTGCAAAATTTTGGGCACTATCTTGTAGGTGGTTAGGAGTTGTTGATGCCACCCTCTTTTAAAGATACATGAAGGTCACCGATCTCCTGCTGGAAAAACTAAACCTTTAGTTCACCAACATCCTGAAGTACAGAAACTACCACTCATGCAGCATACAGAATGGTATATGAACAAACAAAATGAAGAGAGAAAAGAATAAAATAGGTTCCTCTAACTGAATACAAGGTTAAATAGTTTATTTGCAATAAAATGACTCACTCTTCTATAATGACAGAGTTGGCTTAACCTTAGATATGTAAAAGAATCATTCATGGACTAAAGTCACATATTAAAGGTGCTTCTACAGAACAGTGGGTCTATTAACATAAAACAAACACAAGATTAAGGTGAAACAAAACAGGAAAAATAGAAAATGTTGCACAGGGAAAGAATACCAGTGAGAAGTCTGCACCACAACACAATGTGCAGCATGCTAAAATGGGTTTCGCATTTTAGGTGTCCACACACTTCACATACATGGGAAAACCCTGTGTCACTTTTTAAAAAACACACAAATATTAGTGATCCCATTCATTGAAAGTAGTCCAGTATAATACAAAAAGTAGCTAGACCTGATCAATGTTAAAGGGTGGGATTGAAAGTTACAATAATAAGGGATTGTTTGTATGAAAACATACTGCAAACATAATTTACTTGTTTAATCATAAAGAGCAATGCCAATTTAACTTGATTGTTTATTTGACTCCATTACTTTTTTTCCCAATCATAAACAATTTCCAATTACTTAGATTAAGAGCAAAGTAAAAGAAAGTGTTGGCAGCCACCAATTTAAGCATTTTGCCTTGCTAACCTTACACTTCAGCAGAAGCAAACGAGGTGCATACTGTCCTCAGAACAGGAGACACAAAAAGGAGTATGTTTGAATGAGAGATCCAAGAGCAGGTTGTCTCAAAGGCGGATAGGGAACAGTCTTCTAATGAATTGCTTTGAATGAGTCACTGGCCCAGCTGATGCTTTTGATCAGAATATGTAATAGATTTAATTTACTAATTAATTTCATTTTATACTATGGTTTGAGAAATCAGTAAAACCTCAATAAAAATGAACAGCCCCAATGGCAAGAGACTCTATGAATACAGCCAAATTTGACTCAAACAGCTTACAAGTTTAATTTTTCTATTAAGAAAATTCTTCAGACAAAAAAAAATACAGTGTAGAAAATATTTTAAAATTGATTACTATTTAAGACTTCTGGTTACACGGCCAGAAAAAAATCCACATACTGAATAACCAGATTGAATTGCATTAAAGAAGTCTGCGAAATAAAAATGTAAGAACAGTGTAATGGGACATGAGTACTAGTGTCATAAGTTGAGTTTTTGATGTGATCCTGTGTCCTGGAGCTACATATCTTAATTATATTGCTGCTGCAACTGGTAGCTCTCGATTCTAGGACAGCTACTGACAGACATTAGATAGTACATACTGACAGATTTTGCTATTTCAATGCTATGTAATTACCGGCTTCCTACCTCTGAGATGCCAAGGGGAAGGCAGTGAGGAAATGCAATGCAGATTCCTTACAGATAATAAAAATATTTCTTCAGGGAAAAGAAAGTGACCTCAGACCTAGCTATATATTTATTCTTGTAATTTAGTTGAGTGGTTAGAGAAAGAGACTGGGAATCAGGGAACCTGGGTTTCAATCTCTTTATCTGCCCCAGAAGTGTTAGGTAAGTAACTTAAATTCCTCTGTGTCCCTATTTTTCCTTCTATAAAATGAGGAAAATTATACCATACTTACCTAATTTCACAAAGAGGTTTGAGAATTTCAAGATGAAAGTTGCCTGGTGTTATTTTGACAGTTCAAATGTCCAATGTTATCTAAGAATATTTAAAGCCACAAAGCCACAAAGATGCACAAAAACAAACATTACAACTCAGAAAAAAAGAAATAGCATTTAATTATGGAAAAATGTGGTGACAAGACAAACTATCCAGACGTACATATAAATACGGCACATTGGAATTTTAAATATTTTGCAAATCTAATTTTCTCAAATATAAGTAACATATTCCAAGACAAAAAATAATGCTTTTCCATGCAAATCCAGTCTTCAAAATTAAAATAATTTAGGTATGAAAAATAATCCACTATATACTCATAATAATTAACCTTCCTGCGGTTGACTTTGTCATCCTTATTATTACTGAACAGGAGTGCTTAATAAAAATTCCAGTAGAAAATATTACAATCTACAGCTGAAAATTATTCTGAATTACAGTATACAACAAAAGTCTAGCTACATCTAATTAAACTGGATTAGCATGTCTCTGAAAAGATTTATAGCATAGGGGAAAAAAGCGCTTTGCAAATTCAGTCCCATTTCATTGTTTAATTCTTAAGCTTTGATGGTATCAAAAATCCAAAGTCAGTAATTCCTCATCTGGTACATTAAGCATTTTATTTAAAAAATGCATACAATTTAAAAATAAGATACACGTGTAACAGAACGAGTTTGCAGACTCAAATCACTCGTTGCCATTATAGGTTTCCATCACACGTACCAGAGAAGAGGATGCACTAGAGTTCTAAGCATTTTGCTAGCTACAGGCTCAATTTAGACACACGAGTTCAGATAATTGTCCTTTTCAGCTGCAGAACTTTAACAGAGCTTCTACAGTTTATAGGTCATGAAGCCTAAGATTTCACAAGGCAAACACAAGCTTCTGGATAGCTCAAGTGCAGGAACTTAAACTGGCGAGGAATCACTATATCCCAATGAAATACATGGGAAGTAGCCTAAACTGACTGCTGGCAATGTATCCATTCAACTAAGAGAGAACACTAATATTGACAGATAGGTGAGTCACTACAACTACATGAAATATAGTGCTATCATCTCTTTAAAATGGCTGCAGGACCTGCAATTTTTGTAGCACCTTGAACTGAAAAAGCCTTGAAGGTGCTCCGATACAATGGCGATGCACATAACACCTAGAAAGGGAAGTTCTCTGCCCCACCAGCAAATGTCACGGTACATTAGCAAATTCCCAAAGCTGCTTTTGAATTGTTTAATTATTGCTTGGGAATAAAAAATCCTTGAACAAAACCTAATCAAGTTAATTGTCAGAAGTGGCTGCATAGATTCTTCTCAAACGCAAAATGACAGCTGGTCTGTCCAACATGCTCATGGGACCCATAAGAACACCACAGTTTGCCCAGGACACTCATGGTTTTAAGCAACAGCAATATCCACCAGTTGCCTTTTGCCTTCCTTCAGTCAGCAACCAGCGTGCCAGATCACAGTAAATTCAGATCTCAAGTTTTTTATGCAGTTTGAACCAGATTGTGATGTACAGGAGTGAAGACAATAGAAAGATATTAGAATGGTATCTTTCCCTTTTTGCTTCACTTATCTTTTGCTTATATGAATGGTGAGATCAATCTTTCCCTGATCAAAGGACTGCGTCCTGTCTACCAACAAGTTCCCTGAGACTTCAGCAGAAAGTTTGGAAGTCTTAAAGACATACCAGAAAAATGAAATTGTACAGAAAGGAATTAATCATTTAAATGTCAAGCTTTCCAGAGGCAACAGTCTTCATATGCATTTGCACAATGCCCATCACTAGGACCCTCATTCTCACTGGGCTTCTGGGTAATAAATATCAAATAAAAATGGTCAAGATTTTCACAACTAGTGATTTGAGCCCCCCAAAAATAAGCCTGATTTTCACAGAGTGGGCATCACTGGCAATCAGGCTGGTAACCAGGTAAGGGATCTCACTCTTTAAGAGAGTTAACTGGCCCCGCTGAGTACATGGTTGCTCAGGGTGGAATATAAAAGGAAGGGGAAGCTGGATCAAAAGGGGAAATAAAGGGAAGAGTGTGCCCTCTCCCCTGCTGGCTGTCTGAGGCAGGCAAAGCCTCTGGAGATTATCTGCCCAGTGTTTCTCAGCTGATTTGGGTTTTTGTTTTGTTTTGTGAAGATTGTGTGGAAAGGCCCTTAAAAGGTTTGGTGATTTATTTCCATTTCTTTGCTGGTGAAATGGCCCACCAGCTTACAGACTCCAAGTTGTCTCCAGTAGGGCACCCAAAATCAAGTAACAAATGGATAGTGAGATAAAAGTCAAACAACCTACAGCAATCCTTGCACCAAAAAATGCTGGACATCAAGTTTAGAGCGTGTATTACATGTACAAGTACTACAGCTCCTTAATTCTTCATGTTCTTCAATATAAACCTTGCAAATGTTTTTTCTATATACATGCTACTGTGTATATGTCCCTCTAATAAGATAGCTTTTTCTGGAACCCAACATCAGAGTTTTGCTGTGGTCTCTGGGTATTTCAAAAGAGCACTTCATATTTACAAACTGTCACATTGACCAATTGACTGGTAGGTGGCAACTTACTTTATTTAAATTTACCACAGAACCCTTTAAGATAAAACAGCCCCTGCAGTTGAATCCACTGACATTGAGACGAGGATAGGGAGTGTTAGGAGCACCTGTTAGTACTAACACATTCTAGGCAGTAATTTCCCAATTCCTATTCAAGAGACCTGGGGCTCTCACTCTCCTATGAATATGCTCAGGGAACAGCAACTAATTTGATTCAGGAAATACAAGTCCATAGATATACACAGAATGAAAAACAGCTGTGATAAAAGTCACAGTCATAAGCTGTTGAGTTTAGATTAAAGAGGAAAGCAAGTTTTATTCTAGGATCGCCTGGGAAAGCAGATTAACGAAGACATCAGATGAATGTGTGACCAAGTATCTCAAAAGGCTGGACTCAGTATGGTTTGTGCAGTCATGAGTAAAGCATCTATTAAATTCTACAAAAATGCCAAAGTCACGCATATGCTTTCTAAGTTGTCATACTGTTTAGTAAGCAGCCATCTTTTGACTTATGATTCACAACTCTATCTACTTGTGTTTCAAAATCCTTCTCAAAGCAACTATTTTATTCAATTTTGTTTATTAAATTTTTTTTACAAAAGTATTGCAGTGTTGTAGGTTTTTGGTATGGTGCCTTCTTTAAAGAATTGTGTAATATAGACCTTGCTAGCATGAGGCTCTAGCTTCCTTAAAATAAGTCTTAATTATTCCAAGTGTCACAAGAGTCACTAGAAGATAAATTACCTAAAAAAAGAAATTTAATTTACATTTCCTTTAGATTGAAAATGAGAAGGTCTTATTATCAAAGTAAATTGTTTCTGACAAGGTTATGAGACTCTTTGGAAGTTGTGTTCAGAAGTTTCCTAAAAAGCAAGAACCTAGATCATATCTGACAGGAACGCAACAACATATATACATCTATATTTATTAAACAGATTAAAACTTTCAACCTTAAAAATCAATCCAGAACTTTCAACCTTAAAAATCAATCCAGAAAACTCAGATTACCTTGTAACTACAAAATAAATACACCTGAATGAAACCTACTGACAACTCATGGTACTAGAGTAGCTCTTTTTAAAGAAGCAGTTATATCGATTACGTGCAGATCATAGATATAATTGAACATAAAACAAACAGAAACTAAGATTTGGCATTACTAAATAAACTTTTGGGGGAAAACCATTTGAAACTCCCAAACCTCTGTGTCCAAGATAACCCGGGAAAAATTCAAAATGGCTGATTATAAAAACAGAGCAGACTAACAAAAACTCAACTATTTAAGTACTGATTTTGTGACATACAGTTATCCTGGGCTCTATACAGAAGTACTTCTGACATCAAAAGTAAAATCCACATCAAATTTGAAGAAACTAATGGTATATTTACAGTTTCCTTGCTAAAACTGCTTAATACTCCCATTCAGCAATTCACTTAACCACCTGCTTATCTTTAACAAAGTCAGAGAAATTTAAGCATGTGCTTAAGCTAAATATGTACTTAAGCACGTTGCGGAATAAAGGCCTAAATAAGCCACTTCTGACTAATATAAATCTACACAGTTGGTCAGTTCCCTTAAAGACCTCACCACCATATAATCTTTTTCTTAAAAATTTGACAACAATGAAAAGGAGAAAGAAAGGAAGCTTGAGCATATACAACAAACAGATGGTTCCCAGATTAGAAACAATTCCTACACAAACAAAAACTCATCTCAATGGAATGTCTTGAAAAAAGTTGACTACCCCTCTCCACACACACCTAAATAGCCAAACTAATTCAAACTGTTATTTACCGACATTATAACCCATGCCTCCTCAAGGGATTAACAATATGATAAAAGTGCTTTTGCTCTTGAGTGACCCAAAGCAGTTACCATTATGAATACTTTTCAGTGATCTATCATGCCAAGTGATTCTACCTGTCAGGTATCTGCACCATAAACCATCTGACAATTTCATGCTATGTTAGCAGTTTCAGCAGAGAGAGCAAGGAAGGAATGGACATGGGGTCTCACACCTGAAGGCAGTCCCTGCTGAACAGGTTTGAAGCACACTGGCAGAGCAGAGTGGGGAAACTTGCACAGCCATTGCCCACAGTTTGTAGATGAAGGACTTTGAAAATTTCCTTTGAACTGAACACCCCTGAAAGATGCCAGTTTGACAGTCCTGGAAATCAAACAAATAAATAAAAGAAATAAAAAAGGCATGCTACAGTATTAGGTGGCACACATCAAAGTATCACGTAAAACATATACAGTCCTACCAATATTACCCAAGTGTTTTGAACTGTAGAAGAAAGGAGCAAATTTAATTATGCCAATCTGAACTATTTTAAGGCATCTTTAGTAATGAAATTAAAACAAATGAAATAAAAGATAATAAAAATTAAGTCAACAGAAAAAACATTTTAAAGAACACCACAGACAGAGATTATTTTAAGGACTGTTGATAGTTTAGGTCTTGATCCTGCAAACAGATTGACTTGAATAGGATTACTCTCATGAGTAGTTAACATACAGGACTGAGCCCTGAGGTTGCTATATCCTTAGTAGTTGTGTTTCTTTAATAATCTTTTGATAAACTCCTCTTCTTATTAAATACTAAAATAAATCATCTTTAGTGTAAACTGCATCAGAGGATTCTTTTATCGCTGAACCACATTAGAATATTTTCATTCATGAGTAAGTGAACATCCAGAAAGAGATGATGAGCTGTTACAAAACCACAGCATCTTTGCTACAACCAAGGAAACACACATACTAATTAAATGACTAACAATTGCCAACTTGGCATGGATTGTGTCGAGAGATGAATATACTTGACCCTAAAATTTAGGTGTTTTTATACAAAATTATTTAAATCAGTCAAGCTCACTTTGCAATTTATAGCACCTTAGACGTATGCATCTAAAAGCACTTTATAAAAAAATTAAGGGTGAAATCAACGGGAGTTTTGCCATTGACTTCAACGTGCCCAAGATTTCACCCAAATGCTTTGTCTAGCTTGTGTGATCACACCCCCACCCCACTGAAATGCAGTCACCTTTAGGCTGGAAGCAAAAACTGTTTCATAGTGAACATGAACTCTGCACAACACTTAAGGCCATTAAAAAATATATCCAACTGGAGGTATAGGCAGGATTTATAATGGGAGATAAAATTTGGCAAGAACACCAAGATGTGCATCATAAAAACAAGAACGGCCATACCAGGTCAGACCAATGGTCCATCTAGCCCAGTATCCTGTCTTCCAACAGTGATCAGCACGACATGCTTCAGAGGGAATGAACAGTGCAATTTATTGAGTAATCCATCCCGTTGTTCAGTCCCAGCTTCTGGCAGTCAAAGGTTTAGGAACACAAGTGCATAGGACTGCGTTCCTGACCATCCTGGCATTGACAGACCTATCCTCCATGAACGGATCCAATTCTTTTTTGAACTCAGTTATACTTTTGGCTTTCACAACATCCTCTGGCAAGGAGTTCCACAGGTTGACTGTGTTTTGTGTGAAGTACTTCCTTAAACCTGCTGATTATTAATTTCATTGGATGACACCTGGTTCTTGTGTTCTGTGAAGGGGTAAATAATACCTCCTTATGCACTCTCTCCATAACATTCATGATTTCATAGATCTCTATCATATCCCTCCTTGCTTGTCTCTTTTCTAAGTTGAACAGTCCCAGTCTTTTTAATTTTTCCTCATGTGGAATCTGTTCTAGACCCTTAGTCATTTGTGTTGCCCTTCTCTATACTTTTCCAATTCTAATATATCTGTTCTGAGATGTGGTAACCAGAACTGCAGTATCCAAGCTGTGGGCATACAACGGATTTAAATAGTGGCATTATATTTTTTGCCTTATTATCTATCCCTTTCTTAAAGGTTCCTAATATTGTCAGCTTTTTTGACTGTGTTGCACACTGAGCAAATGTTCTCAGAGGACTATCCACAATGACCCCACAATCTCTTTCTTGAGTGGTAACAGCTAATTTAGACCCCATCATTTTGTATGGATAGTTGGGATCATGCTCTCCAATGTGCATAACTTTGCATTTATCAACATTCAATTTCATCTGCCATTTTGCTGCCCAGTCACCCAGTTTTGTGAGATCCCATTGTAGCTCTTCACAGTCAGCTTTGGACTCAACTATCTTGCATAAATGTGTGTCATCTGCAAATTTTGCGTCATCTGCAAATTTTGCCACCTCACTGTTTACCCCTTTTCCCAAGATTATCTGAGTATGTTGAACAGCACAGGTCCCAGTACAAATCTTTGGGGGGTACCCAGCTATTGACCACTCCATTGTGAAAACTGACCATTTATTCCTACTCTTTGTATCCTATCTTTTAACCAGTTACTGATCCAGGAGAGGACATTCATGCTCCTTCAAAAAGTGGGAAGGGAACTACAAAACCATGAGGACAGGACCTCCATTTTAAATATTATCCAACAGATAAACTGCAGGACTCTCTCCTCCCTATCAAACTTCCCCTGCTGACAATTCCTCTCCACTCCCACAGGTCAACATGCTGCAGAGGGTGATCACTTGAGTTAGGGAGGTCAAACCTGGGGCAGAAGTGAGCTCTGTGCGGGTAGGTAGGCTGGTAGCTTAGGTAAGGCAGAAAAAGAGAGAGGTACTTCTAGGGAAATCCTGCACAACTGCAGCACAGCAGAAAAATGCCCTCCCCACAGAATCCCTTTGCTTCCTTGCAGAAAATGGTTTCTGTGGGGAAGCAAAGAGAAGCTTCACTAGTGCTCACTCACCCCTCCTGACAGCTCAGATGCAGCTGTTCAGGCAGCCAGGGGGAGAGGAGTTTGGGGATGCCCTAGCCACCCGGGGACATTGGTCCCAGCTGGGGATGGGGGTGGGAGGGCTTTGGAGGAGGCTGGAGATGGAGTTCCCCCTCCCCCTTCCCTTCCTGAAGCAGCCCGGATTGGGTCAGATCAAGCCCCAGAAACTCCCCCTGGCTACAGGAAGCTCTGCACCATGGGAGGGGTGTGTGTGTGTCTGGGTCCAGGCAGCGAGGTGAGGCTCAGTCGGGGAGAGGGGTTGGTGCAGAGGGGGAGGTCCGGATTCACAGGTATTGGGCGGACAGGGGGAGCAGCTCCCCGTACAGTGACCCCTCCCCCCACATGTGTACCTGGAATCTCACCGAGCCCTCTTTGTATCAGGAGCCCCCACACCCCACCCTGCCTCACCTCGAATCAGGAGCCACCCATAGCCAGACCCCCACCCCACTGAGCTCCAACCAGCTGCATCCTGACCCCCCCACTCCACCAAGCCCTAACCACCTTCACCTCATGCTCCCTTGCAGAGTCCTATTCCCCCTGCACTAAGAACCTCGCACCAAGCCCCTGTGCACCCAGATTCCCCCCAGACCCTCCACTGAGCTGCTCACATGCAGGTTGCACCACACAGAACCTTGGCACTCTTGATGAAATTCTGCACCAAAAATAAATAAAGAAAGAAATTCTGCAAAGTTCTGCATTTAATTGTCAAAATAACACAAACACAATAATATAATCATACCATTTTCAATTGTTTTGGTAATTTATTTCAAAATACTTGTCAGCAAATAATTGAAAATGGTGTGATTATACTGATAAAAGATGCAGAATTTTAAAATATTGTACACAGAATATTTAATTTTTTGGCACAGAATTCCCTCAGGAGTACGGAGAGGGAGACCAACCACTGGGAGTGGGGTCTGCCTGCACTCAGCAAGAGTGACTAGAGGATGACAGGAAAACAGAGGAAGTAGGAATGCCTGGTGGAAAGAGAAGAGAGTAGAATCTGCTCTCATCTCCCTTCTCTGAACTATCAGGACATGCAGAGGATTCGACGAATAAATTGCCAATTGCAGCCATTTCAGAGGACACAAGTTTTCAAGTACGCAATAGGATGTGAAGAAAATGTATATGGCACCAACTCCTCTTCCCTAGAGCAGTAAGGAGCATCTGGTGGCCAATCTGCAAGTGACAGAAACTTTCTTTGCTTAAGAAGGACCAAAGCATTCATCCTATTCAGTAGTCAGATTAGCCCTGAATGGCAAACAAATTGTTTTAGTTAAAGTAGTGACTCCATTATGGTAATACCTGCCCTTCATATCTTCACTTCTCATTCACTGGCTTCTGTATTTATTTTCTTAATGTACTTCTGCTACACAAAAGGGAATTTCTGCTTAACATTCCTGTGCCTGGACTATTTTATTCATTTTCATTTATAAACCACCAGTTAGCCAAGATTTCCCCAAACAGAAGCAGTCTAGACCTAAAAATCACTCAATGCGTCGTAACATTACTTTTTCCTAATAACTGCAAACATTTTACACTTCTCATACATGTATTCTGTTCTTTGATGTTCACAGTTAATTATATTTTCAAGCAAATTTTACATTTTGCCACTTCTTGCATAATCACTTTCACAGTCTCCCCGTATGACCAGTTTTCATCTACTTTTTTTGGGAATCTTTCAAACAGCAACAAGGATACAACTTAAAAAGAAGGAGATTGTAAAAGTACAAAAGATAGCAGGAACAGATTTTTTTTTCCGTCCAAACTGACTAGATTTCTGGTCTAATGTGTCCTTTAAAATTAAGATTCTAGCCATTTAAAGTATTCTTCAGTGACTACATTGATTTTTCCACAGTGACAGATGGACCACTTGGCTGTAGCATGTGAATGGCAGTTTTCTCTCTCTTCAACCATGCGGGATTATTGTTTAACATCGGCCCTCAATCGTGCACACAATTTTATAGGTGGTTAACTTCCATACAAGTACATGGAAGTGTCTGCAGGATCAGGACTTTACCTTTTCTCAGTTTGTGCATCAAAAAAAAGGGGTGCTGAGAGACTGAATTGCTTACAAGGTGCTTTGAGATCCTTGGATGAAGTGTGTTATGTAAGTGCAAAGTAACATCATTACTCTAACTCAAACTAAGTTTTAAAAAAAAAAATCCAGGAAGTTCTTACCCTTTCCTTATTTATCTAACAGACTAATTCTTACAAAATAAATATTCAGGAGGACAAAGGGATATTTTGCTGAGTTTTAGTAAATAAGGTTTGTCTAGTTAAAATCTTGCAATATCTTTCAAACAATATCAAAACACCAGAGATATTGAGGGTGAATCTTCAAGTACAGTTGTTGTTAGAACCCATTCTACCTTTACTCTTGTAGTTAGCATATTACCAGAATGCCTAACCTCTATAGTACACTCTATGGACCCACAATATCAGAGGCAACATTTGGTGGAAACTTGGTATAGTACAGCTTCTTGACATTCGTAAGTAACTCTCAACCAATTTTAGAGAATGCTGTTAAATGAATCTCTCTCTCTCCTTGGAAAAGTCATCAACTTCTTATCAGCCATCTCCTATTTTCAATTATCCTTCATTGTTTCTATTATGCTCCCAGTTTAATAATATTTAGACCAGTAATGCTTTCCAAAAGCCAATGTGCAACAACTCTCTCTATATAGTGCAAATTCAAATGACCAGACTATTGTCTTTTGCTACATAGATAAATAACTTGGCAAATTATTTACCGTTTTACAACTAATCAGGTTCCAGGTGACCAACAGTCTTAAGGCAAATTCATTTACATGACTGGCCATCTGGTTTCTCAGTATGCTTTCCCAAAAGCAAAGCAAAAAAGTATCTGACAGGCAAAGAACATCACATAAAATTTATTCTCTCACCTCTGTATCAATGGGAGTTACTTGCAAGAATGGAGAGAAGCACTGACCCCTTTTAATCTTCTCTTAAAATAATCTGATTTATCATTTGGCATTTTGTGCAAATTCAGTAAAACATTAAGGTGCATATTAAGAGGTGAAAGTTGCAATGCCTTACAAGAATATATATTTTTGGATGCACTTGACAAATGGATTTGTGAATACGGGGAAAGCATCAGTTTAAAGCTACAGAAATGTTCTAAGAACAATGCATCTCTATTGTCATTAGCTATAAGATTTGAAGAGCCCAAAAGGATTTTATATAACAGATGACACTGACTGTGCAATATGAAACTGCAGCAAAAAGTGGATTTTCTAAGCACACATTCAGCTATGTTAGAACTTGTCTGTTACATCATATGCCTGAGTAAGATGCTATTGACTGTTAAAGGGATTCTACAGATCTTGCTGATTTTTATTTGTTCCTAAACACTGGAATACCCTTTCGCTATACAGTTGTATACTTAAGTGCAACCACAGTGCAATCCCATTTGTCAATATAAAACCAAACAAACCAAGCATATTTTGGTAAAGTTGTTATAACACCACCTACATCAAAAATGCTTAGTGCTTTTCTTAAGTTTCATACATCACTTTGTTTTTGCAATTTCAGTGCCCTGACAGGACTTTGTATGGAAGTAATTGGCTACTGTGGTTCAGAGGATTTTGGAACAAAGCATAGACTTTAAACTGAATGCAGAAGTTGTCTTCGGGAGAGACAAAGGTGGTAAATTATCGATTAGCTTTGTATTTAGACGCATCCCTGGGTTCACTGCTAGGATTGCTCCAGTCATCAGCTTCGGGTGTAGTCTTGTAGTGTCGCCATGCTGACTTATTAAAAACTGGAAGTCTTTCAAATGATTCACTTGAAAGAGCCTATAAAATGAAAGCAACAGTAAGAGATTTTTGTACGTATCTCAGCAACAAAGTGGTAGACAAGATAACAGACTCTTTGTGAACACTAACTTCTGCATTCAACAAAAGTTTCAACTATTTACATGTTCCCCACACATATTTTAGAAGCCACTTTGACTATGCTTATGGTGACCTAGTTCAAAATGGGTTGATCATATTGCAATAAAAATCCATGAAAAAAAATTCATTTTGAAATGCTCCCCATCTCCATGGGAATGGTGGCTACAAAGAGAATAAAAAGAAAGTGGTTAAAAGGAAAAAAAGAAGTTTTAGGGGGCCCTTTAGTTGTTTTTTTAACAATTATTTTGGCAGGCCCTTTCCCCTAGCTCAGTGGCTCTCAACTTTTCCAGACTACTGTACCCTTTCCAGGACTCTGATTTGTCTTGCACACCCCCAAGTTTCACCTCACTTAAAAAAAAAGACAGTTACCTTTTCCGTAACTGGTGTTCTTTGAGATGTGTTGTTCATGTCTACTCCACAGGAAGTGTGCATGCTTGCCACATGCACTGGTGCTGGAAGTTTTTTTCCTAGCCGTACCCGTAGGGGGGAGCGCCCCCCGCGACCCCTGGAGTGGCGCCTGCCTGGCACGGTATAAGGGGGGCTGAGCGCTCCCCCTACCCTCAGTTCTTCTTGCCAAACAACTCTGACAGAGGGGAAGGAGGGCGGGATGTGGAATAGACATGAGCAACACAGCTTGAAGAATACCAGTTACAGAAAAAGTAACTGTCTTTTCTTCTTCAAGTGATTGCTCATGTCTGTCTATTCCACAGTAGGTGATTCTAAGCTATATCTGCTGGAGGTGGGTAGGAGTTCACAAGTTCCCAGGACGGACGATGGCCCTGCCGAACCTTGCATCATCCCTGGTTTGGGAGATGATCACATAGCGCGAGGTGAACGAGTGAACCGAAGACCAAGTGGCAGCTCTACAAATGTCCTGGATGGGGACATGGGCCATGAAGGCAGCTGACGAGGCCTGTGCCTGGGTCGACTGTACCCTCACAATGAGTGGTGGGGGAACACCCGCCAGCTCATAACAGCACCGGTTGAACGAAGTGATCCAGTTGGAAAGCCTCTGGGTAGAGATCGGCTGGCCCATTGTGCACTCAGCCAAGGCGACAAACAGTTGTAAAGACCTCCTGAATGGCTTAGTCCACTCAAGGTAGAGAGCCAAGGCCCACCGCATGTCAAGTGTGTGGAGGTGGCACTCCTCACTGGATGCCTGAGGTTTGGGGCAGAGGACCGGCAGAAAAATGTCCTGACCCATGTAGTATGCAGACACCACCTTAGGGAGGAACGCGGGGTGTGGACAGAGTTGGACCTTGTCCTTGTGAAAGACTGTGTACGGGGGTTCAGCGGACACGGCCTTGAGCTCTGACTCTCATCTAGCTGACATAGACTCAGACTCTAGGACTGGAAGGGACCTCGAGAGGTCATCGAGTCCAGTCCCCTGCCCTCATGGCAGGACCATAATAGCAACCAGGAAGGCCACCTTCCATGAGAGGTGATACCAGGAGCACGAGGTCAATGGTCCAAACAGGGGCCCTGTGAGACAAGCTAAGACCAGGTTTAAGTCCCAATGTGGAACTGGGGATCTAGAGTACGGGAAGAGAAATTCCAGACCTTTAAGGAACCAGCCACTCATAGCGTAGGAGAACACCGTGTGTCCTTACACTGGCAGATGGAAGGCCGATATGGCCACCAGGTGCACCTTGACCAACGAGGGCGCAAGGTCTGGGCCTTCAGGTGGAGGAGGTAATCAAGGATAAGCTGGATAGAGGCAGACCACCAAGGAGACACCCTGGTCTGCCGACCACTTTCGAGGAGGACACGCTGAACCTGTTCGAAGCACACCCTATTTTCTCCCCCTAACCACTGAGCAGCCACGCCGTGAGATGGAGAGCCGCTAGTTTGGGATGGAGGACAGGGCCGCCCAGAGGATTCAGCGGACCTGGGCCAAAGCAGGGAAGCAGCGGCGCTCCGGGTCTTCGGTGGCATTTCGGCAGCGGGGGGCCCTTCAGTGCTGCCCTACTGCTGAAATGCCTGCTGAAGACCCGGACTGCTGCTGGGCCAGGGCTCACGGAGCCCCTGCGGGGCCTGGGGCAAATTGCCCCACTTGCCCTCCACTCTGGGCGGCCCTGATGGAGGAGGTGGCCCTGGTCCTGTGAGAGCAGGTCCGAGTGGAGCGGTAAAGCCACGGCAGAGGTACCACCAGGCTCATGAGGGTCCCATACCAGTACTGCCTGGGCCATGCCAGGGCGATCAGGAGACCCAGGCCTTGTCCGACTTCATCTTTTCCAAGACCCTGCTGATTAGAGGGAATTGGGGAAAGGCGTAGAAAAGCCTGACTGACTAGGACAGGAGAAAGGCATTGGAGATAGCGCCCCTCCCCAGACCCACCGTGGAGCAGAACCGGGGGCATCATCGGTTCTGTCGACTCATGAACAGGTCCACCTGGGGATTCCCCACCTTCGGAAGAGCCAGTGGGCCACTTTCTGGTGGAGGGACCACTCCTGTTGCAAGGACAAGTCCTTACTTAGGTGATCCACCTTCTCATTCAGGTGGATATTGTGGGCTATACAGAAGTCCCACAGCCTGAGGGCTTCTTGGCAGAGGATCGGGCCCCGCATTACCTGTTGATATAGAAAATGGATGCCGTGTTATCCGTGAGGACCTTGACTACCTTGCCCTGCAGGCGGGAGCAGAAGGTCATACACGCTAGCCACACCACCCTGAGTTCTTTGACATTTATGTATAGGGTCAGGTGTTGAGCTGACCACAGGCCTTGGGTCTGAACGCTCCCCACATGGGCACCCAACCCAGGTCTGACGCATCGGATACCAGCTCCAACGATGGGGCCTTGTCCCTGAATGGGACCCCTTGGATCACATTGATTGGGGTGGACTACCACCTCAGGGAGCTGATCACCTAGTGTGGCACTGTGAGGACCTTGTACATCCCGTCTGTGGCCTGGGAGAAATTTGAGGCCAGCCAGAGCTGGAGGGGGTCTAGTCCTGAGTCTGGAGTGATGGACCACATACGTGCATGCTGACATATGACCCAAGAGCTGCAAGCAAACCCTGGCTGTTGTAATTGGGAATCTTGTGACTGAGTCGATGAGACCCTTCAGGGTCGTGAACCTGTCTGGTGGGAGGGAGGCCTTGGCCGACACTGCATCCAGGAGCGCCCCAATTAACTCTACGCGTTGGACCAGGACTAACATGAACTTGGTATTGTTTACCAGCAACCCCAAGGTGGTGGATGTGGACAGGAGGAGCGCCACGTGATTCCTCACCTGCGACTGGGAGGTGCCCCTGACTAGCCAATTGTCCAGATATTGAAAGATCTGGACCCCCCTGCCATCTGAGGTAGGCCACTACCACTGACATGCATTTTGTAAACACCCTGGGGGCAGTGGACAGTCTAAACGGGAGCACCATAAATTGGTAATGATTGTGTCCCACCACAAACTGAAGGAAGCACCTGTGCCCCTCGAATATTTCGATGTGGAAGTACACGCCCTATAGATCGAGGGCAACATACCAGTCCCCGGGATCCAGGGTGGGAATGATGGAGGCCAGGGAGACCATGCGGAATTTGAGCTTCACCATGTGCTGGTTTAGGCCCCATGGGTTCAGTATGGGTCTGAGCCCCCTTTGGCCTTCATGATAAGGAAGTAACAGGAGTAGTACCACTTGCCCGTGAACTACTCAGGTACTGCCTCTATCGCTCCTAGTTCCAGGCGCTGCCCCACCTCCTGCTCGAGCAGGGCTTCATGCAGTGGGTCCCTCCAGAGGGACAGCGGTGGGGAGCAGTTGGGCGGGGAGGAGGTGAACTAGAGGGTGTAACCCTGGGAGATGGTGTTGAGGATCCATTAGTCCGAGGTGATTCGTGACCATTCCGGGAGGAAAGCATACAATCAGTTGGAGAAGGGAAGCTTTATTGTGGTTGGATCCCTGACCAGGACTGGCAAGTTGCCCCTGAGTCCCGTCAAATACGCCTTTTCCCTGCCTTCTTGCCTTTAGAGGGACCAGGCTGGGGAACAGGTCGAAACTGTCTATGAGGGCATCTCTTATAGTCCTGCTGCTTCTTATGGGTGGCCTCATACTTAGGAGGGCAGCCGGGGTAGAAGTCTGCTGCACCTTAAATTTAGGTTTTTGCCGGAGCCGGGACAAATAGACCCAGTGTCTGGATGGTCGTGTGGGAGTCATTCATGCCATGCAGCCTTATATCTGTTTCTTCTGCAAACACAGCTTTCCCATCAAACGGGAGGTCCTGCATGGAAGACTGTGTCTTGCTGGAAGCCATGAAGCCCGTCTCATGGACACTGCTGAGGCCACAGTTCGCACGGCCATTTCCGCAGTATCTGAGGCAGCCTGCAGGGAAGCTCAAGCTGCCAGTGTTCCTTCCTCCGCGAGCACCCTGAACTCCTCCTTATCACACTGCTGGAGGGAGTCCTCAGACTTAGCCAGGGAGCCCCACAGACTGAATTCGTACCAGCCCAGGAGAGCCTGATGGTTCATCTTCCCATAACTGAAAGCTCGAAGATTAATAAATTTTCCTACCAAAGAGTCCAGTCTTTGAGAGTCTTTGTTGTTTGGGGTCGGGACTGGCTGACCTTGCCATTCCCTGTGGTTGACCTATGTACCAGTATATAGGTATTCATGCCCCTTAGCGCGTATGAAGTACTTTTGCTCAGACTCCTTTGATATAGGAGCCAACGAGGCCACAGTGTTTGCCATAGGGCATTTGAAATCTTAGCCACTTCTTCATGGAGTGGCAAGGCCACCCTACCCAGTGGTGAGGGGGACAGCATATTGAACAGGGAGTCCACAGGCTCTTCCGTCTCATCTGCCTGGAGGTGTATGCTTGCTGCCACCCTCTTTATGAGGTCTTGGTGGGCCCTGAAGTCCTCCTGCGGGATTCAGGAGGTTGGGGTCGCAATCGCCTCATCCAGGTGGGGTGAAGAGGCCGGCACGGTGCTCAGGGTGTCGACTGGCACTGGAGGATCCACCATCTGGTTGGACTCTGGGGATGGTGCCAAGGACGTGTGTCCCACCAATTCTTTTGTCAGGGGTCTGGAGATAGAGGCTGATGGAGCCTCCGAAGCTCCAGCCACCGAGTGAGCTCCCACTAGGGGCTACGTTGGAGGCCATGGTGCCCACTGGTACCACTGGGCCAGCCACGACACTCAGTGCCACTGCACTTGCTGTGACACTGGCGGAGCTGGCTGTCCAAGTTGGCTGGTCTGCCTAGAAGCGCAGCTACAAATGGAGACCTGGCTGGCGTAGGATCCATTGCTGTCTCTCAACTGAGAGGAGCAGCAGTGTCGGGATCTGCAATAGTCACGGGACCGTGATCTCGACGTAGAGGACCAGTACCGATGGTAATAGCTGCTCCACAAACGGCCTCAACAGGCAGACCTGCGACAGTGAGACAACGACGATCAACGTCCATGGCGGTGATGTCTCAGCAAAGACTCAGAGTGGGAGTCCGAGCGGGAACAGCGTCGAGGACTGTGCCTTGACCGACTGCAGTACCCTCTTCAGGACGAGGACCAACAACAAACGTCCGCCGCGGTCCCATCGATATCTGCTGCCTGAGGAGGACCAGTGTCGTAAGTTCTGGCCGGATGGAACTGAGCCCGACAGTCTAGTTGGCATCGGGGGCGATCCCTGTGGACTTTGCCCAGAGCAGATGCTGGGTGGTGATCCAAGTCAGGAACGTTCCCTTGATCGAGACCGGTACTGAGCCGGGGGTGACTGCGGAGATCCCAATAGCGGCTTGCCTCTGGAGTGCGGGGCTGACATCGGTGGAGCTCCAGGCACCGGCATGGGCATCCCTGTGCTGCCTCTTCCCACCCCTTCCCTGTCCCCATTCCAACCCCTTTCCTGAAATCCACACCCCAACTCTGCCCCCTCCCTGCCCACAGGGGGGACAGGAGGAGCGTGGGGTGTGGCAGGGGCTCAGGGCAGGGAGTTGGGGTGTGGGGTGCAGGAGGGGTGAGGGGTGTGGCAGGGGGCCAGGGTGCAACATGCGGAAGGACATTGGGGTGCAGGAGGGGTGCGGCGAGTGTCAGGGGCTCAGGGCAGGGGGTCGGGGTGCGGCAGGGGACTCAGGGCAGTGGGTTAGGATGCAGGTTATGGCAGGTGGTCGGGGTGTGGCATGGGGCTCAGGGCAGGGGGTTCATTGCAGGAGAGGTTCAGGGGGCAGGCTCTGGCCTGGCACGCTCTGGGAAGCAGCCGGAACCTGTGGGAGGAGGGGCACAGGGGTCTGTGTGTTGCTGTTGCTTCAGGCACCGCCTCCAGCAGCTCCCACTGGTTGGGAATGGGGAACCGCGGCCAATGGGAGCTGCTGGGGGCACTGCCTGAAGGAAGAGCAACACACAGACCTCTGTGCCCCAGCCGCTTCCTGGAGCAGCACAGGGGCAGGCAGGGAGGGAGCATGCCCTTCCTCTGGTGTGCATCAGGCCAGAGTCGCTCTAGGTAAACGCTGGGGGAGGGTGGGGGGCCGCGAAGAGCTCGCAGGCCACAGAAAATAACCCCGTGGGCCTCCTGTTTGAGACGCCTGGCCTAGCCTCTTTCCCAGACTTCCCTCAGTGCCATTGCGAAGAGGGAGTCTTCCTGGTCCTCTTGCCGTGTCCCGTGGAGGGGGAGCAGTGTTGACTGGTGGATGGCACTGGCTGATTGCTGCGTACCGACACCACAGTGCCCGGTACCGTCTCCGTCTCCATCATAATGGCCCATAGCCTAATGTCTCTTTCCCTTTTAATCCAGGGCTTAAACGATTTGCAAATTTTGCACCTTTCGCTGATGTGCGTTTCTCCCGAACAGCTCAAACAGTCTGTGTGCAGGTCACTACTTGGCATAGAATGCCGACAAGAACCACACGACAAATCCCAGGGCTCGGGGCATGCCCCTGCCCGGACTCACTGACTAACTAAAACTAACTACTCAGCTAACTAATTACAGAGCAGTTCTGATGCACCCTCACTGGCGGCAAGAAGGAACTGAGGGTAGGGGGAGCGCGTGGATCCCCTTATACCACACCAGACAGGCGCCACTCCAGGGGTTGTGGGGGGCGCTCCCCCCCCTACGGTTTTGGCTAGGGGAAAAACTTTCAGCACCAGTGCACATGGTGAGCACGCACACCTACTGTGGAATACACATGAGCAATTACTTGAACTACTACCTGCTTACAAAAATCAGACATAAATCAGACATCAGACACAAAAATGTCACAGCACACTATTACAGCTTACTTTCTCATTTTTGCCATACAATTATAAAATAAATCATTTAGAATATAAAAACTGTACTTACATTTCAGTTTATAGCAGAATATAGAGCAGTATAAACAAGCTATTGTCTGTATGAAATTTTAGTTTGTACCTATTTCACTAGTGCTTATTATGCTGCCTGTTGTAAAACTAGGCAAATATCAAAATGACTTGATGTACCCCTGGAAGACCTCTGCATAGCCCGATGGGTACATGTATCCCTGGTTGAGAACCACTGCCCTAGATCTAACATGATTAATTTGTATCTAGAACTGAAGCCAGCTGGCTTGATGCAATCCAGGCAAGACTGAGATAGTGTTGGTGGGTCATGGAGAAGCAGCTGGAAGAGGTGGTAGAATTCAAAGAGGGACTGCAATTGTGAGTTGTAACACAAGTGCACAACTTGGAGTTTCTGTTAGATCCTGGGCAGCTCCTGGATGTACAGGTGGCAGTTTTTTCTATTTATTGCATTTTGCTGGGCTGCTGAGTAAGCCCACAAACATTCAACTTCTCTCTCCAGTTAGGACCTTGCCACACTTATCCATACCTTTGTCAAATCAAGATTAGATTATTGTAATGCACTCGACATGGGGTTACACTTTGGTACCATTCAGAAGATGAAGCCAGTGGAGAATTACTTATTAAGTGCTTACTCAGTGCAGCTGCACGGACTAGCACTACGTGTCATGCACTGGCTTGAAATAACCTTCAGGGTCGGATTTAAGCAGTTGGCTTAAATGTCCTGATTTATTTGTGACCTGATTACCTGAGTGATGCCTCTCCCCCCAGGATATACTGCTACAGTTGAGCTCAGCAAACACACTCGAGATGGAACTCCCTTAATATAAGAGAGGGAGTGACTGGCAGAATGTTTGCCATGAGAGTTTCTCTATTTTGTGATGATCTAGTCTGACCTCCTGTATAATACAGACCATAAAACTTCCCCACAATAATTCCTACAGTGTATCTTTTAGAAAAGCATCCAATCCTGATTTAAAACTTGCCAGAGATGGAGAGTTAATCCTTGGTAAATTCCAAACAATATTATCTAACCTGCATTGGCTAGGGGCAAGGTTCATACTAAGGGGTGAGCCCCAAAGATGGGAGAAGTAAAAGTGAAGACAAAGGAGGAGAAAAAAAGAATAGATATGGAACATTTTAACCTGTTGTCATAACTTTAGTCCCAGATTTGGACCTTAGCGTCCAAAATATGGGGGTTAGCATGAAAACCTCCAAGCTTAGTTACCAGCTTGGACCTGGTACTTGCTGCCACCACCCAAAAAATTAGAGTGTTTTGGGGCACTCTGGTCCCCCTGAAAAACCTTCCCTGGGGACCCCAAGACCCAAATCCCTTGAGTCTCACAACAAAGGGAAATAATCCTTTTTCCCTTCCCCCCTCCAGGTGCTCCTGCAGAGATACACAGACACAAGCTCTGTGAATCCAAACAGAGTGACTCCCCCTCTCCGTTTCCGGTCCTGGAAACAAAAGCACTTTCCTCTTCACCCAGAGGGAATGCAAAATCAGGCTAGCAAATCCAACACACACAGATCTCCCCCTGATTTCTTCCTCCCACCAATTCCCTGGTGAGTACAGACTCAATTTCCCTGAAATTTCCCAGAAAAGAAAACTCCAACAGGTCTCAAAAAGAAAGCTTTATATAAAAAGAAAGAAAATACATACAAATGGTCTCTCTGTATTAAGGTGACAAAATACAGGGTCAATTGCTTAGAAGAAATATGAATAAACAGCCTTATTCAAAAAGAATACAAATCAAAGCACTCCAGCACTTATATTCATGCAAATACCAAAGAAAAGAAACCATATAACTTACTATCTAATCTCTTTGTCCTTACACTTAGAAACAGAAGACTAGAAAGCAGAAACTACTTCTCCAAAGCTCAGAGAAAGCAGGCAGACAGAAAACAAAGACCTCAGACACAAAATTCCTTCCACCCAAAGTTGAAAAAATCTGGTTTCCTGATTGGTCCTCTGGTCAGGTGCTTCAGGTGAAAGAGACATTAACCCTTAGCTATCTGTTTATGACACCTGTATCATTATTCTACACTTCAATGTGCACTTCTTCCTGCTCTCCCAATTTAATTGTGGTCCCAAGTGGCAGAAACCAAAAGAACAAAAGTATTAACAAAAGTTGCCTGCCATCAAACCAGAGTCTTGGGTATCTCATCACTTTAATATGGATCAAAATCAAAATATGGAAGACCTAACATTAAGGGATAAAAAAAACATACTGGAAACAAGCTAATTCAATATCAAAGCCTGTGGTCAAAAATGCCACATTTATAACTTCAGTTCTTAGATTCTGCATGTCTGATTTAAATAAAGTACAATAATACAAGTTAAAAAACCTGTATATATACACTGGAAACAAATGTAAGTGTGAAATGACGAACAGTTGACTGTTCTGCCTCAAGAGAATTAATTATATTGAGAGCTTTACTATCTTATGATGGAATCAAGTTGTTACCTTCAAATAAATTACAGCATCAGTACCCACGCCTTCCATTGAATAGAGTTTGAGATCTCCTTGAAAGTATCTAGCATAAAGACGAGAGATTGGCAAACCATACCCAAATCCAGCCTACAAAAAACAAAAACAAACATTTGTGGTGATGAAGTTAAAAATCAATATGTATGAGCTATAATTATTTATCAAAACAAGGTTAAAGATAGCTAATTATCCTATTTGTATCAATTTGCCCTTCAGACTTTCTTTTGTTCCTCAGCCTATATAATATATTGCAGCCTTCTTTCTGCCTATACAAGATTTACTCGCTTAAAAATTAAAGAGAAAAATCTCCAACAGCAGTATACATTTTGGCAACATACAAAAAAAAGGACCAAATCCGATTAGAGGCTTTAGTAGATTAGCTTGTGCACGTTGTTACTTTCCCAAGAAGACAGTTAATTTAGCAGCACAAACAGTAAACAGTCCCTACCAAACAAAAGAGGATGATGCTCTGTACAGCTCTCTCATAAGATAGCTTGTGCTGCAATATTCCATTGATTTTGTTGGTACTGAGTAGCTAACAGCAGTTTATTATTTTGGAATAGAACGTGGAAAACGCAAGACACAGCCATGCATGCGTCAGCTGATTTAGCAATGCAGACCAATGACTATTGATGGCATGTTGCAACATGCTACAATGGAGGACAGAAGGGACGTGTAGGGAAAGTAAGGACTCCAACATTATTAATAATATACAAAATAGTAACAGGCAGATAGCCCTTGCTATGGTTACCCATCATCAAAAAAATCATGCTGCAGCACAGTGGCCCTTCTGTTGAACATTAAGATCCCATTATAAGCCACACTCTACTTGCCTAGGCACAGACTTCTCATTCATAGGCTTGAAGTGGTTACACGCTAAGACCTGTATCCCCAATTACACAGGAGACAAAGTCTTCCTCTTTCATGACCCTAGCCTATGGAGATGAGGGTATTCATACTGGCAGTCTTCTCTTTCACTGCAGATAGTGGAACAAGCTTCTACCTGCAGATCCAAGCTTTCAGCCCTGTGACAGAGTGCAGAGTTACCAGGTGAGCTTGCACTCTGATCACTCAGTTCCCTCAGAAAAAGATGACTAGATAATTAACTTAAATTACCCCACTCAGGAGTGTGTGAGGAAGGGAGGCTGGGCAAGCTGAAGAGCCAACTGACTGATAAGAAGGGCACAGGAAAGCAGCGAGGGGGAGAGAGGATCAGGGCTAGCTGAGCCCAGTCTCCTAGAGATCTCAGACTAAAAAAACTGCAGCTCCTCTCAGGCCCTGGGGGAAGGGCCAAAAGCACAGGGTACACTACAAATAGTACTGCTGAAAGAGATTGTAAATGAATGGCACAGTTGGATAAACAACTACAGGAGTCTAAGCAGATTTCTGAGACGCAAAAAGACAGGAGCGGAGCATGCCCCGTTTCAGCCCCCCACAACGTGTCCCCAGCTGAGGCAGAGAATCACCATACTTGTTATTTGTTTGCATCCCTCTATATTGGCAAGGCCTTTCCAAAGCAAGAAAAATAGGCTGCAACAAAGTGCTTGAAAACTATGCTCTTACAAAGCAATGAACAGCAAAATGCTGTCAAGAAAGTTTGAACTACAGCAAAACAACAAGAAAGGCAAACCAGAAGCACAGGGAAAGGACCGAAATGCTCATTTAACATTCAGTCATTTATATAATCTAGTCCTTGTGAAGAATCACATCCCACAAATGTGAACAAGCAAATGGCTGCTCCAGCTTCTTGGTTAACTAACTCACTGACTAGAGCAGGGGGAGGCAACCTATGCACTTGTGCCAAAGGCGGCACATGAGCTTATTTTCAGTGGCACTCACACTGTTCGGGTCCTGGCCACCAGTCCGGGGGACTCTGCATTTTAATTTAATTTTAAATGAAGCTTCTTAAACATTTTTAAAACCTTATTTATGTTATATACAACAATAGTTTAGTAATATATTAACTAATAAAAAGAGACCGTATAAAAACATCAAAATGTATTACCGGCACGCGAAACCTTAAATTACAGTGAATAAATGAAGACTCGGCACAGCACTTCTGAAAGGTTGCTGACCCCTGGACTAGAGGAATCCTCACCTCTGTGGCTCCCTAGCAAGCCCACCCACTGTTTGGGGGGCAGTAATGATGAACAGAGCTGTTGTAAGAAACCCTGTATGGGAATTCTAGTACCAACAATAACCAGTAACACGTTGCATAATAAGGCTGTTAATGTGTCATCTTGACAGACTTCAGAGAAAAGTTACTAATGAGGATAGTGTTAATAACCTTGGTGTGAGCCAGGCATTATGTACGTGAGTTGCTGTGCTAACTTCCTCACATAGATCTGCCAAAGAAACTGAGCCCTGACCTTTTTCAGAAAATCAACAATGGTACAAGCATCACACTGCGTACAAACTGCATTATTATAATCTTGCTCTGTCTTCGCCTCTTCTCCATCTCCTTAATTTAGGACCTTAAATGATAAAAGTAAAGTACATCACAATGTTTTCTTCTTGAGTGATACACTTTAAACTATATGGAAAAGTAGCATCAAATTGCAATGAGTCAGTCACTACACAAACATATATCCACTAGGGGCATTATACTTATTGCTATAGCCACCATCTTGAAAGCTGAAACTTTCAATCAGTTCAGACCCAAAATCTGCCTCCCAGAAAAGAAGGTAAATATCATGTAAGGTCCTCAGGGAAATAGAGTAATACATGCAATGAACACACAAATGATACACATGTACATACATTAAAATTATTAGTATGGATATTGTGTTACAAACAAAATTGTGTACACAGAGTGGAAGAGTATCCTGTGAGAAGTGTACCTTGTGATTCTTTAGGGCAAGACCTGGGCATTTTATATTTTGGAAAGCCAGGAAACCCCCATTCCAATACAATGTTTCTAGCCTTGGCAGACTGCAAGATATGTGGTGTCAGATCCTTAGCTGATGTAAAATGGCACTGTAGTCAACAATGCAACACTGGATTTATATCAGCTGAGGATCACGCCTGGATTTTAAAATACACAATGGGATGCTATGTTATACAGGTTTTACCAGCATGAGTTTGGGATGCCCTACACAATTAATGCATGGATTCACCACTCATGAATAATACATCTATTCCAAACTCATATTGATAAAACCTTTATACCCCAGGTCCCATGACATATTCTCTCATGTTATGCAGCTTTATCATGTCTATCTTTACAGACACACATACTACACATACACACTCTTCCAGGGAAGTTGCCTGATTTTCACAGAAGCTAAATGCAGAGACCTGGATTGGTTTACAGCATTGCTTAACTTTTAAGTTGATGGCTATAACAGTAAGTTGGAGGGAAAGGGAGGCGAGAAATGGTGAAGATAATTCCTGGAAACACCTGTCATGCTGCTTGTTATATAGTTATTAGTATCTGTGCTTCCACTGTGAAAATAGCTGTTTGTTTACTTGCTCTCTCTTTTAAATTAAAAAACAGCATGCCATAAACTCACTTCTCAAAGACTCCCATTAACATAGGACATACAGGCACATGCATCACTTGGAGACACCTCATTTTAAGAGCACATTTCTTGTGAATCGTTAACAAGGGAAGAATTCTTCCTAGGACAGCAAAATAATCAATTTCCACAAAAATGTTTTAAAAAACAACACTCAAATCTTTGCTGGACATAGGACACTAGTTATTTTACTAAAGTTAAAAAGCATGTGAATTGGAAGAGCTAACAGTTGACATGATTATTCACCCTCAAGAGTGGATCAAGACTAAACAGAACCCACTGCCCCTAAATTTTGGGCACCCAGTCTTTCTTGTTTCCTGTCCCTTACTTTTGTCTGTGCCATCCCACACCAATTCATTCCTTTATTCTACCTTCCCCTCCCCATATTCTCCAGCTCACTCTTTGGAAAGCAGACTTCCTATTTTTCATGCAGTGTTTTGGTGGACACCCTGAAGGCCACAAGGTTCAGATTCCAGGGATCTTGTTTTAACATGGCCCTGTTCTTTCAAGTAAAAGTATGCCAACTAACACACATTAATTGCTGTGTCAGGGCTGTCCTTGCTCTAGGACACAGAATACAGGCAATGGGGGCAAAACTCTGTTCTTTGAGAAAACAAGCTTTCTAACACCAATCTTTCATCAAGCATTAGAATGTGCAGTAGATACATGGGAAATATATTCCACACTGTATTAAATAGACTCATAGACTCATAGGTCAGAAGGGACCAATATGATCATCTAGTCTGACCTCCTGCACAAGGAAGGCCACAGAACACTACCCATCCACTTTTATAACAACCCCTAACCCAGGACTGAGTTATTGAAATCCCCAAAATTGGTTTGAAGACCTCAAGCTGCAGAGAATCCACCAGCAAGCGACCCATGCCCCACGCTGCAGGGGAAGGCGAAAAACCTCCAGGGCCCCTGCCAATCCACCCTGGAGGAAAATTCCTTCCCGACCCCAAATATGGCGATCAGCTAAACCCTGAGCATGTGGGCAAGACTCACCAGCCAGCACCCAAGAAGGAATTCTCTGCAGTAAGTCAGTTCCCATCCCATCCAACATCTCCCCGCAGACCACTGAGCAGACTTATCTGGTGATAATCCAAGATCAATTGCCCAAATTAAACTATCCTATCATGACATCCCCTCCATATACTTATCAAGCTTAGTCTTAAAGCCAGATAAGTCTTTTGCACCCCACTACTTCCCTCGGAAGGCTGTTCCAGAACTTCACTCCCCTAATGGTTAGAAACCTTCGCCTAATTTCAAGTCTAAACTTCCTAATATCCAGTTTGTACCCATTCGTCCTCGTGCCTACATTAGTACTAAACTTAAATAATTCCTCTCCCTCCCTAACGTTAACCCCCCTGATATATTTATACAGAGCAAGCATATCCCCCCGCAGCCTTCTTTTGGCCAGGCTAAACAAGCCAAGCTCTTTGAGTCTCCTTTCATAAGGCAGGTTTTCCATTCCTCGGATCATCCTAGTAGCCCGTCTCTGGACCTATTCCAGTTTGAATTCATCCTTCTTGAACATGGGACACCAGAACTGCACACAATATTCCAGATGGGGTCTCACCAGCGCCTTATATAACGGTACTAACACCTCCTTATCCTTGCTGGAAATACCTCGCCTGATGCATCCTAAAATCGCATTTGCTTTTTTAACGGACGTATCATATTGGCGGCTCACAGTCATCCTGCTATCAACCAATACCCCAAGGTCCTTCTCCTCCTCTGTCCCTTCCAACTGATGCGTCCCCAACGTATATCTAAAATTCTTATTATTAATCCCTAAGTGCATGACCTTGCACTTTTCACTATTGTATTTCATCCTATTACTATTACTCCAGTTTACAAGGTGGTCCAGATCTTCCTGAATAGTATCCCTGTCCTTCTCCGTGTTAGCAATACCCCCCAGCTTTGTGTCATCCGTAAACTTTATTAGCACATTCCCGCTCTTTGTGCCAAGGTCAGTAATAAAAAGGTTAAATAAGATCGGTCCCAAAAACGATCCTTGAGGGACTCCACTAGTAACCTCCTTCCAGCCTGACAGTTCACCCTTCAATACGACCCGCTGGAGTCTCCCCTTTAACCAGCTCCTTATCCACCTTACAACTTTCATATTCATCCCCATCTTTTCCAATTTTACTAACAGTTCCCCATGTGGAACCGTGTCAAACGCCTTACTGAAATCGAGGTAAATTAGATCTACCGCATTTCCTTTATCTAAGTAATCCGTCACTTTCTCAAAGAAGGAGATCAGATTGGTTTGGCACGATCTACCTTTAGTAAATCCATGTTGCAATTCGTCCCAATTACCATTGACCTCTATGTCCTTAACTACTTTCTCCCTTAAAATTTTTTCCAAGACCTTACATACTACAGACGTCAAGCTAACAGGCCTATAATTACCCGGATCACTTTTATTCCCTTTCTTAAAAATAGGAACTACATTAGCAATTCTCCAGTCGTACGGCACAACCCCCGAGTTTATCGATTGCTTAAAAATTCTCGCTAACGGGCTTGCAATTTCACGCGCCAGTTCCTTTAATATCCTCGGATGGAGATTGTCCGGGCCCTCCGATTTTGTCCCATTAAGCTGTTCAAGTTTGGCCTCTACCTCAGTTGTGGTAATATCCACCTCCATATCCACATTCCCGTTTATCATCCCTCCATCATCGCTAAACTCCTCACTAGTCTTATTAAAAACTGAGGCAAAGTACTTATTTAGATATTGGGCCATGCCTAGGTTATCCTTAACCTCCATTCCATCCTCAGTGTATAGCGGCCCCACTTCTTCTTTCTTTGTTTTCTTCTTATTTATGTGGCTGTAGAACCTTTTACTACTGGTTTTGATTCCCTTTGCAAGGTCCAGTTCAATGCGGCTTTTAGCCTTCCTCACTTTATCCCTACATGTTCTGACCTCACCAAGGTAGCTTCCCTTGCTAATCCCGCCTTTCTTCCACTCCCTGTAAACTTTCTGCTTTTTCCTAATCCCCTCTCTGAGTTGCTTGCTCATCCAGCTTGGCCTACAACTCCTGCCCATGTTTTTTTTCCCCTTTCTTGGGATGCAGGCTTCCGACAATTTCCGCAGCTGCGACTTAAAGTAATTCCAGGCCTCCTCTGCATTTAAATCTGCAAGTTCCTCCGTCCAATCCACTTCCCTAACTAATTTCCTTAACTCTTTAAAATTAGCCCTCGAGAAGTCGAAAACCCTAATCCCAGATCTACATTCGTTTATCCTTCCATCTAGTTTGAACTGAATCAGCTCATGATCACTCGAACCAAGGTTGTCCCCTACCACCATTTCTTCTACGAGGTCCTCACTGCTCACCAAAACCAAATCTAAAATGGCATCCCCTCTCATAGGTACTTCAACTACTTGATGAAGAAATCCATCTGCTATCACATCCAGAAAAATCTGACCCCTATTATTCTTGCAAGCACTCGTCCTCCAGTCTATATCCGGGAAGTTGAAGTCTCCCATAATCACACATTTCCCCTTTGTGTTTACTTCATTAAAGACATTAAAGAGGTCTCTATCCATATCCCAATCAGATCCCGGCGGTCTGTAGCACACGCCAAGCACTATCTCAGGGGAAGCTCTAGTTGCTTTTTTACCCAGTGTGATTTTTGCCCAGACAGACTCTGTCTTATCCATTCCATCGCTTCTTATTTCATTACAGTTAATCTCATCGTTGATGTACAAGGCTACTCCACCACCTTTGCCTTTCTTCCTGTCTTTTCTAAACAGCACATAGCCTTCAATACCTGTACTCCAGTCATGAGTACTATTCCACCAGGTTTCTGTTATCCCTATAATATCCGGTTTCACTTCCTGCACCAGTAGCTCCAGTTCCTCCATCTTGCTACCTAGGCTCCTCGCATTAATGTACAGACATTTTAATTTTTGGCGTTTGGTGTCAGTGACATTCTTTCCCCCGTCGTGCACAGACCTTCTAGCACCAGCATCACCCGTTAATCTGGTTTCTACTCCTCTATTCCTCCTTGGATCAATTCTTTGGTCCGCAAGGGTATCCCCTCTCACTTTGTTTACTTCCCTCTCCAGGTTATATTCTGGCGTGGAGATCTCCTGAACATCTCCCAACCATCTCCCCCAACTTCCTAGTTTAAAGCTCTCTTGATGAGGTTGGCGAGCCTCCATCCTAGAATTCTATTTCCCTCCTTACTTAGATGAAGTCCATCCTGAGCGAACAGTTGTCTATCCGTAAACGCTTCCCATCCCAAAGCCCTCCTTATAACACCAGTGCCTGAGCCATCTGTTGATCGCCATAATCTTGTCACTCCTTCGTCGCCCTGCTCTAGGAACCGGCAGAATCCCACTGAAGATCACTTGAGCCTCGATTTCTTTGAGCGTTTTCCCCAGTCTGTCATAGTCCTCCTTGATACAGTCCAGCGAGTAACTAGCCGTATCATTCGTTCCCACATGAAGGACAATCAACGGATTCTTTCCTGCTCCTGCTAGGATCCTATTCAGCCTCAGGTCCACATCCTGTATCTTAGCCCCTGGCAGACAGCACACCCTTCTGTTCTCCCGATCAGGTCCAGTTACAGGCCTGTCTATTCTTCTCAGTAAAGAGTCTCCAATCACGTAGACTTGCCTTTTCCTGGCGACAGTGTGATTCTCCGGTCTATCCCCCACACCAGCTGGCCGCAAGTCCTCTCGATTTGTATTCGCTCTTACAATCCTCCTAGGGCTCATACTTGGTGTTGCTTCCATTGACTCCTCCCTTCCTTCTGCAGTACTAGCTGCTCGTCTCTTTTTCCTTGCCCTCTCTCCTTCAGCAGCCTGCTGTGCTCCATCTTCATTTTCCAACTCAGCAAACCTGTTCCTGAGTTCTATTTCTCCATTGCTGGCCCGTTTTTTTCCTCTGCCTGGTTCTCCTAGTCACATGCTTCCACCGTCCACTTTCCTCACCCAGCAGCCCCTCCTCAGAGTTCTTTGGTCCTGCTTCTATCCACTCGTCTGAGCTTATCCCCTATGCCTCATCATGTCTGTGTTCCATCATCTGCTCAAACCCCCTTCTAAACTCAGCCAGAGTTTCCACCTGCATCTCCAGTCCTCTTATCTTTTCGTCCAGCAGCTCTATCAGGCGGCACTTCATGCAGACAAAACTCCTTTCAGGTGCCCCCTCCAGGACCATGTACATGCCACAGCTACCGCATCCGGTCATCCTCAGTGTGTCTCTACCTGCTGCCTCTGCCTCAATCATACCCTTCCACCTCTGTTCCTGGCAATCCACGCCTCACACCGCACCACAGGCCACCAACAAGCACTGGGCTGCTGGCAGACCTCTGCCCCTTCCCTTGTCTGACTTCCTGGTTTCTCTGCCTTGGTCTCCCCTGTAACCTCCCCCTGGAAACTCCCACTGAAACTCCCCTGTTAGCAGCTCTGTTGGCTGGCTCCTGTGCCGCTGCAGCATTATCAATAAGATTTAAATTAAAGCACATTTCCCCCACTATAAATAGTTACCTTGTACATATCAGGCTGATTTTAAATGTGTGATTTAAATCGTTCTCTTAAAGATTTAATTGTCATTAAACATAAGTGTTAATGGACTCAACTGTTGTTTGTCAATTATAAATACATAATATGGGCGATCCCAACACCTTGTCAGGATCAGAATGCTGGTAGCACCAATGCTAGCCCAGTGGAGGCCCTAAGCAGGAATATTTTTGGTGCCTCCCCCACACAACACATACTAATAATTAATGGGGGGGGAGGGGTGTGAGCTGCTTGGGGCCCTAAGCAGTTGCTTAGTTTGCTGATGCCTACCACGAGGACTGGCTGCCATGGTAACAAGGTTTCTCCACTGACCTAATTCTGTAGCAGAAGTTATTGAAATAGAAGGAACATTCATCAATGAACAAAAACCAAAATCAAGTAACGTTTCATACATTGTGTATGGGCTCATTTAAAAAATGGGACAGCAAATTAAAACAGAAAAATAAAAGTAATAATTTTACATTATATGACAAGGTCTGATATATGTTACATAAACTAAAATAAGAGTATCACATAATCATTTGAAGTATTGACCTTCCTTCCTATGCAGGAGTGATGGGTCTTCATTCAGTTATGTTTTATGGTCTCTGATATTCAGTGACGGAAAAACATCTTCCTAAGGTATAGATGGGCAGATTGATTCAATTTAAACAAGAATTATTTCCTATATTATCCTGATCTATCTGATTTTGTGGCCAAAAAACTGAGCAGTTGACCATATCATCTCCCTCAACAATGGAATCAGCAATAGGTCTTATATCTCTTGACTCCTGCACTGGATGAAACAGGATGCTGAGCCTCGCTTTGGAAATCTTCTCCACTCTATTTAGATATCTGAGCTATAGGTTCTCATTACTCTTGATACTTCCTTCTGAACATACATGGGTCATGTAGTGATACAGCTCTCTCTCTCTCTCTATGTATATATATTTGGTCTATTACCCTAGAGGGCAGAAGTCAGACTTCCAGGGCAATAATTGCCAGGATTACTTTTCTTTCTTTCTTTCAATTGCTCATACAGACAGAAGAGGGAAATGATGCCTGAAGATGGAGCAGAGTAGAAGAAAACTGAAGTATAAATGCTATAGAACAGATGTAGCCAAACTGAGGCTCGTGAGCCGCTTTTACAGTTAAAGTGTAGTTCGCAGAGCCCCCCACATCCCCATTCTCTGTCTACCAGACTGGGGGCGGGGACTTGGGGCTTCTGCCCAGAGGCAGGATGGTGGGCCTAAGGGTTTCATCCCTATGGAAGGTGCCTGCTGGGCCTAGGGGCTTCTACCCTATTGGGAGAGGGGAAAGGGCTTGGGGTTGGAGCTCCAGTTGGCGCTACAGCATGGAGCAGGGGCCCTGGCCGGCACATCTGGCTCTCAAACATCTGAAGATTATCATATGTGGCTTGGACGATCAGTAAGTTTGGCCACCCCTGCTATAGAATTGCAACTGATTTGTAGATTAGGAGACAAATAGAAGGTTCTATTCATGGGAAAAATATAGGTATGGGAAAAAATGAAAGTGGAATATAGTATCAATTACAGGCAGACAAATTTTACAGTGGAATTCCTAGAGAGAAAGTGATTTAGAGGGAAGGAGTTCCCACATAGATTGGCAGCACAAGTAGAATAGTAACACCTTCCCCACCCCCTGAATTTTGTAGAATCTCAGGGAAAATTTAGAAGATGGCACAACTGGATAAGCAAAAGCCCCAATTCTGCAAGCACTGATGCACATGCTTAGAAATAAGCATGCTTATCAGTTGTTGCAGGATTGGATCCCAAGTGAGAAGGTATGGATTAAGTGGATGAGAGATTAGATATTAAATGGAACGATTCTATACAGAATTAGGAAAGACAGGAAGGCGGTTTTTAACTGGCTTCACAGATGGAAAAGAAGTGACTGAAAATGACACAGGAAATAATTTGCTCATAATAGTCTAGATCTTACGAAGTTTAAAAGAGCAGGAGTTTAGGAAAATCATAAAAGGAGAAATTAAAAATAGTGATGACAAAATGTGATTAAGGAATGAATAAAACATTTTATCGGATTCGTGGTATGGATGAGTTCCAGACAAAGGTGGTACAGTTAGAAGAGAGACTGGAGTTAAGGAGGACTAAACAATTCAGATTTGAATTGAAGAGCCCATTCCATGTTGCTGACTATCCAAGAGGATTTTGTAGAAAAAGAGCACTTCTGTTTTTGAAGCATTTGGTATTAATCTAGAATATGAAAGAGTCAAAAGCAGCAATAGAAAGATGGGCAATAGAAAGATGAGAGTGCATGTCAACAGAGATGTAGATTGGGGTTCATTTGCACTGAAGGAGCATCTGAGGCTGAAGCAAACAATGAGACACCCAAAAAGAGAAGCAGATGGTTGAGGTGGAGCCTTGAAGCTCTCCACTCAAATAACCTGAAGGAAAATAGTAATTTTCTCTGTACCAATGAGATTGTTCCATGCCAAACACATTACGTGTATGAACTAGATTGTAAGCTCTCTAGGGCAGGCATAATATCTTCTTATTTGCTTACAAACAGCAAAACAAACTAATGGAGTTCACCACCATTGCCAAATACCAACAAGAACACGCTTGGTAGGAGAGTATTTAAAAGATGAAGAGGAAAGTGCCAAAGATACCATTTTTACTTGACATACTTAAGGATAAAAACTGCATAAGAAACTGTACAGAACAAACAAGATGAGAAGAGCAGTATCTATTGATTAGAGACAGGTGTACTGTAGGTCATTAACCAATCCTCTTATTAAATAATGCCAGCCAAGTGGTATACTAACTAGACCAGGGGTCGGCAACCCATGGCACGCGTGCCAAAGATGGCAAGCAAGCCGTTTTTTAATGGCATGCGACTGCCTGCTGGGACTCTGCGTGCCATTAAAAATCCTGCCAACGCGGCAAGCTGTGGGGTCTGTGGTCCCAGGCCAGAATGTCGACCCGGGTGCAGCAAGCCTCCGCCCCCCCGCCTTCCCTAGAGCCCTGCCGCCGTGCGCACAGCGCTCTGAGGGCTGGGACTAGGCGCTCCTGCAGGGCAGCATTTGGCTCCGTGGGGAGGGAAAGACGCTCCCCGCTCATCCGGAGCCCTGTTGCCGTGCGCATAGCGCTCTGAGGGACAGGGCAGGGCTGCGTGCACAGCGGCGGCAGGGCTCCATATGAGCGGGAAGCCTCATGGTAAGGGGGCCGAGGGGAGTTGGATAAGGGGTGGGAGCAGCCAAGAGACAGGGCGCAGGGTGTGTGGGATCCTGGGGGGTAGTTAGAGGTGCGGGTCTCTGGAGGGAGCAGTCAGTGAGCAGGGGGGGAGTTGGATGGGACATGGGAGTCCCGGGGTCTGTTTGGGGGATGGATAGGGGCCAGGGCAGTCAGGGGACAGGGAGCAAGGAGGGCCCTGGGGGAGCAGTTAGGGTGTGTGGGAGTCTCTGGAGGGGGTAGTCAGGAGACAGGGAGCTGTGGAGGTTGGATGAGTTGGGAGTTCTGGGGGTCCTATCAGGAGGCAGGGGTGTGGAGAGGGGTTGGGGCAGGCAGGGAGCAGGGGGGGGTTGGATGGGTCCAGAGTTCTGGGGGTTCTGTCAGGGGGTGGGGAGCAGTGAGATAGGCATGAGAGTCCAGGGGGTCTGTCTGGGTGCGGGGGTGTGTATAAGGGTTGGGGCAGTCAGGGGACAGGTAGGGGGTAGGGTTCTGGGGAGTCAGTCAGGGGACAAGGGGCAGGGAGGCTTAGATAGGGGGTGGGGTCCCAGGAGAGGGTAGTCGGGACAAGGAGCGGTGGGGGGTTGTGGGTTTGGGGGGGGAGGGGAAGTCACCCAGCCCTCTGCCCTGAGCCCTGACCCCCCAACACACATACCCAGTCCTCTGCCCTGAGCCCTGCACCCCCACACACCCCGCAGGTCCCTGCCCTGAGCCCTGTACCACCCAGCCTTCTGTTGACTCCTTCACCCCCCCCATGACCCCAGCCCTGACTCTGGCACCCCCACACATACCCAGCCCCACTACCCTGACACCTGCACCCCTCACATGCCCCCAGCCCTCTGCCCTGACTCTTGCACCCTCCACATCCCCAGCCCCCCCACATACCATGCACCCCACACATCCCCACCCCCACCCTGAGCACCAAATGAGAGTCACATTCCCACCTGCACCCCCAACACCAAATGGGACCTGCCTAGTTAAGTGACCCCACACCCAAACCTCCTGCCCCAACCCTGAGCCCCCTCCTTCATTCTAGCTCCTGGCCAGACCCTTCACCCCCAGCCCTGTGCTCAGAGGAAGAGAATGGGCCAGAACCAGGGAGAAGGTAGGTACCCACTGTTTGTGGGCAGGGCCAGGACCCCAGACCGGCAGCAGGCTGATCAGGTCCGGCAGCCGGAATCCCGGCTGGCAGGAGCCGGAGGATGGAGGCCCTGAGTGGCAGTGGGCTGAGCCGCTCAGTCCATAGCCGGTCTGGGGTCCCTGCTGCTGGCCCCGCACAGTCTGCTGCTGGTCTGGGGTTCTGGCTGCCGGACCCTTCCCAGCTGGGGTCCCAGTCGCAGGCCCCACTCAGCCCACCGCTGGCCTAGGTGAACAGAACCCCAGACCAGTAGCCGGCTGAGCGGGTCGGTGGCATAAGATCAACATTTTAATTTAATTTTAAATGAAGCTTCTTAAACATTTTGAAAACCTTGTTTATTTTACAATACAACACTAGTTTGTTATATTATATATAGACTTGTAGAGAGAGACTTTCTAAAAACGTTAAAGTGTATTACTGGCACGCAAAACCTTAAATTAGAGTGAATAAATGAAGACTCGGCACACTACTTCTGAAAGGTTGCCAACCCCTGAGTTAGACCACTTTTTCAATGATCCAGTAAATATAAAAATGTATAAATCCTGTAACATGGAATCATATAACAGACGGGCCAAATCTGAAAAGTATTCCACACCCAGCAGCTCCCATTGTTCTTAATGGGAGCTACCAGGTGCTGAACATTTTTGTAAATCTGGCACAGAAGATACTACTGAAGAGGAATAGAACGACAGATGCCACTATTAAAGAGCAAAGACTAAAATGAGTTAGCTGGTGACACCACATATTACAAACAAATTTTGATTTCATTTTATTTTTAGAGGACAAAGACTTAAACCTGTATAAAAGTCATTTAAAAAAAATCTGATACAAACTAACTTCCTACTTACTCTGTAAGTGCTATAATACTGAAAAAAGTAGCTCAGCTAATTGGCTACTATTTGGTGTACATGCAAAACACTATAGCAAGGGTAGGCAACCTATGGCACGCGTGCCAAAGTCGGCACACAAGTTGATTTTCTGTGGCACTTACACTCCCCGGCTCCTGGCCACCATTCTGGGGGGCTCTGCATTTTAATTTAAATTTAAATGAAGCTTCTTAAACATTTTAAAAACCTTATTTATTTTACATACAAAAATAGTTTAGTTATATATTATAGACATAGAAAGAGACCTTCTAAAAACTCTAAAATGTATTACTGACACGTGAAACCTTAAATTAGAGTGAATAAATGAAGACTCGGCACACCACTTCTGAAAGGTTGCCAATTCCTGCACTATAGGCTAGTTAATTTAGATACTAAACATCTTTCACACCAATCTGTTTTAAAACGCTGCGCTGTAGATAGTTATTTCCAATAATATGGTGTTCAGGACACTCAAAGGACAGTAATTTCCTACTCCAAAGTTAAATTGCTAAAAATGAATAATAGTGAAGAATTAGCAGTGTTTTCTCCTGGTAAGTTTTGCCAGCACAGATTTCCTGATGATATCCAATTTCTGTGATTGAAAAACTTCAAGAAGTTTTAATGTAGGAAAACAGATTACTCTAAGTGAGAGACTAGAGTGTAACTGCACTTGCATTCTGAAACAAGTATTTTACCTTGACTCACAGATGCTTACCAAAGGTGCAGCTCTTGTTGGCTCCAAACTAGGCCTAGGTGCTGTTGAGTACATGTAGTTAAACAGTCGATCTATTTTTCTCAGAGGGACACCACCTCCTTGATCACTTATCTAAGAAAAACAGTCAAGGTTTTACTTGAACACTCAATATCTGCTCGGGAACAGAAAGTTCAAGCATCAAACACAGACAAAGCATTAAATTACTTGTATAAACATTAATGCAAATAGAATGAGTGCCAGAACCTATACAGAGAACATAATTTAAATTTATCTTTAATTTTACAAGGATTATCAAAAACATTACTAATGTGGGCATTTCTTTGAAAGTCAGTTCAGCAGTTTAAAAATATTTTTAGTTTACCTTTATGGATAGATCTTCTTTCCCCAAAGTGACTAATGTTTTAATTGATGGATAGCCTTCTTTCCTACCTTCATGTAATTCCACTGTAGCTCTCATTGAGTTCTAAAGTTAAAACCATATGTTTTAGATTCTGATATGTTCTCCACCTCAACTTTACCATAAATACTTTTAGTAACAATGTACAAATTGGATACATTTTCACTGTGTTATTCTGAAAAACTTGTGAATAAAACAGCCCTACATGTATACATGGATACAGAAGAGGGTATACATGAGTGAACTCAAGATGTAATTGACAGCAAATCAACTATCAATTTATTACATTTTTATATTGTAATAGTTTAATGTAAGTAACTTTATATTTCTATTGGATACAATACCAGAAAGCACAAAACAATACAGTAGAACTTTGGAGTTATGAACACCAGAGTTATGAACTGACCAGTCAACCACAAATCTCATTTGGAACTGGAAGTACACAATCAGGCAGCAGCAGAGACAAAACAAAAACAAAAAAAGTGAAGCAAATACAGTACAGTACTGTGTTAAATGTAAATTACTAAAAAGATAAAGGGAAAGCAGCATTTTTCTTTTGCACAGTAAAATTTCAAAGCTGTATTAACTCAATGTTCAGTTGTAAACTTTTGAAAGAACAACCATAAAGTTTTGTTAAGAGTTAACATGTCAGAGTTACAAACAATCTCCATTTCCGAGATGTTCGTAACTTTAAGGTTCTACTGTAAAGAAACGTATTTCTACATTAAATTATTCATACATACCAACACTGCCCACCTCCACAGTACAGACATTAACACTTGTATTAGTCATATAAATGAAATAAATCACTATACTTTGAAAATAAGTGCAACAGAAGTATAGTAAAGTCTTGATGTGCCTGACCCACATCAAAACTGTTATGTTGCAGTCATTTAATCAATGCAATTTGCACTCACAGTACATCACAAATGTAACACCACTTAAAGCTAATACTGTGTGTTTGATTTTTATATTAGTGCACAAATGATATTTTATAGTTTTACAAACACATCTACAGCATCACTCCACAAATTCGCATCAATTCTGTTCTACAGAAAGTCACATATCATATAGCTCATGACAGGATAGGGGAAAGATAGCAGTCAAGTAGATGCACATTAATGGAGAACACAAAAAGAAAAATATATTCTTTGGAAAAACTCCACATTGCTTTCTACTGAATTTGTTTTCTTTACATTTATAAAATGTGCGCAATTATGCCTTTCAGGGCACTTGCACATTATTTCACAAAACATACATTTTTTGCAATTTAATGTCTCTCCTATTCTCTCTGCTTTACAGTTTAACTTGTCAGTTATTCTGAACATAAGTAAACAACATTTTAAAAGTTAAACCACTCAAAAAGAAAACTGACATTCCTCAAGAGGAACATTAGCACCCACCCAAATATCCCAGCCTTTAAACCAGGGGCCAGCAACCTCTGGCACGCGGCTCGCCAGGGTAAGTACCCTAGGGGCCAGGCCAGTCTGTTTACCTGTCGTGTCGGTAGGTTTGGGGAACCGCGGCTCCCACTGGCCACAGTTTGTCATTCCAGGCCAATGGGAGGGCAGGAAGCAGCGCGGATTAGGGATGTGCCGGCTGCGGCTTCCCGCCACCCCCATTGGCCTGGGATGGCGAACCGTGGCCAGTGGGAGCTGTGGTCGGCCGACGCAGTAGGTGAACAAACTGGCCCGGCCCACCAGGGTGCTTACCCTGGCGAGCTGCGTGCCAGAGGTTGCTGACTCTTGCTTTAAACTATCCAATAAAGCACAAATCCTGAGCAAAATAATAAGGTCTTGTACTATACTATGAAGGTTAGTGTTAGAAATTTTACCACAAGCTGTTTTGAGTTAACCAAATGCAGAAAAGGGTACAACCATCACTGGAGAGTAAATGAGCGTTTGAAGTGTGTGCACTAGGGAAGGGCTCAAGAGCTAACTTTCATCACATCACTCCAAACTTTCAAAAACAAAAAAATGAGAACGCGAGGAAGAATTTTTTCCCCAAACATAATGGCTGAGAAGAACCTTAACCACAACATGCAATTACAATCAGAGCATTAATAAATCTTACCTACCTTGAACAACTCAAACAGCATATGAAACAGATGTGAGGGTACATAGACTACTTGAATAGGTTTGTCTGGAGCTTTAGCTAGAAATAAATAAAACTTCAGTTAGCTAAAAAGTTTTTTCAACATATTCCCTTTGTGGTATCACAATTCAGTCCATCTACCGTAGTAAGCTGAATTTGTAACAAATAAAGACAACTGCATAACTATGTTCTCTCTCACTTTCCAAACATGTAATAGTAGAACTTGAAAACATACTTCACGATTAAACACAGAATGCAGTCACATCAGATGGTAAGTAGAATCAGGCCTGGTAATTATCTACACAAGGTAACTTGGAAGAAAGCAAATGCAGCTGCCGGAAGTGATATTTGAATCACCAGGCAGCACTTTCCCCTCAGCATCAAGAATTCAACAAATGCTCCTCTATGGTAGGGTGCTCCTGCCACTGGAGTCACTTTATTCAACTAATTAACTTTGCTGCCCTAGAAGGGAGAGTAATTAGGAGGGCAAGGAAAATCATCTCTGTATATGATCTTTGTAACTCAGTTTAAAATCTTATCTATTGACTAAACAACAGTTAGCAATTATACTTGTTCTATTAAACTTATATACCCCGCTCCCCAGTATTTCCTAGAGCACTTAAAATAAAATGAACTTTCTATTACCATTGAATTCTTCAACTTCCAACTCTGGTGCAACCAGATAGTACTGCTCACACAACATCTTAGCTGTTTCATAAGCATCTGTGAAAGAATAAAGAAGCATACTTTATCCCCAATTCTGCATTTATGCAAAAAGGCTAGCACTGTTCATTCAACACCTCAGAATACTAAGGCTGCAAGCAGATATCTGACTTTTTAGGCACTGATTTACAAGTCTGAAATCAGTGTGCATTTTCATGTTATTTTTACCATATATCTATGTTCCCATCCCTCAAGAAAGGGCACATTATCTTAAAAAAGGATTTACTATGGGAAGTACCGAGTTATATGGGTTGTGCAAGCAGAGGCAAACAAACAGTCATCTTGCCTTGGAAATGTATAGTAGTATGAGAGCATACTTAACAGCACACAACTGGGCAAAAGGCATCCTTAGGACAAGAGCCAAGCGGTGGGTTACAAGATCTGGCAACTTTGGGATGGTTTAAGCCAGGGTTTCTCTAACAGGGGTCGCCGCTTGTTAGGGAAAGCCCCTGGCGGGGCCAAGCCGGTGTGTTTACCTGCCCCATCCACAGGTCTGGCCGATCGCGACTCCCACTGGCTAGACCCGCGGACAGGGCAGGTAAACACACTGGCCCAGCTGCCAGGGGCTTTCCCTACACAAGCGGCGACCCCTGTTTGAGAAACCCTGGTTTAAGCAGAGTAGGTGAAAGTAGTTGAGTATAGGCCAGCTGCTGTTCACTAAGGGTATGTCTACACTATGGGATTATTCCGATTGTACAGAAATCGATTTTTGGAAACAGATTGCATAAAGTCGAGTGCACGCGGCCAAACTAAGCGTCCATGTACTGAGGCTAGCGTTGACTTCGAGAGCGTTGCACTGTTGGTAGCTATCCCGTAGCTATCCCATAGTTCCCACAGTATCCCCTGCCCATGGGAATTCTGGGTTGAGATCCCAATGCCTGATGGGGCCAAAAATTTGTCACGGGTGGTTATGGGTAAATGTCGTCAATCAATCCTCCCTCTGTGAAAGCAACAGCATACAATCATTTCGCGCCCTTTTCCCTGGATTGCCCGGACAGATCATAGCACTGCAACCACGGAGCCCGTTCAGCCTTTTTTCACTGTCACTGTATGTCTACTGGATGCTGCTGACAGATGCGGTACTGCAGTGCTATACAGCAGAATCCCCTTGCCGTTGCAAGTTAGCAAAGACAGTTACCAGCCGTACTGTACCGTCTGCTGCTTTGCAAGTTGACGAAGATAGTTACCGGTCATACTCTACCGTCTGCTGCTGTCATGGGTGCTCCTGGCCAGCCTCGATGAGGTTGATCGGGGGCACCTGGACAAAAATGGGAATGACTTCCCAGGTCATTCTCTTCTTTAAGTTTTGTCTAATGGAGAGTCAGTCCAGCCTAGAATATCAGGCAAGCTACCAAAGAACCAGAGAGGCAAACGACTGCGCTGGGTCAGAGCCCCAGACAGCCCGCAGAAATGATGAGCTGCATGCCATTCTAGGGGGTGCCCCTGCAACAACGCCACCCGTTGCAACCCTCCTGGGCTACCATGGCCATTTGAGTAGGGGGATATGTAATAAAGAATGCATGAATAATAAACAACACTGACTAATGCCCCTGCAAGCAGAGATCAAAGGGGGGGAAGGGAGGGCAGCTGGCTTACAGCAAAGTAGAGTGAACCACCATTCTGCACTTGCTCAGCCTATAGCTGAAAATGGGAATCTGTGATAAGCACTAGGATAGAAACACAGGCAGGAGTGAATCTCCATTTATGTTTGGGCCTTTGGTTGACACTGGTAAAATACAAAATGTCCCAGGATATGTATGTTGGGGGATAGTTCTAAACAGCAGCTTAATTTTTTTACTAACAGCAAAATGTAGAGGTCTAAGTAGCTGATTGTGAGCCTTGGTAACAAGGAGTAGGCACGACCGTGCAGTGCTGCTGACTGGGAGAGCAGCTTGAGGCAGAAGCCTTCAGCTGGCATGATATTCCAGGCAGGAATGAATCTCCATTAGACAAAACTTAAAGAAGAGAGTGACCTAGAGTCACTCCCATTTCTGTCCAGGCGCCGCCGGCCGACCTCACCGAGGCCGGCCAGGAGCACCCATGGGACAATAACGACGGGTACAAAGGCTTCCTGGGAACACCTCACTGCCACTCAACTACCAGTTCTGATCTCCTCCTGGCCCCTTCATACCCTCAGTAGGATTTGATGGACTTGAAGAAAAAGGAGGTCAGTGAGGAGCATACATATCACCTGCAGTCAGCAAAAGGGAATGGAATGAAGCCCCAAACTTTGTACTATGATTTGGGGGGCTAGGTTAGAATGAGGGGTCTATGCACAAAACTCTTCAACGCAGGAGTATTGCAAAAGTGTGAAGATGCTCATTTATCTCAGTGGGATGTTCTCAGATGAAGGAGACCAGATGAAGATGAAGATGGTCTGATATAATAGCTCTGAGACAGATTAACTAATTATTTCATCTCAATGAGTGTTCTCCTCCCCTGTCTACCCCAGCTTCTGTTGTGGAATACCAATTATCAAGGCAATAACACTATGCAAGTGAGTTTTAAAGGAATTTGAATAATAAAGTGAACTCCTTATTGGGGGAGTTGAGGCAGCGCTTATCTGAGGAACCGTTTCCCCAAATGACTCCAAATTCACAGCCAGTAGTATATACCCTTGGCCTTAATATGGCACAGTAATATAATGATAGTCCAGTAGTACCACCATAGGTATAGCTGCACCAGGATTTCCTTTTTAACAGGGGTAAAAGAAAATCCTACAAACATTCTCTTTTGCATTACAATATCATTTAAAAATATTTATTGTAGTTTGTGCATTGTTTGATTTTTCTATAGTAGTTTTATATCATTTGCGGTTCATTCTGACTATTTTAAGAAGGGCCAAGCCACTGAATTTGTTTTAATGGCTTACATTTTCTTCAAATCCTTTTGTCACAGGAAAAAAAAAGGTTATTTACCTTACTTACAGTAACTGTGGTTCTTCGAGATGTGGTCTAATGTAATCCTCTCAGTGTACATGGGAATCTTTTGGTCAGCAGCCTCCGTTGGCCTATGCCTACACCCTGTGTGTCTTTGCCCTCATTCCCAAGGGCATAAAAGACAGAGCAGGGTCAACTGCCTTTCACTTCCTTTGCCAAAACAGAATCCAGGTGTTAAAGGATTCCATACCAGCAGGGAAGGAGGGCAGGTCACACAATACATATGGACAACACAACTCAAAAAGAACCACAGTTATGTAAGATAGCTTTTTTTTCTTCTTCGAGTGCTTGTCTACACACACACACACTTTCCACTCCTGGTGACTTTTGAGCAGTAACCTGATGCTAAGAAGTGAATGCTCAGAGTCTATCTAAATAGTGATTGTAATACAGCTCTGCCAAAATGGGCAGCTGCTCTATATGTCTTTACAGAAATGCATGCATAGAACTCCAAGTGGCTGCTCCACGAATTTCAGAAATGAGGACACTTCCAAATGAAGCAACGTGAGCCCTTGTGGAGTTAGCTTTAACTTGACCAGTAGACTCTAATCTAGCTAACTGGTAACATTTTATAAAATCTGATATCCATTTAGATAATTTCTGGATTATACAGCCTGTCCTGTAATCCCTCTGACAAGGCAATAAACAATCTAGATGAGATCCTGAAGGCTTTAGTTCTATCTAGATAGAAAGAGAGTGCTTTTAACACATTCACTTTACTGTCACTAGAGTGAAAGAAAAACATGTAAGCAAACTGTTTTGGAGGTCTCAGAGAAACTTTGTCCTTGTGAAAAAGAATTTACAATGCGCCTGCCATGAATGCTTATAATTCTCCTGTGAGCTGATGTAATCACTACTAGGAATTCAAAAGCCAACCCTTCTCTATCCAGTCTCACCCCTAAAATCACATTAAGCTCCCAGGAGAAGGAGATTCACCTACATTGGAGAGAACACATGAATTAAGCCCTCGAGGACCCTAGTCACTTTAAGGTGTGATGATCTAGCATAATCCTGTATTGGCGGATGCTGAGCTTTCATGTTTGCTAGGTGAACTCTTGCAGAGCTAACAGAGTCCTAATCTCTTTAATGAGAGGAGATAATCCAAAATTCTAGGAACATCAGACTCTGAGGGAGAGGTGATGCTGCTCTGCTCAAATAGTGATTTTTTTCCCCTACCTGGCCATGTAAACAAATCTATTGTAAATCAAAATGGATCAAGATTTCTCCATGTTGGTTAACCAGCCAGCATCCAGGCTGAGAGGTGCAGTGAAGTTGGTGTGGAAAAAGGATGAAGAAGTTATTCACCTTTTGCACTAACAATGGTTCTTTGAGATGTGTGTCCCTAAGCGTGCTTCACTGTAGATGTGCTTGCATGACTGAGTTGCTGATCGGAGAACTTCAGTAGCAGTGTCCATTAGGCTTGCACACCTGCTGTGTCCCCTCATGCCCTACCACATGCTAGTCCGCACATGTGGGCTAATCCCCCTTACTTCCTTCTCAACCACCCCCGCTAGAAACAGAGCTATTCACAGTCCATGAGGACCATTACTTTCAACTTGCATCTCTACAGTTAGTCTCCTGGTTCTTAGTTGTAGTTCTAATTTTTCCCTTTTTCTTAACTTTTCTCTCTAAAAATAAAAAATTAAAAAAAGACTTTTTCCCCACTCCTTTTTTCCTTCCCTTCCCCTACTGGGATGTGCCCAGGTCACCGTGCTTCAAGAAGTGCTTCTCTTGCAAAGAAACGATCCCTGTCACAGACAAGCACTCCCAGTGCATTCACTGCTTTGGGAAAGGACACATTCAACAAAAGTGTGGTCTCTGCCAGCAACTGGGGCCCAGGTCTAATAAGGACAGATTGCTCAGACAAATGATTATCTTCATGAAGCCGGCTCTCCAGACCCATGCCATGAGTTACCTGGCAGATGTCAGACTTCCCCTCAGGCCTCAACATCTAAACGCTGTGGGTTGAAGAAACAAGCCACTGACTCCTCTCACAAAATAGTTGAAAGAGAGAGTGGGAAGTCCTTACGGTGAACCCTGAGATAGCCGTAAATGCTCTCTAGCACACTTGGTGCCGATGGTACCAAGACCTTCTCAGACCAGTACCCATGGCTCATGGAAGTCCTCAATGGCACCATTGACAAGCCCATGGTCCCGATGGACACAGGCACTGAGTAAATGGCACTAAGGGAATAAGGACATGAGTAAGCACTCCTCTAAAAAGACATTGCTGGTACGTGATCCTACACTGTCATCAACACCTCATTAGGCACCAAAGCAACCAGTATGGACAAGATCTCCATCCCTCCTGGTACCGCCAATGGCACCAAGTCAGTGAGCAATACTAGAATTCTAACACTCTAGGGACCTCTGTGTATCAGATGTACTGGAGCCTCCTTGGTGCCAAGACCTTCACAAGTTTTTGCCCAGCACAGAAGTCTTCCAGACTGCCCCCTCATGTTCCTCCACTCTCTAGTGAGGGCTCGAATTGCAAACCTGAGGAGGTGTCATCACAGTACTCATTCTAGGCTCTTTACAGTGCCCGATACTAACAGTAGTAATACTGGGAATCTTGGGCTGTATATCGCCACTATGCCTTTTCAGCTTCTAGTCCAACCCTCAAGGCACACCTCTTCAGCTGTGGCTTCCAGAGCTTTGGAACCTCTGGAAGAAATCATGGAGGAACACGAGAGCACTGCAGAGGAAGTGACCCCAAGGATACATCCTCCTCCCCAGATAAGGCTGTCTGTTTCCCCTGCCATCTGTGGCAGATGACTTTTGCCTCTTCCAGGACATAGCGAAGAGAGTGACAGACACTCTCCAAATATCACTAGAGGAAGTCAAGCACACCCACCATCATCTCCTTGACATACTCCACTCAGCCTCTTCTTCAAAGATCGCCCTACTATTAACGAGGCCCTGGCCCTGGCAAGAATCATTTGGCAGACCTCAGCATTGTTGGTACCTACTTGCAAGTGGGCAGACAATAAATATTATGGCCCAGAGCAGCAGACTGAGTTGTTGTTCTTCCACCCTCCACCCAATTCCATTGTGGTTAATTCCCACAGCCATCGACACCAGATGAGGTCCACTGCCTATGATAGGGACTGGAAGCATTTGGAAGCATACTCTTTGCTTCTTTTTCTTTTGGCATGAACTTGAAGCTTTTCTGGTTCATACACTCCTGGGCAGTAGTGACCACAAGTGATTCATGTGTGAAGTGAATATAAAAATATTCAGATCTCAAAGAGGGAACTTATTAACTCCTATCAGCTTTCTTTGACATTGGCAGTATGGTGGGTGATGTCTGTCACAAAATGTGTGCATGTTCTAATAAACCGTCATTAATGCATTGCCAGTCTTTCCAATAATGAAGTATGCAGGATGTCTAGACGTGTGCGATTTTTCATGTACAACCTGTACCCACATCTCTAATGTTTCAGCCATTCTTCTGAGGAGACCCTGAAAAGTTTTGTAGTTATCTGGATGTGATGGTGTCGATGAAACTACAGCCTCATCAGTTGATGAACAAATGGCAGCGAGAGTGACATCAACAGCATGATCTTACTCCTCAGAGGCCTTTAGTTGTCATGGTTGAACTGGAGATGCTAAGGCCGCTGCTAGAGTTGAACTCCCATAGACTCCACAGGGAAGGGCAATTTGTCTCTGGAGTGGATAGAGGAAGGCTTTCTAACATTTGGAGAGACCCCAGAAGCCCAGTCCAGGCAGGAGTGAGGTTCACAGGCAAACTACGTATGAAGCTGAAAAGGGGATTGAGGAGTACCAGATAAACACAGGGATTATAGGGAGGGATGTTCTATGTTGATACATAGGTACACTGATCTCTGACGGAGGTATAGTAGAATCAAGAGTCATTAGGAGAAGCCTCCATACTCTGGTCTGAGGCTGATAAAGAAAAGGAATACTCCTCTAATGCTGGAACAGGAATCACTGTAATTGCTTTGGGGACAACCCTTACAGACACCATATGTGCACTCTGTGCCAAACTTCTAGTGTAGCTTGGTACCGATGTGGGATGACGACTTGGGAAGCAGAAAATGCTGTAGCATGCATCAAAGAGACAGGACCCCAGGACTGGCAGACCCAGTGCTTACTAAGGAACTCTTGAAAGAAGATTGCTCAGATTTGGATGGATCTTGCTTACCCAGAGCAGAGGCTGGTCTCAGATTTATCCAAGAGAAAAAAGGTTTCAGTGAGCTTCTCTTGTTTTCTGAATTTGTTATGAAAATGAACAACCAACATTTGCTCATGATGTGCCGCTCAGTGAATATAAAAATAAACATTTTAAAGTGGCCATAATTAAGTGGTATAGCTGTCTTGCTTACAATACTTAGCAATACTTAAAACTGCTTGGAGATGTTTTGTTCAGTCGCGAGGACTGAAGACCCAGTGCCAGATAACAGAAAAAAGTGTTTAAAAGCATTACCTGAAAAGAAACCTAACAACATACACTTAACTAACAGAACTATACTACAACTATTCTAAAAGTAACTGTAGTAAGAGGAGGCCCTGAGATATAAACCTTGATATCAGAGGCCCAATATGAGGCCTAAGGGCTGAACTAAAATAATGGTCAAGACTTTGCTAACATAAAGCAAAGTTAAGCTATGAGCCAGAGACAGGCCCTGTTCACAGAAGCTGGCAAGGAAAGGGCTGATGCTGCAAAAAGAGACATATCTAAAAGGTACTGGACACCAGATATCAGAACATTTGCATACTTGTACACTCCACACAGATAACAAGGAACAAGCTGATCCATCCCAATGACAGGGCCAAAAGGCTAATATGATGGATAGAGTTGTTTTGTTCGAACCACCATGTACAAGATGAGAGGCGGCACCTTACTATGTAAAGGGGTTGTACCTTGCCATGTAGAGCGTTGCACCTCAATACGTCAGGAGTGATGTGTAACTTGTCTGTACCTCTGTATAAGAATACACCTCTGAGTGGATGTCTTTGCCCAGCCTAAGGGGCAGTGGAAAGTCCCGCCACTGACTGAGCTGAGTCCATTGCCAGAGGGCACATATTTGTAGTATGTCCTGTTGAGTAAAGTCTAGAGGGAACTATTACTGTGCTTCGTTTGACAATAAACCTGGGCGACGTGCCTTCGTACCTTACTAGAGTCTGCGGTCACTGGGGGTTCTCTCGGGGTCTGCTGTGTCAGCTATCTGCGCAGAGCTGGGACAGCACACAGAGGGAACACACGCACGCAGACGATTGATATCAATATTGAACAGAGCAGAGCACCACACCGGTAGCTACTGACGACAGTAACTATCTACACAAATTTAAAAATTAATTATGCAAATATGCAAAAATAAAACATATTGCTTGCAAGTCTGTCTCTTACCCATGGGCAATAAGAAGGAACTCAAAGACAGTTGGTCCCACTCTGCCATTTTATGCTCTCAGGAGGGAGGCTTGAGGGCACTTACAATACAGACCTGGGCCAACGGATACTGCTGGCCAAAATATTCCAATCTCAAGAGCACTAGGAACATGGGCACCAAAAGTGAAACACATCGAAAAGCACTTGAAGAACTCACTTAGAAGGGTGAAACTGATAGGTGCGGATCCATGGTGTGTGTAGCTTATATTAATTATTGTAGAAACTTGAAATGCGTTTTCCGTGTTTATTTTTCATGATTCATATAAGTTACTACACCTCTACGCTGATATAATGCAGTCCTAGGGAGCCAAAAAAATCTCACTGCCTTTAGGTGAGACTGTGTTATATCGGGTACACCGTGCCGGACTGGACCAGCTTCCCCGGTGGTGATTTAAAGGGCTTGGTGCTTCAGCTGCTGCGGGGAGCCCCAGGCCTTTTAAATCACCATTAGAGCTCCAGCAGTGGGGCTCGGGCAGGGATTTAAAGAGCCCGAGGCTCCCGCAGCAGCCAGAGCCCCAGGCCCTTTAAATCACCGCTGGAGCTCTGACAGCGGGGCTCGGGTGGTGATTGAAAGGGCCCAGGGCTCCACATAAATTCGGATATAACACGGTAAAGCAGCAGGGCTCAGATGGTGCTTTAAAGGGCCCAGGGCTCCCCGCTGCTTTATTGCGTTATATCCAAATTCATGTTATATTGTGACACGTTCTATCGAGGTAGAGATGTATTTTGTCTAATGGCAGTATCTTAGGGCTGCGTAACAATGTCAACCTTACACCAGTCGTTAGAACAGGGCTCTCTATCCTGGGTGCATATCTTGATCCTCAGCAATCCCTTGAATCACACAGACACTGCTGAGAGTCACCGCTACTTGCCTTTTTTTTTTTTTTTTTTTTTTTTAAATCACAGTCCCATTGGTCAGGAATAGGATGAGAAGCACACATCGCGATTACATTAACTGAATGCTGCTGCTTACTACAGTCTTTCATCTTCCCTCTAATTAATTAATTAATTAAATTTTCCTTGGCAATACTTCTAACGTAAATCTGAATACGCATGTAGATTTCAGAACATGGCTCTTAAACCAGAAACTGTACCCTCAGGGCCCAACTTCCAGAAGACCATGCAGAGTACAGGCTGAAAGCAACTAATGATTATAGGTCTAGAAAACATGACCTATGAAAAAGGATGGGAAAAAAACAAACCTAGGTTTGTTTAGTCTGGAGAAGAGAAGACTGGGTAGGGGAGGAAGGGGGGGAGAGATGATAACAGTTTTCAAGTACATAAAAGGTTGTTACAAGAAGGAGGGAGAAAAAATATTCTAGTTAACCACAGAGGATAGGACAAGAAGCAATTAACTTAAATTGCAGAAAGGGAGGTTTAGGTTGGACATTAGGAAAAACTTCCTAACTGTCAGGGCAACTAAGCACTGGAACAAATTGCCTAAACAGTCTGTGGAATCTCCATCATTGAAGATTTTTCAGAACAGATTAGGCAAACACCTGTCAGGAATGGTCCAGTTATTACTTAGTGGTGCCTTGGATGCAGGGGACTGGACTAGAAGACCTCTTGAGGTCCCTTCCAGTCCTATGACTCTTTGCACAAAATATACATTCTTTGAAATCTACTTAAGGCAGAGCTCAAACTTACCGTATGTGGGTACTTCTCAGGTTCACTGACTACAGCATGTCAGTTTTTTGGTTTGGTGGACTATTTGGGGTGTCCCTTACTCAAACTATGAGGTCATTTGAACACTAACCCTGGCCCCAGGCCTCCTCAAGACACAGCAACTTTCAACAAATAAACATGTGGATTTTAGCGCACTTAGAAAAATCAGTAAGCTAGTCTCAACTGGAGGTGGGTGACTATTTGGCAAATACGTAGTAAATTTCCCAGGAAAATGCATTTTGAGGGGTACTGAAACTATGAGAATTTGGATCAAAGTCAGCAAACAGTTTTAGCTGGAAAAAAACCCAAAATGAAAATTTTAAAAATGTCATTTCATATCAACATTTTGTTTCAAAGTATCATTTCAAATTGATATTAAAAATATTTCATTTTACCTTAATAAAAAGATTTTCAGTTTTTTGTTTTATCAAGAAAAAATGAATAAATTCACGTTTCAGTTTGAAACTATTCTCCCCCCCTTCTAATTTTTCAGTTCAGCCACTGAATCAAAAGACAATTATTCATCAACTCTAGTCTCATCTTTAACTAGTGGTGCTATGGTCTCACTATAACAAAACAACTCAAGTAACTAAGGATTATATAGCCATGCCAAAGTGATCAATACTTGTTAGATTTAAATGTTGTAATACAGTAGCTTAAATTTCAAGACTCATCAATATGGCATCAATAATTACTATGCTTTAGAACAGGAAAACAAAATCAAAGGAACATCAAGAATCCATTTTGATTATATTTCCTGCTTTGGCAATCTATGCCATATCGCCACCTGCAGACAAAAAATTGCAACACAATGCACACAAAAGCTATCCTGGAAACACACTGCACAAAACAGCACTTCTTATAAGACAGCCATTGTTAACTGATAAAAATAAACTGTTTCACCAAGTACAATGTATACTGGAAAACACTAATTTATGAAGAATTTGCAACTGCAATGACTTCATAAAAAAAGAAAGAAAATCTGAATCTATAGGCTTAGAATTCTTTGATATCGAAATAACAAACTCTTATAATTTATTCTCAAGTTTTGTAATTTATAGTTATTTATAATTCATACACTACATTTCACATGGTTTCACCAAACATTCAAAAACTGCTTTTAAAAAAGCTCAGGAAAAATGAGGTCACTTTGGGATAGTCACTCACTCCAAAAGCAAAACTGGAATAAGGTTAATATTAATTTTCAAATGCTTATAAAGCAGCAAGACTGTAAGTGAAACATTACAGACACATCAACTGATACACAAATGTATAACAAAGGGTGAAATAAAGTACCACATTGCTTGAATACAGTTTCACTTGCAATCAGTACTATGGAATTAGTATATATATTAGGCAGCTGCTACTTAAATATTAAAAAATGCTTTGTAATTCTGCTGTATTAGAGGCTTGCTGAACACACTTGTTCTGTAGGGTTTAGCATGTCTTTTTTCTTCCTTTTTAATATACTTGAACTTCTATACTGTTGCTTACATAAATTATGTATTTTATAGCATATATCAAAATAAAAATTTCAAGTACAAGCGCGGATAGATTCTGAAGTTTTAAAAAGGAGCTTTGTGTTCCACCAGTTTCTCATGTGGTGTCTCTCCTTCCTTCATAAGAATCATAATACCCTCTCCTAGCACTAAGGATTCCCTCCAACTATTTTCTTCATTTTTTCTCCCCTCTTTTAAAGCATTGTGGTCACACCCCCTTAGAGGCGATCAGTTTTGCTCTTTGAGTTAATATGGAGGAAATCAGATCAACGGAGAACAGCATGAAGAGATACCTCCTCTCATGAGTGTAAAATGGTTATGCTTTCACTATGTTCATAGCCCTTGTCAACCCAAGAACTGAAGATCAAGATTTGATGCCCAACACCAGTTCTCATATGGCATCCCAATATTCTTCCACTAGATTACATCCTGGCATAGTTGGCCAATACGTCTTCACATGAGAATATATCAACTGAGAATTCAGAAACACAGATAACACTTATAGGTACCCAATATTTGTATGTCTGTACTGTTACAGACAACAAAAAAGACTGAGGGTTATTAATACAGTACTCTGAGTAATAATTCATTTAAAGTATAATACAGAAATATATTTCTTGCACCCCTTAGAAGCAGTGCAAAGACTTAGGGGGAGTCGGAGTAACAGCGGACTTGAGGAAGAAGGAAGTAATTGCTGGGAAGGAGCCTGGGTGTGAACTTGGAGGGCTGTTGGGTATGGGTGGGAAAAGTATGAAACAGGTTTTTTGCGGAGGGATTGTTAGGGAGCTTCCCCCATGCAGACCCTGGCTGACCTCTAGTCTCTCCCATTCAGTCAGGCATACCTGCCCCTGCGCCCCATGTGTCCTTGAACTTCCTGTCCACATGCATCCCTCCACTTCCACTCAGACATTTATTCTCCCCATCCGGCTCTGCACCTCCACCCCCATCCCCAGGTGTCCCTGCACCTCTTCTCCCTGTCATAGAATCACAGAATATCAGGGTTGGAAGGGACCTCAGGAGGTCATCTAGTCTAGCTCAAAGCAGGACCGATCTCCAGATTTTTGCCACAGATCCCTATATGGCCCCCTCAAGGAATGAACTCACAACCCTGGGTTTAGCAGATCAATGCTCAAACCACTAAGCTATCCCTGTCCTCCATCTCCATATGTCTCTGTATCCGCACTCAGCCAACCCCTGTCCCTATGTGACCCTGCATCCCCTCCACCATTCCCATGTGTCTCTATGCCCCCACTTAGACACATCCATCTCCCTATCTGGCCTTGCACCTCCCTCCACTCTGTGGCCCTATGCCTGCATTCCCATTCAGCCCCTGCCCCAGTCTGTCCTCCCTCACTAGCCCTTATGAGCCCCTGTCCAATCCCCCAGCAGCATCATGCTGTTTGTCTCATCATAGCTCCTGTCTCCTGACCTCACCCGATAGGCAACCCGAAGAAGGCAGGTTCTCTCTTCCCCAGCTGGCTGGAAGTTGCTGCTTTGTTCTAGCTCCACAGTGCCCTCAGGTGGGCAAAAGGCAGAACTGCAATAACTTTCCAGTGAAGTTACAGTATTTTCTGATGGGACTGATGGGACAGGCTGCCCTGTTCTCGCACCAAAGCGCCTTCTGATGAGCAAAAGGTGTAATTGCAGCAACTTTCCAGCAGAAGCTTTTTTTCTGCACAAAAAATTTAAAATTATGTCTGGCTCATTAACTATGTGTGCACGCAGTGTAACAGAATTCCCCCAGGAGTAATTATAATGTCACTGTCTTATGATGTTTGTTTCTTTATTGTAGAGCCTTACTTGAATAATTGTACAAGAACAGATGATTATCTATATCCTTGATTTCCTTTAGAAAGTAGGATATGTATTCTTAAATACTTTTTGGAAAATAATTTAACAATCACATCAAACGTAAGAAAAGGATAAAAAACTTTAATCTGTCCTTGTAGTACAAAATAAAATTATAATTCTATTTTTTTGTTATATTAACATTCCACTAGTTTCAGATTTTTGGATTTTGAGGTTACTAGAAAGTGTGATCCAGTAGATAAAGCACCAGGCTAAGACACAGAGACATCAGTTCTAGTTCCAGTTCTAGTTCTGCCCCTGGCCTGCTGGGTGTCCTTGGACAAGACTGTACTTCACCTCTGTCTCAGTTTCCCAATATGTAAAAAGGAGATAACTGTACCCACCTTCCTAGTAAAGTACATTGAGAGCCACAGGTGAAAAGTGCTGTAAGAGCTAGATATTAATAATATTATTAGAAACTTTGATATTTTTATGGCCTCGCTATAAGCAACTGAATGTGTATCACTCCTTAGGAGGTTTTTTTAAATTTTAATTAAACAGAAATAAATTTTCTGCCTTGGACACCTTAACTAGTTATGTATGTATAACTGTAAATTGGGGTTTGAAACATAATACAAATATCAAATTTATCTACTTACCTTTTACTACCTCAGCCACATTACAGGTAGGATCAATACTTCCAATATGCTTGGGATGCGCAGGATTAGTATCTCCACCGAAAAGGAGTGCTAAGAGGAAAAAAAGTTGATAGTCAAGTGAATGGCTATTACATTTAAAATAACATAAAAAAAGTTAAATCAGACAATGTGTTGACAAGATTCGGTGTCACGCTGCAAAAGAGATACTCCTCCATAATGTCAGTCCCTGATCAAGACTATTGCCCTCTCGCTAGAAAAAAAACACTTTGTTTAGTAATTATAGCTTGCAATATCTGATATGATGTGAGACATGAATGCATTGGAGTCCATTTATGTCTATCCAGAAGAAAGAGAGAAAAAGTCTCACAGTTCTCAGGACAGACTAGAGCACGGGTAGGCAACCTATGGCATGCGTGGTCAGTGGCACTCACACTGCCTGGGGTCCTGGCCACCGGTCCGGTGGGATCTGCATTGTAATTTAATCTTAAATGAAGCTTCTTTAACATTTTAAAAATCTTATTTACTTTACATACAACAATAGTTTAGTTATATATTATAGACTTATAGAAAGAGACCTTCTAAAAACGTTAAAATGTACTACTGGTACGCGAAACCTTAAATTAGCGTGACTAAATAAAGATGTGGCTCAGCACTTCTGAAAGGTAGCCAACCCCTGGACTAGAGTCAGTACAGATACAACTGAATTCATATAATTATCTCAGTGCACAGCTATTACAATAATGAGGATGTTACAGTAAGAAGGGGGGTGTGGGTAGGAACTGTAAGTATAAAAGGTTTCTAATACTTAGCCCCCATTCGTCAACAATAAATTAAACAGAATTCTGCAGGGGTCAAAGTCAAATTACATGAAGCCTCTGTTTTCAAAACTTGTCCTAGCCATCTCTCTTTCAACACTTAAGAGAGCCATTTGCCCTTAACTAATCAAGGCTGGACCACTAGAGTTTGTCTACACAAAGAAATTCCCTCAGTTTGATTAAAGGTGTAATATTAAACTGGTTTAGTTAAACTGCTCCAACTTTGTACAAACTAATTATATAAGCCAGGTTTAAATTGGTATGAGTGTCCAGACTCAATGTTGCACCAGCGAACTAAACCAGTTAACATCACAGTTAGTTAAATGAGTGCAACTGGTTTCCTTAGACTAGACCTACAAACTCTGATAATAATAAATAAAGGTTTCATCCTAACATTTATTTTCTAAGAGGGGCTTTTTTATTTATCTAGCTTTGTTGTTTTTGTTTCTATGTCTGGCCAGATTTATTGCTAAGTGGATATACTATACTAATATTTTAAACCTTGTTATACTAGTGCATTTAACATCTTTCACTGGTCATATTATAAATAAAAGTTACTGGATACATATGTAATTGTTAGTAAAATACCCTGGATTTAACATTTTTCCTACCATATAATCCTACCATATGTAGTGTGTCTATGTTTCTAGGATGTCACAAACAGAAAAATATTGGACAGGGAATGAAACCCTAGAGCCCATGATACAAATATACACTTCAAGAGATCACAAGATTGACCTTAACTTTGAAATGCAACAAATACTGGTTACTGGGAGCTAAGTAAGTAATTCCTTTCACACTACAAGATGAATACCAACAATGGATACTTAAACAGTACAAACCTGAGAATCTAATTTGAGGGAAAGTGTGAAAATCAGAACTACTATGTTGATTAATAAAGGGAAGAATAAAAATTTAACTCTCAGGTGAGAAATGCAGTTTTTTTAGAAAAGAAAAAAAGAGGTTGGTGAATTAACAACAGGAGACAGCATAACTTGCTGGAAACTATTTAGCTCTTAAAATATGCACAGTAAACAAACAGACACACAAAAAACTGAAAAGGAGAAAGACTTTTTTGTGTCTGATGATGAAACGTGTCAAATCTACAGAGCGGACTGGTAGGCAGAGAAGATGCAGTTATTTTACTAGTACCTAAAAATAGCAGAGACAGTGTGCAAGGTGATGTATAAGGTAACAGGGTGAAAAGAAATGTACAGTCACATTGACAAAATAGAACTGTGGAGCTTCACTGCAAGCCTATCACTTTGGAATACAGGGCTATTATTCTGCTTAGTGGTTCAGATTAATGTCTAGACACTTCAAAAATACTGCACTACTTAAAAAACCAATTGTCACAATATATCATATGCCATCTTCACTTCAGAATATTAAAATTAGTCATTGGTGCGAGGAATGCCAAATCAATGCTGTCATTTTAGGTTTATAAGCAACAACCAAGTTGAAAAACAAAGCAATTACTTACTGTGCTGGTTAATAAGCATGCGGAAAGAGATGCGATTGGTGTAGAACCTATCTAGAAAATACTGGATGTTACTGCTAACAAATGGATCAAAGCCATACTTTTCCTTGTACTCAATCACCCCTTGAGCCATGGTAGGAACCACATCATTGTGTCTGTTTCTTACTTTAATTAAAACTTCTAAAAAGCTGAAAGAAACACAAAATTAGAAAGAGAACGTTAGAGTAACAGGAATCTCTGCACCTCACACAGCATATAAGAATTTCTTATTGTTTATCCCCCAGAGTCTCCAAAAGTTTATCAAAGAAACAAAAGTCCAACTACATTACTACCTACCACACATCACACTAAAGGGAAATCTATTAGGGTGCAACTGTATGTTCAAACTAGTGTAAACATTCAAGGCCTCTTGATAACCCTAGTTATGTCCCATAAAAAATTCATTTAAAATTGTGTTTTCGCCAGACCTTTCTTATCTGTCAATCCAGAACAGATGTCACATATTCTGCTTGGTTTGCAAATTCTGCAGGAGACAGTGGATTGGTAGGGAGCTGTCTCAGAAGAGACCAGTTGGCTGTTTATCAGAATTACCAGAAAGGTGTCCCCACAGTTTGTTTTTAGAATAGATACCAGATGGATGGATTTATGAGGATGGTTATGTTTAGGTAACGAGCAGTATCGCCATGTGCACAGACACAATTCTGTTCAGTTTCTATTTATGCCTCTAGAGGGCAGAAAACACACAACGGTGCTTCCTCCTTTTTCCTGTGGTATCTTCCCCTTTGATATCAAGGAGTTTTAGGAGCTTACTTTCAGTTATTCTTTTTAATGGTATTGATGCAAGACAACAGTAGGCACATGTTCTAAAATAGATGGAAAATTTTACTTTCTTGTCAAAGCAGACCAGAGCCTGTGATATTTAAAGAATTACCCTTTCCTTTTACATACAATTCTTTTGAGGTACAAAATATTGAAAAGAATCATTCATGTTTTTAAAAAGGATGACTTGAATATCTTTTTATTAATCTCAAAACATGAAAAGTTAGCAATCTTCACCTCTGACACCTTTCTCATTGATATTAATGACGATCATATACTACACTGACAATGCTTTTTTCCTTCCTTCAGGATCAAATAGAAACAAATGCAACATAATTTTCAAAAGGAAGCAAAGATGGTGATGCTTTTATTAAGTTGTAGCTGTGTCTGCAAAACTAAGGAGTCTTTTTATATGCTAACTCAATGGGTTTATAATGAGCACAGAACAGTATTTGACAAACTGAGTGAATAATTCATTAAATTAGAACCTAAGCACCACCTCTGGAAGGAAATAATAATAATAATACATTAGATTGTATGAAGTTATAGAAAATGGAAGACTGATTAGTCACTAGTATTTACTTCTTCTAAGGCCTTGTTTCCACTACAGAGTTTTGTCAACGCAAGTTATGCGGACGATCAAAAAGAGGAGGTTACTCACCTTGTGCAGTAACTGATGTTCTTCGAGATGAGTGTCCCTGTGGGTGCTCCACTCTAGGTGTCGGTGCGCCCCTGCGCCTTTGATCGGAGATTTCTGCAGCACTACTTGTACTGGCCACGCACGCTCAGAGCCTGGCCCCCGCTCTGAGTATACCTCTAGTGAGCATGCGCGGCCGGTTCCCTCAGTTCCTTCTCTACAACGGAGGCTACCCCAATTCCAAAGTAGAGGGGAGGCGGGTGGGTAGTGGAGCACCCACAGGGACAGTCATCTCAAAGAAAATCCGTTACTGCACAAAGTGAGTAACCTCCTCTTCTTCTTCGAGAGAGATGTCCCTGTGGGTGCTCCACTCTAGGTGACTTTGAAGTAGTGTATCTCAAGGATGTAGGGACTTCGGATCTGGCAGGAATCCAGTAGATAATACTGCCCTGCCTAATCGAGTGTCAGAGAGAGGGCCCTGAGTTAGGGCATAGTGTTTGACAATTGTGTGCTCGGAGGACCAAGGGGCTGCTCTACAATATCAGTCAATGGTACTTTACGTAAGAAGGCTACAGAGGTAGATACAGATCTAGTGGAATATGTTCTGATCAATGCTGGAGGTGTAACGTTTTTTATCTGATAGCAGAGTCGTATGCAATCGGAGATCCAGTTCGAAAGTCTCTGGGTAGAGATAGGCATGCCTTTGGAGCGCTCTGCAATGGAGACAAAGAGTCTAGGAGAGTTTTTGAAGGGTTTGGTTCTGTCCAAATAGAAGGATAAGGCCTTGCGCACATCAAGTGTGTGCACTGTGGCTTTGAAGGAGTTTGCATGTGGTTTTGGAAAGGAAGTTGGTAGATGTATTGGTTCATTGATGTGAAATGAAGCGTGAACTTTTGGAAGGAATTTTGGGTGTAGGCGTAGAGTAACTTTGTCCTTGAAGAAGAGCGTATATGGTGGATCTGCCATAAGGGCTGCTATTTCGCCTGCCCGTCTGGTGGAGGTAATCGGCTGTTTTCATCGAGAAGTGCAAGAGGGAGCAGGTGGCTAAGGGCTCAAAGGGTTGATGAGTTAAACAGGACAATACTAGGTGAAGATCCCATGGAGGGGTAGGTGGCTTAATGTCTGGCTATAAGGTTTGGAGTCCCTTCAGGAAACGCTTGGTGATGGGATGAGTGAAGACCGAGGTATTGTCAACTGTACCATGAAAGGTTGTGATGGCAGCTAAGTGGACTCTGACGGAGCGGATTGCTTAATGTCCAATAGATAGTCGAGTATGCAGGGAAGAGGTGCCAAGGCAGGAGACATTTGTTCAGTTGAACACCATTTTGTGAATCGTTTCCACTTTCAGAGATAGGTGGTATGGGTGGACCGTGTTCTGCTGTGTAGAAGTACCCTCTGAACTTGGCCGGAACAGTCTAGTTCTCGTTGGGAGAACCATGCAGGTACCAGACTTTGAGATGAAACTGGAGAGATTGGGGTGAAGAAGCCAGCTGTGTTGCTGTGATAAGAGGTTCGGGATGAGAGGCAGGGAGATCGGTGGTCGAATTGACATTCTGGTGAGGAAAGGGAACCACGGTTGTCTCGGCCATGAAGGTGTGATCAAGATCACCCTGGCAAGATCCGTTTGTATCTTTATGAGGACCCTTTTGAGCAAGCTAAGTCCCGGTGCCATGGGATCATGAATGTGTCTCCGAGGGAGTGTTTGCTCAGTCATGCCCAGGGGCAAAAATTGAGGCATTTCGTGTTTTTCGCGGTTGCAAAGAGATCTATGGTTGGGTGACCCCAAGTGCGAAATATGTTGTAGATGATTCACTCATCTATCTCTCATTCGTGCTCCGAAGGGAAACGTCTGCTTAACTCGTCGGCAGTGGTGTTCATCACCCCGGGATATAAGCAGCTGATATGTGGATGCGGTTCGCAAGGCACCAATTCCAGAGTTTTATGGCCTCTGAGCAAAGAGTGGGAACGAGCCCCTCCTTGTCTGTTTACGTAGAACATGCAGGTAATGTTGTCTGTCATTATGCGTACATGCTGATTCTTGATTAGTGGAAGGAAGCAGCGGCAGGCATTCCGTATAACTCGAAGTTCTAGAACATTTATGTGCAGGGAGGTCTCGTAATGAGATCATAGCCCACGGACTGTTTGGTGAGAGATGTGTGCCCCCCAGCCCGTGAGGGATGCATCGGTCGCCATTATCAGAGTTGGGGAGGTCTGGAGGAAGGGGACTCCAGAGCAGAGGTTGTAGGGGACTGTCCACCATATGAGAGAGCCTTTGACTCAGTAGGGTATGGCCAGATGTTTGTTTAGTGAGTGCACGTTTGGTTTGTAAACCGCGGCCAGCCAAGCTTGGAAGCACCTCATGTAGAGACGGGCGTTCTGGACCATGAAGGTGCAAGAGGCCATGTGCCCTAGTAGTTGGAGGCAGTCTCGGGCGGTGACCCAGGGGTGTTGCAAAGTCTCATAGCCAGCAGTTTTATGGTATTGAATAGGTCAGGTGGGAGAGATGCCATCTGGTTGTGGAGTTGAGGCTCGCTCCTATAAACTCCAGGTGCTGGGTAGGACTTAATGTGGATTTGCTTTTGTTTATTTGCAGGCCCAGAGATTGGAAGCAATCGATGGTCAGTTGTGTGAAGCGGAGGGCCTCGTCGAACGTGGAGGCCTTCAGGAGGCAATCATTGAGGTAAGGGAATATTATGACTCCTTTTTTCCTGAGGTAGGCAGTGACTACCGCTAGGAGCTTGGAGAAAACTCGAGGGGCAGTGGAAAGGCTGAATGCTAGAACTCTGTATTGGAAATGCGTTGAGCTGAGGGTAAAACGAAGAAAATGTCTGTGGGCCGGGTGGATAGTGATGTGAAAGTAGGCATCTTGTAGGTCGAGGGCTGAAAACCAATCGCCCTGCTCCAGGGCTGGAATTATGGTGGTGAGAGTAACCATCTTGAACTTTTGCTTTTTGACAAATTTGTTGAGCTTCCTGAGGTCGAGGATCAGTTGCCATCCTCCAGTTTTCTCTTCTGTTAAGAAATAATGGGAATAGAACCCTTTCCCCTTGTGGCATTCGGGCACAAGTTCGATAGCCCCCAGGTAAAGGAGATGTTGTACTTCTTGCTGGAGGTGTAGCTCGTGAGAGGTGTCCCTGTAGAGGGACAGGGAGGGTGGATGGGAGGGAGGCAAGGAGAGGAAGGGGATAGAATACCCAGTTGTGATGACTTCTAGAACCCACTTGTCAGTGATAATATTCTGCCATTGGTGCAAAAATGGCTGTAGGCAGTGTCCAAAGATAGTTGTAGGCAGTGCATACGCTGAAGCTGGGACGATGTTTACGAGACCCTCGACCAAAGGTTCAAATCTGCTTATTAGGTGGAGGAAGTTGGGGCATCCTGGAAGAATTGGGGCAACGCCGCTGGTATCTGGATCTCTGGCGTTGGTGTTGCTGTTGTTGATCCTGAGATCTTGGGAAATGCTGAGTATATGGGCGGGGGTAGCGTGGATGGTGGTAAGGTTGATATCTGTACTGTCGCCTTCTGGTTGTAGGGGTTTGGATGCCTAAGGATCGAAGAGTTGCCCTTGAGTACTTCACTGAGTGGAGCACCTCATTCATGGTGGAAGCAAAGAGTTTATCACCATCAAAAGGGAGATCCTCTATGGTGCTCTGAACCTCACGAGGAAAGAGGGAAGAGGAGAGCCATGAACCTCGTCACATGACCACCGCCGTAGCTGTGGATCTTGCTGCAGTACTGGCTGCATCCAGAGCTGCTTGAAGAGCCGTGCGTGATATGATTTGGCCCTCGGAAACTAAAGCTGTAAACTGTTGTTTCTTCTGGTCTGGAATGTGTTCAATAAAGTCCATGAACTTGTTATAGTTTCTATGGTCGTACTTTGCCAGAATTGCGGTATAATTGGCAATTCGAAATTGTAAGGTTGAAGAGGCATACACTTTGCGACCCAGAAGGTCTAAGCGTTTGCCTTCCTTGTTGGCTGGGGTATGGCAGAAGTACTGTTGTTTGTTCCTTTGATTGGCTGCATCCACTACCAGTGAGTTTGGCGCAGGATTTGAGAAAAGGAATTCAGAGCCCTGAGAGGGAATGAAGTATTTACGGTCCGTTTGTTTGCAGGTAGGCTGGCTTGTGACTGGAGCCTGCCAGATGGACTTAGCAGGTTCCAGAAGAGCTGTATTGATTGGTAATGCCAGTCTGGATCAAGAAGAAGGTTGCAGGATGTCCGTTAACTCATGTTGTTGGTCCGGTACTTCCTCTAGATTGATTCTAAGCTCGCTGACAACCCTTTTAAAGAGATCCTGGAATTTCAAAAATCTGAGGACGGTAGAGGGGAGGGAAGTAAAGCTTCTTCAGGCATTGCTTCAGTTGGTACTTCAGTTGGTAATGGGTCAGGAGCAGGAGTTGATTGATCCTGAGAATGGGAGGGTGCCGCCAAGTGAGTCATATCATTTGGACGTTCGCGTCTCATCAGATTGGAATAGTGGGTGTGCTGCAGAGGGAAAGGTGCCCATGGGTCCCAATACTACCATGGTGGTGGAAAAGGCATAGGTGGTGCCATCCAGGGGTTAACGTACCAGGAGGCAGGGTCTCGAAGATAGTCTGAGACAATTTTCCTGTGCCCACGGGTGACAGGACTCCGAGGATGGAATTCGGATTGCACTGAAACATCACCCTGTAGTTCAGACTCCTCCTCACTGGAGGAAGGCTGTTCGGACCCTGAATCATTCGTAAGGGAGAAGCAGTCTTTAAGGAGGGGCGATTGCAGCGTAGGTGACACTAAGAGGTCACTTGACTGGGTAAACGGCAGCACTGAGGCAGCTGAAGGTGAAGGCTGATAGAATTGCTGTGAGGGAACCCAGGCTTGCACCGGAGTTCTTAGTCTTGGCTCCGTGCCAAGTAGCGCTGTTAATGTCGGTTCCGGAGTCAGTGCCGTGCTATTAATAGCAGGCTGCAGTGCCTCAGGGGAGTCCTGATATGTCGGCACTGCATTCATCGTGGTGCCGATAGGTGCCATAATCGAAGCAGGCAACTGAAAGCCTGTCGCCTCGGCACCGGAGCTTTGCGCTGCCACCAAAAGCACAGGTGGGTTTAACGCGGTGCCGGAGGAGCCTGGCTCGTCAAAAGTGCTCAGGCGGGGGAGCACCGGTAAGGAGACTGTGGATCTGACCGGAGAAGTCTAAGGGCTTCTTTTGAATTTGACAGAAGGTGCCCTTGTTTTGCTGCTTTCTTCTGCTTTTTAGAAGTGGGAGAGCTGTGTCGGTGAGCGGAGGCAGAGTCCGCGCCAGGGTCTAAGGCAGACCCTAGGGATTTTTGAAGTAGAATAAGTTTAAGTTTTAGCTCCCTGTCCTCTCTCGCTCTGGAGCTTAGTTTAGTGCAGTGAGCACATTTTTGGGGAATATGGGTCTCCCCCAAACATTTTATGCACTGTGAATGTCCATCGGAGAGAGGGATAGCGTCCTTACAGGAGGAGCAGTGCTTAAAGCCTGTGGAGCCAGGCATATCTGAAGTGGCTGAGAGAACAATTTTTTTTTTCAGAGTAGAAAAAGGGTAAGTAACACTAACTAACAAGAAACTGTCTAACTACAAGTTATTTTAAGATGAGGAAAGAAATTTTTTAAGGAGTCTGCTGAGCTGCGTCTCAAGCCGGGGACAGTAGAGAAGGAACTGAGGGAACTGGCTGCGCACGTTCACTAGAGGTATACTCAGAGCGGGGGCCAGGCTCTGAGCATGTGTAGCCAGTATGAGTACTACTGCAGAAATCTTCGATCAAAGGAGCAGGGGCGCACCGACACCTAGAGTGGAGCACCCACAGGGACATCTTTCGAAGAAGAAACACTATAATCACATTGTTTGAGCACATCCGCATAACACTCTTTCCGTTGGCAAAGCATGTCCTGTCATAAACAGAGTGTTAAGGGTTAATGTCTTTTATACCTGTAAAGGGTTACAAGCAGGAAACTAGACACCTGACCAGAAGACCAATCAGAAGACAAGATACTTTTAAATTCGGGTGGAGGGAAGTTTGGGTGTGAGTTCTTTGTTCTTCTCTCGGAGGGTCAGAGAGACCAGCCATTACTACAGGCTCTCTAAGTCTCTTTTCAAGTAGTGAGTAAAAAACAGGCGGTTTAGGAATTTTTTTTTAATTGTTTTACTCTATTTGCAATTGTGGATCTGGCTGGTTAACTTTTATATGTGTAGTTGCTGGGAATATTTTGATTTGTACTGGTACTGGGGGGAAAGTCTCTTTCTGGTATCTGTAAGCTATAGGACCCTGTATATTGACATCTTGAAGTTACAGAGATAATTCTTTACTTTTTCCTTTCTTTAATTAAAAGATTTCTTTTTAGAGAACCTGATTGTTTTTTCTCTGTTTCCCTTGTTTTATCCCAGAGGATTGGGATAACTCACCAGGACGGGTGGGGAGACGGAAGGGGGAGAGATAAAATCTCTCTCTGTTTTCCTTGAATCTGTTTGCCTCTTTGTGGAAGGGAAGGGAGATGCTTCTCTGTATGGTGATTTAAGAGGTTAGATCAGTATCTCAGGATAGCCCGGGGAGGGAAGTTCTGAGGGGGGGAAGGTGGGGGAATGGTTTATTTCTCCTTGTTTTAAGAACCCAAGGGGTCTGGGTTCTTCGGGTCCCCAGGGAAGGTTGGGGAGGTCAGAGTGCCCCAAAACACTATATTTTTGGGTGGTGGCAGCCTATCAGATCTAAGCTGATAATTAAGCTTAGGGAAATTCATGCTAGTATCTCATTTTCTGAACTCTAAGGTTCAGATCTGAGAAAGAATGCTATTGCACAAATCTCCGATCAAAGGTGCAGGGGGGCACCGACACCTAGAGTGGAGCACCCACAGGGACATCTTTCGAAGAAGAAACACTATAATCACATTGCTTGAGCACATCCACATAGCACTCTTTCCATACTCAAAGCATGTCCACAGTTGGTGCTCTAGTATTGACAGTGAGAGCAATGCACTGTAGGTTGCTATCCCACTGTGCTACTCGCCATTTTCTGCAGCTAGCAACTGTGGGAATGCTGAGTGGATCGCAATGCATCATGGGTGCAGACAATGCCCTATGATGCAGTTTTTCCATCCCATCATTCCAGGCTTCTGACTGCATTCTGCGGCACTTCCAATGGCCCCTGTTTACTGTGCACCTGCCATCTCAGGATGAAAGGATGGATCCTGCACTGTTGTCTACTGTTGTGGTCACTGGTCTGAACATATTGCACATGGTCATGCAGTATATCACAAGCTCTCAATCTGAACAGGAATCAGAAGTGCCTGACCTGCTGTGTGCCATGGAAAGAAGCAACACCAGATTACTTTTGGCATTCACGGAGCAGCTGCACATGGTGGACCATTGATTTTGAGCTTTGGAAACAAGCATTGAATGGTGGGATTGTATTGTGATGCAGATCTGGGATGACAAGCAGTGGCTGCAGAACTTTCGGATGCAGAAAGCCACCTTCCAGTGACTGGGTGAAGAGCTCACCCCAGCATTGCAGGGCAAGGACACCAAAATGAGAGATGCCCACTCAGTGGAGAAGCATGTGGCAATCGCTATGTGGAAGCTGGCAACTCCAGACTGCTACCAGTCAGTCATGGTTTGGAGTTGAGAAATCGACCGTTGGGGCTGCTTTAAATGCAAGTGTATAGGGCTATTAATCACATTCTGCTATGAAGGACAGTGACTCTTGGAAATGTGAGTAAAATAGCGGATGGCTTTGCGTCAATGGGATTCCTAGCTGAGGAGGGGCGATAGATGGCATACACATCCCAATTTTGGCCCCAGACCATTTTGCGATGGCGTACATCAATAGAAAGAGGTACTTCTCCACGGTACTATAGGCGCTTGTGGATCACCATGGGCGTTTCACTGACATTAATGTGGGGTGCACGCATCTTCAGAACACTGGCCCGTACAGAAAGCTGCAAGCAGGGACTTTCTTTCCAGACCAGATGATTTCAATGGGGGAATGCTGAAATGCCCATAATGATCCTGGGAGACCCATTACTTCCACGGCTCATGAAGCCTTACAAGAGAAACCTAGACAGAACCAAGGAGTGCTTCAACAATACGGTAAGCAGGTGCAGAATGACAGTAGAATGCGTGTTTGGTGGATTAAAAGCATGCTGGCACTGCCTTTGTGGAAGGTTAGACCTAAATGAGGAAAATATTCCCATGGTCATAGCAGCCTGCTGTGCTCTCCATAATATTTGTGAGGTTAAGGGTGAAAAGTTTCCTCTGGGGTGGAGTGTGCAGACAGATCACCTGGTGGCTGATTTTGAGCAGCCAGACACTAAGGCTATTAAAGGGGCACAACGGGGGCTATTCGAATCACGGAGGCTTTGAGGCACCATTTTGACAATGAGCACCAGTAATGTGCCTTTCTACACAGCATTCTGCCATGCCTTGTTAACTTGCCACCTTGCATGAAAAATTTGAGGATTCCTGACCATGATTTGTAGTTCAAAATGATCCAATTGCCACTGTGTATTAATTGCTGCAAAACCACCGTGTGTAGAAGACAAAGATTGATTATCTTTCAGAAAGTATATTTTTATTAAATACCAATTAACAACACACGCAAAACACATGGTGGAAGGGAGACAACAGTGAAGGACAGTGTAGGCTCTCATAGCTTTGTGGAAGTCCAGCTATCATTTTGGAAGCTGTCTGAATGGGTGGAGTGAATGGGGTACCAAGATGGGGCAGGAGGTTGCAAGGAACGTGTGGGAGCAGTTTGGAAAGATGATGGCAAGCAGTTCTGCATCGGCAGCAAGGGGGAGTGGGGGAATATGGAGCATGTGTGTATTCTGCCTGCAGTGTGATTAGGCACTTGCACATCTCCTTTTGCTCCTCCATCACTTTTATCATCCACTCCTGGCTGTCCTTTCTGCCCTGCCTGTCTATTTTATAATTTTTATTTAAAGTCTTTCTCCACTCCCTGCGTTCTTGTTTTTCAGCCTCTGAGGATTGGAGCACCTCTTGAAACACGTCCTCCTTACTCCTCCTCAATCACTTCCTTATCTGGCGGAGGTGCTCCACAAGTGTATAGGGGGTTCCCTGAAAGCCACACCTGCAGAAGCACATGAAACAATAAACAGAAGCATGATTGTTAGTGCACTCCAGCATCAAATCATTATGGTAAAATACACACCTTTTAAAATATGAATCAGTTTCTCACTGCCCCTTGGCAAACACACAGCTCTGCAAATGCCCTAAATATAGTGAATTCAACCCAGGGGTCAGGATGTTCAAGATGGGGCAAAGGGTCTAAGTGTTTTTTTTTTAAGAGGATCATTGTAGGAGACTAGGCACAAAACTAAATTCTGCCACCATTTTCCACAGCCAATATCTCAATCCTGAGGGTAAGCATGGATGCAAGAGTGCATCTCATGCATGCGTGGGGCTTCAGATCAGGTCCTTATGCTGCTCGCTTGTGTAGCACTTTGGTCCCTGCATAAGGGATTGCAGGAAAGTTTCCTACAATGGAGGAAGGAACAAAGCAGCTCTGCCAAGGAACCTTCGGCAGAGAATCGGTGAGTACCTCCAGGAAAGTTTCCTAGAAATCTCTCTGGAGGATTCCCGTGAAATCTCTGTGCACATTAACACTGTTCTGTTGCTCCACAGGGGAATGTGAACCACACATAAACACAGCTAGTCTCATACAGATTTATCCCTTCATCCACTTCTAGAATATAACAAAGAAAAGGACCGCTCTACCTCACATGCAGCATCAACTCAAGAAGATCACTTACCAGAGCTCCCAACATGTGCATCATGCACACCAGAGACAGAGTGCTGGGACTGGCTCAAACCCTCATGGGTCCAGAAGAGGGCCTGGCTTGCCATGGTACCGGATGACCCTATCTCATCTTCCAACTCAACCTCTTCGTCCACAACTTTGTCCTCGGGGTCGAGTCCACTGTCTCCAACCCTGCTGAAATATCCATGGGGCTCTTCGCAGTAGAGGTGGAGTCACTGCCGAGGATGGCATCCAGCTCCTTACAGAAGCAGCAAGTCTTCAGCGCAGCACCCGTGTGACCATTCGATTCTCTTGCCTTCTGATACACCTGCCTCAGATCTTTTATCTTCGCACGGCACTGATATGCATGCTGTTCACAGCTCTTCTCCAACATGCCATGAGAAACCTGACTATAGGAATCGAAGCTCCTACTGCTGGAGTGGAGCTAAGACTGCACCTCCTCTTCCTCGACCCTCTACTGGATCGATTGCTCCGGAGGTAAGTGCAGACATGCCCTTAGGGATAAAAGGAGAGCAGACGCCTCAAAAGATTCCCCCCTTTCTCTTTGCCCATAGCATCAACACCCCCCGAAGGACAAGGAAATTATCACTGAACTGCAGGAGGGATTGTGGCTGAAAGGCATCCAGCCAGTAAGACTGCTGAAGCATGTAGTGAGAGAGATCTTTGCTCGGAATAAATTTAGCTTGTTAAATTAGATATTAATTGCATTTTTCCTTTTATTTTTTATAACCAATTCTGACTTGTATGCCTCATTACTTGTAATCACCTAAAATCTTTCTTTCTGTAGTCGATGAACTTGTTTTATCTAAACCAGTGTGTTTGGTTTGAAGTGTTTGGGAAACTCCATTTCAGGTAACAGGATTTGTGCACATAATTTTCTATTAATGAAATGATGGACTTTATATGAGCTTGTATTGTTCAGGAGAGAGCTGGGCACTACAAGATGCACATGTCTGGGGGAAGTCTGGGACTTGGAGTTTGCTAGTGTTGCCCTGCAGCGTAATTCATTGGTGGCTGGCTATAGCAATCAAAGTAATATCTGGGAGTAATTCACATGCTGAAGGCTGCGTGTGAGCTAAGCAAGAGTGCTTTCTCTCACAGTAAACAGTATAAAAGGCACCTCAGGCTGGAGAAGTGAGTGGACACTGCTGTTCAATAGTCCAGATTGTACGCTGGGTAATGTCACATGTACCTCTCTTAATGAGTAATAATGTATCCATTTCCCCTAAAGATGCTTTCCCTTTCAGCCTACATTGCTGATTGTGAAGGAATGTTCCTCTTTTAAAATAACATTCACCATCTCCCATCTAATCAGCAATTCTTAAGTGCCTCCACAAATGGCTCATCTAGTCTTTCAAAATGACATCTTACTTCGCAAAATAAGCAGTAATGTGGAAGTCTTAACAGACCACTGCCTAATCCCAAATCTAAAGAATTTTAAAATAAAGAAGGGCTGTTCTTACATACTCACCTCCCCTGATGATTGGGCAAGCATCCCCTCTTCAAAATGCTTAAGGCTTCAGAGATTCTTTTAAATAGATTAGGTCTTTCTGATTATGTGTGATCTGTAACCACTGAAATCTCAGAGTTAAATGTCAAGAAAAGAGAGGTTTCAGTCCTCTGCTTCCTAGCTGTGAATGGCAAAATCATTTTTTGGTTGCAAAGAAGTACAGTAACATAAAATCTTCTGCAAATAGAGATATAGTGCTACCAGGAAACAAATCTGAATTTCTTTATGTTTCATATCAGAAAGCATGCCTGCCTAGAAACCAGAATCCTTCAGCAGTACAGAGGACAACATATATTATAAAAGCAGCAAAGAATCCTGTGGCACCTTATAGACTAACAGACGTCTGTTAGTCTATAAGGTGCCACAGGATTCTTTGCTGCTTTTACAGATCCAGACTAACACGGCTACCCTCTGATATATATTATAAAGGAATCCTTAGTTATTTCTAGGATGCAACTGCTCCTCCTCCTATCTTCAAAGATGCTTTACTTCACTCTTGAATATATTTCTGTGTATGAACTAAGATAGTTCTAAACGTTTTTTTAAAAAGGCTAACAACCTGAATATACTTATGTTTGAGTTTATCACTTTTCCTTAATCTTGCTATGTCCCATGTCTGTCAAGTTGGCCCCTGATCTTTCCACTTTAGACTGTAGGAGAGCACCAGTTATTCAAACAAAGCTCACATAACACCAGAATAGAGAAGTTTATTAATATTCTGAATTAGTCACTAGTAACCAAGTTTTCAAAATACTGCATACCATTTCACCAAGACCAGAGTAAGTAACACTGAGTTGCACAGAGCAGGAATTTTTAGAAAGCTGGTTAAACCTAGTCAACTTCATGTGCTTTGGCAGATGTGCATGAAGGCAGAATCAAAAAGAAGAAGAGTTCTTTACTCCTTCATTTTATAACTGCCTACCCAGAAACAGTAGCTACATGAAGACAAGCTGAGATTATGTAACAAGATCCATAGTAGATCTTAGTAGTCAATACATTTGGAGAACTCCACTGGCAAATAACCTTGTATTTTTCATGAAAAATCTTTCACTGATGCCCCCACTCACAGAGATTACCTAGCATTAACCCTTTTGGAGCAAGGCTGAAGAGCTCCTATCAGTAAACAGACCAAAGGAACAGTTTTACCAAAATGTGAATCAGATCTAACTTCTGACCTGGCTTTTGTATCAGCACAAGAATGTCACCACAGCTTTAGCAGAGTAAGCGTGGTAACCTGCTGTAATAGCAATTTCTGAATAAGTCACAATTCAAGTGACTATCCATTTAGATTACTACTGATTGGATATGTTAACCTTTCTTGACCTATCCTCATAAACACAAGAAAAGTGCTATGCAAAAACTTTCATCTCTCCACCTAAAAGAGGAAGGCATTTTTGATATCCAGCATATGGAGAAAGTCTTCCACTTGAAGGATTTAGAATGAGAGATAGGCAGAGGGATTCATTTTAAATGGAATTTGTATACAAGTTGAGTGAGGAATTTGTGATGAAGTTTGAGAATCACTTAAAAAACAAGAATGAAACATGAGGATATATCTTATTTACCTTTTTAGAAGAGAAATAGCTATTACAAATGTCAGTTTAAAGTGCAGTTCTGATCTACACAGGAAAAAACTAAACACGACATCTTACTCAACAGATCAGCAACAAGTCTAATCCGTTTACTTTAATGACTAAAAGAATTTATAACTTCAATTCTATTAGCACTGCAGAACCAATATAACTGAGGGAGCATCGGCAGAGTTTATTCCTTCTCATGTATCATCCACAAAATTGTCTACCAAGTTTCAAATGAAGGGCCAAATTCTGTGTTCAGTCATACCTGTGTAAACTCAAAGGAATCATATGGTTATGCAGATGTAATGGAGAACTTTTGGAACTTGCTTTCTCCTCAACTCTGTAACAGTCCAAGTCCATTAGCCTTCAGAGTCCCCACCTTCTCTCCCTTGACTATGAAGATATGAATGTAGGACAGGGCTGAATAGCAGTGGTATTGCAGTCTGTTGATTAGTTTTTGTTATATTTATGCTGTTGCTGGGTTATATGATATGATTTTGGGTAACTGATGGGTCAGCCTATATATTAGTATATTTTTTAAGAGAGTGTCAAGGGTGCCTAAAATATTGGATGGACTCTCTAAATTGCAGTTTATTAAACATCTAAAGTAAATAAAAACACAGAATCTATAGAATCTTTCCTTTAATGGCATTGATGCATGAGCAAGAAAGGAGCTAGTATGATTTTCTCATCTGAGGTCGAGTGTTTGTTACTGACAGTAAGAAAATCAGAATAAGATTGATCTTCAGTGGAAGTTGTGGCTTGCTCTTCTCTGGTCTGAATTTGGCTCATGAAACCTTTCACTTCAAAAGCACTAGTCTGAATTCAGCTCTGATAGATAGCAATGAAGGGTTAAATCCTGTCCCCATTGTAATCAATGACAACGCTCCCATTGTGTGTCCAATAGTGACAGGACTTCACCCGAAGTAATTTTTATTGCCCGGTAAGTGTTCTGTTCCAAGTTATAGATCTGTGTGAAATATTAATACATTAACATAATATATTAAAATATTATAACAGAGTACTTGAGCTCGAGGAAAACAGAGTACTTAAGTAGGTTTTTTAGTAGTACCTTTAGTATATCTTTATTTATATATAATTTTTTCTTTTACATATCTTTAATTTAACACATTATACAGTATTGAAAGTTAGGAAAAGACGGTTACTCACCTTTGTAACTGTTGTTCTTCGAGATGTGTTGCTCACATCCATTCCAGTTAGGTGTGCGCGCCGCGCGTGCACGTTCGTCGGAAACTTTTTTACCCTAGCAACTCCAGTGGGCCGGCAGGTCGCCCCCTAGAGTGGCGCCGCCATGGCGCTCTATATATACCCCTGCCGGCCCGCCCGCTCCTCAGTTCCTTCTTGCCGGCTACTCCGACAGTGGGGAAGGAGGGCGGGTGTGGAATGGATGTGAGCAACACATCTCGAAGAACAACAGTTACAAAGGTGAGTAACCGTCTTTTCTTCTTCGAGTGATTGCTCACATCCATTCCAGTTAGGTGACTCCCAAGCCATACCTAGGCGGTGGGGTCGGAGTGAGAAGTCGCGGCACGGAGCACTGCCGTTCCGAAGGCCGCATCCTCCCTCGACTGCTGGACCAGGGCGTAGTGGGAAGCAAAGGTGTGGACCGATGACCAGGTCGCTGCCCGACAGATTTCCTGGATGGGCACACGGGCTAGGAAAGCCAGCGACGACGCCTGCGCCCTGGTAGAATGCGCAGTCACACGGCCCGCAGGGACATGGGCCAAGTCATAACAAGTCCTGATACAGGACGTAACCCAAGAGGATATCCTCTGGGAGGAGATAGGAAGACCTTTCATACGATCTGCTACCGCCACGAAAAGTTGGGGGGATTTTCGGAAGGGCTTAGTCCTCTCTATGTAGAACGCGAGAGCCCTACGAACATCCAGCGAGTGGAGCTGCTGCTCCCTGCCTGAGGAGTGAGGTTTTGGGAAAAAAACCGGAAGGAAAATCTCTTGGTTGATATGAAAGGCTGAGACCACCTTGGGCAGAAAAGCAGGGTGTGGCCTCAGCTGCACCTTATCCTTGTGGAAGACCGTATATGGGGGGTCTACCACCAGAGCTCGGAGCTCCGACACCCGTCTAGCTGAGGTGATAGCCACTAGAAAGGCAGTTTTCCAAGAGAGGTAGAGCAGGGAGCAAGTAGCTAACGGCTCAAAGGGGGGTCCCATGAGCCGGGACAACACCAGGTTAAGATCCCAGGTTGGAGCAGGGGGACGGACGTTAGGGAATAAACGTTCCAGCCCTTTAAGGAATCTCGACACCGTCGGGCGAGAAAAAACGGAGCGACCGTCCGCACCCGGGTGAAAGGTGGAGATAGCTGCTAGGTGGACTCGCAATGACGATAAGGCCAGACCTTGCCCTTTGAGGGACAAAACGTAGTCTAAGATTTCGGAAACCGAAACTTCCATAGGGCGGAGATTTCTCTCTACGCACCAACAGGAGAAGCGCTTCCATTTCGCTGAATATGTGGCTCTTGTGGACGGTTTCCTGCTGCTCAAGAGCACCTCTCTCACGGGCGTAGAGCAGCGCAGCTCTGAACCAGTCAGCCACGCAGGAGCCACGCCGCTAGGTGCAGCGACTGCAGGTCTGGGTGACAGAGGGTCCCGTGGTCCTGGGTAATCAGGTCCGGATGAAGGGGCAGGGGAACTGGGTCGGCTATGGCCAAGTCCAGCAGCATGGTGTACCAGTGCTGCCTGGGCCACGCCGGGGCCACCATGATCACACGAGCCCTGTCTCTGCGCACCTTCAGGAGGACCTTGTGAACCAGAGGGAACGGAGGAAACGCATAGTACAGGTGGGTCGACCACTGGATGAGGAAGGCATCCGCTATCGACCCCGGCTCCCTGCCCTGAAAGGAGCAGAACGCTTGGCACTTCCTGTTCCCCTTGGACGCGAAGAGGTCCACCCGGGGATAACCCCACCTCCGGAAAATGGAGAGGGCGACGTCTGGGCGAAGGGACCACTCGTGTGACAGGAAGGATCTGCTCAATCGATCCGCCAGCGTGTTCCGTACTCCGGGGAGGAAGGAAGCCCTGAGGTGAATGGAGTGGGCTACGCAAAAGTCCCAGAGTCGTATCGCCTCGTGGCACAGGGAGGAGGACCTGGTGCCGCCCTGCTTGTTGATATAGTACATGGTCGTCGTGTTGTCCGTAAACACGGCGACACAACGACCCTGAAGCTGATGGCAAAACGCTTGACAAGCAAGGCGGACCGCTCTCAACTCCCGTATGTTGATGTGGAGCCCCACCTCCTCCTGGGACCACAGGCCCTGTGTCCGCAGGGTCCCTAGGTGGGCCCCCCAGCCTAGATCTGAGGCATCCGTTGTCAGGGATACCGATGGCTGAGAGGGGTGAAAGGGAAGACCCGCACATAATACGGACTGGACCAACCACCAGCCGAGAGAATCTAAGACCTTCTGGGGGATTGTGACTAACATGTCTAAAGGTTGCCTTTGCGGTCTGTAACGACTGATAAGCCACAGCTGGAGAGGCCTCATGTGGAGCCGAGCGTAGCCGGTCACAAAAGTGCACGCCGCCATGTGGCCCAACAGGGTTAGACATGTCCTCACTGACGTCAATGGGGCTGACCGCAAACGTTGAACGATCGCCGCCATGGTCTGGAACCGTTGCAGAGGCAGCGAGGCCCTGCCCACAGTGGCATCCAAGACCGCCCCGATAAATTCCACCTTCTGCGTGGGCCTCAGAGTGGACTTGTCTGTGTTTATCAAGAGGCCCAGACTTGCAAATATGGCGGTGATCATGCGGACATGGCTGTTGACCTGCTGTTCCGACGTGCCCCGAATCAACCAGTCGTCCAGATAAGGGAACACGTGGACACGGTTGCGCCGAAGATGCGCCACGACAACTGCCATGCATTTTGTAAACACCCTCTGGGCCGTGGACAGGCCGAATGGGAGGACTGCAAACTGATAATGAAGAGCCCCCACAACGAAGCGGAGAAAGCGTCTGTGGCGCGGCCAAATGGCAATGTGGAAATACGCGTCCTGCATGTCGAGGGCGGCGTACCAGTCTCCCGGATCCAGGGATGGAATAATGGTCCCCAGGGATACCATGCGGAACTTCAACTTCACGAGGTATTTGTTGAGTTCTCGCAGGTCGAGGATAGGCCTGAGGCCCCCCTTGGCCTTGGGGATCAGAAAGTAGCGGGAATAAAACCCCTTGCCTTTCTCGTTTTCCGGAACCGCCTCTATAGCTCCTTTGCTGAGGAGCGTCTGCACCTCCTGTCGAAGGAATTGCTCGTGAGAGGGGTCCCTGAAGAGGGACGAGGAAGGAGGGCGGGAAGGAGGAAACGAAACAAACTGCAGGCGGTATCCCGTCTGCACCAGGCTTAAGACCCAGCGGTCCGATGTTATTTGGGACCACGCCGGGAGGAAAAACGAAAGGCGGTTTGAAAACGGGGGGAAAGGATCCATAAGGGAAACTGTTACCGCGCCCTCGGGCGCACCTTCAAAATGAAGGCTTAGGACCAGGCGGGGGTTTTGAGGAGCCTTGGTTCTGCCCCCCTTGGTTCCCAGACTGCCTGCGCCTGCCGTTCCTGCCGCGGCGCCTGTAAAGGTCCTGCCGCTGGCGGAACTGGGAAAACGGCCTACGTTGTTGCTGTTGTTGCGACCTAAAGGGTCTACGCTGCGTCACGGGGGTGTGCATCCCGAGGGACCGCATGATGACCCTGTTGTCTTTTAGACTCTTGAGTCTGGGGTCTGTCTTATCGGAAAACAGGCCCTGGCCTTCGAAAGGAAGGTCCTGTATAGTGTGCTGGAGCTCCGGCGGAAGGCCGGAAACCTGCAGCCAGGAGATGCGACGCATCGTAACTCCTGACGCGAGGGTGCGGGCAGCCGAGTCCGCAGCGTCCAAGGAGGCTTGTAAGGCCGTGCGTGCGACCTTCTTGCCTTCGTCCAAGATGGCCGTAAACTCTTGGCGAGCATCCTGTGGCAGCAGCTCCTTAAATTTGTCCACTGCCACCCAGGAGTTAAAGGCGTATCTGCTCAGCAGGGCCTGCTGGTTAGAGACCCTGAGCTGCAGCGCCCCAGCCGAATACACCTTACGGCCAAGGAGGTCCATCCGCCTGGCCTCTCTGGACTTGGGGGCCGGAGCCTCCTGGCCGTGACGCTCCCTATCGTTCACCGATTGCACTACCAGTGAACCGGGAGTCGGGTGAACATGTAGATATTCATAGCCCCTAGAAGGGGCCATGTACTTCCTCTCGACTCCTTTCGCTGTCGAGGGATGGAGGCCGGGGACTGCCAGATAGTATTGGCATTGGCCTGGATGGTCCGTATAAAGGGCAGGGCGACCCTGGTGGGAGCATCAGAAGAGAGGATGGTGACAATTGGGTCCTCTATCTCCGAGACCTCCTCTGCCTGCAGACTCAGGTTTTGAGCCAATCGCCTGAGGAGGTCCTGGTGTGCCCTGAGATCCAGCGGGGGGGGACTGTTGGAGGAGGTACCCGCCACCGCCTCATCCGGGGAGGAGGATGAGGAGACCCCAGGCACGATAGTGTCCAACTGAGGGTCTTCCTCAGCCCTCGCCTCTGCCTCCGGAGCCACAGCGGAGTCCTGCTGTTTGGACCCTTCCTCCCCTTCCGGGGAGGGAGGGGGGCGAGACAAGGAGGCTTCAGGGGCCCTACGCTCCGCAGTCGCCGGTCTAGCAGGGAGCTGCTGGGGGCCCTGGGCCTGATGGTATGCCCAGGGTGTCCAGAATCCCCACTGTTGTGGGCCTTGGTCTTGCAGCGGCGGATCCCCGAACAGCGCCGCCTGCCGGTCGGTGCCCAGCGCATACCCACTGTCCGTCTGGGAAGATACGGACGGCTGTCTCGAGGGCCACGGCGGGGCCGACCCCGGATGGTAAGGGTCTGCGCGGGCCGGCACGGAGGATCGTCTCGGTGCCGGGGACCGGTGCCGGGAGTCATATCGGTGCCGGGACCGGGATCGGGACCGGGATCTATCACGGTGCCGGGATCCTGATCGGTACCGGGTGCCGCTTCGGTACCGGGACCTGCCACCAGCTCGGTGCCGGGAGGTCGACCGGGACCTGCCACCAGCTCGGTGCCGGGAGGTCGACCGGGACCTACCACCAGCTCGGCGCCGGGAGGTCGACCGAGACCGGGACCTGCCACCAGCTCGGTGCCGGGAGGTCGACCGGTGCGGCGAGTAGCGTCGGGACCTGCTCCTGGAGTCGCGGTGCCGGTGTCGCCGACTGGAGCCTGACCGCGACCGTCTCGATGCCGACCGTTGCCGCGAGTGCGACCGGTACCGCTGAGGGGAGCGGTGCCGGGACTGCGAGCGGCGTCGGGATCTGGAGCGCCCAAGACGTCGGGACCTGGATGGCGAACGACTGTCTCTGGGCGGCGCCGACAGCATGGGCTTGCCTCTGGACACAACCCGCACCGGAGGTACCGGGGGTGGCAGCCGAGTGGGCTCAGTCAGGGCAATAAGGTCCCGAGCCGAGGCGAAGGTCTCCGGTGTGGATGGGACCACTATCTCAACCCCAGATCTCATGGGGGAGCTCGGCGGCACCGGACTCAACGGACCCGCCGGGCCCGGAGTCAACGGTGCTGACGGTGCCGGCGGCGCCGCGGCCGATGTCGAGGCCGGGCGCTCAAGCCGGGTCTGCCTGGCCGGAGTATCAGACTTCGACGGCCTAGGCTCTGATTCCGGTGCCGGAGAAGGTCGGTGCCGGGGAGTCTTCTCGGTGCCGGAGCGATCCGGTGCCGGTGCCGATACCACGGCCTGCGAAGTCGACGGGTCAAGTGCCGCCTCCATTAGGAGAGTTCGGAGCCTCTGATCCCTCTCCTTTTTTGTCCTCGGCTTAAAAGCCTTACAGATGCGGCACTTGTCAGATCTGTGCGATTCCCCGAGGCACTTCAGGCACGCTTCGTGGGGATCGCTGGTAGGCATGGGCTTCTTGCAGGCCGCACACTGCTTGAAGCCCGGCGAAACAGGCATGAGCCTGGCGCCGGGTGCCGGGAAGGGCTAAGCCCCCGGCAAAGAACTACTTAACAACTATTTAACTAAACTATCTACTTAACAATACTAATTAACAACTATATTGAACTAGAGATAAACGATAGACAAGCGATAGAGAACTAGGAGAGCTAGGGACGTGGAGGACAGCTAAGCCGCGCTCCACAGTTCCAACGACCGACACGGCGGTAAGAAGGAACTGAGGAGCGGGCGGGCCGGCAGGGGTATATATAGAGCGCCATGGCGGCGCCACTCTAGGGGGCGACCTGCCGGCCCACTGGAGTTGCTAGGGTAAAAAAGTTTCCGACGAACGTGCACGCGCGGCGCGCACACCTAACTGGAATGGATGTGAGCAATCACTCGAAGAAGAACTAGCAGGATACAGCGTAGGTTGTTCAAACAAACTTAGATTTTATGTTTGAGTTAGTACAAACTCAGTCTTTACCTGAATTCTACATTACAAATTTGATTACTTCTGTGCTGTTACAACAAACAGAAATTCTGGCTTGTAACAGATCATTTTACTATGGTAGTTTTAGTTTAAAATAAATCATTACTTACTTATCCAGAATATGAGGATCCTCGGGGCTTTTATTTTCATATTCTAAAAACTCAAGGAAACTTTGCATGTACCTGAAATATAAAGAGAGGTGACATTAAGAACTAGGGGTAAAATGTTCAAAGACACCTAAGTAACACAGAAGCCACTCAGACAGATTATATCTGGCCATGGCACCCTTACTGAAGAAATATCAGGACTTACCGAAACCATCCTCAAGCCACTCACCACACAAACGGCCAGCTTCCTTCAGGACACAACCAACTTCCTCTAGAAACTCCACAACATTAACAACTTCTCTCAGAACACCATCTTTGCCATTGCAGATGTCACCTCCCTATAACCCATATCCCTCACAATGATGGCATGACTACCTGCCTCACATATGTACAAGGCAATGGACAACACTCACTACTGCCCAAGCATACTGTCAAACTCATCCATTTCATCCTCACCCATAACATTTTTACATTCAACAACGCTTTGTCCAAACCCTAGGAACAGCCAAGGGTACCAGGATGGTTCTCCAATATATGACAACCTCTTCATGGGATACCTTGAGGAAGAATTTCTGGACAAATGCACCATGAAACCAACTATATACCTTAGATACATTGATGATACTTTCATCCTCTGGACAAAACAACCTAAATTCCCTCACTGATTTCCATCACAACTTCAATGATCACCACAATTCCATTAAACTCTCTCTAGAACACTCCCGGCACAAGCATCAACTTCCCGGACACACTGATCAGTTTCAGTAATGGAACCCTACTGACCACTGTATACAAGAAACCCATGGCTCATCACCTTACATACACAGATCAAGTAACGACCCCAAATACACCAAGAAACCTGTTATCTGTAGCCAGGCACTCAGATATCACAGAATATACTCAGTGGATAAAGTCCAGGATACATATCTTACAACACACTTAATACTGCCTTCACCAAACAAGGCCACTCCCCTAGAGAAGAAGATTGTGTCATGGAACAGGCCACCCAAATACTCCAAGAGAAACTCCTTCAAAACAGGAAAAAACCCTCTGACCGCAGACACCTAGTTGTCACCTAGCACACCATACTGGAATCCATACAGGGTATCATTTAACAGTTACAACCTACACTTGTTGGGGAACACATCTTGAAAGAAATCTTTCCCAAATCCCCTCTTCTGGTCTTCAAACAACAGACACCCCTGCCCCACAATCTCACCAAGCTCATTATCAGAAGCCAGTCCCCCACAGACCAGGACCCACCAACTCAATGCAGCACCAGACCTTACCATAACTGATGAAAAACTTGCAGACATATACAATGGTCAATACCCTCCAACACGCTTTTCAAGATCCATGGGTCATACACATGCCTAGCACAATATGTTGCGTACCTCATCCAGTGCACTAAATACCCCAATAGCTATTTGGGTGAAACCAGACAATCACTACACTTTTGAATGAATTCACAGAGAAAAATGATAAGACAAGACACTATATCACCTGTGGGCAAACACTTTTCACAAAATGACAACTCCATATCTGACCTCTCAGTCCTCATCCTCAAAGGAAACCTACACAACACCTTCAACAGAGAAACCTGAAAGCTTAAATTCATAACTTTGCTCCACACTAAAAATCAGAGTCTTAATAAAGACACTGGATTTATGGCTTGTTCAACAGTCTATAACCCAATAACCTCCCTTTTTTGTTCTATGACTGCAGCCATGTTAACAGGCTACTTCACCCTGAAATCTTATAATGTGTTAACTACTGATGTTAAACAATCTGTTACAACTTGTATTTAGCTTTGACACCCTGAGTAGGTTTATCAAACCCAAAGAAGAGCTCTGCATAGCTCAAAAGCCGTCCCAGGGCAATGGGGGTGGCGGGAACTGTGATCGGCCAAACCTGCCGACATGGCAGGTAAACAAACTGGCCTGGCTTGGCCCACCAGGGTACTTAGCCTGGCGAGCCATGTGCTAGAGGTTGCTGACCCCTGACATATACAGTACACAAAAAGAGTTCCCTACAAAGGCTGCTACAAAGTGAAACAATTCCAAGAAAAACAAAAAAAGGACAGTCAGAATTAGCATGCATAAAAAAAATCTATAATTTAAACCAAAAAACAGATATCCACACTTTTAAATTAAAACATCTAATTTAAATTATCAATTTCTTTAAATTAAATACAGGTTCATTTTTTAAAAATAAACCTATTCAATACTCAAATTGAAATTGACAACCTATGTTAAGGCAAACTTATTATAAGCCCCAAAAATAATTTAAATACCAAAAATAATATTAAGCAGTATGTGTTGGCTGCCAAGTTTTAAAGAAAGTCAAACCATTAAAATGGTTGAAGTTACTGGCTAAAGCACCTGAAATAGGAGGTCTTGGCAATATGCATCAGAGCCCAGATTGCAGGTATCTGTGGCAACTGTGATGGTAAGGAAGATAAAAGCTCTCCTACCAATGAAGCTGTTGGAACACTCAAGTCTCCTTTGAAAACTGTTTCCACTGGTGTGCAGTAACGCACCACAGAGTGCTGCAAAGATCTCATATTCAGATGAGCAAAGGGTGTGACACAGGTCATGAGGAGACTATCAGGCCCAGCAGTCTTAGGAAAAGTTGTGTAGTTGTTCCAAGATTTGCCAAGGAGTCTTGAATTTTCAAAAAAACCCATCTCTCTTCTGGAAGAAAGTCTCTGGCCCAAATGGAGTCCAGGACAGCTCCGATGAAGGTAATCCTTTGCACAGGTTGAAGTGAGGACTTTCTCAAGATGGGAAGAATATGTAAATGTATAGGACCTGAGAAGACTCCTGTTAAGAGCTGACTCTTCGGAGTCAGTCATCCATATATGTCGGCAAATATTCCTGGGTGTCTGAAGTGAGCAGCAACCACCACAAGTCAAAAGGAAGGACTCACTTGGTAGCATCTCGTCCTCACACAAAGAATCTCAAGTATTCTAAACGATGTCATATTTCCAAATGACAGTAACTTTTAAACCAAGAGATTCATACTAATCTCCTGGAGATAATGAAGGGATAACAAATGACCATCCTTAACATGAATGTACCTGTTGAGGTTTTTGAGATCCAGGATCAGTCTCAGAGTGCCCCTTTTCTTCGTGATTAGAAAACAGTAGAAAACGTGGCCCTGAGACTAGAGTGCCAAAAATGTGTTTTGAGTCCTGTGTCAGAAGACCTTGGAATAGAGGCTGGGCTCTCAGAACCATTGATGGGCCTGTCACAGTATCACACTGTGGAGACTGAGAAATCACTGATGAGCCTCAAGCCTCTTCCCCATCTAGCAGAGGAAGTGAAGACATAGGAAACCACACACTAGGTTACCCACTGGGTCTCACCCAGACATAGAAAGTACTGGACATGGGTGCTTGTCTCAAGTACAATCACTGGACAAGAAGAGAACCTCTTGAAGCCCTTACATAGTCCCAGTGAGAGCTGAAGGATCATAGCCTTCTCCTGTGCCATCTTATACACGTCAAAACTGTTTACAAAAAATAGTTAGACTATTTAGCTAGACTAAAGGAAAGGGTAGTCCAGAAGAAAAGGTGTGTTCTTTGTGCTCTCTGCAGTTGTGGCAAAGAAACTGAGGTATACACCACCTTCAACACAGAGTAAGACAACATCACCACTCTAGTGCAAAAACTCATGCACTCCCCAGAAAACACTACTCTTCAAATAATTCTGCAGCTCAATGGCAAGGGTGCTGTATCTGAGAAGCTGGAATCAGAGACCTCCAAAGTTATTTTTCTTAACCTCAAATCTAAGTTCTTCAAATTTTCTACACTAACCTTGTCAGATGGTTCTAACTAGGAAGTGGAGGGAAAAAAAGTAACCCTAACTGAAATATATATCCAAGTCATCTGCAGCTGTTTCCTAGCAGCTTGTAGCACCCTAATGCACAGAGTGAAAAATAAAGATTAAGAATGCAAACCTAGTCAGAAGGGATTTGGGGTTGCACTGAAACTTTGAAGATCAGCTCAAGTCCTTGAATTGATGCCGTTCCATATTTTTCTTTTCTTTTATTTGAAGTTAGTTTTTCAACCTGCTTTCAGGCACATTTATTAAACATCTTTTTGCTTACCTAAGAGCAGTTTGAAAAACTATTAAACTTCAACAAAATAGAAAGGTATAAAACTGAACAAATTTACTTGAAATGGAGATGCAAAATTCTGATAAATTAAGTATGTTTCATTATTCAAGTTATATTCTTCCCAATATGCTATAGCAGAAACTGCCTAGGCAAACAGAAAAATGGGCAGAAAAGCAATTCATTTCTATAGCATAATCTGTTGATATACAAGTTATTTCATTCCACGTTGCACTTTCCTTTGATCATGAACATGGAAAGACAGATTTGAGTAGCTGAATGTGGGAACAAGAAGGGATTTACACCTGGACAATGCCTGGCAACATTTTAGCAAAACAGTACACGTAGGGACAGGTATAGTGACTGTTACTCAGCCGGAGGAAGGAAAGTACTATCCAGTAGTGGTGTGCTGTACCACTATAAAATAGACAGATACATTATAGGATTTGAACTTTCAAAAAATAACTAGCTGATTGGCATAATTTATAAACACAAAGTCAATTATAGTTTACAGTTCTGAATGTGTCACTGAAATCACTGATCATAGCCTGTACAATCTTAAAATTTGTCTTCCCCTTGGCATTGAAGTGTTTGTGTTTTCCAATATTTCATTACAACTGTCTTTAAAAAAAAAAAAAGCAGCTCAGGAATATTAAACATCTGCAGTGTTAGGGTTGTTTGTTTGTTTGTTAATAAAAGTAAATTCAATATGGTACACTTTCAGGTGAAAGCACTGTAAGAAGTGGCCACACTATCAGCTCCTAAATTTTCTCTTTATTGTTTACTCTACATTTTCTTTACTGATGCTAGGAGTATGTAGAAATAGAAAATGGTAGGCCAATGCCCCTGCTAAGGTTTTCCTTTAGAGACCATCTTTGTTGTACCCAAACACTGAACAAACATATTACATCTTCACAGCAAGTCCTGTTAGTATAGTCTCAGTGTGTGCTGCGAAAGACTTCTTCACAGCCATCCCCTAAATGGCCATGGCTTCTCCACTTGGGTCAAGGATTGTTTTTCCACAGAGGAAAAATATGAATTAAAATTAGCATATGTTACCATATAGAAGACGAGTACTTATTCTCAAAATGTGTTACCTATTTAAATCACTCAGTTAAAATAGGCATTTTGGAAATGACTGTGTAGGGCTTTCTGCAAATTTTTATAAATTTGTCACCTTCAAGATTCCTAACAGCACTGGCTCCCTCTGTTTGCTTTCCCTACCACTCCGTTCCACCAACAATGCTAGACTCCACTACCCATTGTCCACTTTTCACACCTTCACGCTTGCTTCCATACTGCACCTTACGCTTTATATGCCCTCCGAAAATTTGCCTATAAAGATCCACTTCTCCCAGGAAGCTAGGAAACTGTCCACCTATATTGGCAGTATTAGGGGCCAGTGAAGATTACTGGTAACACTGGTCTACAATTTTTGATAAGTCATCTGCTTCAGAGATAAAATGTGATATTTCTTATGTATTTTGATGTGCTGAATTCAAATATGACAATTAAAACAACTGATTGGCTACTGTTTCTAAGATTTAAGTTTTTACATTTTATGTCTATGTATATTGTGTAGATAGTAGAGTTTTAATCATAAATTGTAAACCTAGGTCTTTTCATGTATTTATGGTTGCTTTACATGATAATATTTCACCTGTCCTGTTTATGTAACACTTTAAAAATCAGCAAAAGGGTTCTATAAATAAAATTTATTATGAAACAAAAGGCAAAAAACTATTATGTACATAGTTTAGTCCTATTCAGTGTCTACTCGGCACTTCTTGGCTTGTCTCTTGTATTCATTAAATGGAGCATCTCTTGTCACTGTCCAGCAATAGTCTGCAAGCATTGATGGGCTCCATTTGCCCTGATAGCCTGCCAGGAGATTCCACTGCTGTAGTCTGGAGCCCAACAGCTCTGCCTTACTCTTGGGTAGTTCCAAATCCCTGACAAAGTCATTCAGTTCACCTTGTGTTATGAAGTGTGATTCAGAGGAGGAGGATAGGAGAAAATGTGGGTCCTGTGACATTGATGGTTCAGGACCAGAAATTTCATCCTCTTCCTCTTCCTCGTCTGACTCAAGTGAGAATGATTCTGGTGCATCAGGAACCGGCAGTCCTTCTCCGTGGGGTACTGGGCGTATAGCTGATGGAATGTTTGGATAATGCACAGTCCACTTTTTCTTCTTTGACACACCTTTCCCAACTGGAGGCACCATGCAGAAGTAACAATTGCTGGGATGATCTCTTGGCTCTCTCCAAATCATTGGCACTGCAAAAGGCATCGATTTCCTTTTCCTGTTCAACCACTGGCAAAGATTTGTTGCACAAGTGTTGCAGCATATGTGTGCGGCCCACCTCTTGTCCTGATCTCCAATTTTGCAGCCAAAAGAAAGGTGATAGGCTTTCTTAACCATAGTGGTTAGACTGCGCTTTTGTGATGCAAAAGTCACTTCACCACAAACATAGCAGAAGTTATCTGCACTGTTCACACAAGTACAAGGCATCTCTGCTCACTTTGGCTAAACAGTAATGTGTCCCTTTGCAAAATCAAACACTGACAAATAAGAGAGCACAACACTGTATGATTTCTAGAGCTGATATAGGGCAATTTGTTCAGCAGAGTGATGTAAGCTTCGTTATGATTGCATCATCCATGACTTCTAGGAATAACATGATGCAATTCATATCATGTATGATGCAATACCAGCTTCAGATTGTATCATTCATTGTTTTGCCTAAAAAGCAACTACTGTCCAAACCTAGTCATAGATTTATTCATAGATCCAGTCAAAGATGTATTTTAGTCATTTCTGGTTTAAATTGAGATCCCTTCCCTTTATAACTCACTTATCCTCCGTCATTCCCAAGTCAAGGGTCGTATATACTGACCCAATAGCATATCTTAAAAACTAGAGCCAATCAACAATTTTAAGCATCATTTTCGTTCTCAGTGACCCAGAATTAGTAAAGTTGGACTACATTTATTTCAGAAGCATTTTGGCTGTAGAGCAGTGTAATTAGTCATATATTTAAAAAAATAAAAATAATTTGGAACCATCAAAATGTAAACAGGTCTATGTAACTCTATAATCTTATTACCATAACTCTGATCCTTTTTTTCCTTCCCCTCCAATTGCTTTAACACAGACTTATGCCTTATCTTTACTTAGATTACATACTCTTTGGTATGGAGTTAGTGTCTCTTGTTTGGGCTACCCTCATGACAGTGGGGCTCCGGGGCACCATTGTAATACAAACAAATAATTTAAATTACCATTAACTATTGCAGTACTGATTGGCAGACTTGTTGCAAATTGGCAAATGAACGGATTAATCAAAAAATGAATAACGCATCACATGACTGACTTTGTTCATTTATTTTGTCAAATGTTGTTTAGTTTTACTTGTTTGATAAAACCTGGCAGCATACAAACAAATACAGTATCATATCTTTCATAAAAATAGTAAGATTTTAGAATTACAACAAATATTGCTGAAGTAAGACAAGACTATGATTCGGGGAGGGAAGTTGGCATTTTATAAAGTGCACCATTTAGCTAAATGTAGATTAGTAAAACTGCTGTATAAAATTCAGAAACATCATCTTTGAATAATGCTGAATATATCTTTGAATAATGCTTATAAACAAACAGTTACTCACCTTCTCATAACTGTTGTTCTTTGAATATGCTGCATACATCCATTCCACCATAGGTGTCTGTACATCTTGTGCACCAGTGCCTAAGTTTTCCCTAGTGGTACACGTAGGGGCAGCCATGCCTACGCTTTGGCTTCCCTCGTGATCCAAGACAAAGGCATAGAGCAGCGTTTCCCAAACTTGGGATGCCACTTGTTTAGGAAAAGCCCCTGGCGGGCCGGGCCGGTTTGTTCACCTGCTACATCCGCAGGTCCAGCTGATCGCGGCTCCCACTGGCTGCGGTTTGCCGCTCCAGGCCAATGGGAGTTGCTGAAAATGACACAGGCCAAGGGACATACTGACCGCCGCTTCCCGCAGCCCCCATTGGCCTGGAGCGGTGAAGTGCGACCAGTGGGAGCCGCAATCGGCCGGACCTACGGACGTGACAGGTAAACAAACTGGCCTGGCCTGCCAGGGCTTTCCCTAAACAAGCGGCGTCCCAAGTCTGGGAAACACTGGTATAGAGGATGGAGTCACCCTGCCCATCCTTGAATTCCTTCGTACTGGAATCCAGATGATAGACTTTGATGTGTTGGAGAAGGAGGTAGGGTTGTGTACTGGACATATGCAACACATCTCAAACAACATCCTCGTGAGAAGGTGAGTTTTTTCTTCAAGTGACTGCACATGTCCATTACTCTGCAGGTGACTCCTAAGCTGTTTTCAGTGGACATGGGTCTAGCAGTCTCATCGGAAGAGGGACTGCAGGACTGCTTTCCCCACAACTGTGTCTTCCTTTGCTGTGTCAGTAACTGCATAGGCTCTCTCAATTCTATCTAGAGCAGGGACAACTGATGCAAGAGAAACCATACGGAACTTTAATTTTTGTATGTATCTGCTAGGTCCAAAGGTATAGAATGGCTCTGACAACCCCTCTGGCTCTGGGTATTAGGATATACTGGGAGAAAAAACCTTGATCTGCTGGAGGTACCTCCTCTACAGCTCCCAAAGAATGTACAGATTGCAGTATAATATTTGGAGATGGGTCCTTGAAAAGGGACAGAGAGAGGCAGAAGAAAGGGATACAAAGAAACTGCAAAGTATATCCCAGTATCATGGAGTTTAGCACTCATTTGTCTCAGGTGATAATCTGCCACACACTTAGAAAATAGGATAACTGGCTCCCAAACAGAGAAAAAGGGCCAGAAAGATCCAACCTTATAGGTATGCTGTCCTTGACTAAGACATAAAACAGGAGGCTTAAAGGTCTGTAACTAACTGGAAAAGTGACTGAAGAGGCAGACGGTGGAGACCTTCTTCTTTGTGATCTTTGTTTTCACCTAGAATGGTCAGGTTGTCTGTAGGGATAGCCTGAGCTGGAAATGAGGACGGTGAGCATTGGCCTGCTAAACCCAGGATTGTGAGTTCAGTCCTTGAGGGGGCCACTTAGGGATCTGGGGCAAAATCAGTACTTGGTCCTGCTAGTGAAGGCAGGGGACTGGACTTGATGACCTTTCAAGGTCCCTTCCAGTTCTGAGATAGGTGAATCTCCATATATTAAATATTAAAAAATATTTGTCCTCTTTGTGGCCAGTGTGCATAGGCTTAGGGACTTTAAGGGTATGTCTACATGGCAATTAAACACTTGTGGCTGGCCTGTGTCAGCTGACTAAGACTCAGACTGCAGGCTGTAAAACTGCGGTGCAGACATTTGGGCTTGGGCTGGAGCCCAGGCTCTGGGACCTTCTCGTACTTCTGCAGGAATCCCTGAAGACCACAACCACAAGGAACTGTGCAGTTATTGATGTCACCATGACCTTCGCTGCAGTATCTAAAGAAGGCTGCAAAGTAAATCAAGAAACCAAACACCTTTCCACCAAGAGGCACTAAAACTCTTCTTTGGAGTCATCAGGCAATTTATTTACAAATTTAGACACTGCCTCCAAATTTGAATAGTCATACCGAGCCAAGAGGGGCTGGTAGTAGGCAATGTGAAGTTGTAATCCTGCAGCTGAATAAATCTCTCTCCCAAAAAGCTCAAGCTTTTTTACATACTTTTATTTTGGGGTAGCCTTAGGTCTACCTCGACAGTGTCCTTCATTCACTGCAGCCACTACCAGTGAACCTGGGATAGTGTGAATAAAAATCTGTTCCAACCACTGGAATGGAACCTGGTATTTGCACTCTATGAGCTTAGCCATTGGTGGAATAGATGAGTGGGTTTGCTAGAGTGACCTGGTTAACTGCATTATCACCTCATTCATAGGAAGGGCGACCTTCCCTGCAATAGCCGAGTGCAGTATGTCTGTAAGCTTATGCAGATCTTCCTCCATCATCTCCATCTAAATACCAAGATCTACAGCCACTCTTTTCAGGATCTCTTGGTAGCTTTATAAGTCATCTGGTACGATGGAGGAAGCTTCCAGTACCATAATCTCATCCAGTGACAAGGATAATGTAATCAGAGGAGGCAAGGCGGAACCCTCATGAGGCTGATCTTGCATCACTGAGGTAGACAGCTGGTCCAAGGAAGGGTCCAGAAATTTGATATCCCAGAAGCTGTTTGGCACCCAGTACTAGCAGTCTCTCAGTACTGGGTAGGGAAGCCTCCCTTCTCATGGTCTGCTTCTATGAGAAAGAGGAAATATCCATTTCAATGCTAGAGGCATCCCCACAGGCACCCAATATGGCCAATGAGGGAGCTGACACGGCATCAGAGGTCAGTTGTGCCTAGACCAGGTTTACCACTCCTTCAGTCTGCTTATGTCAGAACACCTTCTGTGAAAGTGGGAATGGGTTCTGGAGGAAACCCTGGACTCTCTGAAGTAGGAGACATGGACCTACTTTGGACTCCAACAGGGAGTAACAGTACTCCTAAGGCCAAGATGGTGCGGTATCAGGAGACATCCTCTGATACTGGGATTGGAATCTATGTTAAGACTGTAATACCAGGGGTAGCATCAAAGGCTTCCTGGCTATTAGTACTGCGTGTTGAGGTGAAGCAAGTACTAGGAGCATAGATGCTGTCAATGAAAAAATCATTGAGGATGGTACCAGTCTTGAGACTGGTGAGGCTGTAACAGACTCCAACATCAGTACCGAAGACTGCGCAAATTGTGACAGTTCTGGCAGAGGACCTTTGCCTTGAATCAGCAGGGAGAGGGTACCAAAAGGCACAGCAAATCCTTCACGGCCACACAGATCTCTGGTATTGTCAGCACTGAAATGGATAGTAGTCATTGCTACAGCCAATCTTGACAGTCCTGGGGCAGGCACTGGTGTCAACCAGTCCTGTGAGAGCCACAGTGGGCCAGTACTGGAGAGCAGTAAGCCTAGGGATATGCTCTACCTTCAATAATGGAGTGGCCTTCCACTGCCGAGGAGTCCCAGCACTGAGGACTTCGAAGAAGCTCATACCACCTTCTTCTTAAGCTTCAGACAGGAGTGGTCCATGCTCTTATGCTTTCTAGAGGACAGCCCCAGCGGAGGGGATCTCCTGTGATTTCTGTCTGTTGGCAGGGCTGGGGGGGACATGACTAGATGGAGTGGTGAAAGAGCTCACATGACCCAAATGAGTGGGTTCTGATGCTGGGCAAAGAGCACCCTCTATGAGGCTGTATCTAAAAGATTAGATCTCTCTCTGCTGCTTTGTTCTGTATTTGAAGCACTGGCAGATCAGACACCTGTAGTACTCAAGTAACCTCACCCAAGTACTTTGAGCAATGAGAGTTCAGGTCACTAACGGGCATCGCCTTATGACAGTGAGAGCAGGGCTTTTTACTAGAACACCTTGGCACCAGCTCTTCAAACACCTGATGAGGCCCAGAAAGACCCACATAAAGAAAGTAAAATAAAGGTTTAAAAACAAGAATACAAGGAATAAAGAAAGAAAACCACCAAGAGAGGCAATAGCAAGTATCCCTAGTAAAAGTTAACTATAAAAAATATTTGAAATAGATATTAACTCATGAAAGCTTATGCTCCAATACATCTGTTAGTCTATAAGGTGCCACAGGACTCTTTGTTGCTTTTTATAAAAAATATTGTCCACAGAGGAATGTTTTTTGATTGTAAAGTACTGAAATTCTCTGGCCACTGATCATGGATGGTAAGAAAGAACTGAGGGATAGGCAGGGTGGCTCCACTCTTTATACCAAGGATGGCTAAACTTACTGACCCTTCGAATCGCATATGACAATCTTCAGGAGTTTGAGAGCTGGGGCAGGCCTCCCAGGGCTTGGGGTTTCAGGCCCACAGGAGGCACCTGCCAGGACTCAGGGCTTCAGCCCTGCATGGATGGGGTCTTATGATTTCAGGCTCACAGGAGGTACCTGCCACAGCTTCAGGCTTCAGCCCTGTGAGACGTGCCTGCCTGGGCTCAGGGCTTCAGCTCTGTTCCTGATGAAGCACTGAGCCCCAGAAGGCATGCCCTACAGTGCTGAAGACCTGAGCCCTCCCTCCCTGCTGGGCAGAAGACAGAGGCGATGGGGGAGCGACATGGGGAGTAACATGTCCTCTGAGAGTTTTGCCAGGGTTTGATGGCCCCACTCTGTCACAAGGTGCTGCTGGGTCCCCTTCCTTCTTGCATGGCAGCTGCTGAAGCCGGCAAGCTGGGAGCTGTGGCTTTTGCTGCTTCCTCTCCTTATGGAGCTAAAGCACTGGCTCTCCACATGGAGCTAACATCTGGGAGCTGCAGGGAGGGGTCACTGAGGATAAGACCGGGGGTATCTTGAGGGGGCAAGTCTCAAGCTGTTGGGGGGTGGGGGGTATAATCTTTAAATTGTGGCCCCCCACCCCATTCAGGCACCAGTTGTCTCTAGCAGAAGCCCCTAGCTCCACCACCGCACCACAGGGCAGAAACCCTGGGATCCCCACATTCCCCTAGCAGACGGAGAATGGGGGCAGGAGGTTTCGGGTGGCACCATAAGCTGCACTTTAACAGTAAAAATGTCGCAGTTTAGCCATCCCTGCTTTATACCCTCAGCTTAAAGCATGAGGGAAGCCTAGGCTCAGGTGTGGCTGCCCCAGTACTGATGCAGGAGACGCACACACACACACACTTACGGTGGAACAGACATATGCATTCACTTGAAGAAACTTGACTTAAAATACCAAATCATTAAAGATGTTGACAAGCATGCTTGAAGCTGCAACCACCACTGGTGTAAATTTTACATGCAGTTCTCCTATCGGCAGCCAGCAAAATTCATGCACCCTTGCCCTTTGGGAATGCCTTACTTTTAAAAGCAAATGAAATGCAATGTTTCCCATTTATATTAATTCAGTATACACAAAAGTCTAGTACTTCTTATGACGTTATCTGATTAATATATGACCACACAGATCACTGTTGCAACCACTGTTATATAACAACAAATCTTGTGCAAAATGTGGCATGTACAATGTCTATGGAAAGGTTAGAATTTTCTGAATATGATTATGCTATTTGTATGCATGTATCAATTTTATATTTAAAGTTATGAGCATTTGCTCTACACCTATATTTCTAACATATTTGCTTCTGGGAAACACCACCAAGATGTTTAGCTAGCCCATTTTAAAGGAATATTCAAATTAAGTGTCTCATCAGGAAACATTTTAACTGACATTGGACCATGCGAGATGCCCATCTACACTGAATGGACTGTCCTGCAAACATACTGTCTGGAGCATAGGTAAAGCAGCGCTTTAACCTGGCTGTGTAGCTGCAGCACCAGTGCTGGGAGAACTCTCTCCCAGAGCTGTAAAAAAACAGAAGAAAAAAAAAAACACCCCACAAAAGGGAGCAGCTCCCAGTGCTGGTGCACTGTCTACACTGCCACTTTACAGCACTGAAACTTGCAGCGCTCAGGGGAGTGTTTTTTCACACCCCTACGCAAGAAAGTTGCAACACTGTAAAGTGGCAGTGTAGACAAGGCCTAAGCGAAATCAGGCATGCACAGGTGACTTGCCCATGTAACTCCAAAAAAGTCTGATAGGGAACTACATCTTGCCACCTGTAATTTTCCACTAGCTGTGCTGAGGGCTTTGTTTGAAAAAATGAGTTTCCCTCTACATGGCAGAAGATATAAAAGGCCCCGGAAAGCCCTCCATTTTGCCTCTTTCCTGCTCAAACCTCTAGACTATGGACTAACCAAAAGACTGAGGACTTCCAATGATTTGGAAGCAGCCGGAGACTTCACTTACGCCAGCAGTTTATTCCATCACTGCTACAAGCCTGAACTGAGAACTTTGCATTTATTGTATGTATTTGATTCCTTTAACCAATTTTAACTCTCACCTTTCATTCTTCCTTTTTATAAATAAACCTTTAGATTCTAGATACTAAAGGATTGGCAACCGTATGATTTTTGGGTGAGATCTGAGCTGTATATTGACCTGGGTGTGTGGCTGGTCCTTTGGGATCAGAAAAACCTGTTATTTGATTAAACTGGTTTTAAAGAACCACTCATCTTCAAATCTAGTGTTTTGGGCAGTGATATAAGGACTGGGATATCTAAGGAAACTGCTTTTATGACTTTCTGTTAGCCAGTGTGGTCAAACAGAAGTTTACTTTTGCTGCTCGTTTGGTATATCTTATGGGAGATAACCTCCAGTTTTGGGGTATATCTGCCCTATTTCTCAGCCGTTTGTCCTGATTTTGGTATTCTCGGTTGTGTCCCACAAAGGCATGGTTACACTTGTGAAAAATTCGCAGGTTGATGGATTTATGACAATTTGAAAGTATTAGACAATATTTAAAATGATGACATTTAGGAGGTGATTAATTTCAGGTATAATAAATTTTGTCCAAGATTCTTCATCAATAAATTTAAGTGACCTGTTAAGACACTTGAATTTCAGAAGAAGAAGAAAAAAAAAAAGATTTATACTTCTGACATTAATGAGTTAGTAAACTTGGCCTTATACAAGTAAATATTTTTCTTTTTAAATAACGTCTGATTGCCAAAACAAAATATTTGAGAAACATAATCATCATTTGAGGAAATACAAAAATCAGTATCTTTTAACAACTCTTTAGAGTCAACATTTATACTACATGGAAATACAATACTGAAAATATTTGTTGTGATTTTTCACAATTAAATATTTTCTGTTGCAAGTCCAAAACCACATGTATTTCTATTTTCTCAAAAAACAGTTGATTATTTCACACATCGTGTTATTAAACAGAAGATTAAGAATTTAATCTTCCTAAAATGAACCCATTACAATAACAAATAAACATAATATATTCCTCTAATCATGGATTTCAAATGTTGTTTCCTGAACCATTACAAAAACTCCATCTGTGAGGTTAGCAATCAGTTAGACCCCTGTGCTATCTGGAAGACATTGGTGATTCATTAATATCCTGACAATAAAAGACAGTTACCTACTTTTTCATAAATGCTGTTCTTCAAGATGTGTTGCTCTGACTTGGGTGCCGGCGGCAACTCGTCTGATGTGGCCTGGGAGGAACAGTGCAAGTACAGAACTGGTACAACAGGTACACTCCACGAGTTCCAGTACTGCCACTGAACAGGCCATTGCCCCTATCTCCACACCATTGCCAGAGGAGCTACGCTGGTCTCGCGGGCCAGTGGCGATTCGTCTTTTATAGGTGAAGTGCTGAACTCTCCTTCAGGCTTGGACCATGGCCTTTCTGGTGACCAGGGCAGAGCCATAGATGCCCGAGTGTGCTGACTGACCCTCCTCGGTGATGAGTAAGGAGAGTCAGGACCGGTGCCTGTCCGAGTAGTACCAGGAAGCTGGAGACCGGTACCGCAACCAGGAACGAACCCACACTGGGAGCGATCGATGCCTGGGAGACTGCCTAGGCAATAGGGATCTGCGCCACGGCAAACTCTGGCAGGAGGCCTGACGGTACCATGGGTATGGGGATCGGCATCGCGACTCAGATGTCCCATGCCTTGGAGGTGGAGACCTGTGTGTCAGGCACCTATGTCTTCTAACTAGGGACTGAGGCTGCAGTGCTGGGGTCCAAGGCCACGGCAATGGGGACCGTCACCTGCAGCGTTGGGATCAGGGATGCTCCGCTGCTTTAGGGGGCAGTCCCATAACCGTCTTGCTCGTAGATGCTGGGGCCTTGGCTGGGTCCATCCTCTGGCTTGGGGTCTGCTGTGCCGGTCAGCCTGCTTGCTCTTTGGCCACAGACCCATTTCGGGCAGAGATGACCCTACTAGGGGCCAGGACCCACTGCCGCTCCCAGAACTCTGAGGTGAGTCCCTGGCTGGACTAGGGGGTCTGACCGCAGCAGTACTCTTGAGCAGCTCTGGGGCGGGTACATGGCCTGACACAGGTCCTTTATCCAAAGCCCCCTTTTCCTCTGGTGCTGGAGGGTCCGTTGACTTTGACTTCTTCTTAGGCCCCAGGGAGGGTTCCGTTGCCGGTTATGTGCTGCACACCGATGCCACGGTTCCGGGCGTGGAGTCCAATCAAGAGGGCTCCCAGGTATGATGAAGCGCAGCCTCCATGAAGAGAGCACTCAAGTGGATATCCTGCTCCTTCTGGGTTCAAGGGCAAAAGTCTTTGCAGATCCTGCATTTATCCTTTCTGTGGGACTCCCCAAACACTTTAAACAGCTCTCACGGGGGTCACTAATGGCAAATGGCCAGCTGCACCATGAGCATGGCTTAAAGCCTGGAGAACAGGGCATGCCCAGCTCCCAGGCGAAGCCCCAGCTTGGACTCTAACACTTAGGTACTTAGTTAGATCTTTAAGTTAACAACTAACAACAAAGGAGACAGAACAATGGACTGTAAGAACTGTTAGCGCTCCTGCAATGCGGTAAGAAGGAACTGAAAGGCTGTAGGGTCAGCAGCGCCTAATATACTAGCACATGAACACAGCACTCAAGAAGGCACTACAGCTGATCCTATGCGTAACACTAAGGCAAAAATCTCCGATGACTGTGCATGTGGCCGTGCACACGCCTAGAATGGAATCGACATAAGCAAGCACTCCAAGAACTAACTATACACATTTCAGAGTAGCAGCCGTGTTAGTCTGTATCTGCAAAAAGAACAGGAGTACTTTGTTAGTCGCTAAGGTGGCACAAGTATTCCTGTTCTTTATACACATTTGCAGCTCACAATACAGAGAGGCACTGATAGCTCAGTTTAAAGCAAGATCTTAACTTGGGATGCAAATATTCCTAACTTCCATAGCTCTACTGTTTTTTTCACACATGAATTCACTTTCACATTTCATGTATTCGGCATATAAACTTACTGATTTGCAGGTAATGAAGTTTGAAATGGTCTGTAAGGAAACAGCTGGGATTGCATGATGTCTTTACATGAATAAGACAAGTTTAAAACAGATATTGCACAAAATCTAACACTAATTTAGATTTTTTAAGTCTGAAGTTTGAGATACAATCAAACATTAAATAATTAACCTATTACTTTACTACCTGAAAAGATTAATGATATTGAATTCCCATCAAGTTAAGATACAACTTATGAATACAAAAATTCTGGCCAAATTCACTCGAGAAATTCCACAGGGTATACAAAGGTATTTTTACATAAATTTTGTGGATTTATTCTTCTCAAACATGAAGAGTATGAAGAGCTGTGCTTTGTGGCAGACTTGTTCAGAGCCCAATGAATGTAACCAAGGAAGAAGTTTACAGACCTTTGCTCAACTTATAAATAAAGTAGAGATAAATGGCATTGAGTAGATGCCAGAATTTGGTATTAACGCTAATTCAAATCAGCTGAGAAGATAGGATGAATAGTTTGTATCAGGCCAACTGGACAAACTACAGAGTTTTGGAGTTCCAAGAGACCAACTGAATTAAAGCTTTAAAAACACAAGCTATGAGAGAAGGAAAAGCTTAAATCAGTTTTCAAATTTTTTGATGAGAGGATAGCTAGATAAAGAAGAAACATTGTAAATGTGCAGGGACCTATTTCTTCTGATGAGAGAATCCATGATAAGTACAACTAAATTAGGTTGATGTTTAGTCTTTCCTTTAAAAAGAAGCAGGCCTTGTAGCAGCTACTGATTTAGAAATCTAAAATCTTCCACTGAAATCACTCCTGCACAGAATTTCTGGGCTCCTACTCAAAAAACTAATTTATGTATTCCCCATTCTATCTCTGAAAATTGTATCAGAGTATTTGTTTAGTATCAGACAGCAGAAAATGAGGCCTCATTTGTATATGTGTAATAGTTCAAAAGGGGAAAAAATGTTATAAAAATAAATTATTCAAATTAGATAACGGGATAATATTCATTTTCACATGTAAAACTTTTAAATACATTTGCAGTGGCAGAAATATACTGATTTCTTAATCCATTCTCCATACTTACCAACTCTGAACTAGCGCAACTGAAGGCCTGTTTAGTAAGTTATCAGGCAGCAAATTGACTTCTCTCATGGTATTAGCTAGCCGCACAGGAAGTTCTTTCCGTAGGAACATATATGATGTTTTCTCACACGCATTATCACGTCCTGTTAGAAAAAATAAAGAATTCTATTGAAATATACTATGGCTTAGAATTTGCAGCTCTAGAATGAAATAAATGTTGCTGTTAGAAAACAAAGACCAATTAAAGTACCCTTAAGTCTGGTCCCCCTTTGATCCCTCCAGTTCCCTTCTCACTCTTCAGGACACCACATTTATCTTTACCTCTCTAGCTCCTTCCCCATGTCCATCTGTCAGTACCCCTTTCCTTCATTTCATATCTTCAGATTGTACCTGCCTTAAAAGGTCCTGCCCCCAATTCATTCTTCCAAGCTCTACCCAGTCACAGTTTGTCTCTAGTGCTCAAAACCTCTATCCCAGCCACACACACACGACAGAAAAAAAAACTTACTACAAAAGAAAAATAATTTACAGTAATTTTCTCCAATATCAGGAGGCTTTTTTTCCTATTGCTTTTGTTGTAGAAGTAATTCCATAATAATTGTACTTCTACAATGCTCTTGTCTACAATGCTAGCACTTCTGTTCTAGAAAAGCTACTAATGTTGTAGAATCATTTATGATACAAGGATTACTTAGAATCCTTTTAAAATCAGTATTAAATAAACTTGCCTATGCAGGATAAAATACCTACTAACTCTTTTCAGCACTATTACTACTTCATCAAGAGTTATAATCCCACATTTGGGATTGTGGAGACTCTGAATACAAAACTACTCAAGATAGTTAAGTCCCAGGCAGACTGCGAAGAACTACAAAAGGATCTCTCGTGACTGGGCAACAAAATGGCAGAAGAAACTCAATGCTGATAAATTCAAAGCAATGCACATTGGAAAACATAATCCCAGTTATACATGTAAAATGTTGGAGTCTAAATTAGCTGTTACCACTCAAGAAAGAGATCTTGGAGTCACTGTGGATAGTTCTCTGAAAACATCCACTCAATGTGCAGGGCCAGTCAAAAAAGCAAACAGAATGCTGGGAATCGTTAAGAAAGAGATAGATGATAAGACAGAAAATATCATATTGTCTCTATATAAATCCATGGTACGCCTTGAATACTGCGTATAGATGTGGTCACCGCATCTCAAAAAAGATGTATTGGAATTGGAAAATGTTCAGAAAAGGGAAACAAAAATGATTAGAGGTATGGAATGGCTTCCTTATAAAGAGAGATTAATAAGACTTGGACTTTTCAGCTTGGAAAAGAGATGACTAAAGGGGGATATGACTGAGGTCTAAAAAAATCATGACTGTTCTGGAGAAAGTAAATAAGGAAGTGCTATTTACTCCTCATAAACACAAGAACTAGGGATCACCAAATGAAATTAATAAGCATCAGGTTTAAAAAACAAACAAAAAGGAAGTATTTCTTCACACGACGCACAGTAAACCTGTGTAACTCTTTCCCAGAGGATGTTGTGAAACTCAAGACTATAACAGGGTTCAAAAAAGAACTAGATAAATTCATGGAGGACAGGTCAATCAATGGCTATTAGACAGGATGGGCAGAGATGGTGTCCCTAGCCTCTGTTTGCCAGAAGCTGGGAATGAGCTACAGGGAAGGGATCACTGGATGATTACCTATTCTGTTCATTCCCTCTGGGGCACCTGGCATTGACCACTGTCAGAAGACAGGATAATGGGCTAGATGGAACTTTGGTCTGACCCAGGATGGCCGTTCTTATTTTCTTATGTATCAAAGCTGAGACATACAACATAATTTTTGTATATATATTCCATAAGTTTCCTTTGCCCAGTTTCACACTGATGACTTGGCAGATCCAAGGCTATCTTCTATGTAGGTTTGTTCCACTGCTTGACATTTTGTCAGTACATAACAGAACCTCTTAAAACAAAAACTTTTTTTTATTCTCAACTAATACCTTTATCTACCTGCATACCATTTCCTTTATTTTCTCTAACATAAAATATAAGTTCTATAGATAACTAGTGGCTCCAGTAACCTAACCAATTTATATGCTAGCTTTACTTTTACACTTATCATATTTTATGCAAGCTGGAAAGTTTTGGTTGCCATTATACATAAAAATGTTGCCTATAATCAGAGTGCAATTAAACATTTCAAAACCTAAAACGAACACATATATACAATCAATACAAACATGAGGCCCGCTTCTTCCCTCAGCTACACAAGTGAAGGTCAATATCAGTTGTAGTCATTTAAGCAGAACTGGGCTCCTTTTACCAACCCTAATTTTGTAAATTCACATATATAGGGTGTTTCTAGAGAGGTGGTTAGAAAAAAAAAGAATCTTAAATTGTAATATCTAGCAAATTTCATTGAGTAGAATCGCACAATGCCATTTTTATAATCCTTTTTAGACTATTAGCACTCTTTAAACTGTACATTATGAGACTGAGTCTGCCTTTGTCCAGTTACATTCTTGAACCTCTACAATCCTGTAAAGTCAATTGTATTCAGTATTAGCAGAAACATTGAAACATTCCGGCAAGCTCAGTTGGAATAGTACTGTAAATACAGCAACTTTATGACTGTTAATATTTGCAATACCCAGGGTAAACGATGCAGAAGGAAAACTAATTTCACAGCAGTGAATCTGTGGTAACAAGTTTTCTGGTTTAGCTCCATAGCTTAAAAATGTTTCATGATCAAAATATTCCTTTGAATCTCTCTTAGGGTGACCAGACAGCAAATGTGAAAAATCGGGACAGAGGTGGGGGGTAATAGGAGCCTATATAAGAAAAAGATGCAAACATCGGGACTGTCCCTAAAAAATTGGGACATCTGGTCACCCTAATCTCTCTTCATTTCTAAGGTGAATTTTTAAAACTGTCATACTTCAAAACATTGCTTTGCAAACTATTTATATTCTGTGCTTCCAAAGTCAAAGTTTAGTTAATATTGCTATAAAAACTGCCTTTTGCATTCTAATAACATTACTAAATAGGGAAAGCAAAATAAAATTAGGCCCTGGTCCACCAAAAATGTTGATTCTGTAGCTACTGGTCTATCAAATCTTTGTGCCATAACTGGAGAAACCTATGAACACATTATTTGTGAATGGCAGCATTCTGTGCATCCTTTCCCCGATACCTACAATGGCAGCTGTGAATAGCCAGACTGTCATACCAGTATATGGCAACTTGGCTTTTGAGAGGGCTTTTCCAAGAATATTCAGCAGCCATCCAAAGAGGAGGCACAGTCAACATAGCTTGTTAACTTGTAAAGAGGTTGGAAGGGGGAGTGAGCTAACGTTCTTTCTAGCTGTCATTTCTGTTCATCTAGTCAACTATAAAAGAGGGACAACAGGGCTCAAGTATTTAAGGGGAGGAGAAGAAAAAAAAAGATTCTCCAGTAGTCAGATGAAACCAACAAGTCTTGTCAAGAAGCTTTCAATCCCCGCCCCCAAACATCTCTCTCCTATGAATAGATTTTGCTGGGCATGGGGAGCAGGCAATTGTGAAGAGGACTGACTGAAAAAGAGTGACTGGCTCAGCTAATTCATTTCAGGACAAGACATTTTCCAAGAATTGGATAATGTTATTCTGCCATTTTGCTAGAGTTAACTAAAGTTGATTAACCACTTTATTAGTGATTACAAGTAAGAATAGGGAGTGATGAGGTGTCCACCCCACTTGAGGCCTAAAGGTGTAAATTATGCCAGTTAACCTTAGGCTGCACCTGGAGGAAACCTAGGGAGTGCTACAGCCTAATTGCAGATGAAATCCAACTGGAGAGAGGAGCTGGGAAGGGTCTATGAAGAGAGGAAGTTGGCAGGCTGCAGAAGGAAACCTGCAGCTGCACTCCCTGATACAAGGGGGAAGAGCAAGAAGCTGCAAGGACAGAGTAGGAAGCAGTCCAGGGAAGGAGCAGTAAGGGCTAGGAGAGTAAAAGTCCAGAGCTGCTGGATTAAGGGTCAATGGACAGGAACCTGGTGTACAGGGTGGGCTCCGGTTCCCCTACTAGCCACTGGGGAAGCAGCACAGACCAGGTAGTAGGGAGAGGACAGTCTGGGACAGCTTGCCTCTAAGGGCCTGTGATACCCTGGAAGGGGGAAGAATTTAAATGGGACTTGGCCCAAAGGCTAAGCTATGAAGATGACAACGCTGTGGGTATGTCTACGCTGGAAACTTCAAGCGCTGCTGTGGGAATGCTCCCGCGGCAGCGCTTTGAAGTGCGAGTGTGGTCGCACACGAGCACTGGGAGAGAGCTCTCCCAGCACTCATGGTAATCCACCTCCACGAGGGGATTAGCTCAGAGCACTGGGATATAATGTTTTCATATTTTTCTGCAGTTTTGGTGGGGGTTAGTTTTTTTAAACCATTTGGTGAAAGTGACACACCTTCACAAAATATTTTGCTCAAATGAATCTACATTTTTTGCTGCAAAAATTTATCAAAAATGTCATCCCACTTTACTATTTATCTTTCAGTAAAATTCAGCTTGTGCTTTGTCAGCTGTATTCTCTAAGGCAGTGGTGGGCAACCTGTGGTCCATGGGCCACATGCGGCCTATCAGGGTAATCCATTGGCGGGCTGCGAAACAGTTTGTTTACAATGCCCATCCAGAGGCATGGCCACCCATAGCTCTCAGTGGCCACGGTTCGCCGTTCCCAGCCAAAGGGAGCTGTGGGAAGTGGTGGCCAGCATGTCCCTGCAGCCCGCTCTGCTTCCCGCAGCTCCCATTGGCCACGAACAGCAAATCACAGCCAATGGGAGCTGCAGGCGGCTGTGCCTGTGGACGGTCAACGTAAACAAACCGTCCTGCGTGTGGCCCATAGGGGAGGAGGTGGAGAAGAGGTGGGGCGGAGTCAAGCACAGTCAAGCACCAGGAACAGTGTAAGTCAGCGTCTATGCTTTTGTCAGTATAACTTATGCCTCTCAGGGGTGTGAAAACAAACAAACACACACCCTTGAGTGACATAAGTTACACCAACAGAAATGCTGATGTGGACGGTGCTATGTCAGCGGGAGACCTACCACTCATGGAGACAGTTTTATTATGCCGACAGGAGAGTTCTCTCCTGTCAGCATAGAGCAGCAACACGAGCAATCTTACAGCAGCCGAGCTGCATCAGTACAGCTGTGCCACTGTAAGCTTTCTCGTGTAAACATGGCCTAAGAAAATTGAAATTTCCTTTGAGTTTCCACTTTAATCTTAAAATGTATCATTTTACTGGATTCCCATTGCATGAATAAACAAAAGTATTCATTGGAGACATCTGTGTCAAAATATATACACAGGTATCTGAAAGCATCAGTGATGCTTACAGACACTATCCTTCACTGCAGAGCTTAATTAAGTGATTAGGTCTTTGATTCAGTGACTATGCCTATTTTCAGATTTCCCACCCTTATCCAGGAGTAGAAAATTCTATGGCAATATCCAAACAGACTAGGTAGGCTCAGAGACCTGTGTTTTACTTGTCATAGGCTATAAGTATTTCACTACAGACAAAAGAGAAATTGAAAGTGTCTTTTGTGACTATGACCAATACAACTGCTTAAAAAAATGAACAAAAAATACAAGGTACTGATTAAGATACGTTCAGGCAGCCCAAGAAAGGTTAAAAGCATTGCTATGCATATAATAACTAAGATTTGCAATTTGAAAACCCCTCAAGCACATTGCAACTGGCACAATCAAGTCACACTTTAAGGCAGTCCCATTATAATCAGTTGAACAGCACAGCATTCAACATCTGTTCACAGATAACATACATTGGTAAGACAGTGCCCAATCAGGTTTAAAACAAGCATTTGAAGCTTTTTTTGTGTGCTCATTTAAGGCATGTCAATCAATGGACTGTTATGTTCTATGGACATCAGTAATTGTTGTTTTAAGGCCCAATCCTGCAAATACTTAATATTAATTTTACTCACATGTGTTTTTGCAGGCTGTGCCCCTTCAGTTACACATAAGTAAATTCTGAAAATGTTGTATTAGTCAGCAAGTACTAGCCACTAAAGGAACTAATTATAAAACTGTATAGTTGCTTTCAATAAAATACATGGATGATAAAGGCTGCATGTTGGTCATGGAAGTCACAGGTTCCATGACTTTCTGGGACCTGTGTGACTTCTTCAGTGACTGGTGCAGCTGACCCGGGGCAGCTCTGGGGCCAGCCACACTGGCTGCTGCTTGGCCATTGCCCCAGAGCAGCTGGACCTGGGCATTTCCCCGGAACAGTAGTCTGGAAGCACCAGCGGCACCCCGAACCACCCTCCCACTTGGAGTAGCAGCAGTCGGTGGTGCCGCTCCCCCCTTCCCAGCAGCAGCAGCGGGGGAGGGGGTGCCCAGAGCGCCTCCCAGTAGCAGTGGTGGCATCCCAGGCCAACCCCCCATCCTTGGCAGCAGTGGAGCCCCAGAGCACACCCACCTCCAAGCAGCAGCATCCCTGGGGTCCCAGAGCGCATGCGTGGAATGCCCCTCCCCCCCAGCACCTGAGATTTAGCTAGGGGTATTTTTAGTAAAAATCATGGACAGGTCATGGGCAATAATCAAAAAGTCATGGTCCAGTGACCTGTCCATGACTTTTACGAAAAATACCCATGATTAAATCATAGCCTTATGAGGATATACAACACGAGTCCTATTTTGTCATATTCTTTATTAGATTTAAAAAATCTTAGCATTTTGGACCCCCATGTAACCACCTGGTAATGGTTTTCTTTCTGTAGCTACTTTGAAAAAATCCTGAAGAAAATTGGAAGGAAACCTAGGTCAGGGACAGGACTCTTATTTGTCAATGAAGTGGCAGATTTGGCCCTCAACCCACAGATTTCTGGTTATCCTCAGGGGACAGAATGATTTTCATGTAGTCCCAGGGCCTTTGCAGAGTTTCCTTAACTTCCACCTACAGCCTCAGCAGTTGGGCTGCCATACATCAAAAGCCATCCTCAAAAGGGAATGGAAAGGTAGGGAAAGAGAAAAGAGGAATTACTGCTCATCTGACCAGCACCAACTGTGGGTGTTTTTCCAGACTGAAATCCACACACACATGCAGGAAGCACGCCACGTCCAAGGGTTGTTCCTTAGTAGTTCCTTTTCCCATCGGGAGCTGCAAGGAGGACATCCCACTTGGGCTATGTCTACACTACCACAGTAAGTCGATCTATGCTATGCAACTCCAGCTACATGAATAACATAGCTGGAGTCAGTGTACTTTAGGTCGAGTTACTGAGGGGGGGTCAACAGGAGAAAATCTCCCGTCAACTTACCTTACTGTTTTTGTCGGGGGTAGAATATAAGAGTTGACTGGAGAGCGATCTGCTGTCAATTTGGCAGGTCTTCACTAGACCCGCTAAACCAATCACCGGTGGATCAATCCGAGTGTCAATTCTGGCTGTAGTATAGACCTGCCCTAAGTCTGGGGGCAATGGAAGAACACAACTGAGCCATTAATGTTTCCTTACCATGGATCAAGCCCCTAATTTTGAGCATATTTTGTTACCTTCAATTCTGTGAAGCAGAAGGTAGGATATGGTCCATTATTTAAGGAATTACTTCTTAATACAGATATTAAACACTTTTCACAATCAAGATTGCCCAAGGTGCTTCCCAGGAACCATCATTTATTAAATTTCACAACCTTTTTAATATGTTCAAACTAAAACCAATCTTTGAAAATTAAATTTCTGAACTTATTGTAGTGTCTTCAAATTTTTTGTTACAGTGATCAATTTTTTTCTTTTAAAAAGTATCATATGTCCTGTCTCCTACAAGTATGAAGTGTTTTTATGGTTTTATTTTTATCACTATAATTTAGTCAATACACATACTTCAGGTCAGATTTTAGTACCAGTTATTCTGGCGTAAATATGGATTAACTGTATGAGCACCAACAAACTAACTTTGAAATTACATTGGTGTGGTTGAGATTGTAATCTGACCCTAAATTTATCAGGCATTTATAAAGCAGCCTCTTCCAAGGCACTACACTATAAAATAGATGTATAAAATATAATAAAGACATACTACCATGCTTTTAAGATTCTGCATGAAAGGAATAAATAGCAGAGGAAAGGGATGTCCAACAAAGAAAAAGCCAGGCATTGGGAGGAAATATTTTAAACATGAGGGACAACAGTGATCACACTTTATATTTTCCCAAAATGTGTTTTTTTTAAACATTTTTAAATTAAATTTTGTAGAAGAGTTGAAGACTTGGCAGATTTCAAGCGGTAACAAATTACAATGGTATAGAAAGGTAAGCCACGTGGTACCATAAATATAGCTCGTTATAAATTATTACTCAACAGCCTGCTGTTTTCCTACTTCAATTTCCTATCACAAATACAGCTTTATGTTGTCTTGTTAAATTATATGAAATTAAAAAGTATATATAGCAATGAGGAGTCATGAATTCCTGCCCCGAAGATGCTAAATTACAAGATATCAAATTTTGCTGAAGTGTGATAAGTAGAAATTGGTCTGAAGGAAAAACAGAACAAAATCTGAAAGTCACTATTACGGATAAAAGAAGGGCTGCATCCTAAAAAAAAAATTAGTGAGTAACTTCATTCACTTGAGTAGTTCCCACAACGTAAGTGGAACTACTGACAGAGTGGCTGGGAATTTTTCAAATCAGTTTTTGCATTGGACAATACCAATTTATCAGTACAAACCTTTTGCAGAAAGTTTCTGAGGTTGACGAGGGAAACTGTGGTGAGAGAGTCTCTAGAATAGCCAAAAGGCCCAGGTTCAAGGCCCAGCTCTGCCATTCTACCTTATCCCAGATGAATACCTAAACTACCAGGTTACTGGCTATCTGGGATGGGGTCACTCATTGGGCAAAAGAGAGAATGACTCTATAGCCTGGTGGTTAGGGCACATACCTGGGATGTGGGAGCATGGACTTGAACCTGGGATTTCCACATCCCCAGTGAGTATCCTGACCACAAGGGTATTGGATGGGTAGATTCTCTCTCTCCCCGCCTCACCCCAATCTCCTAATGCAGAATGGGAAAGATTTTTGAAATCTCAAAGTTTTGCAGGAGAGAAGAACCATTTCCCATCCAGCTCTAACTCAGATGAGTAAAGAGCTTAACTGTTTGCAGAAATGGGACCTAAAAGGAAAAAAGCCTCAGAAGCTATGGGATTCATACAGTCTTGTGCTTGTGCACAGACAACTGCTGAATTTGATACTAAGGGAGGAAAAGAGTACACAAATATTCAAGTAGGAAGTTATGACAGCTGGTACATGGCTTGTTAGCGCTTTTTACCAAAATAAATTAAAAAAGTAATACCATGATCTGTACCAAATTCTTACTTTGGTATTAAATCCATACCTAGCCACCATTGCCTCAACTGCAGGTTATTAATCTTAGCCTCACATTTCTTGTTTGGTATTTTAACCCTGGCTTTTTCATTTTTTAGATATTTTATTTTTACTTTATTTTTTTGATTTATAAATTTAAACTCTTTCCTTTTTATTTGTAATTCTTGTCTGTATTTTAAAATTTATTTTTAGCTTTCACCTTTTCATCTATGTTTATTTTGTAGAAGCTTAACTAGTTTGTATTCAAGCGAATACAAGTGAGTTAACCTCAAACTCTTAATCGGATTTCATTTTCTCTAAGTGACGGATGTACCTTCTTTGAAATATTATTAAATGTGTTCCTTAATGAGCAAGATTTTTAGTCATAAGCTGAGTTACGTTATATTTACATATATACATATTTCTAACTTAACAAGCACAAGTAAAGTGAAACCTGAGGTTTTTCCACAGAACAACAAACAGATTCCAAAGTACTGAATAATGTATTTGTATTAATCAATCTCCTCCTCTTCAGTAAAATTCAGTCTGCTGAGGAAGCATACACCTTTCTCATACTGACCGATTCTGGTTCCCCACAGTGATAACACTCTTCCATCATGGTGGTGGGTTTTTTTTGGTGACAAACAGTTAAGTACTGAGAACCCCTTAAGTTTTAGTCATGTGTCTACTGATTAAGCACAGTGGAACTGTAACATCTAAAGTTGTTGGTTCAAGACTTCTCTTGTAAAGTTACTCACTCTTTAAAAACACTGAACCTCATTGGCTACTTTAACTTACACCGGGCACATTTTGGCCATTAAGCTGCCCAAAATCTGAAGCTCAGGTAAGTGGTATAAAACCACGTTTGCTTCCCAGGTAGCATCTGTGCCTCACTTCACCAGCTATAACTCAGTATGGAAGTCCTAAGTCTTCTGACTCAGTCAGAGGCCAGAACATTATTCAGTTAGACATTTCAACTATTTTTTTAAAATTATTTTTAGCTTTAACCTTTTTCATCTATGTCAATTTTATAAAGGCATAACTAGTTGGTATGCAAGTGAATACAAGTGAGTTATTCTCAACACTCTTAATAAAAGGCCAGATTTTATGCATACCAGACAAAAATTTTAAGAGCTCACTAAAAAAATGAATTTTTTTTGCAGGGAGAACATTCTTTCAGCAGCGTTTTAGTCCAGAAGTGTCAGTTTTATAAAGATTTTAAATACCATTTCACATGTAGTCAACCTAACATATTCAAGAATCTGCTTTAGAAAAAAAGGTTTCAAGACTATACAGCTGCTACTCTGAAACATACTAAAATGTGTTTTTACAGATCCCTGCATGTTTTAATTAAGAGTCTGAATAAAACACTGTGCAGAGATTCTTACTGAGGAATTAGTAAATGGTTTGCATGACTGTTGCAGCTCCTGTAGGAGAATGTAGAGTGGTGAGATAACAGTGTTGTGAATTCAGCACTTCCGTTCTTAAAATGTCCCCTCATTCCAGGCACTCATAGTGTCTCAATCAAAATTCCTACTGAGCAACTTGATAAACACATTTGCTGCACAGAGGGGATTTGAAAGAGAAATTGGGGCGTGGGGGAATCTAGATTTTATACATGCACAAGATAGCAGGGCAGCTTGTTTTGGCTATGTTCTGGATTCTCTTCATCACACTTGGCAACAAAACACAATGCATTTCCTTTGGAACAGTGGTTCTCAAACTGGGGCCACTGCTTGTTCAGGGAAAGCCCCTGGCGGGCCGGGCCAGTTTGTTTACCTGCCGTGTGAGCAGGTTCGGTCGACTGCGGCTCCCACTGGCTACGGTTCCCCAAAAGAGTCTGGATTTTTATATAAGATTATACACTTAAATAGGTGTGCGGGGCACAACTGAAAGCAAAACAAAAGATTAATACTAGCTAGCTACAAAACGTAATATCTATAAACTTTCTGTAACAAATTCAGTTCTGGTGTAAAAAGGCACAACTCCACTGGCATCTGTGTGAAATCCACTGGCATCTATGTTGTAGAACTGACTTCAGTCTGCTCACTTCTAGCTAAAATGATATTTACAATAGTAATTAAAAATTATTTTAAAAACACTTTCTGGTTGTGTTTTCTAACTTTTTTCTGAATTAGAAACCTGAGAACTTTGGTGTATACCAGTTTCACTGGAACCTGCATAATTTACTTCCAAATGGCAGATCTACTTAGTCCTTCACTAGCTAATGTTTAAGTTTTCTCAAGTGGTCAAGGTACCACCTACATACAACGTTTACAGAAACATTTTCCCCTGCAAGAGTATTATTTCCTGAGCAAATCTATGGCGCCATAACAAAATTCAAGTGTTTGTTGGAGTTGCAGGTAAATCGAAAGTGCTGATGTCTGAATTATATACATTAATCTTCTCTGATTGCTTCCAACTGCTCTTCATGAAGCAACAAAGTTTTGTTTAATTCCATTTGAAAGAAAGAACAATAAGACCAAATAGTACTTTATCCAGAGCACCCACTAATTTTTCCCTATGGGTGCTCCAGACAGATTGACAGGGGAGTACAAGGAAACAGTGAGGTAATACCAGTCAGCATGATAGGCAGAGGTCTCGGCATAGCCTTACCCATAACTAATGAAGTATTATCCTGATGGGCCACTCTTTCTGAGTGGAATAAAATAGCCATAAGAAAGCAGAATGAAACTTGGACTGAAGCTTAGGTTTGCTCTATAACAGGGGTCGGCAACCTTTCAGTAGTGGTATGCCGAGTCTTCATTTATTCACTTTAAATTAACGTTTCGTGTGCCGGTAATACATTTTAATGTTTTTTAGAAGGTCTCTCTCCATAAGTCTATATATTATATAACTAAACTAGCATTGTATTGTAAAATAAATAAGGTTTTCAAAATATTTAAGAAGCTTCATTTAAAATTAAATTAAAATGTTGATCTTATGCCACCGGCCCGGTCAGCCCGCTGCTCGTCTGGGGTTCTGTCCACCTAGGCCAGCAGCAGGCTGAGCGGGGCCTGCGGCCGGGACCCCAGCTGGGAAGGGTCCGGCAGCCAGAACCCCAGACCGGCAGCGGGCTGTGCGGGGCCAGCAGCTGGGACCCCAGACCGGCAGTGGGCTGAGCAGCTCAACCCGCTGCAGCTAAGGGCTCCATCCGCCGGCTCCTGCCAGCCAGCTGCCGGTCTGGGGTCCCGGCCCTGCCCACATACAGTGGGTACCTACCTTCTCCCTGGTTCTGGACCACTCTCTTTCTCTGTCTGCACTGAGCTGAGGGTGGGAGTGCATTGAGCACAGGGCTGGGGGTGAAGGGTCTGGCCAGGAGCTAGAATAAGGGCAGGGGCACTTACCTGGGCAGCTCCCATTTGGTGCGAGGGGTGCAGGTGGGAATGGGGGGCCGGGTGCAGGAGTTTTTGTTTGGCGCTAGGGTGGGGGTGAGGTATGTGTGGGGGTGCCAGAGTCAGGGCTGGGGTTGTAGGGGCGGGTGAAGGAGTCAAGCAGAGGGCTCGATGTGTATGAGGGGGGTACAGGGCTCTGGGCACGGGTGTGCAGGGCTGCGGGGCTCAGGACAGAGGGCTGGGTGTGCGTGTGTGTAGGAGGGGTCAGGGCAGAGGGCTGGTTGTGTGTGCGGGAGGGTCAGAGCAGAGGGCTCCCCCCACTCCTGTGGCCCCCAGCCAGCTCACCCAGTCAGGGCCCTGCACCACACTAGCGCAACTAACATCGCCCGGCGAGAGAGTCCCCTCTGGCTGTGTCTGGAGGAGCCACTCCGGGTGGCGCATGACCCTGCGATATGTGAGCGCCTCGCCCCAGGGCTCTCTGGCCACCACTGATTCCTGCTCGCCTGCACCTGCTACGTGCTCAGCGCTGCCGGGTCACAAGATTCTCTGCTCCTCCTAGCTCACAAACAGCAGGTACTGATCCATGGCCACGGCTGGGCGCCTCCTCCTGGGAACACTCAGCAGCTCGCGCTGCTGCCGCCGCCAGCCTCTCCCACCCCCACAGCTCCTGCTTCCTGCCACTGGGAGCTGGGACGAGGTCCGGCTGCAAACCCGCTCCCCTGGCACGCTGCCAATCCACCATGGCCAGCTATACCAAGGCGGCCAAGGTGAACAGGCCCCTCCGCGCCCCCAGGCAGGGCTCCTCGCTGGGTGAGGGGATGCGGGAGCCCATGGGCAGGCCGCTGAGGTGGTTCCTCTCTCAGGGAGCATGGGCTCTGCCCCTCACTGGCTGTGTGTGCGCGGGACTCCGGCAGGCAGCAGCGTGCCATTAAAAAATCGGTTCCTGTGCCGTCTTTGGCACACATGCCATAGGTTGCCGAGCCCTGCTCTATAAGATTTTAAGAATCAAAGATGGTGCTCTGAGAGTAGGAAACATTGGGTCTCATTCCCAACATCTGCCTTCTCTCATCCTCCGCTTGTGTTGTGGAACATCTCTCGCAGAAATCCCACGACCAACTTGACTTCCTCCACAATGAATTTATTCTCTTCTTCTCCACTTTTGCCATCTTTCTAGCTAACCAGTTCTCCGTTTCCAATTTATTGAATCCCAGTCCACAATCCCAGCTGCCTTTTTGCCAGCTTCAGCTCACTCCTCAACCCCTGCCCTGCTCCTTTCTCTCTACACAGGGTCTCTTGGCAGTTTCCTCCAAGAGAAAATTGACAAAATACAACATGATCCCTCTTCCCTTTCCCTCTTACAATTTTTCTGCTCTCATCACAAACACAGAAGTTTCTCATCTGCTGCTCCTGAGTAGACTATGGTTTTAAATTGAGTTTAGATATTAGCATGAGTAATAGGCCAAAAGCATATGACCTTTCTTACTATTTCCTTCTTTTTGGAGGATTGTTTGTGTTAAACTTGTAGTGACTCTTGAAATACCTGTACTATATTATTTAAGGTTAGGGATGAGGTCACAGAACTACAGGAAATATGGTTTATTACAGGGATCAGCAGCCTTTGGCATGCGGCCCAGTCATAACCTACTCCCAGATTTGGACCTTAGCGTCCAAAATAAGGGGGTTAGCATGAAAACCTCCAAGCTTAGTTACCAGCTTGGACCTGGTAAAGCTGCCACCACCCAAAAAATTAGAGTGTTTTGGAGCACTCTGGTCCCCCCAAAAACCTTCCCTGGCGACCCCAAGACCCAAATCCCTTGAGTCTCACAACAAAGGGAAATAAACCTTTTCCCTTCCCCCCTCCAGGTGTTCCTGGAGAGATACACAGAAGCAAGCTCCGTGAATCTAAACAGAGGGACTCCACCCTTCCCATTCCCAGTCCTGGAAACAGAATTACGGACAGCTAATCTCTCTTCCCCCCTCACCCAGAGGGAATGCAAAGTCAGGCTAGTAAATCTAACACACCCAGATTTCCCCCTGACTTCTTCCTCCCACCAATTCCCTGGTGAGCACAGACTCAATTCCCTGGAGTTCCCCACTAAAGAAAAACTCCAACAGGTCTTAAAAAGAAAGCTTTATGTAAAAAGAAAGAAAATACATAAAAATGGTCTCTCTGTATTAAGGTGACAAATACAGGGTCAATTGCTTAAAAGAAATATTGAATAAACAGCCTTATTCAAAAAGAATACAATTCAAAGCACCCCAGCAACTACACACATGTAAATACAAAAAAAACATATAAATCACTATCTGATCTTTGGTACTTACAACTGGGAAACAGAAGATTAGAAAGCAATAGACAGAAATCCTCCCATAGCCGAGAGAGAGACAGGCACAAGACCAGAACAAAGAACTCAGACACAAACTTCCCTCCACCCAGATTTGAAAAAGTCTTGTTTCCTGATTGGTCCTCTGGTCAGGTGTTTCAGGTTACTTCTTTCCAGGTGTAAGAGACATTAACCCTTAGCTATCTGTTTATGACACGCCCCCCCAAATTGCAGACAGTGGGGAAGCTCACTGGCGGCGATTTCCTCCTAGAACTTTAAAATAAACAGAGTAATACAACACATGCACCTTTACATATACCACTAAGTATATAACTAACAGACTTTTACATGTTAAGAACACTTTTTAACTATTGGATTCTGGGAAACTCTCACGGGAGAGAGCATCAGCTACTTTGTTAGAAGCTCCTGAGATGTGCTGAATTTCAAAATCAAAATCTTGGAGAGCTAAACTCCAACGAAGAGGTTTTTTGTTATTCCCCTTGGCAGTATGAAACCACTTTAGTGCAGCATGGTCAGTTTGTAGCTGGAACCGCCGTCCCCAAACATATGGAGATAACTTTTCCAGGGCGTACACAATGGCGTAGCACTCCTTTTCACTGACTGACCAGTGACTTTCCCTCTCAGACAGTTTCTTGCTGAGAAACATAACAGGATGGAAGTTGTGATCCGTTGCTTCCTGCATGAGAACTGCTCCTATACCACGCTCAGATGCATCCGTGGTTACTAGGAATGGCTTGTCAAAGTCCGGGGCCCTGAGCACAGGGTCAGACATGAGCGTTGCCTTAAGTTGGGCAAAGGCCTTTTGACACTCATCAGTCCACTAACTGCATTTGGCTGGGTCTTTTTGGTCAGGTCGGTCAGTGGGGCAGCGATTTGGCTGTAGCGTGGTACAAATTGCCTGTAGTACCCGGCCAAGCCTAAGAAGGATTGGACCTGTTTCTTTGACCTTGGGACAGGCCACTTTTGGATAGCATCCACCTTGGCCTGTAGGGGGTTTATGGTTCCTCGACCCACCTGGTACCCCAGGTAAGTCACTCTGTTTTGGCCTATTTGACACTTTTTGGCCTTAACAGTTAGTCCGGCCTGCCTGATGCGCTCAAAGGCCTTTTCCAGGTGTAGTAGGTGTTCGGGCCAGGAGTCTGAAAAAATGGCCACATCATTGAGGTAGGCAACTGCATATTCTCCCAGTCCTGCTAGTAGACCATCCACAAGCCTCTGGAAGGTGGCGGGTGCATTTCGAAGCCCAAAAGGAAGGACATTGAATTCATACACCCCCGCATGGGTGACGAATGCTGACCTCTCCTTGGCAGGTTCATCTAGCGGTACTTGCCAGTACCCCTTGGTTAAGTCTATTGTAGAGATGAACTGGGCACGTCCCGCTTCTCCAATAGTTCATCGGTGCGTGGCATTGGATAGTTGTCCAGACGAGTTACCGCATTTAGCTTACGGTAGTCCACGCAAAAGCGTATTTCTCCATCTGGTTTGGATACCAGAACCACTGGAGATGCCCATGCACTGGTAGATGAACGGATTATACCCATCTGTAGCATGTTCTGGATCTCCCGTTCTATAGCAGCTTGGGCATGAGGAGACACCCGGTAGGGTGGGGTTCTAATGGGATGAGCACTACCTGTGTCAATGGAGTGGTATGCCCGTTCAGTCTGTCCTGGGGTGGCTGAGAACAATGGGGCGAAGCTAGTGCACAGCTCCTTGATTCGTCGCCGCTGCAGACGTTCCAGGGTGGTTGAGAGGTTCACCTCTTCCATGCCACCGTCTTTTTTCCCGTCGTAGTAGAAACCGTCAGGCCACTCAGCATCATCTCCCTGGACTGTAAACTGACAAACCTGTAAGTCTCTGGAATAGAAAGGCTTGAGAGAATTAACATGGTACAGTGAGGAACTGGGAAATGCTATGAGGTAGTTCACAGTTCCCAGGCGCTCTTGGACCATGAATGGCCCTTCCCATGATGCTTCCATCTTATGGGCCTGTTGCGACTTCAAGACCATAACCTGGTCTCCTACCTTGAAGGAACGTTCTCTGGTATGTTTGTCATACCAGGCCTTTTGCTCTTCCTGAGCATCCTTTAGGTTCTCTTTAGCAAGGGCTAAAGAGTGTCGGAGGGTGCTTTGTAGGTTGCTTACAAAGTCCAGAATGTTAGTTTCTGGAGAAGGCGTAAACCCCTCCCATTGCTGCTTCACCAACTGTAATGGCCCCTTAACCTCGTGACCATACACAAGTTCAAACGGTGCAAACCCAAAACTGGGATGTGGTACAGCCATGTAAGCAAACAGCAACTGCTGCAACACTAGGTCCCAATTATTGGAGTGTTCGTTGATGAATTTATGTATCATGGCCCCCAAAGTTCCATTAAACCTTTCCACCAGGCCACTGGTTTGATGGTGGTACGGGGTGGCAACCAAGTGGTTCACCCCATGCGTTTCCCACAGTTTTTGCATGGTCCCTGCCAGGAAATTAGATCCTGAATCAGTAAGGATGTCGGAGGGCCAACCTACCCTGGCAAAAATGTCTGTTAGGGCCAGGCACGCAGTGTTAGCCTTGGTGTTGCCTAGAGCTACTGCTTCCAGCCATCGGGTAGCAAAGTCCACAAAAGTCAGTACGTACTGCTTTCCTCTGGGTGTCTTTTTTGGGAAAGGACCCAGAATATCCACAGCTACTCGCTGAAATGGGACCTCAATTATGAGGAGTGGCTGGAGAGGGGCCTTGACCTGGTCTTGGGGTTTTCCCACTCTTTGGCATACCTCACAAGACAGGACATACTTGGCAACGTCCTTGCCCATCCCCTCCCAGTGGAAGGACTTCCCTAACCGGTCCTTGGTTCTGTTCACCCCAGCATGGCCACTGGGATGATCATGGGCTAAGCTTAAGAGCTTCCCCCGGTACTTAGTTGGAACCACCAACTGTTTTTGCGGCTGCCATTCTTCCTGGTGTCCACCAGAAAGAATCTCCTTGTATAAAAGTCCTTGGTCTATAACAAACCGGGATCGATTAGAAGAGCTGATAGGCGGTGGGGTGCTCCGTGCTGCCGCCCAAGCTTTCTGAAGGCTGTCATCTGCTTCCTGCTCAGTCTGGAACTGTTCCCTTGAGGCAGGGGTTACCAGTTCTTCCTCAGACTGTGGACTTGGGCTTGGTCCCTCTGGAAGCAATGTAGGTGATGGGGTTGTTTCCGTTGCTGGTGAACCGCTCTCCGCTGGCGCACCTGAGGTTATTTCAGGCTCTGGCTGAGCCTTTTGGGTATGGCTGTCTGTTGCTTCTGCCAGTTCTGGCTTACTGGTGCCCACTGGCGTTGAGTTTGAAGATGTTGCACTTGCTGGTGCTGGTTGCTGTTCCAGTTCTGGGCCTGGGACTGGAGGTGCTGTGGCTGTTTCAGTGGTTGGCATGGAATCTGTGTCCACTACCTCTGTCTGGGTCTCTGGTAACACAGACGGGGCACCTGTGGACGGCTTAGGAACAGGAATGGGTCTGGAAGCTTGCCTGGTTTGGCTACGTGTAACCATTCCCACTCTCTTGGCCCACTTCACCTGGTTGGCCAAGTCTTCCCCCAGAAGCATGGGGATAGGATAATTGTCATAGACTGCAAAAGTTCACATTCCTGACCAGCCTTTGTACTGGACAGGCAGTTCAGCTGTAGGCAAGTCTACAGCTTGTGACATGAAGGGGTAAATTGTCACTTGGGCCTTTGGGTTGATGAATTTGGGGTCTATGAAGGATTGGTGGATAGCTGACACTTGTGCCCCTGTGTCTCTCCACGCAGTAACCTTCTTTCCGCCCACTCTCAAATTTTCCCTTCACTCCAAGGGTATTTGAGAGGCATCTGGGCCTGGGGATCTTTGGTGTGATGGTGGTGTAATGAACTGCACTCGGTTGGCGGTTTTTGGGCGGTTGGCCTTGATATGTCCCAGTTCATTACACTTAAAGCATCTTCCATCTGATGGGTCACTGGGTTGAGATGAGTTACTGGAGACTGGTGAGGTGGAAGAATAGTGTGTCTGTGGCTTTACTTGGGTTGTAGGTGGGGTTTTTGGCTGCCCTCAGTTGTAGGGTTTATGGTCGGTGTGCCCTCTGGGGTATTCGTTCCCCTTGACAGTAGCTTTCTTGCTTTCTGCCACTTCCATCCATCTGGCTCCAATCTCCCCTGCCTTGGTGAGATTTTTGGGTTTTCCATCTTGTATGTACTGTGTTATGTCCTCAGGAACACCATCCAAGAACTGCTCCATTTGTATGAGGAGGTGCAGTTCTTCCAAGGATTTAACATTGTGTCCTGATATCCAGGCCTCATAATTTTTCCCAACGTAGTAGGCGTGTTTGGGAAATGACACATCTGGTTTCCACTTTTGGGTTCTGAAACGCCGACGGGCATGATCTGGGGTTATTCTCATTCTGTATCTGGCCTTGGTTTGAAAAAGTTTATAGTCGTTCATGTTCTCCTTAGGCATTTCAGCTGCCACCTCTGCTAAAGGTCCACTGAGCTGTGGCCTCAATTCTACCATGTACTGGTCTTCAGAGATGCGGTAGCCAAGACAGGCTCTTTCAAAATTTTCCAAGAAGGCATCGGTGTCATCACCTGCCCTGTAGGTAGGAAATTTCCTGTGCTGTGGAAGAAGTACTGGTGAAGGGTTGTTAGGATTGGCTGGAGTCTGTTGCTTAGCCTTTTCTAATTCCATGGCCTGTCGGTGGGCTTCCCTCTGGAGTTCCATCTCTTTTTGTTGTTTTTCCATGTCTCGGCGGTGGGCTGCATTGTTGCCTTCTTCTTGTTTTTGTAGCCTTTCCATCTCTTGTTTGTGAGTTGCCTCATCTCTGGCCATCTGTGTTCTGAGCAGTTCTATCTGTTTTTCCATTGCTTCGAGCTGTACTGCGTCTGGTTTTCGTGACATCCTGTTTTCTTGTGTTGGGGTGCCCTCCGGTGTTTGTTGTCTGAACTGCAGGTTCTCTGTTGCCTCCTGGGGTCTGCCTAGCAACAGTGCCTTTTTCCCTTTCTTCCTCTAGCTAATCTTTTAAATGTAAAGTAAACCAGAAAAACCACTTTATTTGCATGTGTATAGTGCTGGCATTTGACTCCTAATGGGAGTGCTATTGTGTCACAAAAGACCCTTTTGTCACAGCTTAATGGTTCCTTGCTTAATATGCAAGCCAGAAACTGCAAGAGAGAGCAGAGAAAAAAAAATTCTCTCTGGTTCTCTTTAAAACCAAACTGTCTCTGCTTAAAAGCCCCTAGCAGAGAAATGAAAAATATAATATTCTTACTGGCTTCTGGATTCTATCTTTCCCACACACTGCCACTCATGTCATAACTATTCCCAGATTTGGACCTTGGCGTCCAAAATATGGGGGTTAGCATGAAAACCTCCAAGCTTAGTTACCAGCTTGGACCTGGTAAAGCTGCCACCACCCAAAAAATTAGAGTGTTTTGGGGCACTCTGGTCCCCCCAAAAACCTTCCCTGGCGACCCCAAGACCCAAATCCCTTGAGTCTCACAACAAAGGGAAATAAACCTTTTCCCTTCCCCCCTCCAGGTGTTCCTGGAGAGATACACAGAAGCAAGCTCCGTGAATCTAAACAGAGGAACTCCACCCTTCCCATTCCCAGTCCTGGAAACAGAATTACGGAGAGCTAATCTCTCTTCCCCCCTCACCCAGAGGGAATGCAAAGTCAGGCTAGTAAATCTAACACACCCAGATTTCCCCCTGACTTCTTCCTCCCACCAATTCCCTGGTGAGCACAGACTCAATTCCCTGGAGTTCCCCACTAAAGAAAAACTCCAACAGGTCTTAAAAAGAAAGCTTTATGTAAAAAGAAAGAAAATACATAAAAATAGTCTCTCTGTATTAAGGTGACAAATACAGGGTCAATTGCTTAAAAGAAATACTGAATAAACAGCCTTATTCAAAAAGAATACAATTCAAAGCACCCCAGCAACTACACACATGTAAATACAAAAAAAACATATAAATCACTATTTGATCTTTTGTACTTACAGCTGGGAAACAGAAGATTAGAAAGCAATAGACAGAAATCCTCCCATAGCCGAGAGAGAGACAGGCACAAGACCAGAACAAAGAACTCAGACACAAACTTCCCTCCACCCAGATCTGAAAAAGTCTTGTTTCCTGATTGGTCTTCTGGTCAGGTGTTTCAGGTTACTTCTTTCCAGGTGTAGGAGACATTAACCCTTAACTATCTGTTTATGACAGGCCCATCAAGGAAATCCGCTGGTGAGCCAGGATGGTTTGCTTACCTGTAGTGCCCGCAGGTTCGGCTGATCGCAGCTCCCACTGGTCACGGTTCTCCGATCCAGGCCACTGAGAGCTGCAGGAAGTGATGGCCAGCACATCCCTCGGCCTGCGCCACTTCAGGTAGCCCCTACTGGCCTGGAACAGTGAACCACAGCCAGTGGGAGCAGCAATTGGCCAAACCTGTGGATGCTGCAGGTAAACAAGCCAGTCCAGCCCGCCAGTGGATTTCGCTGATGGGCCACGTGCCAAAGGCAGCTGATCCCTGGTTTATTAGGTAACAGGTGCAGTAAATATTTGGTTTGTTTAGTTTATTATAAAGAAATATTTAGTTCTCTAGTTAGGAAGAAATATGGTAAAATAAGATAAGAAAGCCTTGAAAAAAGAGGCCCAGTCATTAATCTTGTCTTGATCAGGGCAAAGAACAGGGTTTCATCTGGCCTTAGCTAAGGTTCAATTACCAGCAATGACATCAGTTGTTTGTTCCAGTGAAGAAAAAACCTCCAAGGTTTCCTATGTTGTTGTTTTTTTTGTCAGAACTTGCCTTAACTCCCCCTCCCTCCTTGAGTCACATTACAATGGGAACCTACCTCCCACATCTGATCCTGTTGTAAATATTTTGGCCAATGCTTATAACTGTAATGTTGCTAGGATATGGAATACAGGTATGTATATTCTTAGATTTGTGTTCTGAATGTAAGCAACAAGTGGCATTTGCACTAATAAAGGAATGCTGGTGTGGAAACTGAGTCATGATATGCCTTAAAAACTTATTAGGAAAATTCGTTCCAACATACTTGGTGCTTTCAAAGGGCCAATTTCATATAGCTGAAAGCAATTATGATCTTTCAGCTGGGAGGAAGAATTTAGTTAGAGAAATGTAAAAAATAATTAGGAATGTTTAAGAATACTTTATTAGATACCCAAAAAGCCACAATCAAAGGCAGCAGCTTTATTGGTCAAAAAAAAAAAAAAAACCAAAAAACCCCCCCAAAAAAACAACAGATCTGGTTTAGAGGGGAAGTGAAGGCAGCTATAAAACAAAAAAATTATCTAACAAATGGAAAAGAGGGGAAGCTGACACTAATAAAGATAAGTCAGAAGCTAGGAAATGTGGAAAATTGATAAGGGAAGCAAAGGGACAAAAGGGAAAGACTATGGCCAGCAGAGTTAAGGACAATATGAAGGAGTTTTTAAATGTATATTAGATATAAAAAAGAATCTTAACAATGGTATTGGTCCACTACTAGAATGAAATGGAAGAATTATCAATAGCAATGCAGAAAACGGAAAAGTGTTCAATAAACATTTATGTTCTATATTTTGGAAAAAAGTAGATGTAATCATATCATATAACACTCTTCCCATTACACTAGTATCTCAGGAGGATGTTAAATATCAGCTATTACGGTTAGACATTTTTAAATAAGCAAGTCCAGATAACTTGCACCCAAGAGTTCTAAAAAAGCTGGCTAATAAAGACCATTAATGACAATTTTCAGTAAGTCTTGGCACACTGGGGAAGTTCAACAGACTGGAAGAAAGCTACGTTGTGACAATATTTTTAAAAAAGGGTAAATAAGATGACTCGGCTAATTATAGGCCTGTTAGTCTGATATCAATCTCAGGCAAGATAATGGAACGGCTGATACAGGACTTGATTAATAATATAATTAATGCCAATCAACATGGTTTTATGGAGAACAGATCCTGCCAAACTTTCTTTTTTATGAGATTATAAATTTGGTTGATAAAGGTAATAGTGTTGATGTAATATACTTAAACTTCTGTAGGGCATTTGACTTAGTACAGCACGACACTTTGATTAAAAAACTAGAATATAAAGCTAACATGGCACACATTAAATGGATTAAGAACTGGCTAATTGATAGGTCTTAAAATGTAACTGTAAACAAGAATCATCATGGAATGGGGATATTTCCAGTAGGGTCCCACAGGGATTAGTTCTTTGCCCTAAGCTATTTAGCACTTTTATCTATGACCTGGAATCACTGATAAAGTCTACAGAGGACACAAAAATTGGGAGGAGTGATAAATAATTAAGAAGAAGAGGTATTGATACAGAGCAATCTGGATCATTTTGTAAACTGGGCACAAGCAAACAATTCATGTTTTGATATGAATAAATGTAAATGTATATATATCTAGGAACAAAGAACATAGGCTATACTTACAGTATGGGGGACTCTATACTTTGAAGAGGTGATTCTAAAAAGATTTGGGGGTTGTAGTGGATAATCAGCTGAACATGAGCTCTCAGTGTAATGCTGTAGCCACAAGGGCTAATGCAATCCTTGGATGTACAAATACAGGAATATCAAGTAGGAGTGGATACCTCTATATTTGGCATTTCTGCGACCACAGCTGGAACACTGTGTCCAGTTCCGGTATCCAAAATTCAAGAAATATGTTGAAAAATTGGACAGGGTTCAGAGAGGAGACCCAAGAATGATTAGATGATTAGAAAACCTACCTTGTAGTGACAGACTCAGGGGGCTCAGTCTATTGAATGTACTAAAGAGAGTGAAGGGGTTTAATTATACTCTAAGTACCTACATGGGGAACACATATTTAATAATGGGCTCTTCAATCTAGCAGACAAAGGTATAACATGATCCAATGGCTGAAAGTTGAAGCTAAACAAATTTAAACAGGAAATAAGGCATACATTTTTAACAGTGAGAGTAATTAACCACTGGAACAATTTACCAAGGGTAGTGGTGGATTCTCTATAACTAAGGCCGCAAGTCACTCAAGGAGATCACAGAAGTCACAGCTTCTGTGACTTCCCATGACCTCCATGAATTTTGCAGTCGCAGTTGCGGTCGACCCCAGGGCCATCTCAGCAGTGGGGAGGCCCCGGAGCCAACCGCACCGGCCGCTGCTCTGGTAGTCCTAGGCAACTGGTCCCCAGCACTGCCCTGGAGCAGCAGTCCAGGACCAATGGCAGCATTCTGGGCCCTGGGCCAGCCCCCTAGCAGTGGCAGGGGGCCCTGCTCTGCCCCTCCTTCCCTCCCTCTCCTTCCAGGAGCAGAAGCCCTCAGGAGCAGTCCCCTCCCAGTAGGTAAGATTTAATCACAGGTATTTTTAGTAAAAGTCATGAACAGGTCACAGGGCTATGACTGACTTTTACTAAAAATACCCATGACTAAAAAGCAGCCTTATCTATAATTGACCATTTTTAAATAAAGAATGGACGTTTTTCTAAAAGACGTTCTCTGTATGTTTTGGGGAGGTTCTGTGGCTTGTGTTATATAGGAGGGCAGATTAGATTAGTGGTTCCCAAACTGGGGTTCGAGAAATGTTACAGGGAGTTCTTGGGAAAAAATTCCCTAATGGTGGACAGAGCTGTTCCTAGGAACCCTGGGCAACATGAGGCCAGCAGGCTGGACCCCTTGGACTTCCAAGAGCTAAGCAGATCAAAGCAAGCATATCTATCACGCAGATTTAAACTTCATGACTCGTTATAAGAAATGGGAAGGGAGGTAGATATTTTTTGCTGTTTTTTAAATTATTATGAAGAACAAGTTTAAGCTTTGTTGTAATGTGTGTTGTTTGCCTGCACTGCTCAAGACCTGAAAGCTTATGTAGGAGGAACAATTTGAGTTGGCTTCTTAAATACCTTCATGCAGTTTCACATCTGATACTCCTTGATGAAACATAAGAGCCTTGTCTTATAACAGGCTTATTCAAAGTGATACAAGCTACAAAAGTGAGATCTTGGAAGAGTGTTGCCGATTACATAATGTAATAAAAGTATTATGATGACAAATAATAATAGTGTGTAATAAGCATCTCATAAAAACAAATTTTATATTTCCAAGATCACTGCTTTTTATAATTTATAATCAAGTAAGAGAGAAAATTCCTGGAAATATTCATTTTCAGGAGGGGGTTCGCAAGATTTGACATTTTACTGAAAGGTGTTTACAAGTTGTTAAAGTTTGAGAACCACTGGGCTAGATGATCACAATGATCCCTTCTTGCCTTGAATCTATGAATATTACTTTCCCGTGACAACTGCTGTAATTGCCACAGAAATGGAAAGGGAAGGAGGGCCATGAGACCCTCCCATATTAAGACATGGAAATCTCATCTATTAAGACATTTGAAGAAGTCTGAGAGTCCAACCCCCAAGGCGTTATATCTTAACGGACTGCTACACATCTACAGTCTGCCTTCCCATTCATTGCTAGCTCTTTTGCACATCACAAACATAGGTCCTTATTCACAGATGACATGCGCCTGGAACCCCAACACTGCACACATTGCTAACACCAAAATCAAATAATTGAGCATCGCTGCAGCTGGGCCACTGTAAGCTCTCTAGTGTAGACACTAGAGGAGAGAGCTCTCCCGTCAGCTTAATTACTCCAGCCCCCATGAATGGCAGTAGCTCTCCCACCAACATAGCACAGTCCACACCAGCGCTTAAGTCACCATAAATTATGTCTCTTGGGGGCGGGCAAATTCATACCCCTGACATAACTTAAATGTCTACTTAAGCTGTAGTGTAGCCATAGCCTTTAGCCACAGGACATTAATTATTTAGATGAGTTCGTTCCCCACCCCTCCCCTGCCAGCCAAGTAGTGGCTATTTGATATTTGAATTTTTATATATTGTCATTTCAAATAGGAGGGGAAAGTCTGATCCCTACTTTTTAAGCTACATTTAAATTTAACCTTATAACTGCAGAATCCATCTCACAAATGTGTTAATGCTGAACTATAGCCCTAACCAAGGAAATATTAGAGTAACTGGCCAAGCCAAGTTCTAGCCTAATAGCTCCAAATTACTTAATTATGGGTTTTTGATAACAACTTATTTTTCTTGATTGAGCTCTATAATAGCCATGATTGTATTGGCTGCACTTCCAGCAGCTCCCACTGGCCTGGAGCGGCAAACCGCAGCCATTGGGAGCCGCGATCGGCCAGACCTGCGGATGCAGCAGGTAAAGAAACTGGCCCGGCCCACCAAGGGCTTTCCTTATACAAGCAGCATCCCAAGTTTGGGAAACACTGGTTTAAATGGAGGACCCATCCAAGTAAGTATCACACTAAGTCCCCATGCTGGGTGAGGGGAGATTTACAATGCTAGAAGGAATGCCCTACTAAATCCTTTAAAAAACTTAATCACTGAAGGGTGAGAGAACACAGTATACTCTTGAATACTAATAGCTGCACACCACGCTATTAACTATTTACAATAAAAGTTACTAATGAGTAAAGAGGAGCACAAGCGTAAGTGACAGCTAGCTGGCTCCACAGGAGACAAGGAGAAACTGAGGGTTGGTTGGTCGGTCGCTCAGTCCCCTTTAAACCTTCAATTGAGGGGCCCCCCTCAAGAGCATAGGTGGCTGAAGTGTTCTGATCTCCAGCACACTAGGTTCATGCACACCAGAAGTGGAACACATCATGGATTTGTCTACACTTACAGAGCTGCAGTGGCACTTAGTGAGGATGCTACCTATACTGACAAGAGCTTGTAGACAAGGCTCAGTATCACAATGAGAGCTGCTGGGTTCTGAGCACTCTCGAAAATCTGGCTTTTATTTGAATGCCTAAATGGGAAGTGAGTTCTTTGGAAAATCTGGTCCCAAGTGTGGGTGCTGAGCCTTTGAAAATCTGCCCCATATTAATACAAGATCAATAGGCACCAAAAGTATATAACTTAGGGGAGTTAGGATGGTTAAAAGAATCCCATTTCCATAAACCAAACCAAACTATGCAGAAATCAGAAATTAAAATGAAACATAAAGGAGCATGGGATGAAATCCTGGCCACCTTACCATTGACTTCAGTGACTCGTAGTGTCTGATGAGGTAACTCAAGAGTTAAACAGAACAGCTGGTTGCAGCAAAAGATAAAATACTGCAGAAAACTGCCCTGCTACTAAAGTTACATTTTGCACAGTAAGTTTATGATCAAAAGAATCCCCTGTATTTTGAGCAACAGAAGATAAACAACTCAAGGAATTGTGGTTAGAGATGCCAGCTTGGAATAAATTTGGGCAGAAAAAACAGTCACTGCTAGGAAAGAATTTACTAACTGTGCTGCTAAACAGTCTCAAGAAATATGCCTGATTTTTGTGTGAGAGAGAGAGAGACCAATGGACCAGGAAAAAGGCTTTAAACAAATAAAATAAAATAGTCATGGCTTTGGTCAGATACTCTCTGGGTGTATGCTGGAGTTCTTTATCTCCTTTGTCCCATTAGAAAACAATTGTAGGGTGGAATGTGAAAAGGTAGGACATGGTGGACATGTCTACACTGCGATGTAAGCCCAGGGTTTGTAGCACTCGAGTTAGCAAACCCTGAGTTTGTTACCAAGGGCATGAGTAGCTATACTAATTTGCAACCCCAGGTTAGTAAAAGGGCCACCCAGAGGATTCAGGGGGCCTTGGATCTTTGGTGGCAGGGGGCTCCTGCCGCTGAATTGCTGCTGAAGACCAGGCACTTCGGCGGTGGGTCCCTGGACAGAAGGACCCCCCGATGCTGAATTGCCACCGAAGACCCAGAGTGGATGAAAGAAGCCCTGGGGGCCCGGGCCCTGCCAGAGTTTTCCAGGGACCCTGGAGTGAGTAAAGGACCCCATTCCAGGGGCCCTGAAAAACTCTCATGGGGGCCCCTGCAGGGCCTGGGGCAAATTGCCCCACTTGCCCCCCTCTCTGGGTGGCCCTGGTTAGGAATTGTTGAACCCTGAGTCCCAATCTGGGTCTCTAGCGTCTACAATGCATTATGAGGTCCTGAATCCAGCCACCTCCATCTCAGATTTCCTAGCACCCCTCTCAAAATGTGGCCTTTCTAGCCTTGTTCATAGTGCAATGTGGGAAAACCTGTCCACCAAAATTGATTGTCCAGAGGACAAAGAAAATTGGCCCATGGGACTGAGAGATACTTTTAGCAGACTCCTGGAGCATGAGTCCACGGAAGCTGTGTCTACACTGCAAAGCAACAGGGCTTGAACCTTGAGTCCTGCCTTGACTCAGGCTCAGACCCTGCATCCCTGTGAGATCCGAGGACCGTGGGTCTGAGCCCTGGGTTAGCGTGATTTGTGTGTAGATAGAAGGGGAGTTTAGGCTCGAGCCTGAGTTTGAACCCTGGTCTTACACTGCAGTGTAGACATACCCCATGGTGACTGACACGATGTAAAATCCTCAGGAATTTTAAGCAACCCCTTATTTTTTAAAACACTAATTTTGTATATTGCTTTAAAAAAAATTTTTTTTCTAGTCTGATCTTCTGTTTGAACCAGGGGAGCTGGGAGAGAAGAAGCTAAATGCCGTTATCAGGTTATGCCGTTGGATGCTGTTATCAGGTTATGTTACCTTCAAGATGCAGCTAGTTATTCATCACCTGCCATTTAGACAGGTGCCCGACACTTGAGTTCTGATCTTGGCATGCTTCAGTGCAGCAGGGTAGGAATCTGTTTCTCTATAAGTTTTTGGCTACAAGCAGAGTTTGATGATGTGTCCTAATGATACAAAGCTGGTGAACACTGTCCTGTTTGCAGAGAGTTGAACTTACAGGAAACAGAACAAAGGATTTCAGGGCTTTTGAAACATAAGAGTCTGTTTAAATGAATGTTAAAGGAACTGAGCTGTTAACAGAATAACGTTTTTGTTCCTCAGACCAAAAGATACACAGCAGTCCAGTAAAACCCCTTTAAATATATTAAACTTCCCACGTGGCAAAGTGCAATACACCCTGAACAGATCTGTTCAGAGAGAGTATACTGGGCCATTCCCTCAGGGGGTGTAAATGGGCAGAGCTCAGTTGGAGCTATTTTACCTGAGGATCTGGCCCACAGTTTCAAACCACATTGTCCTTCCGTAAACAGCAGAGACCTACTAAAATGATAGAGTTTTGGAGCAACAAAGTTCTCCTGTGGTACTGGCATCTCCTGGCACCTTGGAATTGGGAAGGGAGCAGGTGGGAGGAGGGAAATGCAAGGAAGAAGAGTTCTCCCTGCTTTGGCAAAAGATATTATCCTCCTGCCTTTTTACCTGTTTGCCTGCAATACAGATAAGCTGTTGCTGCTCATTTTCCAGCATTTTGAAACATTCAGGCTCCACAGCATAAGGAGGAGAAAAGTGCTGGCATTTTTAGTGAGCTGACAGTCTTCTCTTCAGGCAACATAACAGTGTAGGCCCCAGATCAGGAAGACACTAGATCCTGTGCTTAATTTTAAGCACATCCTTAAGTCCCATTGGCTTAAGTGCTGTGCTGAATAGAGATAGACTTAAGCATATGCTTAAGGTTGGGCACGCTTTTAAATGCTTTGTTGAATTGGGGCTCTTTTTTGTCCATTTCCCCATGACCAGACCCTTCAGACTATTTATTTGAGACATTTTGTTCATTGCCAATATAGGCAATATTACTACAAGCATAGAATCATAGAATCGTAGGACAAGAAAGGACCTCCAGAGGTCATCTAGTTCAGTTCTCTGCATTCATGGAAGGACTAAGTATTATCTAGACCGTCCCTGACAGGTGTTTGTCCAACCTGCTCTTAAAAATCCCCAATGTGGAGATTCCACAACCTCCCTAGGCAATTTATTCCAGTGCTTAACTACTCTGACAGTTAGGAAGTTTTTCCTAATGTCCAACCTAAACCTCCCTTGATGCAATTTAAGCCCATTGCATCTTGTCGTATCCTCAGAGGTTAAGAACAACAATTTTTTCCCTCCTCCTTGTAACAACATTTTATGTACTTGAAAAGTGTTATGTCCCCTCTCAGTCTTCTCTTCTCCAGACTAAACAAACCCAATTTTTTCAGTCTTTCCTCAGAGGTCATGTTTTCTAGACCTTTAATGATTTTTGTTGCTCTTCTCTGGACTCTCTAATTTGTCCACATCTTTCCTGAAATGTGGCACCCAGAACTGGACATAATACTCCAGGTGAGGCCTAATCAGCACAGAGTAGAGCAGAAGAATTACTTCTCGTGTCTTGCTTACAATACTCCTGCTAATACATCCCAGAATGATGTTTGCTTTTTTTGCAACAATGTTGACTCATATTTAGCTTTTGGTCCACTATGACCCCCAGATCTCTTTCTGCAGTACTCCTTCCTAGGCCATCATTTCCCATTTTGTATGTGTGCAACTGATTGTTCCTTCCTAAGTGGAGCACTTTGCATTTGTTCTTATTGAATGTCATCCTATTTATGTACGATCATTTCTCCAGTTTGTCCAGATCATTTTGAATTTTAGTCCTGTCCTCCGAAGCACTTGTAACCCCTCCCAGCTTGGTATCGTCTGCAAATTTTATAAGTGTACTCTCTATGCCAGGGGTCGGCAACCTTTCAGAAGTGCTGTGCCGAGTCTTCATTTATTCTCTCTAATTTAAGGTTTTGCATTCCAGTAACACATTTTAATGTTTTTAGAAGGTTTCTTTCTATAAGTCCATAATATATAACTAAACTATTGTTGTATGTAAAGTAAATAAGGTTTTTTACATGTTTAAGAAGCTTCATTTAAAATTAAATTAAAATGCAGAGGCCCCTGGACTGGTGTCCAGGACCCGGGCAGTGTGAGTGCCACTGAAAATCAGCTCGCGTGCTGCCATCAGCACACGTGCCATAGGTTGCCTACCTCTGGTCTATGCCATTATCTGAACCGCTGGCATAGTTTCCTATACCCAAAAGCTCCCATTCCCATTGGTATCAATGGGAAGTCCATGGACAGATCTAGGACATTCTAATAGTAATAATAACAAAATAGCACATTTCTTCCCCAGCACTCAAAGCATTGTCCAAAGGTGGGCTAGCACTATTATCTCCATTTTAGTGATGGACAAACTGAGGCACAGAAAGTTGAAGTGGCTAGTTCAAGGTCACACAGCTAGTTAGAGCTGGAAACAGAACCCAGCTCGATGTCCTCTTCATTGCACCATGCTGTCTCTCATCATGGCATAGCAGCGTTGAAAGATGTGAGTGGAGGGGAGGCCAGTTAGGTGGTAGGTGGCTTTAGGGCTTGTCTGTAATTGAAAATTAATTCGGATAAGGTGGGGTGTGAATTCCTGAGTAACTCCATGTGTAGATACACTTATTCTGGAATAAGAGGACTTGTTCCTCTTTAGTTTAATCCGCTTTGTGAATTAAGTGGATTAAGCTAAACAGGAACAAAGGCACTTTATTCCAGCATAAAGTTGTCCACGCATAGCTATTCAGTAATAACTCCAGGTGTAGACAGCTGTCATATAGCCTGATGTATATCTGAGAGTTGGACAGCAGATTTTAATGTCAGAAACATTGTGGTTCTGATCAAGGAATAAGTAAACCCCTGTGGGTTTTCATGCAAAGTTAATCCTACTTTATTTCTAGGTTAGCCAGCATTGTTCCTTTGTATGCAGTATTTTACATTTATTATTCATCATGACAGAACAAAAGGAAGGGGTAACAGAGACACATGCATGCACAATCCTGTCAGCTGTTCAGTGTTATGCAGAATGAGGACACTAGATTAATCTCAGACCTACATTGTAGATCTCTCTTATCCAGTAGAGATCTCTACTACTTTACTTCTTTTACTGTATTATGAACCTATTGTAGTAAAGTGCTTCTGACAGGTGCCAAAAGATTATAATAGATAAAAAACAGCCTGCTGCCTCTCCCTACATACTCTATTAACAGAGCTGGTGAAAAAAATATAGTTTGACTTCCGCGGACAAAATGTCAAATGAAATCATCTCATTCAAGAAATTTTGCTGAAAATGTGAATGGAAAAAAATCTAAACAAACTGGAAAATTTTCATTTCATTCTGAAACTTTTGTTTTGGTTTCCAAATCAAAACTAAAAATTCAAATCAAAAGGAGATGAAATAAACATGGAGAATTTCATCAAAATTTCATTGTCTTTATGGAACATTTAAATGTTGATTAAACTACATTTTGGGGTGGGAAAAAATGGTAGAAAGATGGTTACTGGCTGTAGCTGCTAGAGGTTGCCCAGCTGGTTTCTTTGATTCACACAAATATGCTTAATATATGGAGCTATACCTATCTCACAGAACTGGAAGGGACCCTGAAAGCTCATTGAATCCAGGCCCCTGCCTTCACTAGCAGGACCAAGTACTGATTTTTGCCCCAGATCCCTAAGAGGCCCCCTCAAGGATTGAGCTCACAACCCTGACAACTTAGCAGGCTAATGAGCAAACCACTAAGCTATCCCTCTCCCACAAACACAAGTGAATGGGCTCACCACAGGGGTCAAAGAGGTGAATGTTATGGCCTGTGTTTTCCAGGAGGTCAGACTAGCTGATTAAGGTCCCTTCTGGCTTTAATCAGGGAGGGAAAATATCCTTTAAAACAGATGTGATGCTTAAATATAATTATATGCTGTTGCGCATAGTGCGATGCACAAGAAAACAGTGGCATTTCACATTTTGGCTGTTTGTCACCCACTGACAGATTGGAAGGTTTACAGGTAGATTGTAATGTTACTATGTTTCTGAGTCTTCCTTCTTGCCATGAATTTTCTCTCTTTCCCTCTCTCTGTTTCTAACCTAGCTGCAAATCTGATGAAAATATATATGCACTAGTCATTTGAAATATTATGAATATTGTCTAGGCAATTTTATTTCCTTGTGGAATTTTCTAACAACACTGACTGCTCTCGGCTTCTTTAATTTATGTCTGCCTTGTATTCCCTATATGATCCTGATCATGATTTGTTCTAGTGATCAGTTCTCCTCTAACCACCCTGCTTTCATACTACTTCCTTGCAAGATTCTATTTCTGTAGCCATAGGAATGTCATATCCATTGTCCAGTGCATCTGTATTCCAAATAGATATGTATACAATAATTGCTGTGTGATACTATTTATTTGTTTAATCAGCAAAGACGGGCCTATTTTATTAAAGTAGGTCCCTGAACATTAAAAATCCTAATTCTGAAAAGACTTCCCAGAAATGTACAATTTCTTTTACTGAGAAAAATAATGTAACGCCCATGTTGGGCTCTCAGTCACAATGTATTAGTATTGCGTGGATGCTAAAGGATTGCAGCCTACTACCCAATGCATTGTGGATTACAGTATGATAAACTCCATGTACACAAGAAAGCTTCACAAAGCCGAAACAGGCTTCAGCAGGCCTTGAGTGCAAGTTGCTAATTTTATTATAGCTACCTTCACACACCTACCCTAATTAGAGTTTGGCTTCAAGGTGAACTACTTAGAGGGTAAGTATGGGTAAGGTAATATCTATGGGTAAGGTAATATCTTTTTATAGGACCAACTACTGTTGGTGAGAGAGACAAGCTTTTCAAACTTAGGGCATGGCTACACTTGCAGATGTACAGTGCTGTGAGTTAAACTAGCCTTTGGAGACCACAGCAGGGAAAATGCTGCCCTGTCAGCTGCAAGCACACTGGCGTGGCCACATTAGCAGCTCTTGCAATGCCACAAAGAGCAGTGCATTGTTGTAGCTATCCCAGTGTGCAAGTGGCTGCAATGTGTTTTTCAAATGGGGGGCGGCAGAGCGTAACAGGGAGTGTGTTGTGTGTAGGTGCTTTGGGGGGCTAAGTGTGTGTCAGCATGCTATCTTGTAAGTTTAGACAGCTGCAGACCCTGCTACCCCCAGCCTCTCTCTCACACACAAGCAAGCGGCATTCCATGGTAATGGTTGCTTTGTCCTGGAGCAGATAAGTATGCCGGCTGTCAGACACGGAGCTTTAAAAGGGCATATCCACATTCCTGTAGCCGATTTCAAAACAATGAGAAGAGTGGCTACTTGACTTCAGGGGATTATGGGACATTTCCAGAGGCCAGTCACAGTGCAGTAATGCAACAGCTCATTCACACTGATGCCTGGGCATTTCAGCCAGGGCACAGCAAGCTTTATGCTTTTCATGGAGGTGGATTACCAGGAGCACGCCAGCTGCAGAGTCCAGGCACTCTATGTGCCTTGCCAGTGTGGACACATCAGGAGTTAGTGCGCCCGGGGCTGTTTTAATGTGCTCTAACTTACAAGTGTAGCCAAGCCCTTACACAAAGCTCTTCTTCAGGTCACCTTTTATTTAGCAGCAACACTCAGACTATGGCCTTGGCTACACTGCTGCTTTACAGCGCTGCAACTTTCTCACTCAGGGGTATGAAAAAAAAAAAACCCTGAGCGCAGCAAGTTACAGCACTGTAAAGGGCCAGTGTAAACAGTGCCCCAGCCCAGCGCTATAAGCTAATCCCCACGGGGAGGTGGAGTACGTGCAGCGCTGGGAGAGCTCTCTCCCAGTGCTGGCGCTGCAACCACACTCACACTTCGGAGCACTCCCGCGGCAGCGCTTTGAAGTTGCAAGTGTAGCCATACCCTATGTCTACACAACAGCAGCTGCACCACTGTAGCACTTCTGGTGAAGATGCTCTAAGGCTATGTTTACATTAGTCCTTTTGTCAGTATAACTTATGTCACTCAGGGGTGTGAAAACACACCCCTCTGAGAGACATAAGTTACACCCACAGAAGCGCCGGTATGGATGGCACTATGTTGACAGGAGATGCTCTCCTGCCTATATAACTACTACTGCTCAACAGAAGGACTCTCCCACTGGCATAGAGCAGCTACAAAAGCGATCTTACAGCAGCACAGCTGCATCGGTACAGCTGTGTTGCTGTAAGATCACTAGTGTAGACATGGCCTAAGATGATGGAAAAGAGCTCTCCCTTCGGTTTAATAGCTAGTGCCTCTTGTGGAGGTAGGAGTTATGTCGGCAGGAGAAGTTCTCCCACTGACATAGTGCTGTCCACACTGGTGCTTAGGTCAATATAACTTACATCAGTCAGGGGGTGGATTATTCAAACCCCACCCTGAGCCACACATGCTATACCAAAGTAATTTGTAGTGAAGACATAGCCTGAGGGCTTGGCTACACTAGAGAGTTGCAGCGCTGGAGAGGGGGTTACAGCGCTGCAACTTAGGATGTGGCCACACTTGCAAAGCACGGCCAGCGCTGCAACTCCCTGGTTGCAGCGCTGGCTGTACACCCGGTCGAGCCTCGGGTGTAGGGATTCCAGCGCTGGTGATCCAGCGCTGGTCAGCAAGTGTGGGCGCCCACCAGCGCTTTTATTGACCTCTGGGTATATGGAGGTATCCCAGCATACCTTAGAAACCTCTCTGGTAATCATGCACACTCCACTGCCCTGGGCTCAGCTGACCCCTCCTTTAAATGCCCCGGGAATTTTAAAAATCCCCTTCCTGTTTGCTCAGCCAGGTGTGGAGTACAATCAATCATTCAATCAATCAGCGACCAGGCCTCCACACCCCAAACGAGCCCCACCATGGAACAATTCCGAGCTGCAGGACCTCATCAGTGTTTGGGGTGAGGAAGCTGTGCAAGCACAGCTGCGCTCCAGAAGGAGAAATTATGATACCTATGGGCAGATATCGCAGTCCTTGCTGAGAAGGGGCCATGAACGGGACGCGTTGCAGTGCAGGGTCAAAATAAAAGAGCTGAGGAGTGCTTACTGCAAAGCCTGTGAGGGAAATCGCCACTCAGGAGCTTCCCCCACAACCTGCCGTTTTTACAAGGAGCTGAATGCCATACTTGGGTGTGACCCCACTGCCAATCCTAAGAGCACGATGGAGAGTTCAGAGCAGGGAGAAGTGGGGGAGGGTGTAGAGGAAGCCGACAGTGAGGCTACTGGCGTGGAGGGAGACACCCTGGAGTCCTAGGAGGCATGCAGCCAGGAGCTCTTCTCAAGCCAGGAGGAGGCTAGCCAGTCGCAGCAGCTGGAAGTTGCTGCTGAGGAAGAAACTGAGGAGCGTGCTCAGGGTAAGCAGATTTTTATGTTTTGGGAGAGGAGGGTTTGGGTTATGGCTGCCCGCATGCCTAAACGTGGAATAGCCCATTGATTTGCTCTATCACGTCTCTGAAATCTGCCTCGGTAATCTCTTGAAAAGTTGCAGCCAGAGCGTGCGCAATGTGCTTTCTCAAGTTTATCGGGAGAGCCACCGTGGTCCTTGTCCCGGTCAAGCTAACTCGTCTGATCCACTGTGCAGCGAGGGGTGGGGGGACCATGGCTGCACACAGGCAAGCTGCATAGGGGCCAGGGCGGAATCCACATTGCTGTAGAAGACCCTCCCTCTCTTCCCAGGTAACACGCAGCAGTGATATATCTGGCAGTAGGAAACCCTGTTGAGAATTTAGGGATACTTGAGTGCCAGGCGCCAGGTTCGTGTCCCCCCCCCGCCCCGCGGTGCATTCCGGTCTCCACACCCCCTTCCCAGCAGGCAGCCAGCCCCGCAGTGCGCTCCGGTCTTCCCCCCCCCTTTCCCAGCATGTAGCCAGCCCCGCGGTGCCCTCCGGTTTTTCCCCACCCTTCCCAGCAGGCAGCCAGCACAGCTGCGCGTTTTCCCCCCCCCTCACCAGCAGGCCGGCAGTTACGCGGACCGCCCCCCCGCCCCGCCAGCAGCTTGCCACCTTCCTGTTCACTACTGTCCCCTGTGCAGGACACCAGCTACATCCTGTACCCAGTGCAGATAAACCCCAGTGACCCATCGGTCAATTACCCCTGCCAGGTGCACTCGGGGCAGAAACACTCACCCCATTGCTCGCCATGCCTTCGCTTCCCTTGCCTCTCTGTGTTATGTGAGGTATGTGGGAAGGATGCTACAAAAAGTCTAAAAACTCCTTCACTGTGTGATAATAAACAATGTAGCCTCTGTGTATTACGTGTTTCTATCTATGTTTTTTTTAGTGACCTTGACTAATGCAGCCGGATCACCGGCCTCACGTCGGTTGCAGAACTTGAGAAAAAATCCCCGAAAATCAAAAGAAGAATTGATCAAAGCAGTTATGATTCAATACAACAGAGAAAGTAGGAAGACGCAGGAATGGAGAGAGAAAATGTATGAATGGAGAGAGAAAATGTATGAGTGGAGGCAAACAGAAAGCAGGAGAAAGGAATTGGCTATCAAAAAAACCTCAAAGCAGATAATAAGCCTCCTGGCTCGCCAAACTGAGTCTTTCGAGTCTCTCGTAGCCATGCAGGCAGATCTGTACCATGGTAACCCACACCCCTCCCAAAGCTCTCTTTCTTGTTCCCCAGTATTTGCACAAAAACACCTTTCTCCAGCAGCCAGTTTCTTATTACCCCCAGCTGCCCCCAACACCTGTACAATCACCTACCAGCCTTGATAACTATAATTCTTACCCTGTGCACTCCACCCCCATTACCCTGCAGCATAGTAATCCTGAAGTGCAGCAGACATTGAACAGTAATCAAAACAGGACATATTCAAACCTCTGAATGTACAGTCCACCACCCTAACCGCCCTGGCCTTTTATGTACTGTACTTTGAATAAAGGATTTTATGGCTTTTACAATACGTTTTATTATTGCAGGAAGTGGTAAATATTGTACCCCAAGGTAGAACAAAGCACAGCAAAGGCACCAAACATTACTGTTGGCTCTCAGCATCAAATTGCTCCCTTAAAGCATCCCTAATCCTTGAAGCCCTTTCCTGGGCCTCCCTAGTAGCCCTGCTCTCTGGCTGTGCAAATTCATCCTCTAGGCGTCAAACCTCGAAGGTCCATTCCTCACTGAATCTTTCACCCTTCCCTTCACAAATATTATGGAGGGTACAGCACATGGATATAACAGCGGAGATGCTGCTTTCCCCCAAATCTAGCTTTCCATAAAGACACCTCCAGCGGGCTTTCAAACGACCAAAAGCACATTCCACAGTCATTCTGCACCGGCTCAGCCTGTAGTTGAACCGGTCCTTGCTCCTGTCAAGCTTCCCTGTATACGGTTTCATGAGCCCTGGCATTAAGGGGTAAGCGGGGTCTCCAAGGATCACAGTGGGCATTTCGACGTCACCTACTGTGATCTTGCGGTCTGGGAAAAAAGTCCTGTCCCTCAGCCTCCTGAACAGGGAACTGTTCCGAAAGATGCGTGCATCGTGCACCGTTCCAGGCCATCCTGAGTAAATGTCAGTGAAACGCCCACGGTGATCCACAAGCGTTTGCAGAACCACGGAGAAATACCCCTTGCGATTAACGTACTCTGATGCCAGGTGGGGTGGGGACAGAATAGGAATATGCGTCCCATCTATTGCCCCTCCACAGTTAGGGAAACCCATTTCTGCAAAGCCATCCACAATGTCCTGCACGTTCCCCAGAGTCACAGTTCTTCTTAGCAGGGTGTGATTAATGGCTGTGCAAACTTGCATCAGCACCATTCCAACGGTGGACTTTCCCACTCCAAACTGGTTCGCCACCGATCGGTAGCTGTCTGGAGTTGCCAGCTTCCAGATTGCAATAGCCACCCGCTTCTCCACTGGCAGGGCAGCTCTCAATCTCGTGTCCCTGCGCTGCAGGGTAGGGGCGAGCTCAGCATACAGTGCCATGAAAGTGGCTTTTCTCATCCGAAAGTTCTGCAGCTGCTGCTCGTCATCCCAGGCTTGCAGGACGATGTGATCCCACCACTCAGTGCTGGTTTCCCGAGCCCAAAGGCACCGTTCCACAGTGCTGAGCACGTCTGTTATTGCCGCAAGCAATTGAGTGTCTTAAGCGTCAGGCGTTTCAATATCATCGTCTGACTCCTCACTGTCACTTTGCAGCTGAAGGAATAGCTCCACTGCCATGCGTGATGTGCTGGCAACATTCATCAGCAAGGTCCTCAGCAGCTCAGGCTCTATTTGTAACAGAAATCTCAGATATCACGCTGCAGACTCACAATGCCGCCAAACTGCTCAGAATATGTAGCAAAGCACCATGGGGCGTTGGAACAGGAAGCGGAAAGACCCGCACACTTCCTTCCCCTTCCCACAAGCCACAGCGCCAAAATGGGACGAAGTGCTCTGTGGGATAGCTGCCCACAATGCACCACTCCCAAAAGCGCTGCAAGTGCTGTAAATGTGGCCACACTGCAGCGCTGGTAGCTGTCAGTGTGGCTACACTGCAGCGCTGGCCCTACACAGCTGTACGAATACAGCTGTAACTACCAGCGCTGCAAAATTGTAAGTGTAGCCATACCCTGAGTTTCCCAGACCTGAAGAAGAGCTCTGCGTAGGCTGGAAAGCTTTTTTCTCTCACCAAACAGAAATAGTCCAATAAAAGATATTATCTCACCCACCTTCTTTCATTATTTTTTCACTCACACGCTAATAATGAAAACTGACTGGTCAGTTTGACTTTCTGGGTTGTCTGCAGAGGGGAATCAGAGAAAAGTCTAAAAGTAGTAGCTAAAGAACCATTGTATTGGAACAATACCTAGTTGTTTGGGTTGCAAACACACAACGTAGAAATATTTAAGTCCCAACAAAACATTATTGATTTTAGATTGTTTCATTCTGTTCCCAACCCCATTTACACAGATCTAATTCTGGGGTTATTATGGATACCTGACAGTTTCCCTTCAAATAATTAATATTTCTGTCACAGGAAATTTCAATTGCTAATAGAGATACAGCAAGGGCTATTTTAAAAGATAATTAGCAAAAGAAAAATTATTGTGTGCTTTAATTTACTTCTTTATTGTGTATAAAGAAGGATTAAAACGTTTTTCCTCACCCTCTCCTTATTTTTTAATATTGGAAATCAAGCCTATAAAATATCTGAAAGACTAATTACCTGGAGAACATCACAAGAGCCAAGGGAGTTAAAGTTGTCTAAGAGGGGAAGGAATTTTAAATTAGACTATTTAAAACTGTCTTTTTGTATGTAACTTTAATCATGAATAAATATTTTGGAAAAAGCAAGGCTTTGCTAAGGATTCAAATACCTTCAACGAACATCCTGAAGGCCCTAGAAGTCCACCACCAAAAGCAAGGAAGACCAAACTCAACATTCCTCATACTTTTAATACAAAAAGCAAACAGAAAAAAAATCCTTTCAAATGACCTTTACTGTACAAAATGAAGTAGTTTGAGAGCACAAGCCCAATTTTAAAAAATTCTTTGCAGATTATTTTTAAATTAAGCATACACAGAGATATCTTTTTAAAGAGTACCAAGAGGAATGAAATCCCGTTATCTTAGAGGAGTCAAAAGCACAAAGCCACTCACAGGTCTCAAGGGATTGAAGAGAAGAGGGTATTTGCTACCAACCACCTGCACTGACATAAGGCCTCACACACCAAAATCTCTAGCTCAAATTAAGTGTTGCTTTAAATCCAAGCTAGCTGGCCACCCAGGGAGTGCTGCTGATGCTTGAGTTAGTAATGCAACTCTGTGCAGACAATACAGTCACTCTGTACAGCTTGCAGTGTGATTGCTCTCACCTGAACTAGGCTAACTGTACAGGAGTGAACTGGAGCGTAGCTAACTGGAGAAAGCACTGCAGTGAGGACAGCCCATATAGTCACAGAAAAAGTAGCCTCCCTCTCTTCCCTATCTCATGCATGCCATCTTCTCACAGCCGGTGTCTCAGCCTGGCCCCCTCCAGCTCTCAAGGCTCCTCAGTTGGAGTAACAGCAATAATCCTGAGCCAGGCCTCTGCAACCCTTCACTGAGTCCTTCGGCTGCTCCTAGCTCCAGCCGGTTCCCCGCCAGCCATACCAGTAGGGTGACCCCAAGAGGCGCCGCTCAGAGGACAAGCCAGGGCCTGCAGCTGTCTGGGCAGCTTCCTGGGAGCAGAAGTTTTCCAGTGGGAGGAGACACATGAACGCGGCTGTGCAGCCACAGGAGCCCGGTTGACAAGGAGCCTGCTCGGCCTCCCACGGCGGCGGCGGCCCCGCCAACCTGGGCGGGCTGAGCCTCCGGCCCAGCGAAGGGGAGAGGCGGAGAGGCCTCCTGACCGACAGCGGGCCCGGGCGCATCACCACCCCGTGGTGCGGCCTGTGCCTGACAAGTATCACCGCACCCAGCCCCTCCCCCAACCACACACACACCAGGGGTGCCGGTACCACCCCTCCCCCAACTGCGCAGTTCCCCTCCCCCGAGAGACACAGCAGCCGGGGGGGCCCGGAGGGGCTGCTGCGAGGGCACCGGGACTGACACCCCGCCGGCGGGCGGCGCCACTCACCGAAGTCCAGGAACTGCTTGATGGAGAGCGGCGAGGGGGAGAAGCGCGAGTAGTGCTCGATCTGCCTGGGGATGGGGCTCTTCAGCAGCGCCCCGCACAGCCGCATGGTGCGCCGCTCCCCGGGCCGCCTGCGCGGCTCGGCCGGGCTAGTGAGCGGGAGCCGCGGCGCAGCCGCCCCCCCTCATGCCGGGCAGCAGCGGGGCCGCCTCCGCCTGTCACCGGCAGCCAACGGGGCCGGCTGCTGGGAGGGAGCCCGGCGACAGCACCTAGGGCGCACGCGGCCTGGGCACTGCGCAGCCGGCAGGCGCCGGGCCTCGCCCCCCCAGGACCAGGGCGCATGCGCCAACTGCCCCGGCAGAGGGCCCGGGCTGGCGGGGGTGAAGTTGACAAGAGAGCGGTGTGAGTGGCACCCCCGGCCTCAGACGGGGGAGAGACTGTCACAGACACACGCTCACAGCAACACCCTGCATGTCCCTCCTGGCACAGGGGAGAGACTGTCACACACACAACAACACCCTTCATGTCCCTCCTGGCACAGGGGAGAGACTGTCACACACACAACAACACCCTTCATGTCCCTCCTGGCACAGGGGAGAGACTGTCACACACACACAGCAACACCCTACATGTCCCTCCTGGCACAGGGGAGAGACTGTCACACACAGCAACACTCTGCATGTCCCTTCTGGCACAGGGGAGAGACTGTCACACACACAACAACACCCTTCATGTCCCTCCTGACACAGGGGAGAGACTGTCACACACACACAGCAACACCCTGCATGTCCCTCCTGGCACAGGGGAGAGACTGTCACACACACTCACAGCAACACCCTGCATGTCCCTCCTGGCACAGGGGAGAGACTGTCACACACACACAGCAACACCCTACATGTCCCTCCTGACACAGGGGAGAGACTGTCACACACAGCAACACTCTGCATGTCCCTTCTGGCACAGGGGAGAGACTGTCACACACACACACACAGTAACACCCTGCATGTCCCTCCTGACACAGGGGGAGAGACTGTCAAAGACCTCCTTTGCCTCCCCCACAGAAAACACTTGTTACAAGCCCAGCAACCACTCTCACATCTACAACAGGGGAACCACTGAATTAAAATACACCTAGCAAAACTCTCTTCTCTTCCTCCCTCCCTTCATCAGACAAGAGAACAGCCTGTACCACACCCTTCACCCCCCCACAGGGAACTAAGTAACATGTTCACTGCCCCCCCCCAAAACTGTGTTTTTACATAAAGATGTTTAATGGTGTAAAATCCCAGTGGAGACAAAGCATTGATAGTTTTACCTAATGTAGCCTGGTGTCAGTGTAGGTTGACCTCAGCTAGCTACATCTAGGTTAAAAACTACTTGTGATTTATCTCCATTGATCTTGTTTCTAGAGTTAGGTATCTCAATGTAAAATTAACCTCTTTTGCAGTGAAAAAGCCAGAGACTGTAAGGTCTTGTGATCTGGGCTTAATGGTGTATTTTTAACCCATGTTAAGGTAACTCCTGTTAGAATTATAACGTAGATAAAGCAAGTTGTAGTTTTAACCCATATTACCTGATCAAGGAAAACCTTCACATCCGCCCACTAGGCATGCCCCCCTGAACAAGCATAGATAGGTAAAAACTATAACTGCTCCATTAGGATTTTAACATGGCTTAAATACCTTTTTTCCTAGTGAAGTCACAGCTTAACTCACCCAGTAATATTGCCCATGTCCACATAGGTGGGGACACTAACACATACAGTAATATCCACCTGAGAGAATATAATACAGCAAAATCTAATCTGAGGGACAAAGTGAGGAGCACACATGCAGCTTTCACATTTGTCCATGGTAAGGCAATCGCTCCACATGCATAAAAGGTTAGGATTATCAAGTGTAGAAAGGTGATTAATGTTACTGTCTTTATTAGCCATACATAGCAAAAAGACTTCTGAGTACTGGCAGGTGACCTAGCCTAGAGTGACAGTATTAATAGCAACTGCATAGGTAAGAGTGGGAGCTGATGAATTAGGTGTTAGATAGTTGCTGGTCATTTTATCTCAGTGGGTAGTAGCAATGAGTTGGGCAGGAAGGAGCACTGCTCTTTTGTGGGAGTGGGAAATTATTAATGTAGGTGGGTATATTAGTCTGGACAGAGCAATTAGGAGCTAAATTTAGTATCAAAGTAAGCATTAACTTCAGGGTGGGAAGTGAGGGAGCAAAAAGTTTGAGGCAATGTTATGGGGAGGAAAGGGAACAGCCAGATGTAGTGCAAAAGAGAGTGAGAGAGAAAGAAAGGATTTGGGCCAGCTGATGCTATACAGAGAGAGGAAGGTGAACACACACCAGCATACAGTACTCACTTATTAAATGAAATGTTGGAACCTGTACCTGGAATTTATGGTGCAATCTGGTCCTTCACAATAAAGCATAATTTATTGATATGCAGGGAGAGGGCTGCTCCATAGCTAGTGTATCAGATGTAATCTTTACACTCTTTAGAGCCCTCATATGTACAGACTATTGTCAGTGTATGCTAACACAAATGAAGCATTACAGGTCTGTCGCAACTTTAAATTGCAGTGGAGCCCTTTAAATCCCGCCTGCAGCTCCGGCGGCTGGGCTGGGGCGGCATTTAAAGGGCTTGAGGATGTAATTTTGAGTATAAGCGGTTTTTGCTTTACGCGCTAACCATGGAATGGAACCCCCGAGTAAGATAAGACTTGCCTGTATCTATGTTATTATGTCACAGTAGTACTTGGATGCTTCACCGGTGATCAGGGTCCCATCATGCTAGGCACTGTACAAACACATCATAAAAGAAAATTTCCAGGTGCAAAAACCCTCCATCTAAATAGGTAAGACAGGCAGAGGATGGGAAGGGAAAGAAAGGCAAAATGATTTGCCCATAATCACAAAGCACATCAATGACAGAGCTGAGATAGAAGCTGGGTAGTGTAACATCCACTGAACTAAGTTGCCTGTGTAGTAATGCCTGAGGCCATCCAAATATTTTTTAAAGTTTTTGTATTTTTTCTTTTTCTTTTTGAAAAGCCAAATCCCAAAGCTTTGATTGACTTCAACAGACTCAAAATTTACCCCCTAGTGTGCCTACAATAATTTTCTAAGAAATGTTGTTTCAAAGGTAATTTTCTTCTTTAACCATTTCTCTACTTTGCATTTTGTGTTATTTCTGCCTAGACTTCAGATTTGCACTTTCTTTTTCCAGCCTTTGTCAGTGGTTGGTTATTTCCTTAATATACTATAATAAAATAATGAAATAATTTTAATTTTAATTCCAAGAAAGATATTTATGTCTCTTCTCTTGGAGGTATTTGAATTTTCGTGTCTGAGAGCAATATTGAGAGAGACTTAGATTGTGGGACAGATGGGAGAACAAAAAGGCAAGGAAAATTGGCTGGTGTCACTAAGCATCCTGAACGGCAATTCATATAGTTAGTGATGGGGAGATGTCATAATAACAGATGTAAGAAAGGGACAAGCTTCTACTCAGACCAGGTATGTCTTGTGCACTGAACTTGGACTCTAATCCTGTAAACACACGTGATTAACTGTAAGCATATGCATGTTTGCAGAATCAAGGCCATATTGCACACCTGGGTATATACTAGATAAATAGTCTTGCAGAGAATGGGGACTTGATACTGCTGCAGGTGAGGTAATTATAATTTTGCCACTACTCAAAAACAGATTCATTGCATGCTAGTGTGTCTTCAAATTTCTAAAATGTTACCTTCTCTGTCTACCTCACAGGGAAAATACAAGTCCATGTATAGTCCAAGAACGTGTTTGGTTTTTGTTTCACTTTAAGAACTTAAAAGTTCAGGAATTCAAAGTTCCAATTCAGGAAAGCACTTAAGTATATATTTAAATCCTATTGACTTCAATCAGCCTTAAACACAAATGCATGTGTTCTTCTGAGCAGAGAGGCTTTCCTGAATCGGGGGCCAGAAATCTGCAGTGGTTTAAGTCAGAATTCTGCAACCATTTTCTAAAGATTCCGCAGTACTAAACTAGCAGTTTTGAACCTCACTCTGGAAGTCATACAAAGTATTATTTTTCCAACTCCAAGTGATTAAATGTGTTCTTTAGGCAGACTGTGTCTCACTAACATAAATATCACAGATTTTTCTGAAGAATTCATGCAGAAAGATAGAACTCTGACCCCTCAAGGAAAACCAAGAAATTAGAACAGACAGTGCCATAAACTTTTTTCCTTTATTTTATAATATGACCCTCAGTTGTCTTACCCTTGGAGAAAATCACACCTGCATTTAGTATTTTATAACACGTTATTTATATATTTAGAACAGAAAGAAAAGTTAACTTTGTGTGCTGAGAAGGCCAAGGGGTTGATATAATTTTCTTCCAGTGTTTCTTAATACATTAGTATTTACACCAATACATAGTTTATATCTTCAAAGCATTATTCATTAATGCTTATAATAAGGGAAATAGTATTACCCCATTTTATTCACTGGAAACAGAGAGCCTCATTCTCTCCAGTCTTTCATCATATGTACTCATAGTAGTTATAAAATGGTACTGTTCTAATTTGGTAGTTTTTACATCCCCTTTGCACATGTGTAAATGGCTATCTATGGTCTGAGATAATGAACTATCCACGCCATAGCAGAATCCACTCAGAGAATTTGTGAGTTGCCATGGGCCAACAATGATTCAGTTTCATAGATATGATTAGAACTAAGGCAGTTTGATGCAATTACATGCTCTGTTCTCCAGACCATGCTGCCTCCTTCAGGAAGGATTACAACAATGTAAATATCAACCTGTTTTTTTTTTTTAATCAAACATTCATTATTATTAATTCTATACATTCTTGCTGTATTTTTCTTGGCTCTACTACAGTGGTCCCCAACGTTTTTGTGGCCGGTAGCACATTCATGTTTTCAGAAGAGTGTGGCAGGCGCTAACAATTTTTCAAGACTTATTTTGTATTTGTACATTAAATAATATGAAAAACATCATATTTAATATTACATAATATATGAATCCATAAAATAAAAAGGGTGATTTTACATGTAATATTCAGCAATTACTCTTTCACCTTACCATGTGAATTTGCTCTTTTTTATCTACCTGTAAGAAAAATTAAGGAGTTTTTACAAAATAAATATCATAAACAGTTTTCATCTTCTTTATTTTTAAAAAGTAAAACATTGTTGAACTGCTGGTCCAAATATATTTATTATTCTTACTTTAACATAGAATGAAGCCTGCAGCCCCGGAGTTCTGTCCCCGGTAGCAGGGCCATGGTTTCTCTCCGGCTTAAGCCGCGGCCCTGCACCTGCAGGGAACTGAGAACACTAGTGCCCCAGCCTGCAGCCCCAGAGAAGCTGGAGAGGAGCCGTGGCCCCGTGCCTGCCGGGGACAGAGAACACCAGCGCCTGCAGCCTGCATCTCCGGAGAAGCCGGAGAGAAGCTGCAGCCCCACGCCTGCCGGGGATTGAGAACACCGGCGCCTGCAGCCTGCGGGCCCCGGAGTTCTCTGTCCCCAACAGGCGCGGGGCCGTGGCTTCTCTCCCCTGCTGGGCACTAGGTGGGCACACAGAAATGTCCCAGCGGGCGCCATGGTGCCCGCGGGTACCACGTTGGGGACCACTGCTCTACTAGTTTTTACAGTTTGCCTCTAAACTAGAAATTTGTGCTTCTAGCTCTGACAAATTTATTGGCACAAATATTTGTCGAAGAATTCATGAGTAGAACTAATTTCCTAGATTAGAAGATCCTTAACTAAGGGACCATGTCTTCCTCTATGCTTAGGCAGGGCCACCCATGCTGATATGTGCCCAATAAATATTAATCAATAATTACACATCTTCCAAGTACTTTGGAATGTTTGAATAGCCTTGTTTATGACCTCTGGTCTATTACCATTTTCATCTGTTCCTCATCCCTAGCCACATGGTCTGATTTCTTCCTCCCACCCTGCTCCATAATTTGCTTTTAGCTAGGGCACCTCCAGAATATAGTGGCTGGACTGAATGGTCATTTAAACTATTCATAGACCTAAGATATCCCATTCTCTGCAGCAAGTAAAGTGATACGTAGACATGATGTGTTCAGAATAGAATATATTTGTGTGATGCTAGCAGACCAGGTGCCAGCTCATGCCAAACAACCCCTAGACCTCAACCGAACTCTGACCAATACATAGGTGGAAAACAGTCTGACCATTCTTATGTTCTTTTGGTCCACCCATCTCCCAGTCAGCAGTTGTCAGACAGCTTCCTTTTCCTCCCAAAATCTTTCTTTTAAGGACCAAAGGGAGTGATGAATGGAATAGCTCATCCCAACATTCTTTTGTCCACCAATTAAGTCTAATTTCCGTCATACCGAGTTTGGTCCTTTGATTTATGGTGTTACCCACACCCTATCTATTCCCTACCAATGGCTCAAGGCGTGACCCAGTCAATTTAGATACCCCACCACCACCTTTTCCCTTCCAAGGGTTCAGGACATAAGGCACCTACCCTTACTCCCAGAACTCAGGGAGCAATCTGGTCAATTTAAGTACCCACCATTACCCACAGGGTTCAGGGATCTAGGCGCCTGCGAGAACTTTTCCCAGTGAAAGAGCCTTACACAGCTGTGCTCTAAACATCTATTTATTAGCAAGATACACAGAATACACATGCCAAGCAAATCTCTTATTCTCACCACTCCCAATATACATCTGATGGCCAGTCAGGATTCACTTGTCTGGGGATTCCTGGTGCTCTTACACGTCATGGTCGTGTAGGGTATTATGTCTTGTAGCTTGTTGTTGTACTGCAGTCCGGAGCTGATTCCCAAAAAGCATTATTTTTCATTTACATTAAATAGGTAAAACTAATTACCTTCTTCAAATTTATTAAACCTATCACATTATCCCACACCCCTAAGGAAAAAAAAATGTAACCAATCACACTGGCACCTATGTCTCCTCCTTCCTGCCCAAGTTTTTTACAATTTATCTTTCATGCCCAATTGTCACTTATTTGTGACCTTCTGTGTTTGTGCTGATGGTTAGAGCCTATCTAACCATTTGTTGAGTGGCTCTGTATCCTTCCTAAAATTTCCCAGTGCCTGGGTGTCTTTACTTTACAATCCTTTATAACAACAATAGCGCTGCTCAGCACCCATCAGCCACCTGCCGATCAGCCCCTCTCCAGGGCCTCCCGCTGCCACCAATCAGCTGTTTGGCAGCATGTGAGAGGCACTGGGAAAGGGAGGAGTGGGGACAGGAAGAGGCAGGGAGGGGATGGAGCCTTGAGAGAGGGGGCGGAGCAGGGACAGAAAGAGGTGGAGCGAGGGTGGGGCCTTGGGGGAAGGCACAGATGTAGAACTGATAAATGAAATTGTTTTTAATTGTTAATGTAACTTCTGTTCACCATTCACTATACTTGCCTACATTGTAACTTCTGTTCACTGTTTGCCATATTGTAATTCAAACCCCATTTTAAAACACTCACTCCATTTTGTAAAAACTTCCACCAACCTTCATTTTTGCAAACCCTGCTGTAATCTTATTAGTTTAGTTTAGATGTGTGAATGAGGTATGTGTGGATGACGGTATCAACCTCCAGCCCCAGCCTGTCCTGATGAGATAAAGTTCAAATACCAACGGCTGAAGACCTAGACAACAGTGCTAAACAAAGTAAGAAGCATCCACCCTAAAAAGAAAAGGACAACAGATCAACAGAAGGAAGATCAAAGCCAGGTTCAAGGCTGAAAGTCACGCCTGCAATTGATGGGTGATCAATCCAAACCCAGAGGCAGCGTGACACAGCAAGACCTATAGACTTTGAATCCAAACTAAAAGCCTATAAAAAAGAAGGGTGAGCTGAGAGACTCTGGGTAACATTCTGCTGCCAACATGGAAGGACATCAGTGCCTGCCCAACAGAGATCCAGCTTGTCCTTGTGCCTGGCTTTCCTGGCCAGTTAGCCGCCACAAGCTACGAACCCAAGCTACAAAATCAATCTATGAACTTAAGCTATCTTCAGGACTGGTAACTATGCAGCAGCTGCAGAACATCTGATGGGTGTGTGTGTGTGTGTGTGATGGTATAATCCCCACTCTGAACCTTAGCGTCCAAAGATGGGGTACCAGCATGAATTCCTCTTGCTCAGTCCCAGCTTAGAACCTGTAGCGCTGCCACCAACCAGGAATTCCAGTGCCTGGTACACTCTGGTCCCCCCAAAATCTTGCCCGGGGACCCCCAAGACCCAGACCCTCTGGATCTCAACACAAGGAAAGTAAACCCTTTCCCCCACCGTTGCCTCTCCCAGGCTTCCCCTCCCTGGGTTACCCTGGAAGATCACTGTGTGATTCAAACTCCTTGAATCACAAAACAGAGAGGACAATTCACCTTCCTCCCTCCTTCTCTTTCCCCCTCCCAGACTCTTCCTGAGAGAAAGTAATCCTGGCACAGAGAGAAATCAGCCTCTCTCTCCCTCTTCCCTCCTTTCTCCCCACCAATTCCCTGGTGAATCCAGACCCAGTCCCTTGGGGTCTCACCAGAATAAAAAAACAATTAGGTTCTTAAACAAGAAAAGCTTTTAATTAAAGAAAGAAAAAACAGTAAAAATTATCTTTGTAAATTTAAGATGGAATAGGTACAGGGTTTTTTAGCTATAGACACTGGGAATACCCTCCCAGCCTAAGTATACAAGTACAAATTAAAATCTTTTCAGCAAAATACCAATTTGAACTCCTTCCAGCCAAATACACATTTGCAAATAAAGAAAACAACCATAAGCCTAACTTGCTTTATCTACCTAGTACTCACTAGTCTGAACTTAAAAGAGCCTGTATTGGAGAGATTGGAGAGAAACCTGGTTGCACATCTGCTTCCTCTGAGCCCCCAGAGTGAACAACAACCAAAACTAACAGCACAGCACAAAAACTTCCCTCCCTCAAGATTTGAAAGTATCCTGTCCTCTGATTGGTCCTCTGGTCAGGTGACAGCCAAGCTCACTGTTCTTGTTAACCCTCTCCAGGCAAAGAGATATAAAGTACTTCTGTGCTATTAACTTTTCTTATCTGTGTGTGTGTGTGTGTGTGTGTGTGTGTGTGTGTGTGTGTGTGTGTGTGTATTAGGTATAATGTGTGTGCATAAGAATTAAGATATTAGTTGTTAGTCATGAATCAAATTGTTATCATAATAAATGTGGCATCTTTGTCTTGTCCCCTTTAATAAGATCCTGCTGGTTTTTACTGGTATAATATAATTGGTGTAACACAGAGTCGGGGCAAGGCCTCGTGGGCAGAGCAGGGGTGGAGCACTCCTGGAGAAAGCTGAAAGTCAGAACCTGTGCTTGGTAGTAGTAAGTCTTGTTAGGGACATTCCTGAGGTGGGCATGCTCTATCATAGGGGTAGGCAACCTATAGCACACATGCCAAAGGAGGCACACGAGCTGATTTTCAGTGGCACTCACACTGCCCAGGTCCTGGCCACCAGTCTAGGTGGCTCTGCATTTTAATTTAATTTTAGGTGAAGCTTCTTAAACATTTTAAAAACCTTATTTACTTTACATACAACAATAGTTTAGTTATATATAATAGACTTATAGAAAGAGACCTAAAAATGTTAAAATGTGTTACTGGCACGTGAAATGTTAAATTAGAGTAAATAAATGAAGACTCAGTACACCATTTCTGAAAAGTTGCTGACCCCTGCTCTATCAGCAGCAGCAGAGCATTCTTTTTTTCAGTTTTAGCAGTGAATTCCCTGAATTTCACCCAAGGCTGGTTTAATATGGGGAGAGAGGAGTAGTGTTTAGGTCCCAGGCCTACACTGGTGCCACTCTTCTCTTGTTTACCATTCATGATCTTAAAACAGTCCCTTACTTATATCAATTGGCCTTTTTGTCTGGACTAATGCAGTCTTTCTGGAGCCTTTTTGCACCTTTTCCTATCAACATTTATTGTTATAGGCTATTGTGACATTTTTGAACTTTCACTTATTTCTCACAATTGAACTCATAATGAGTGTAAATATCTGGACCCCATTATTACAACATAATACAAGTGTGCACAGTATATCAGCTTTTCAACCAGTGTGTTGTCCAGTTCTCCTCTGAGGAGGGATAGATGACATCAGTTAAAATGCTAATGATCAGTCTCATCTCATTGGGCAGCTCTATAATGAGAGTTCCAGTTTTACTTATGATCTCACCAGCAGTACCACATTGGGCATTTTTAATATCAAAAAGGCATCTCCTCTAGTATATCTTTGGCCTTATCTTTTTCTTATTATTTGTCTACCTTTTTATGGAGGATCTTGACAGATTGGGCCAAATCTTGCTCATCTTATCCATGAAGTCCCATTGATTTCAAAATGGTGAGTTTTAGAACCTACACAGCACTTTACAGAGGAGTTGTGATAATTGTTAACATTTGTAATGTAGGTAGGTATTATCCCATTTTACAAAGGGGGGAAAAGGGGCACAGAGAGGTTAAGGCCAACATTTTCAAACTTGGGTAAATGAAGTTAAGCACCTGACTATATTTAAGCATCTAAACAAAAGTGACCTTATTTTTAGAGGTGCTGAGCACTCATAGTTCAGACCAAAGTCATTGGAAGCTTTGACTCATCAGTAGCTTTAGATTTAGGTACCTACGTTTAGATTTCCAGGTTTGAAAATTTTGTCCTATATGATTTGACAAAAGGCCACAGAAGGGGTCAGTTTCAGAGCAGGGATTACTCTCCTGCTTAGTTCTCTTGCACTTTTGAGCTAAATCTCCTTTTATACATAGGTCATGCTAGCTACGCAGCAGAGGACTTGGCTCAGTCACAGACAGCTGTCTGATAGTGACTTTTCAATAATACTAATGTTGTTGTAGCCATGTTGGTCCCATGAGGTGGGTGAGATAATATCTTTTATTAGACCAATTTCTATTGCTGAGACAGACAAGCTCTCAAGCTTACACAGAGCTCTTCTTCAGGTCTGGGAAACATATTTTAGAGTGTCACAGCTAAATACAAGGTGGAACAGATTGCTTAGCATAAGTATTTAATACATATTTCAAAGGACAATTCATGGTGAAGTGGCCTATTAACACCTCTCCAGTCATAGGGGGTAAAGGAAGGCAAGAGGCAGCTGCGGGGAGAGGGGGTTGTTAGTACTAGTGTCATTTACAGGAGTCCAGGCAGCACTGTGAAATGACTGGGGATCTTCTCAAATATCAACAGACCTATTGCTATTGGTTTTCCAGTCTCCAAAGGCAGGACTGGGCTTTGTGTGGGGCAACCTGGGAGACCACCCAGGGCACCATGGTTCAGGGGGTGCCATGCAGCAGCACAGAGATGTGCACTGCCAGCACAGAGGAGCTCCACAAACTCACAGAAAAGACATGTGGGGGAGCACCCAGATTTCTCTCTGCTTCCTCCCAGCAGAGGAATATGGTGGGGGTCAAGAGCAGTGATTCACAGGTACTGCTTCCCCCATGTTCTTCTGTGCCCCCCTAGGGGTCTGTGAGGTGGGGAGCAAGGAACAGCACCAAGCACTCCATGCATCCTGGTCACTTTCCCCATCTGAGCTATGCTGTGAAGTAAGTGAGCATCAGGAACTGCTGCTCTCCTGCCTTCCCCTTACATAGCCCAGATGAGGAAAGTGATCTGGACGCCGGGAGCCCATGGCTATCCTGGGAAGAAAGAGGGCCTGAAATGTACTTTTAAAAAATGAAAGCTGAGATTCTTTATATAGGAGTCCTCTGAGGTTTGTCCCAGATGGTGGGAGAACCTGACCACACCCGGTTACTTGCTGATACTTTGGCATGGATGTAATGCTTCCTGCCAGATTCTGAAGGCCCTGAATATTTCTCCATACTGAAGTGTGCAATAAGCAGTGTATTGTAAAACAGATTTTGTTTGGTTTTCTATAACATTTCACAAACTAAAGCTTTGTGCCCATCATTTTAAAACAGTTCTACAAACCTGTCTCCTTGTCTAGTCCAGAATCCTGGCTTCTAATCCACTCAAACAAACAGTGGCAAAGATCACATGAGGGCACAAATGTCACAGCTCAGACCTATGTCTGTAAGGGAACTCAAGATGAACCCCAGATCAAAACCTTCAGAAATTTCTATTTACCCGTATGTTTCTACCTCTCCCGCCAGCTATGTATACCACTCTCATTGCTCTTGGGAGAGTTTGAATTTAGATCTGAATTCAGGGGCTGAGGTCCATCTCTAATTTGGTTAGATGACAGCTATTCCAATGTTATCTTTCCTGTACTCCTCATGGGTCTCTAAAAAAAAGAGTTTCCTAAAAGCACTAAGGGCAAGAATGCCACAAAAAAATCCCAAATTTCTAAACAAAATTTTAAAAATAATTTCTCCCCTTCTACAGAAATAATATTTTCACAACTTAAGTTCTATATGTGTTCTGCTGTTTAATGTATTTAACTTTTTTTAAAGATTACATTATTTTAACATAACTAAAGTACATCCAGAAGCCATTCTCCTGCAAACAACATCCTGCCATTCATTTGACTTGTGAACATAATCACTAAGCAACACACAAAATCTTATCTTGCAAGATATTCTGGTGAGCAGTAAGACAGGGCCCAAAGCACTCCACACCTGGGAAGAAAACCTTTATTTGGTCATTTGCTTTTTAGATTGGAGACATTTAAGTGGATTTATTCTGCATGAAAGGTATAAAATCACAAACACTGGAAATTGATCCTCCTTCCAAAGAGTAAGTACAGCACAAACAGCACAAATGCAACTTCCTCGCATTTATCTGCAAGCTGCACCTGCCTCATGATAATAAAAGTAATTAAATGCTATGTTTCAGGACATAAACTGATAATATATACCGATCTGACTGTAAGCAAGACATTCCTGCCTCCATGCAAACCATTGTACTGTTTGCTGGCTTATTATAGGGTGGATTAGATTTCTCTGACAGATTTGTTATTGCTTGGAACAGCACCGTTGTTTCAGTGGATTGGGAGCCAGGGTTCAAGTTCATCTAAACCACATTAATAGTTAACAACCAACCTGGAAAGTTCTACAATCAGGCGGTTAAAAAAATTTCCACTTTCCCTGCAGCTAGAATACTTGACTTCCTTGTGAATAGTGTGTTTTTGTGATTTGGATCACAAATCCAGCCCCCATTGGCCTGGAGCAGCAAACCACGGCCAGTGGGAGCTGCAATCAGCCGAACCTGCAGACGCAGCAGATAAACAAACTGGCCCGGCCTGCCAGGGGCTTTCCCTGAACAAGCAGCAGACTAGCTTTGAGAATCTCTGATTTAGTACGTTTAATTCTGGTTGCCTTTTCTTTGAACAACCACACCCTCCCCCAGGCTCTGAAACACAAACTCGACATTGTGGCCTTTGTGTCAGAGATGTGCCTTTTGCTGTCCCCAGGAAAATCCCCCCAAATCTGGCCAAACTGTAAGCTTCTGGGGAAAAAACACAGAGTTTGTGCATGCTCAGAGACTTCCAGTTTTAACAGCCAAAATCTCTGAACATTCTGTCTTCGCTGAGCATGTTGAGCCTCTCACGGCTGTTCCTGCTGACCAGAATATGCATGCTGCATCCCCTCACGCCTCGTATTGATGATTAAACTGTGCATATTCCATCCCCATAAGACCAATTGAGCATGCTCCCTCCAGCCCATAGCTACAGGGGTGAAGCCAGGCTTTCCCTGTAATGGCTATTCCCAGCTGCTCTGGACTGAGGTGGATCCAGTCACTGGTATTGAGCAGAAAGCCTCCCTCTCCTGTGCTCTCGGTAACCCCCATGCTGACAATCAGGCAGTGTGGAAGAGGAAGCCACCTGATTTGAATGCAGAGAGTGCATAAGCCAGATCAAGGTGAAGGAAAAGAATAGATTGTGACAAGGAGCCTTGTGATATGGAGACTGGCTGGGTGAGGCGACTGGGACTAGGAACCAAGGAAGAGGAGGCTGGACAAGGAGAATGGGGGTTGATGAGGGAAAAGGGGGACATTGGGACAACTCAGATCAGCTAAGGAGCTGGGGGGGAGTGGAAGAGTAGGACTGGCTGTACAAGGAGACTGGGCTTAGGAGCCAGTGATTGCAGGAATTGGAGTGGCAGAGAGGAGAAACATCTGACGAGGAGCTGGGGTGCAGGGAAAGAACTGGGACCAGCTAGGAAAAGATACTGGAACAATGAGCCAGAGAGTGGGGAGACAAGAGTGAGGAGCTGAGGAGGAGATGGAAGGGGAGACTGAAACTCAATGAGGAGCCTGGGGAGAGAAATTAGGACTGGGAACCAGTGTGGGAAGAAGAGAAGACAGATTAGATGATGAACTAGAAGGGAGGAACTGGGACAGCTGGGAAAGGAGACTGAGATCGGGTGTGGAGAGTAGGAGAGACTGGAAGTCAGGGAGGACATTGGGAAAGAAAGCTCAGCGAGGGAGACTAGGACTGGGATGGGGAGACTGGGACAAGGAGAAGGAGCCAGAAGTGATGAAGAGACCATAGTGGGTCAAGGATGAAGCAAAAATGTCTGTGCTCACTAGAGCATGCTCCCCTCCAGAGCCTGGAAAGGAACCCAAGATTCCCGAATTTTAACATTTCTCGGCTATCAGCAAATATCTGTGAAACTCACCAGCAAAGTGTGTGTCACTTCCCCCTCTAATGCTGGGTCACATAGACAATTACAACCCACTATTGCTGACAGTAATTCCATTAGCTCACTTGGCAGAGATCTGTGTGGTGGACCTAAAGATTCCAACACTGCTGATGACCCACACAGATGTCAATATGACACTACATGGTGGAATTTCTGGGGGGGGTTCAGTTTGCTTTTTTAAAAATCTAAGAAATCACACACACCCCTGTGTTAAAATAACATTGTTAGGGTTACTAGTCAAGCATTCAGAAGTTAGGAAATGCCAGAATTAAGGTTGTCGGTATAATTAAATTAATGTAATGTTTGTGAAGCAGTCAGCTGCTAAAATGCTAAGTACCGCAGAATGAGGAAATTAATAATTCTGTCTTTAGAGCCGGGTTAGAAGCGCGTACAGTAAATAATGCATGGGGGGGCCACATGATGAAATATGAAGAGAAAACAAATTATGGAACAGCTGCTCATTATCTAAGAACCAGTCAACCTGTGCACTGAATGAGGTAGGGGTCCTGTAGAAAAAATGAAATGATCATGTAACTAAAGAGTGTATCATAGGGGGCCAAATTAAGCTTGCATTGACAAGTGTAATCGTGACATTTCCCAATCTTTCAGCAGTTGATTTGGAATCTTAACAATGTCCTTTTATCAGTTTTTTTATTAACTATTAATTGGCAGTAAGTTCTAATGGCCCTGCTAAACAGAGAATTACAATTCAGACCCATCCCCACTGAATATACCTTGTTACTGACTACGCAGAGACTAACTTTTCTAGACCCCACTGCACTTCCCTGTCCCCATAGCATGTAAGAAGGTCCAAAATGGGTTGTAGGAAGGTGGACGGAGTCATTGGCAGAGGTTTGTACCGTATAATTTCCCCTACAGAAAATATCATTAAAAATTAAGATAGAGCAGTACAGTGTTAACTTCTGAGGTTGTGTTCAGTGTGCATTTTGGATAGGAGAGATCATATAAGTAGTCCTAGGTCTTGTCTATACTGGCAAAAATGGAAACATCCATACAGCTTCACTAGCAGAAGTTGTAGCAAAAGAGGATTAAGAGTCCAGTGAAAATATGGTCCTAAAATGCCTGAGTCCTGTCTACTCTGCAGCAGCTACCATGGGCGGAGCATAAGAGGTAAATTACAGATCCCATTTTTGCCAGTTAAGATACAGCTCCCAAAATGAGCTACCGCACAGAATAGGAGGCAGCCATGCAGAGTAGACACACTGAGAGCCTAACAGCAAGTAGAAACACTTGAGCAAACTGATATCGGAAATTATATAATCCTAAACAGTTAACAAGTCTCTCTAGAGAGGGAGGAGAGTTCAGTTTTCTGGGAGCTGTTCACAGAGAGCCAATGGACTGAGACACAGGCCCTGCAGGATGGGTCTGGAGCGACTAGGCTTGCCCAAGCTTGGAGGGAAATTATAAGCTTTAGGTAAGAGCAAGGCATAGAGGCTTTTTTCCTTGTTATATCCCTGTTCTCTGATTGTTCTGTATACTGGGTGAATTAACAATGTTCGTTTTGAAGAAGTTGTTTTGCGTCCTTTTAATTAGCTGTTGGTCACAAGCTCCCAGAGAGAAATTTCTTGCAGCTGCCAAATACAGTTGCAGGTGTGTGAACATGGTTGGTAAATGGGGCTGCTGAGGATGGTAGAATCTCTTGGTTCCACCCAGGGAAGCATGAAGGTAGCACAACCTAGCACTTGGGGTGCATACTTGCAAGAAGCTGCAAAGGGGCCTAAGGCACAGCTTGCCCTGTAACCGTCACACTATCTTTCTGCTTCCCCCAATCCGAAAGGCAGCTGGGATCCAATTCAAGCCCTAGCACAATTTAGAGCAGTTTTAGGTCCATTCTAAATTACAGTGGCTACTAACTGCTCTCAGGGAGCCATTGCCCCAATTGGAGATTAGCCAAAGTGCAGCAGCATTCTAGCATGCCTCCCCTAACTGGCTGCAAGGCAACAGGCCTCCTACAGAGAGGGCTGGAAAAGGGAGGGGTGGAATGCTGGGTTTATGCAATTTAGGATTCTTCCATACTGGTTAGAGCAGTTTTCTAGCCTAATGGGGCAATATTGAAGGCAAGCATCCGGCTCAACTTAAAACAAAAATAACCTTGTATTGCACTCTCTTAACTGTAAACCCTCATTCAGTTGAATGACTTGCATTTCCCTTTAAGAACAGAGCTGCTATAGCATCCATAAATTAATCAATAGATAGGCAAATATTAGCATTACCTCAAGGTAGAAGAATTTTACAACCTTTAGACAGTATAATTTAAATGCACCTCCTGCCATCTTCCCAACTGGTAGCACAAAGTAAGTGTTTTTTAATCACTGTGCTCTGTTCATGGAACATGCCGCTGATATGAAGCTTGAAACAGTTTTCTTCACAGGAAAAATGGAGCTCAGTAGATTTATCCCAAATAAAGAAGAGGATTAACACTAAAAAATCTCAAAGCCATATTCAAACACTACTTTGCTTTGAAAATAACAGCAATGGTTAACAGACCAAAGCAACCTGCGTGGAGAGATGGTGTATTTACAGGACTCTCACTTCCAGCTCTAGCAGAGTATCATAACGTGTACTTCCGACAAAGCAGGGCCCAAGTCTTGTACTCAGGGGGCAGACACATCAGTGCCACAAAGGCAGAGTTACTGCCAATTCTTTTCTTTTTGTTGCAGGAAGCACTTACCAATCTACAGCAGCTGCTTTTGTTAAGTGGCTTTTTCTATTTCTAATAAACTGCTAATAAAAGACAAAAAAGAAAAGCAAACAATACACACACCATAGAGCAACTGTAAGCAGCTATTATAAATGCATTAGCCCGTTTGGTCAGATTGTTATGGCCAATCCAGAGGAACAGGGCAAGTGGGGAAAAAAATCAAAATTGTAAAGGAGAGAGAAAAGAAATGCTGTTTGTCATGGAGTTACATTCACTGTAAAGACTCCCAGGAGCTCCATCCCAAGTGACCGAAGGCTGCCTTCATCTCCACTGAGAGCTCTTTGACATATTAGAATCAGTAGCTCAAATCTTTCTGAAGACCCTAGTCCTTATGTGCACATTATGTGCAACTACCAACAGCTGCTTGTACCAAGAATTTTCCTTAAATTTGCACCTAAACAAATCTTTTCCCCTCAGCTAGCACTCTCTTGTGAGATGTCAGCAAGGTAGCTCACTCAGCAATTCACACCTGCCAAATTGAAGCTGACATTCATCTTGGTAAGGTAGACCTTCTTAGCAAAAAGGTACAGTCCCTTTTTTTTTTTAAGTATAGTAGAGGTCCATGCTTATTGTCTCCAGATCAAAATCTCAGTTTTCAAGTTCTTTTGCTAACTGCCAACCTTGTAAGCTCAAAGTGCGATTTAAAAGCAAAGCTGTGGCTTTTTTTCTTTTTCTTGGTTTGTGCATTACTATTTGGAAAGATTCCAGAGCCTACAGACCCATGGTCACATGTTTCAGCATCCTAGAGGCCACCCCTTCCAAGTGCAAGGAGGACCATGAATAGCTCATGATCTTTAGTGCAAAAAGTCACAGTAATAGAACATAAGCCCTAATGACTGGTTTCCATGTAAAGGCTGTCTTTGCAAGACAAAGCTGTAGATCAGGGGTGGTCAACCTGAGCCTGAGAAGGAGCCAGAATTTACCAATGTACATTGCCGAAGAGCCACAGTAATACATCAGCAGCTCCCCATCAGCTCCCACCCCGCTCCCAGCACTTCCCGGCCACCAGCAGCCCTGCTGATCAGTGTCTCCTTATCCCTCCTCCACATCCCCATCAGCTGTTTGGTGGCATGCAGGAAGCTTGCAGGGGAAGAGGGAGGAGCGAGGGCATAGCAGGCTCAGGGGAAGGGGTGGAGTGGGGGCAGAGCAGTGACCACCCCCAGCATATTGGAAAGTTGGGGCCTATAGCTCCAGCCCCGGAGTCGGTGTCTATACAAGGAGCCACATCTTAATTTCTGAAAGAGCCACATATGGCTCCAGAGCCACTGGTTGGCCACCCCTGGTGTAGATGCTTCCCTGGAGGGGGTCTGGGGGTGGAGAGAGAGCAAGGGAGAGATTCTCTTTCACATGTTTATGTTCCAGTATTGCCAACCTCAATAGATCAGCCCTACCCAGCCTCACCTATTGTAACGTTCGTGGTAGGCTACGGGCCTACCCAGAGTGCTCTGCAAGAATGAGGCCCACACACACTGTGAGTTATTGGCCTTAATGAAGGTAAAGTGACACACCCGCAATGGTGACTACTGGCGTTGCTGTCACGGAGGCAGGGAACCCAGTGCACCAAAGCTCGGGCCTGGTATGGAGTCCAAGGGCGGGACCGGGAGCATACAGCTATATATACACAATACAAAAGCAACTCATACATATGCAAAAAGGGACTTCCCACCGCCCCTTGGCCAAAGGCCAGGGACTTTCCACGGGCGGTGTACTCCCTTTGGCTGAGGGCCATGTAAACTGGTTTTAACCAGTTAGGAGTGGGTTATAACTGGCGTGCCATGTCCTACAGTGACCGGCTGCCGAGAAAGCGAAAATACCCTAGCTAGGCCGTGACACAGTCTTCCGCAGTCCCCTACACCTATGCTCCCCAAGGGACTCTTCATATGCCTCTCCTGGGCCTGTGGGGGACTGCAATGGGATCCCCTATCCCCCTTTGGGGTGGGGCAGCTCCAGAGGCTCTTCACTCTCCTCTGCTCCTTTTCAGGCTGGGTGCTGTAGGGGGGAAGAATCCTGTCCCTGTTGCTCACAGGGGAGAGGGGTAGAGCACCCTGAGCAGCTAGACTCTTAAGTTCCCTCCTCCCTACTTGTGAGAATGGCTTCAGGTTGCTAGATAGGTAGAAGGCCTGCAGTAGTTCTGATTCTGCCCCACAAGGTAGGCAAGTGGAGTAGACAGCCAGCCAGAGAGTTTGAATTTACTAGAAGGCTGGTGCGTCTTGCTACTCATTACCAGATCAGCTCTAGCCCCAGCTAAAATCATGGGTGGTAAGATGGTCTTGTGGTTAAGGCAGTGGACTGGTTCTCAGAAGAGCTGGGTACAGTTCTAAGCTGCACCACAGACTCTCTGGGTGACCTTGGTCAAGTCACTTCATGTCTCTGTTCCACAGCTAAAATCATGTCAGTGGTGAAAAGATTGGTCATGCTGTTATCCACAAAAATTAGGGGTCCTGAAGCAATGTTTTTCATAGACTTCAAAGCTCTACTCTGCTCCAGGATTTTCAGCAAGTAATTACACTCATATTCCACACCCAGTGAGTGAAAATTGCATTCATTTACCTCTTGCACATATAACTGACATACTCATTTTATCAGCACTGAAATTGGCCCATTGTTATTTCTTCCAAGTTTATCAAAAGTCTTAATGCAAAGCCTGTCCCAGCTACTGTCAGAAGAGTTTATTGGAACAATATCTTAATATTTGGGAGGTGGCTACAGCACAGGTACTAAAATTCACAGCAGTCTCCTCCACAACAGAGCATACTGATATTATAGGCCCATCAGAGCCAGTGAGAGTTTGAAGGCAGGTGCAATAGCAAATGTGATTAACTTTGTATTGATTTCTCTGCAGTAAATTTTGATTAACTGTCAAATCAAAGAGTTTGTTTCCAGCTGTAATATCAATATCACAAGCTTAGTTCTCTCCAGATGTGGTTTCTGATAACAAAAAGGACTCCTTATCAAATAACTAAGAGCATTTCTACTCTGCTGTTACGGTGACTAAGATGGAGACCCCTCTATTTCCCACTAGCCTGAGTATTAAAATCAATTTTTTTAAAAGTCTTGTTTGTACTCTACAAAAAGATTCCCTCACAAAATCAGTTGTTCATATCTTCTGCAGCTGATTTCAGAAACCAGGCTTTTTACTGGAAGTGTATCTGATCTATTTGGTCACATTAGATGCTGCTTATCCTGCACAAACAATTAACCAGCAGAACAATTTGCCGCGGGTTGATAAGTTCCATCACTGAAAAATTTTAAATTAAGAATGACTGTTTTTCTGAATGGTATGTTCTAGTTTAAACAGGAATTGATCCAGGGAAGGTCCATGACCTATGTTGCACAGGAGGTCAGACTAGATCAGGAGTCAGCAACCTTTCAGAAGTGATGTGCTGAGTCTTTATTTATTCACTCTAATTTAAGGTTTCGCATACCAGTAATACATTTTAATGTTTTTAGAAGGTCTCTTTCTATAAGTCTATAATATACAACTAAACTATTGTTGTATGTAAAGTAAATAAGGTTTTTAAAATGTTTATGAAGATTTTTTTAAAGTTAAATTAAAATGCAGGGCCCCCTGGACTGGTGGCCAGGACCTGGGCAGTGAGAGTGCCACTGAAAATCAGCTTGTGTGCCACCTTTGGCATGCGTGCCATAGGTTGCCTACCCCTGGACTAGATGATCACAGTGGTCTGTTCTGGCCACAGAATCTAACATCTAAATGCTATGTTCAAAAACCAGTTAAAGATACTGTTTTAATGATTGGTGTTACGTCAGTATAAGTGACATAATAATCAGGGATGTAATACATGCATCTCCATTTTGATGGGAACTTACATGTAGCTGTCAAACACTTTCATTTACCCCCATTTCCTCTCTAGTATGTGTGTGTGTGTTACTGTGACCCTAAGAACATCTCAGTGCTGACTGGTGAAGAGTTCAGTGTTCTGCAATAGCAACTCCTAACAGGAAAAGCATTATTATCCCATTTATTTTTACATGTGGGAAAAAGACACAGAGGGGGGAAGTAATTTAGCAGAGGAGCCAGGAATAGAATGTCGGTACCCGGACTCCCAGTCCTATGCTTTATGCACCGGATCTTGATCCCTCTCTTGAGTACACAGGGGATCCCATATGTGAGTGATGCAGTCCTGGGCATGCCCTCTTCTTCCCTGCTTTATTCGTCCCTGTCGTACACATCAATCTCAAGGTCCTAGGTCAGGTCCTACTACCAGCATCTATGATAGTAGTGGATAAACCAGGGGTCGGCAACCTGTGGCACGTGAACCGATTTTTAATGGCACGCTGCCGCCTGCTGGAGTCCCAGGAATTTGTCTTCTGTTAAGTGCCATCAGCAGACTATCTCCACCCACGCTTAGAAAGCAACTGTCTCTCCAGCCTGACTACTACTCCTAGGCCACCCAAAATCACATATAGTCAACCATGGAGCAGAAAAAATCCCAGTGACTGGGAAAGAACCAAAGGTGACACATAACTCTTGATAGTAGGGGGACACAATTGTCATAAACAGATCGTTAAGGGTTAATAGAACAGGAGTACTTCATGTCTCTTTTGCTTGTAAAAGGTTAACAAGTTCAGTGAGCCTGGCTGTTACCTGACCAGAGGACCAATCAGGGGACAGGATACTTTCAAATCTTGAGGGAGGGAAGTTTGTGTGTATGCTGTTAGTTTTTGGTTGTTGTTCTCTCTGGGTTCTGAGAGTGACCAGACGTGCAACCAGGTTTCTCTCCAATCTCTTTGATACAGTCTCTTATATGTCCAGAATAGTGAGTACTAGGTAGATAAGGAGAGTTAGGCTTATGTTTGTTTTCTTTATTTGCAAATGTGTATTTGGCTGGAAGGAGTTCAAATTTGTATTTTGCTGAAAGGATTTTAATTTCTACTTGTATATTTAGGCTGGGAGGGTATTCACAGTGTCTATAGCTGAAAGACTCTGTAACATATTCAATTTTAAGATTACAAGGATAATTTTTACTGTTTTTACTTTCTTTAATTAAAAGCTTTTCTTGTTTAAGAACCTGATTTTTTTTTTATTCTGGTGAGACCCCAGCGGACTGGGTCTGGATTCACCAGGGAATTGGTGGGGAGAAAGGAGGGAAGGGGGAGAGAAAGATTAATTTTCTCTCTGTGTTAGGATTCCTTTCTCTCTCAGGAAGAGTCTGGGAGGGGGAGAGAGAAAGAGGGGGGAAGATGAATTTTCCTCTCTGTTTTAAGATTCAAGGAGTTTGAATCACAGTAATCTTCCAGGATAACCCAGAGAGGGGAAGCCTGGGCGAGGCAACGCTGAGGGAAAGGGTTTACTTTCCTTGTGTTAAGATCCAGAGGGTCTGGGTCTTGGGGGTCCCCAGGCAAGGTTTTGGGGGGACCAGAGTGTACCAGGCACTGGAATTCCTGGTTGGTGGCAGTGCTGCAAGTACTAAGCTGGTAATTGAGCTTAGAGGAATTCATGCTGGTACCCCATCTTTTGGACGCTAAGGTTCAGAGTGGGGGTTTATATCCCACCCCTACCACCATGTCCCAGGTAAGTCACTCTGTTTTGGCCTATTTGACACTTTTTGGCCTTAACAGTTAGTCCTGCCTGCCTGATGCTTTCAAAGACCCTTTTCAGGTGTTCTAGGTGTTCGGGCCATGAATCCGAAAAAATGGCCACATCATCGGGGTAGGCAACGGCATATTCTCCCAATCCTGGTAGTAGATCATCTACCAGCCTTTGGAAGGTGTAGGGTGCATTTCGCAGCCCGAAAGGAAGCACATTAAATTCATACTCCCCTGCGTGGGTGATGAATGCTGACCTTTCCTTGGCGGGTTCATCTAGCGGTACTTGCCAGTACCCTTGGTTAAGTCTATTGTAGATATGAATTGGGCACGTCCTAAATTTTCCAATAGCTCATCGGTGTGTGGCATTGGATAGTTGTCTAGACGAGTTACTGCATTTAGTTTACGGTAGTCCACGCAAAAGCACATTTCCCCATCTGGTTTGGGTACCAGAACCACTGGAGGTGCCCAGGCACTGGTAGATGAGCGGATTATACCCATCTGTAGCATGTTTTGGATCTCCCGTCCTATGCTTTGGCATAAGGAGACACCTGATAGGGTGGGGTTCTAACTGGGTGAGCATTACCTGCGTCAATGGAGTGGTATGCCCGTTCAGTCCATCCTGGGATGGCTGAGAACAATGAGGTGAATCTAGTGCACAGCTCCTTGATCTGTTGCGGCTGCAGACATTCCAGGGTTGTGGAGAGGTTCACCTCTTCCATGCCACCGTCACTTTTCCCTTCGTAGTAGACACCATCAGGCCACTCAGCGTCATCTCCTCCCTGGGCTATAAACTGACAAACCTGTGAGTCTCTGGAATAAAAGGGCTTGAGAGAATTAGCGTGGTACACTTTGGGCTTAAGGGAGGAATTGGGAAATGCTATGAGGTAGTTAAGAGCTCCCAGGTGCTCTTGGACTGTGAATGGCCCTTCCCATGATGCTTCCATCTTATGGGCCTGTTGCGCCTTCAAGACCATAACCTGGTCTCCTACCTTGAAGGAACGCTCTCTGGTATGTCTATCATACCAGGCCTTTTGCTCTTTTTGAGCATCCTTTAGGTTTTCTTTAGTGAGGGCTAAAGAGTGTCGGAGGTGTTTTGTAGGTTGCTTACAAAGTCCAGAATGTTAGTTCCTGAAGAGGGTGTAAACCCCTCCCATTGCTGCTTCACCAACTGTAATGGTCCTTTAACCTCGTGGCCATACACAAGCTCAAACGGTGAAAACCCTAAACTGGGATGTGGTACAGCCCTGTAGGCAAAGAGCAACTGCTGCAACACTAGGTCCCAGTCATTGGAGTGTCCATTCACAAATTTACGTATCATGGCCCGCAAAGTTCCATTAAATCTTTCCACCAAGCCTTTGGTTTGATGGTGGTACGAGGTGGCAACCAAGTGATTCACCCCATGAGTCTCCCACAGTTCTTTCATGGTCCCGGCCAGGAAATTAGTCCCTGAATCCATAAGGATGTCGGAGGGCCAACCTACCCTGGCAAAAATGTCTGTTAGGGCCTGGCACACAGTTTTAGCCCTGATGTTGCCTAGAGCTACTCCTTCCAGCCACCGGGTAGCAAAGTCCACGAAAGTCAGTATGTACTGCTTTCCTCTGGGGGTCTTTTTTGGGAAAGGACTCAGAATATCCACAGCTACTCGCTGAAATGGGACCTCTATTATGGGGAGTGGCTGGAGAGGGGCCTTGACCTGGTCTTCGGGCTTTCCCACTTTTTGGCACACTTCACAAGACCGGACATACTTGGCAACATCCTTGCCCATCCCCTCCCAGTGGAAGGACTTCCCCAACTGGTCTTTGGTTCTGTTCACCCCAGCATGGCCACTGGGATGATCATGTTTAAGAGCTTCCCCCAGTATTTAGTTGGAACCACCAACTGTTTTTGTGGATGCCAGTCTTCTCAGTGTCCACCAGAAAGAGTCTTCTTATATAAAAGCCCTTGTTCTATAACAAACTGGGATAGGTTAGAAGAGCTGAGAGGCGGTGGGGTGCTCCATGCCGCCGCCCAAGCTTTCTGAAGACTGTCATCTGCTTCCTGCTCAGTCTGGAACTCTTCCCTTGAAGCTGGAGACACCAGTTCTTCCTTAGACTGTGGACTGGGGCTTGGTCCTTCGGGAAGTGATGTAGGTGATGGGGTTGTTTTTGCAGCTGGTGAACCGCTCTCCTCTGGTGCACCAGGTGGTATTTCAGGCTCTTGCTGAGACTCTTGGGAATGGTTGTCTGCTGCTTCTGCCAGTTCAGGCTGGTTGGCGCCCTCTGGCATTGGGGTTGAAGATGTGTTTGCAAGCGCTGGCATCAATGCTGGCAATGGTTCTGATGCTGGTTGTGTTTCCAGGTCTGGGTCTGGGACTGGAGGTACTGTGGCTGTTGCAGTCATAGGCAGGGGATCCGGGTCTACTACCTCTGTCTGGGTCTCTGCTGACACAGACGGGGCCTCTGTGGACGGCTCAGGAACAGGGATGGGTCTGGAAGCTTGCCTGGCTTGGCTGCGTGTAACCATTCCCACCCTCTTGGCCCATTTTACCTGGTTGGCCAAGTCTTCCCCCAGTAGCATGGGGATGGGATAATTGTCATAGACTGCAAAAGTCCACATTCCTGACCAGTCTTTGTACTGGACAGGCAGTTCAGCTGTAGGTAAGTCTACAGCTTGTGACATGAAAGGGTAAATTGTCACTTGGGCCTTTGAGTTGATGAATTTGGGGTCCACTAAGGATTGGTGGATAGCTGACACTTGTGCCCCCCTGTCTCTCCACGCGACAACCTTCTTTCCACCCACTCTCAAAATTTCCCTTCGCTTTGAGGGTATTTGAGAGGCATCTGGGCCTGCAGATCTTTGGTGTGATGGTGGGGTAATGAACTGCACTCGGTTGGGGTTCTTGGGGCCTTTATATGTCCCAGTTCATTACACTTGAAGCATCGCCCAGCTGACTGGTCACTGGGCCGAGGTGGGTTACTGGAGATTGGTGAGGTGAGAGAATAGGGCGTCGGTGGCTTTCCTTGGGTTGTAGGTGGGGTCTTGGGTTACCCTCGGTTATAGGGTTTATTGTCGGTGTGACCCCTGTGATATTCGCTCCCCTTGATAGTAGCTTTTTTCTTTTCTGCCACTTCCCCTCATCTGGCTCCAATCTCCCCCACCTCAGTTACAGTTTTGGGCTTCCTATCTAGGATGTACCTTTCTATTTCCTCAGGAACACCTTCTAAGAACTGCTCCAATTGTATTAGGAGGAGAATGTCATCCAGAGATTTAACATTGGCTCCTGATATCCAGGCATTATAATTCTTTCCAATGTGGTAGGCATGTCGGGTGAATGACACATCTTTTTTTAACTCCTTCTACCTAGCTATTCCTGACAGAGTTAGAAAGAAAAAAAAAACATTCATTTGCAAATGTGTTTTGCTGATGTATGGTGACTCACAACTGGAGTCGCTTTGTTTAACAAAGATCCTTATTAAACCCTGATGCCTATGCCTTCAGAGTACTCAGAAGGGAGAAACCAAAAAAAAACTTGCAGACCTTTGCTTTTAAAACAATCTCCTCTAGCCTGCTTTACACACAGCTAGCAGGGAAAGAGAAAGAAAAAATCCTACTGGCTTTTGCTTCTAAACCCAAATCTCAGTCTGCCTGCAGATAGCTAGCAGGGAGAGAAATAAAAACCTCTCTGGCTTTTGGATTCTATCTTATCTATTTATCCCAGCCGCTGCACACCATGTCATGGTATAAACCCCCACTCTGAACCTTAGCGTCCAAAAGATGGGGTACCAGCATGAATTCCTCTAAGATCAATTACCAGCTTAGTACTTGCAGCACTGCCACCAACCAGGAATTCCAGTGCCTGGTACACTCTGGTCCCCCCAAAACCTTGCCTGGGGACCCCCAAGACCCAGACCCTCTGGATCTTAACACAAGGAAAGTAAACCCTTTCCCTCACCATTGCCTCTCCTGGATTACCTTGGAAGATCACTGTGATTCAAACTCCTTGAATCTTAAAACAGAGAGGAAAATTCACCTTCCCCCCTCCTTCTCTCTCCCCCTCCCAGACTCTCCCTGAGAGAGAAAGGAATCCTAACATAGAGAGAAAATTAATCTTTCTCTCCCCTTCCCTCCTTTCTCCCCACCAATTCCCTGGTGAATCCAGACCCAGTCCCCTGGGGTCTCACCAGAATAAAAAAAAAATCAGGTTCTTAAACAAGAAAAGCTTTTAATTAAAGAAAGAAAAAACAGTAAAAATTATCCTTGTAATCTTAAAATGGAATATGTTACAGGGTCTTTCAGCTATAGACACTGTGAATACCCTCCCAGCCTAAATATACAAGTAGAAATTAAAATCCTTTCAGCAAAATACAAATTTGAACTCCTTCCAGCCAAATACACATTTGCAAATAAAGAAAACAAACATAAGCCTAACTCGCCTTATCTACCTAGTACTCACTATTCTGGACATACAAGAGACTGTATCAAAGAGATTGGAGAGAAACCTGGTTGCACGTCTGGTCACTCTCAGAACCCAGAGAGAACAACAACCAAACACTAACAGCACAGACAAAAACTTCCCTCCCTCAAGATTTGAAAGTATCCTGTCCCCTGATTGGTCCTCTGGTCAGGTGACAGCCAGGCTCCCTGAACTTGTTAACCCTTTACAAGCAAAAGAGACATGAAGTACTCCTGTTCTATTAACCCTTAACTATCTGTTTATGACAACAATGTAAAGGCTGGGGGGCACAAAACAGCCTCATGCATCGCTCCTGGCCCCTTACCCACTTCCCCCACCATAGGTGCCAGCTTCCTCATCTCCCCCCGGGGTGTTCAATCCCCGCTGCACCCCAGGCCCCACCCCCAATCCACCCCTTTCCCCAAGACCCCATCTTAGTCCTGCTCTTCCCACCCAACTCCCACCCCGGCTCTTCCCAGCGCCCACCCTCTGTCCACTCTCACTCCCTGCACAGCTGATTTGCACCGGGTGGGAGGTGCTGGGAGGGAGGGGGAAAAAGCTGATCTGTGGGGCTGCCAGTCGGTGCTAAGCACCCACTGTTTTTTTTCCCTTGGGTTCTCCAGTCCCAGTGCACCCATGGAGTTTGCGCCTATGCCCCCCATGCCTCCATACCAGCACCACCCAGTTCCAACTCCCCTCACAGCTCCTTCCCCACTGGTCCCATTGTGTCCCTGCTGTGGGCATGGCGCCGGCCAGGGTGGGCTCCAGACACCTACTACTGAGCATCGATAACGGCGACTGTGGGCAAGGAAGGGACAGGACTAAACCGGCTTCCCCTTGCCCTGTCTGGCAGAGCTGAGCTGCCAGCCTGGTCTCTCTTCCCTGCTCCAGGTGCCTCCTAGCGGGGCTCAGCAGAAGAGCTAGGTGCCGGTGCCTTTCTCAGGCACATCCCCCTCAGCTGTGCTCAGTTTGACTCCCACCCTGGCAGAAATCAGGGGGGAGGGGACGGCATGTGACCCCACATGACCTCTCCCATACGTCACCTCTGGAAAGAACTAAAGCTGTTAAGGAGCACATCTGTGTGGGCTGACTGCTATTCCAACATAGGCAGAGAGGTGAAAATTAGCAAGGCTGAACACAGAGCTTCTCTGTAGGAATTTTCAGCTTCTCCTGGGACCGTAGGCCATTAGATACAGAACAGAAACATAACCACTTGCCTGCAGCATAGAATAGAATCTATCTAGATTCTTTATGCCATGTCCATCAGCGCCTCAGGACTGCAAAGCCTGTGATGGACATATCTGGCATCACATGGAAACAACAAAGAAGTGATATTCTCCTTAATCCAAGGGGAGAATCATTTTGAAATCTATACATTCGAAGTAAATGTATGGAATGGAGACCAATTGGTGGAAAGGATGGAGACTGGGAAGCTTTATGTTATCCCTAGGGTACAATCTGACCCAGGGAAGAGGTGCCTCACAATATTAGGAATGAGCTTTTAACCTGTACTGGACAAAGAGCAAACTTCATCCCTGCACAAATGGCCAGGTAATACAGACACGTGTTGGAATGATGGTAATTAATGGGACAGAGTAATACCAGGGTACAAGTTGTGCAACACTTACGTTCAACTAAACCCTTATTTGATGACATAGGCCAGATCCTGCAAAGGGGCATGCCCTATAAGTAGTCTTTTGTGGGTCTTCTGCACAGGTGAAAATTTCACCCAGAATTAAGCTGTAAGCTGCATTTTTCTGTACAGCATTAACGATGATTTATTTATTTGGGGAGTTTACAGCACCCAAGCCTACTAGGTGTTGCATAGTACAAAGAGAAAGCCTTTGTCCCCACACTGAAGAAGCTTATGTGATAGATGCATACTAAGTTATCAATCAACATTTCTTTCCATTATGCAGTTTGAGTTTACATTTTTTTTCTGATGGTAACTGAAAGTCAGTGTGATGCTAGGCTACTACATGCAGTATTTGTGGCAATGATATCAATCATGACGGCTCTTACAGTTTTAAAATATTTGGAATTGTAAATTAAGTTGTTCCTCCCTCCCTCCATGAAAGCAAACTGATCAGTGAATGTTGTTTGTTTCCAATATAATAGCAGTGTCTGAGGGTGCTTGTTTGTGGTGCCCCAAGTCATTCTTTTCCCCAAAACAAGTCACAAGAAGTAATCCGTGTCTTGCAGCAGCGATGGCAGCAGCAGGAGTGGAAAGCCTAGTTTATGTCTTTTTTTGCGGACATTCCTCAAAGCAACTGAGGAGCACACTGTCCTTCAACATTACAATCACAGAGACTTATTTACAAGCACAGAAACTGAGCATGTGTATTAAACTGCAATTTTACCGGTTAAAGAAGAAAACTGAAGGAAAAACGAAAACAGTACAAAGAATCTCTAATAAGATTGTGTGCTTATTAAGGCACCTCTTGCTTCTCTCAATAATAACGTTTTCTAGGGATAAATATTGAAAAAGGTAAGAAATCGACAACTGTGAACTGTTCAAGTGTGCCACCTAGTGGTACTCATTTGTACTACAATGAAGTCCACATGAAAATTTGATATGATGCAATAATAATGTTATATATACTTTAAAAGCTTTTTACCCCTTGTCACTAATTATATACTGTGGAGATTATCCAATCAAATGTGAGATTGCTTAAAAATCAATGCATTTTTCTATATCAACATCTTATGATAAAGAGAGATCATATTGGACAGTCCATACTCATGGACTTTAAGGTCAGAAGGGACCATTATGATCATCTAGTCTGACCTCCTGCACAATGCAGGCCACAGAATCTCACCCACCCACTCCTGTAACAAACTCCTAACCTATGTCTGAGTTGTTGAAGTCCTCAAATTGTGGTTTGAAGACCTCAAGCTGCAGAGAATCTTCCATGAAGAATTACAATCTGAGGCCATTTTAATTTGTAAATTAGTGACACTAAGGACTGGAAAAACTCTGACTTCCAATTCTATCCATTTCTTTGGAAGATTCATATATTATCTTGCTGCCCATTGCCAGTTAGTAATTTACATATGAATTTAAATAACACGTGTTCAGAGGACCTGACAAAAGTATGGTGAACCAAAGATAGGTAAGAGGTCATTTTAGCTGAAATGGGGTGAAAGCCCTAACTTTCTCAGTCCTGATCCTGGGAAGAGTTTGGCAAGTGTTTAAGTTTGCTCAAATGAATAGTTCTGTTCAAGTCATTGTACACATGCAGTTACATGTGTAAATTTTTGCATGTTCAGGGGGTTAGGAACCTAAACACCTTTGAGGAGCTGATCCTGAAATATTATGCATTTTCTAAGTTGCAGTAGGCTCTTAAAGATACTTCTAGAAAAAAAGAAAAAGACTGCATAAGAACATAAAAACGGCCCTACTGGGTCAGACCAAAGGTCCATCTAACCCAGTATCCTGTCTTCCGACAGCGGCCGGTGCCAGATGCCCCAGAGGGAATGAACAAAACAGGTAATCATCAAGTGATCCATCCCCTGTTGCTCATTGCCAGCTTCTGACAAACGGAAGCTAGGGACACCATTCTGGCCCATCCTGACTAACAGCCATTGATGGACCTATCTTCCATGAATTTATCTAGTTCTTTTTTGAACCCTGTTATGGTCTTGGCTTTCACAACATCCTCTGGCAAGAGTTCCACTGGTCGACTGCTTTATGTGAAGAAATGCAGTTTTTTGTATACTTTGGTGTGATTGTTATACGACTATTTCTCTGTGCCTATCTATGTATGAATATAGCTAATTTGAAACTAGTAAAATAAGCGAAAAATGAACAGCATGCCATTCACTTTTCTTCTAGCAGAGATGATCTTCTTATACCAGATTTGGTAAATAATGTGTCAAACTTTAGTGCAGTAACTCCCATGTTAAGCCACTCACAGTGAGGATGTTGCAAGAAAAGACAATGGTGGCTGGAGAGAGAGATCCACAAAATATATACGTTTAAAAATCATTTTAGAAGTCTATTTTGTTGATATATTGTGTGGTAAAGTGATTGATCATATTTCGGTTTATTACAAAATATATTCAAGAGATCAAATAACCAATGTCAGTCAAGTGTATTGTTAAAAGCCAATAATAATATAGTACAGGAAACCAATTCAATGTAATACTAGTCTCCAGGAAGCCATCTTGTTCATTACTGTTACATTCACCTTACACAGAAAGTGCTTCCAAAGTTATAAATTTTAGCTGGTAGTAGGTATAGGATGATTTTACAAGTCACTAAAATTCAACCTATCCGTTTGTCCTGGTTCCTTTTTTTATCTTTCTTTTGGATACTAATATTATAGTCATGTCCATGAAGGAACCTTCTATGTTTGTATCAAGGTTGGACAGTCATGTATCTTGTCCTCTTCCTTTGGGATGTTTCAGTAGTAGCCTGTGAGAGTAACTTCCTTTCTGTTGCTATGGTAAAGCACTCATCTGTCCTGATATTGACAGCTTCCATATTTGCTCGAGCCAAAACTTACTTCAGTCAGTGCAAGGGGTTATGAGATTCTTAGTGTAAGTAAGCAGGATTATATAAAAATCATGGCCAATTTAGGCTATAATGCTGCTATACTATTTGTGCTTAATGAATACTAATATGTGCAGATAATGTGTGTGCGTATACACACACACACACACACACACACACACACACACACACACACACACACACACTAGTCAGCATATATTGGTCACTTTTTGGTAACAAATTTAATTTTTTTTAGATTGAAAAATAAAGATTATTAAGACACTGGCAGCTATAGTCAATTTACAGTTGAAAATAAATGAAGACTATTGATTTGTTTGCATATTATCTAGAAAAGGTTTCCAACAGGTTTCCATGCTGTCATTTATATGTTAGATTGTTCATATATAGCCAGGGAGTAGGCTTTTCATCCAGCATTATCAACTGTATCAGCCTATTCTCTATGTTTTGTTTGCTAGTTTTGTACCTAATTCAATAAAATCTTTCTAAATAAAAAATAGAAAAGCTACCGCAGGGGAAAAAATCAGTTTTTGCAACTGGAGAAGCATCTCAAGATTTAATCAAGTCTCAAACAATAAGTGAACAGGTACTCAGTAGAATGATTTACTATTCAGACTCCTGTAGTTGTAATTTTCTGCTTGCTGGTGACATCTGCTTCACTACCATCTTTAAGATACCAAAATATGAACTTCCAGAACCAAGTGCTGATTAAATTCCTATGTAGCAGGCCAATTATAATAACCAGGTAGATATCCTGGATTAGTGGCAGTTGCCTCAGGGTGAAATTCATCAGGGCTAAATCCCACTTATGCTCTGAAAATAGGATTAACATGAAGCATAGAACAACATGCTAACCCTCTGCCCAGGGGTAAGTTTCACCCCGTGAGCTTTGGGCTTATACTCTGAAGGGCTTTATTGCCATTTGTACACCACCATAACTGTGCTGAGTGCTTTATGGAGGGATACAAAAGGTTGGTTGAAATTTTCAAAGCTGAATAGAGCATTTAGTCAAACAATTGCCTTTGAAAATTGTAGCTATTGCCTCTGCCTCAAACTGTTTACAATCTGAGGGCCCCAAACAGTTTCATTTGCTTATATTTACTACGGTGGATACTACCCCTAAAGTCAGTCACAGGTTTGCAGGAACAAGTGCCAAGTGAAGACACAACACGAGAAGGGAATGTAACAAAAATCAGGGATAGGGAGGGCAAGAGGTAAATAAAATAATGCAGGTACTTGTATTAACATTGCAGAGCTTGAGGGCTTTGTGGATAGTTTTAAAAGTAAGCCATCACAATGAGGGACAACTTAAGTTTGTAGGCTATGAAGAAGTACTTTTTAAAGAGAGACTGAGTCGAGGAGAAGGAGGCAGCACTATGGCAGAGCAGGTCAGTTCAGACCCAGTCCACTTCTTTGAAGTAAAAGAAAGCATAGAAATTCTCTGAACAAGTGACCTGAACTGTACCCAATTCTCCCATCAAGCCTGCACATGATTGCAATGTGATCTGAAGCTGATGGGGGTGGGCTCAGGGTGGGGGTCGGTGTTCCACATAAAGAAGAGAAAATGTTTACCTAAATGTTGGGGGGGGGGGACCGCAAGACATAAAACCTCAATTATGACTCTTAGAATCTTACATTCAGCAAACTGCCTGTAACCAACGCAACCAAATCAATGTGCAAGATCTGTATTATATGCAGCACACAGGTAGCAGCTGCTGATGGCATTGACAAAAGCACATAGTGACAGATGAATGGATAATGGAATTGCAGTCCAGAATCCAAGCAGAAAAATAATCCATACCTAATGAGGTACCCTAAAGCAGATGTGCATGAGAATTCACAGATGACGCAAATAGGAATGTGAACAGCTCCCACTGTTAACATCCTATCCAGTGCCACTGCCCACACAGCATTAATGTTGCTGGACAGCCATGCACATATATGATTGGCAATAGCATTTTCTTGGAGAGTGGAAATTTAGTTTCTGTTTACGTTAATTTAGAAATACAGTAAAAAAGACCAAGGCCCTAACTTGTAACAGCTATCTGACCTATTCAGAACACCTTGGTTAAATGAAACATTAATTCAATAGTAAAGAGCCCCCACACTACACTAGTTACATACCCCTGAATGATCAACAGTAGACATCCCTACACAGACGGCTTCCAATATATGCATAGTCTGTAGGATAATAATGTGACCAGCATACAAATAATTGACTCTTTACTATCTTAGTCACTGACCCACCCCAAGTCCTCCCACGGATTAGGAACCCTACCTGGGCACCAATTCCTGCTGAGAATCCAGTACGTTCAGAGTGAATGAGCTGCAAATTAAAGCTACCTTAAGCAGTTTTCAGTTGCCTTTAAAAAAAAAAAAGCTGTTTCTCAAGGGGAACATAGTGAATGAAGACTTGGATGTTACCCACATGCTGCCATTATCTATGAACAGACTGCATACACCACTGCCTGAGCCCCTTGGCTCACAAAAAAACATGATTAGTCCTCTCATGAGTTGAGCTAGCACCTTTTTGTCAAAAACCCACCCTGTACTACACAGGCCAATGAACCCCCGCGGTAGTGTAGATTTAGTAATGTAGAGATTGAATCCTGTTCTCTGCTAATCCCTTAAACCATCCAATACTGCTACATAGATAGCAATCCAAAAGAAGAGTTACCAAGCATTTGTATATTCATATTTCAGAAATGCCGTAAGAATTGTCCTGTTGCAATCTAGAGGCTTCAAACCAAGGCCCTGGTCTAACAATAAGGTTTACCTAAACAGATCTCATTACAGGATTGGGCCAGTAATTCGGGGTGTGTGTGTGGAGAAAACAGATTAACAAGTGAGGGTGGGGGTGGGGAAATAGAGCTATCTTCATTCAAAATTAGTGGCCTGTAGCAAACAAAATCCAAGTCTGAGGCCCACATTACTTATCCACACTAATACTACGAGATACAGGTAAGTACAAAATCAAGTTCACTACATAATAAACATCAGACTTGATGCATTCTAGACATGTAAAAGTATGGCAACAAACAAAATGCTTGGGGAACATAGATCACACCCTCTCTCATTCTCAGAAAACTAATCATTCACTCATTCGCCTTCGCATAGGTTTAGATGGTATACCATGTGGTAATTATTTCCAAATCACAAGTGCAAACACTCATCCTGATTGGAAAATTAGCAGATTTGAAACTCAGGTAATTTGCCCCTAATGAGGAACTTGTTGAACTGAATTTAACAATTAGCTCATATCCATTCCTGGATGTATGTGACAGGGCTACAGAAAGGCTCAGAAACTCACCTATTCAAAGATTTTCGGTGAAAACCCAGAAATATTATCCTACTTCTCTACATAGCCCTTAGACTGGTAGTTCAAGGATTGTGGTCCTTGAAGAGCTGGCTGATCACATGATCCTGGCTCTCCTCCTTGTTTCCAGTTGCTAAACTGCATTAACAGATGCTAAAAAACCCCACATTACTTCCCTAATGTTACTTTTCTACATGAGCAGATGCTGTAGTTGCCCGATGGGTGCTCTGCAATCAGGTATGAGAGAAGAGGAGGTCCATACACAGTTGTGAATGGCAGAACACAACAGTCAATGCAAGGGAAAATGTCCACAAGATAATCTCACTGCTAAGTTGTGATCTACACTAGAACTGGTTGAAAACCTTTGAAATCTCACCAGGGTTTTGTTGTTTTTTTTCCAAAACTTTGTCAACATTTTGGGAAAGCTTTTTGCTCTTTTTAACCCAGCATTTTACAGCAGATAACGTTTTACAGCAATTGGGAACTCCGATGAAAACGTTTTCAATTAGCTCTGGCCACTCTAGGAAAATTCCTGTCCAAGAGTGGTGCAGCCCTGGCATACCAAGAGCTTTATCATTTACCACTGTAACTGGCATCAGAATATTCCCAGAGAACATGTCAGCAAGTTAAAAAAAGGACAGCATGTAGCAGAGAAAGGGTGAAGAGAATCTTTTGCAAAAAACAAAGGACACTTGAGAGATACACCTGTACATGGTGCCTCTTTGACTGCCTTTGTGGTGAAGCAGTAGGCATTTTAATAGAAGCTGAGAGTCTCAGGAGTGAAGGATGCCATGTTTATGCAAGGAGATGGTAGAGCTTGTCTACCTAGGAGGTTGCACTTTGACTTCTCAGGAACTGCATTAAGGTGTGCCTTAAAGAGAAAAGAGCACAGGAGTATCCTGCATATTTTCACTTATGTACAAAGGTCCACTCCTCACACCAATTCTATAGGCTGGAAAAATTGATCTAGATGACCTCTCACCCAAAAATTATGCAGGCTGGAGATTTGAACATAGCAAACAGCAAATCATTTTATTGTTCTGCCTAGTAAGGCCTTAACTGCCAGTAAGATGATTTTTTTCCCCCCAGGGGAAAGCGCGAACACAGTCCCCCACTACCACAAATTGTGCGGTCGAGTTTCCCACATTTGGGGAAATCGCAGGGGTCAGCACACCCGCAGTGCAATAGAAAGCCACCTTCGTGATCATGGTATCTCCCCTGCCAGGTAAGTATGATAGGTAAATTCACTATCCTACTGCATTTAGGAGGATGTGTTTCCTAGTAGACAGCGCACAGAAGCTAATAACTTCTGAGTTCTAATCTTGGCTTTGGTACTGACTCCCCCTTGTAGCTTTGAGCAACTCACTTAACTTCTCTGCCTCAATTTCCCCCTCTGTACAATAATGATAATAATACTAACCAAGTTCACAGAGGTGGTGGTGGTGGTAGGATTAGCTAGTTAACATTTTTAAAGGACTTTCAAAATATGCAGTAGAACGGTGCATATATTCCACTTTTCACCCATCAGTCCTAAATTGCTTTATAAAAATGTGTCTATTTTACATTGGGGATGCAGAGACACAAGCAGATTAAATAACTTGCCTGGGGCCAGAAAGCAAATCAGTGGTAGGGTCAGGAAGAGAATCAGGGTCCAAAATAGTTATGAGACTGTACAAAAGGAGTAAAGATGATAAATGGTAATGTATCAGTTTGGGGGAAAGAGAGCATAGGGATCTGTGGTCTTTATTTACCAGTCATGATCTGCTGGAGATGATAAATACCACAGTAATGATGTTTGCAAATGATATTCTTGTACTTAGTCTCCCTTTACAACACCCCACCTGCCCTCTCTACTCTACCAATGACACCAGCCTCAGTACTCCTGTTGTGTCCTCCTCTCACGGACAGCCGCATCTCTGAGGCCTCTTCCATGCTACCCTTATGCTCAGCATTCCCTTCCATTCCCTGTTCCAGCATTGCCAATGCTTGTGAGTTCACTGCAATATTTGATGGTTTTTCTAAAGCCCCAGCCCCTGGATTCATGGGATTACCAGGGATTCTCAGCTTTCATTTTTAAAAAGTAAGTTTCCACTCCTTATAACTGTGTAGAAAAGCCTGAAAGCATGAACCATAAAGGTGCAGAAAGCAGAAGGCAAGTAAATTATTTTAAAAAAAATCTCAGGGTTTTAAATCCATAACAGAACACAGAGCAGCGGTCTCAAGTTGCAGCGGGGGAGGTTTAGGTTGGATATTAGGAAAAACATTTTTACTAGGAGGGTGGTGAAACACTGGAATGGGTTACCCGGGGAGGTGGTGGAATCTCCTTCCTTAGTGCTTTTTAAGGTCAGGCTTGACAAAGCCCTGGCTGGGATGATTTAGTTGGGGATCGGTTCTGCTTTGAGCAGTGGGTTGGATTAGATGATCTCTTGGGGTCCCTTCCAACCCTGATATTCTATGATTGATTCTATGATTTTGGGGGCCTAACTTGTGGTATTCGAAAATATGGGGTTGGCAATGGTGCTGGGCCCTAGACCCTTGATCTTGCAGCAGCATCTGGGAAGGTGCAATTGCAGGGTCAGCACCTGAGCTGCCACTCCCTCACCACATTCAAACCATTCTAAAAAGGCACTTCTGCCATCTCACCTTTTAACAGTGAGAGCGAAGAAAAATAACCATAAAAAGCCCAACCCTTGAAGAGAATTGTCCACACATGAACACACCTTGCTATATAACCACACAAGAATTGTACTGTCACTCTTGTTCTTTTCTGTTTTATTATTCTCCTCAGTCTCACTAGTTTTCCAGATGCTTACAACATTTTAACCTTTGATTGCATGTCCCCTGCACTTCTCTCTCCAGTTCTTTGTTTAATATGGATGGTGCTTTTTATCATCACAAAAGGCACGATAAAAATATCTTTATTCTTTCTTATATGACAATCTGAAGTAGACTTGGCATCAAGGATATGAGAAGTTAACCCTGAGAAATCTCATTTTATGGCAGCTGTTTGAAATTCGACTCATGGAACTTGAAGATCAGTCACTCTCTGGCCGAGAGAGCCTTGACATTATAGTATTTGTAAACTTTTAACGTCACAAATACACACCATTGGAAACAAAATATTCTTACTCTTTAAGAAGTGATTGTTACCAGAATGAGGAGAAAGCACCTCTGAATGCCGGAGATCGAGCTAGGAGGAAAGACACATTACAAAAATAAAGCAGAAAACATTGTCATGTTTTAGTTTTGGATAATTAAAGTAAAACATTAAGAACAAAATTGGTACATTCTGCCACTGTCATGATCATTTTGGCTCCGATTCAGGAAAGCATTCCTATTCAGGAAAACACTTAAACACATGCTTAAAATTACACAAGTCCTGTTCTGACCTAATTAGGGTAATACATAAGCATATGCATAAATGATTTTCTGAACTGGGGCCTTGGGCCCAGATCCTTCATGGTACTTAGGTTCCTAACTTCAGCTGATTTCAGTGGAAATCTGTCTTCTTAGCTGACAGCGGAAAAGTCCACTTAATCCACTTGCTAATCACTACCTAAGCTGTAAATTTAATTGCTCAAATATGCAATGTAGTTATAGTTGTGTCAGTCCTACCTTGAACGGTCCCTTAGAGTATATGCTAACTACTGATGCTCATGAGTTTGTTCCACCTTGCATTTATCTGTGATACTGGAGTACTTTTCCCAAACCTAAAGAAGAGCTCTGTGTGGATTGAAAGCTTGTCTCTCTCATGAACAGAAGTTGGTCCAATAAAAGATATTAGCTCACCCACTTCGTCTTTCTATTGCTCAAGTATTAAAAATCTACTCTAAAAGCATAATAGCTAAAGAGACTCCCATGGTTAAACTAAGCTCACGTTGATTTTAAAATATAAATCTATTTTAATGAGCATTTCAGATAAATGATTGTGACAAATGCTTCGTTGACAGTGATGGAAAATGAAGCCTTCTCTCCACAGAATAGGTTAATCAGAGGAAGTATCAGAAAAGGCTTCTTGCTTTGCCCAGATGATACACCTTTAACTGTGTGGTGGAAGATCCAAGTAATTCATTCTCCATGCCTGTTCCCAACACTTGATTTGAGTTCTAAATACTCATATATACTAGGAAATTGATCAGTTATTAGCAACAGATCCCAGTGAAGCAATGCTGAAAGCCATTTAATTTAATGTATGGAACAAAATTTTCAACCGCATTAGAGAAAAATCATGACCTTTGAAAATGATTTTGTCCCATTTGCACTAGCAATTAAACTGTTTCCAACCTCAATTCATTAGAAGACTTGTTGGCTCTAAATAGTCTATTTTCCCCATGTGGGGTCTGTGACAGACCCAAACCAGTGGGGTACAGGAGTCGAGAGGTGGCAGGAGGTCCCGCCACTTTGTATCAGGGAGGGATGCGAGGGTGAGGTAGTGAAGAGTGTGGAGCATGAGCGTGTACAGATATTTCCTTAGCGTGGTCTGGAACAGAACCAGCTGCAGATCGTGCAGCCGTCTCGCAGTGAAAGGGCGGGGAGGCCGATTGGGGGCCACAGGGCAGGGGTCCGATAAAAAGGTCCACGGGGCCTGGTGTGGAGGTTGGGCGGGGCGTGCCCTCTCACAGGACCCGGTCGAGGTAGGCCCGAGCAGCGGGCAGTAAAGCGGCCTTCACCTCCTGAAGTACACGCCGGGGAGTACGAGGTCTGGAGAGCCCCAAGCGCTGAGCGAGTGTCAGGGGATCCAGCCAGTCTCCCCGGTCATAGTCCAGGAGGTCTCTGACCCTGGTGACTCCTGCCAAGACCAGCCTCTGGCGCACGACGGGGGACACCGCCACCTGCACATGAAGCTGGGGGTTGTGTAACAGGGGCTCCAAGAGGAGATCAGCCCCCACGGTGGCAGCCACGGACTTGGTCGTTGAAAAGAGCTTCCAGGTCCGGAAGAGGTCTTGGTAGAAGACCGGCAGCCCAGAGAGGTCTCGCGGAAGACCTCTCGGATGGAGGTAAAAGAGCTGCCGATCATATTGGAGCCCTCAGAAGCGGCGGAGGAAGGCATGCACCAATACACTCCACACCGGACTACCTGCACCATACAGGAGCCTCTGCAAGGCCTGGAGGCGGAAGACATGGACCTGAGTGTGTAGGCACTTCAGGCGCTGCCCTCCCTCCTCCAGGGGCAGGTGGAAGACCCCTGCAGAGACCCAGTGCATCATGGCCAAAAGAACTCCAGAATCGCCGTCCGGAGGTTGGCTAGGAAATCCGGGGCCGGGACTAGGGTGTTGAGCCAGTACCAGAGCATGGACACGACCAGTTGATTAAGCATCAGTGCCCTCCCTTGAAGGGCAAGGCACTGGAGTAGTCCCGTCCATTTCCGGAGCCACTCCATCACCCTGCCCTCTAAACCATGCCAGTTCTCTGGCGGAGAGGGATGCGTGGCAGAAAGGTAAACGCTGAGAGAGAGCGGACCCGTGCTCCACCAAATGGCCTGAAGCACAGGTGAGAGGGAGCTCGCCTGCCACCCATCCCCGACCACCAGGCCAGAGGTCTTGACCCAGTTGACTTGGGCAAGGGAGGCAGCTGAGTAGATGGCCTGGCAAGCCTCCACTCACACCAAGTTGCCCGGATCCTGGACCACGAGGAGCACATTGTCGGCTTACGCCGACAGGACCAGCCGCAGCTCCGGCTCTCGAAGCACCAACCTCGTCAGCCTCCGACAGAGGATACAGAGGAAGGGCTCGATCACCAGAGCATACAACTGACCCATGAGGGGACACCCCGGCCGCACTCCCTGCCCAAAGCTGATCGGCTCAGTCAGGGTCCAGTTGAGCCTGACCAGACACTCCGCAGAAGCGTACAGCACCTGGAGAAAACCCACGAACCGGGGTCCGAAGCCAAACGCTCGCAGAGTGCTCAGGAGATACCCGTGATCCACCCTGTTGAACGCCTTCTCCTGATCCAGGGACAAGAGGGCGAATGACAGACCATCCCTACACCCTAATTCCAGAAGGTCCAGGACCAGATACAGGTTATCAAAAATTGTGTGGTCTGGGACGGTGTAGGTCTGGTCTGGGTGAACTACGTCTGCCAGCGCGGACCCTAGCAGCATCGAGATGGCCTTCGAATGATTTTGTAGTCCGTGCTGAGGAGCGAGACGGGACGCCAATTCCATAAGTCGCGGAGGTCCCCCCTCTTTGGCAATAAGGCAAGCACGGCTCGCCTGCACGAGAGAGGGAGGACCCTGCTCTGCAAGGACTCGGCCCAGATGGTGACCAGGTCTGGGCCGAGGACGTCCCAGAACACACGGTAGAACTCCACGGTCAGCCCGTCCATGCCCGGAGATTTATTGGTGGACATGCGATGGAGGGCTTCCGAGAACTCGGCCAGAGTGAGAGGCAGCTCTAGCCGGTCCCAGTCACCCGTGCTGACCGTCGGGAGTCCGTCCCAGAGCACTCTGCAAGCATTAGGATCGGTTGGGTCCGGGCAGAAAAGAGTCACGTAGAAGGTGGCCAGACTCCTCTCCAGCTCCAAGATCTCCCGTTCCAACTGCTGTATCGCTACATCCCTCCGTCGGCTGGCGCCCCGGGTGTAGTCACGGCAGAAGAGCCGGGTGCTCACCTTCCCCAGGTCCCACCACCGCCATGCCAAGGGAAAAGCATGCCTCTGCCCTTGCTAGGCCAGCTAGAACTCCCAGAAGGACACCATGAAGCCCGCATCCTCCAGCAAACTATTATGAAAGTGCCAATAGGCCGGCCCCGGCCTTTCCGCGCAGACAGAGACCATCACGGTGGCAAGGTGATGATCCGAAAAGGGGGCCGGCCAAACAATGGAGGAGTGGGCTCATGAAAGGTGGAGACGTGATAGGTAAATGCAGTCCAGCCGGGAGTGGCGTGACCAATGGGCCTCCACCCGGAAGAAAGGTGAATGTCGAGACGTCGTCCGGGTGGTGGTCACGCCAGACGTCCACCAGAGAGTGGTGTTCGACAATCTCCTGGAGGACATCCACGGCTGCCGGGCACTGCTCGGTCCCCGAGTGGTCCCATTCCTCGAGAGTGGTGTTAAAGTCCCCGCCCAGGACCAGGCACTCACGAGGATCCAGGGATCCGAGGAAGGCGGATGCCTGCTGATAAAAACACAATCTCTCTGGGCCGGATGTCGGGGCGTAAACCTTGACAAGCCCCTCCATACAGACCCGGAGGTGCAGAAGGCGGCCCGGCATAGCCTGGGCAACCCCCAGCACCTCAGGCCGTAGGTCGGGGGAGAACAGTGTCGCCACTCCAGCCGTGCGAACTGAGAGATGGCTGAAGTAGACCCCGTCCCCCCACTCAAGCCGCCAGCTGGCTTCAGTGGCCGGATCCGTATGGGTCTCCTGCAGGAAAACCACAGAGTAGCCCCCCTCCCGGAGGAAGGAGAGCACCTGGCTCTTGCAGAGACCCATCCTACAGCCCCAGGTGTTTATAGTGGCAAAGATGATCGGTGCCATGAGGAGGATCCTCACAGGCAGACATGCCCATGGCCTCCGTCGGGCCACGCAGCAATCTGTGACCTACCCTGTAGGTGAGTAAAAAGTCACGGAAGAGGTGGACCCGCAGGTAGGCCGAGGCGGCCTGCTTCCCGTTCCTCTTACCCTCCCCCATGAGGGCCCTCGCGGCCCGGAGGATCTGATGGAAATCCCCCCACCACTGGAGCGCAAGATGGACTTTGTTCCGGGAGCCACGGACGTCCTCAAGGAATTCCCGCAGCTCCTTCCTCAGTGTATGGGGGGCAGGGTCACTGATCTATGACTTTTCCCCAGTGGGGCTCCCGTCACAGCCCCGTGGCCCACTGAGGCAGGCAGGCAGGGGGCAGACCCCTGACATGGCGTCCGATGGGCTGACGCCACGTGGCCTGCCCCACTCCTCGGTTCAACAGGGGGCAGCAGAAGGAAAACAGCAGCCCCTGATGGGTTGGGACAGGGAAAAATTACTAAGGCCACTCCCTGGGAGGTATTCCCAGGGCAGCACTGGCATCACGGGAGGTGGAGGGGACAAGGACAGGGCTGGCATCAGGGATAGGGCAGGGGACAGGAGTAGGGGCAGGGCAAGGTTCAGGAAGAGGATCAGGGATGGGGGCAGAAGTAGGACCCTGAGCCTCAATAGTCAGGCTGCTGGAAGGTGGCCCCTCCTGGTTAGGCTCAGGGATCCAGGGAGTGGGAAGTGGACCCTCAATGATGCCGGGCTCAGCCACTATGGTTTGTGCGGCAGTCCCAGCATCCAGAGATGGATGGTCGTCAATGGGTCCCTGCCTGGGAAGGAGGTTGGGTGCTCCACACCCAAGAGGGACACCCCTTGGGAACAGGGTCTTGGCAGCGGGGCACCGGCCATCGCCCCAATGGGTTCGGCGGCTGTTAGCGGGTTGCCACCCGCAGCTGAGCTGATGGAAGACACCGGGGGACCCTCAAAAGCAGGAGCAGAAGCAGCAGTCAGGGGACGGGAACACAGGGACAGGGGAACCGAGGTGAGGTCGCTCAGATCGAGGCCCGTCGGCAGAGGGTCGTTCTCCCCCTGTGTGACTGGGGTCAGACCCAGGGCCTCAATCTCCTCGTAAATGAAAGCGAGATCACCTTCCGCCACCCCAGGGCCCTCCCCGCCAGCACCGCAGACGACGCCCACCTCAGCGCTCGCAGGGGCTGCGGATGGTAAGGGGGCGAGAGGGGATCCCTCGGGGGCTTCCACGGGAAGGGACCCCAGAGGAGGGGCGGTATTACCTTCCGTTGCTGCCACAGTGTCCCCAGCCAGCACCACAGAACGGGAGTCATCGGGGGCAAGGCAGAAGGCTCATCATCAGTGACCCCCTTCCTGCTCTTCCGAGGGGTCTCCGAATCCGAAGGATGTAATGGAGCCCAAGCCTTCCGCTTGCCCCGCTTCCCCTGCACTAAGGACCAGCCCTCCATGGCATCATCTGGGGGCCAGCTAACAGGGGTCGGGTCGAGGGGCAAGGGCAATGGCTCAGGGATTCGGGGAGGCAATGGTGGGGTAGCATGAATGAGGGAGGATTTTCCCTGGGGCGAGCCCTCTCCCACACCCGGCGGTATCTGCGCCGCACCCTCGGTCCACCACTGTGGAGGAGAAGGAGGAGGGGCAGCTATTGGTGCCGGGCAGCCAGGGGCATCGGCGATGACAGGGCCGGAATCTTGCCAGGGTTCGGGGGTCCCAGACACTCCTCCATGCCGGGCCAAGGGGCAGTCCCTCTGGATGTGCCCCGTTGCCCGGCAGAGGTTGCACCAGGCCACCCCCATCGAATAATGCACCTCGTAGCGGGCTCCCTGGTAGGGGACCAAAAAGGACCCCTCGAGCGCCTCTCCATCATGTGCCACCGACGGCAGTTGAAGCTGCACTTGCCGGCGGAATGAGAGAACATGACGGAGGGCGGGGTCCTTGCAGCCCAACAGGAGAGGGCTGATGACAGAGATAGGGTGCCCCAGGGCAGAAAGGGCGGGCAGCAGGGCTGCATTGGGCAGGAAGGGAGGGATGGAGGTCAGGATCAATTGGATCCTCAGGTCTTCCAAAGGCTCCAGGGGGACAAATACGCTCCCCACCACCAGGCCCATCTCTACCGCCTCCTGGGCGGCAGCCTCCGATGCCAGGAAGAAGACCACCCTCTCGTACATTTTGGAGGCTGCCATGATGGCCGTGGGCCTCACCACCCTCGCCAACACCCGTACGTAGGTCTCCACATGGGGCGAGGCGGGCACCAGGAGGCAACAGACGCCATGCTTCCTGGTCAAGGTGAGGAAGGGGCCCCGGCTGCTATAGATGGTAGCAGAAGCGGTGGTCGGACGAGCAGCAGCAGGCGGAGGGGCCACCACCACCTGGGCATATGCCCTGGGGGCTGGGGGAGGGACACCCACAGAGCTGGTGGAGGGAGCAGCGGGGATAGATGCCACGGCCGGTAGTGGGGCCGTGGCAGTGGAGGCAGTCTCTGCCATGGAGGGCCTGGCCTTTCTAGCAGAGCCCTTACCCTTCTTCCCACCCTGAACTTTCCCACCAGCTGGGGAGGCTCCCCCTGAATCGGAAGGGGCAAGGGAAGTGACACAGCGGAGGTATCCCAGCTACTCGCCGCCGCTGGTGCCTCAGTGGGGGTGGTGGCAGGTGGACTGGCAGTGGCGGTCGAGGTAGAGGCTCGGGGAATGGACACGGGGGCAGGTGGAGGAGGGGCAGTGGGAGCATCGCGAGGGGTCTCCCCCGCCGCATCCCCTGCCATAACGAGAGCAGGGAGGAGGACAAACAGCGAGGCGAGGGAAGGGAGAGGAGGTGACCACCTCTCCCCGCGAGGCTGCAGGCAGGGGAGGAGGGTGCCAGAAAGGGAAGGCTAAAGGGGTGTGGGGAGCAACCCAAGGACCTAGAGGCGGGAGCGTGTCAGGTCACCGACTCAGAAGGGAATTCCAGCTCCTCTAGCTGCACTAGGGGATCAGGGGGGATAACAGCATAGGGGGGTGCACTGAACAAGGGCAAACTCAAATAGGGGAAGGGCGCAAGCTCATGGTAGGGGCATCGGCGCAGGAGGGGAGGGGCCAATCAGGGCTGGGGGATCACAGGGTGGGGGGGGAAGGTCGAAATAGGAACGGGGCAGAGGGACCATGGGGCTAGCTGCAGGGCTGGGGCAGGACAATCAGGGCCACAGAGGGAAATGGGTGGGGCAGACAAATGTGGCAAAGGAAAGGGGGTCAGTCCAGGGTGCAGGGGTGGGAGGTGCGCCCACGAGCACTTGTGAAAAAAGTCAATGGTTGGCTGCTGCTGCTGCAGGCCCAAATGGTGGAAGTGGGCATGGTGAGCCAGGCGAGCAGCTCAGTCCCAGAGGCAGGAGGTCGAAGCAGAAGGAAAACAGACAGCAGGGGTGGTGGAGGGGGCAACAATGGTGGTGGAGGCGAAGGTGAACACGGATGGACCGGGGGCAGGCTCCACACCACACCCCCAGAGTCCCAACAGACACAGTCCAAACCCCCACCCCAAGAGCACAGTTCAAAAAATACTCAGTCCAGAAAAGCCCCCTCCACAGCTGTCTTCACACGGTCACCCAGCAGTGGGCGGTCCTCCTCTCCTTCTTCTCCTCCGGGCACCAACAGCTCCCCAGCAACAGCCACAGTAGACCCAGCAGCTCCAGGTAGTGGTGGTCTGGTGTCCAGGCTGGAGGGACCCTGCTCAGAAGATGGTGGTGGTGGTGGTGGTGTCCTCAGTAACAAGGGCTGGAGCTGGGGCCCCTCATTTCTCTCCTCTGGGGAGCAAGCCAACAGCCCCACCCCCTTCAAGGGGCTGTAGGTGGAGTAACAGCAGCAACTGAGGGAGCTGGGGGATCTACTACCCAGTCATCAAGCAGGTAGCAGAGAAAGCGGATGGGTGGTGGTGTCTAGCCCAGTCAGAGGAGCAGCTGGAGCAGGAGCAGCAGCAGCAGCGAGGGCCCAGTTCACAGTAGCAGCCCTCTCCCTCCTCCCCTCTACAGCAGAGGAAGAGAAGGAAGATACACTACTGATCACTGAAGAAGCAGATGTCTGTTCCCTGAGTGACCAGAGCAGGGGCTGCACTAGAGTAATCAGGAACCTGCTAGAACCTATTAAGACAGACTGGCTAATTAGATCACCTGCAGCCAATCAAGGCAGGCTAATCAGGGCACCTCGGTTTAAAAAGGAGCTCACTCCCGTCAGGCAAGGAAGAGCCAGAGGAGAGAAAGTGAGTGTGAGGAACTGGGAGCAAGAGGCACCAGGAGTTGAGAGTGAGAGTGTGCTGCTGGAGGACTAAGGAGTACAAGCGTTATCAGACACCAGGCGGAAGATCCTGTGGTGAGGATAAAGAAGGTGTTTGGAGGAGGCCATGGGGAAGTAGCCCAGGGAGGTGTAGCTGTCACACAGCTGTTACAGGAGGCACTATAGACAGTTGCAATCCACAGGGCCCTGGGCTGGAACCCGAAGTAGAGGGCAGGCCCGAGTTCCCCTCAAACCTCCCAACTCCTGATCAGACACAGGAGAAATTGATCCAGGCTGTGGGAAAGATCACTGCGGTGAGCAAATCTGCCAATAAGCGCAGGACCCACCATGGTAGAGGAGGAACTTTGTCACAGGTCCCATGAATCACAGCCAGCCATTATAAAACACTAGCAAATGCCATTTTATGTGGATTGGTATTAGATTACAACTATGGGAGTAACTGTACTAATTGCTGTGGTTAAGTATCTATGGCCTTGTCTACACTTGGAAAATATATCATGTTAGAAAACGTGTTAAATAGATGTTAAACATGCTTTGGTACATAGCATGGACAAGTACAATCATGTTTAAAAGGTGTAAGCTGGTCATGATTAACCTTAGAGGGAGAATCTAGAAGCTAAGTCATATCTGATATCATGAATTTAAAACAGATACATTTTCCTAGTGTACATATGGCCAAAGCATCCATGCCCAATGTGAACTAGAGAAGCCAGAAGAAACTGAGAAGGAACTGAATGCTGGTGTCTCATGACACACTCAACTCCTGACAGCTTACTAAACATTACATGGTGTCAGAAGTTATATTGAACCGAAATGGAGCAATTAGCCTCCTCCAAGAACACTGGATTTCCAGGGACCCCTTACAATAGATGGAAATTCACTGAAATGAGGGTAACTAATGGGTGTAAATGATGGCAGCATTTGGACCAACAAGTCTAAAACAAGTCTAAGTCTTAGTGCAGTGTTTCTTAAACTGGGGGTCCTGACCCAAAAGGGGGTCACAAGACTATTGTGGTGGGTCATGAGAGGGGCATCTGCTGGCAAGGTGCCCAGCTCTGAAGTAAGCAGCAGTGCAGAAATAAGCGTGGCGTGGTATGGAGGGAGGGACATCAGAGCTTGAAATATTTTCAAACGGGGTGCCCAGCAAAAAAAGTTTGAGAACCCCTGTCCCTAGTGGACTTCAGGATGGCTCAAGATTCAGGGGTGAAGGGGAGCAATTCTTTGAAAATGATTCCTTTTAATAAAAATATTTAGCTTTATAGAAAAATTGTATACATTATCTCAAGGCTCTTCATGAAGATAGTTAAGTATCATTATCCCCATTTTACAGATGGGGACACTAAGGCACAGCAGGTCAGTGGCAGAGCACAGAACATAACCCACCTTGCCTGCCTCCCAGTCCCATGCCTGATCCATTGGATCATACTGCCTCCCATAGGGAGGACTATTGGTAGCTATTATTAAATAGTCGTGAATGGTTACTGTGTGCTTACTGGTATTAAACAGTGGTTCTCAACCAGGGACACGCGTACCCCACAGGTCTTGAAAGGGGTACATCAAATCATCCAGGTGTTTGCCTAGCTTTACAACTGGCTACATAAAAAGCAATAGCAAGGTCAATCCAAACTAGAATTTCATGCAGACAAATGAGAAAGTGAGCAATTTTTCAGTAACAGTGTGCTGTGACACTTCTGTATTTTTATGTCCAATATTGTAAGCAAATAATTTTAAGTGAGATGAAACTTGAGGTATGCAAGACAAATCAGACTCCTGAAAGACTGAGAATCACTGGTATAAAAAAGACAGGAAAAAGTGGTAGCCCTCACCCAAAGAGCTTATCATCTATTGGAGGTGGATATTGCATGCAGGATGTGTTGGGGTTTGAGAGGATATATTTACTGAGGTATGTTAGCTGTTGTGGGCTTGGTGAGAAGAGTGAGAGTTGAGGAGGGATTTGAATAAAGAGTGGTGGAGGTGTTGGACCAGGCAGAGAGCTCCAAACACAGAGGTGGCTACATGAAATGAGGAAAAAACAAAGAGTGAGTCTCCAGTATTGCCACATTGTATAAACACCGTAATGTGTGCAATACTGCATTACATCAATTCACAGTTACACTGCAAGGTTCAAACAACTGATGGGACCCAAATTGTCTGACAACTGCATGAAATTATATGGAGACTGAAATCTCTCACTCTGTATATGTATCTCTGGAAAATAAGGAGGTTTATCCTCCCAATTTTTGGTCCTTTCTGTCCAAGTCACATGAATTTATCCCAGAAGCTGTTCCAGCTCGGATATCTGCTATTTGCAGTATAAGGATATAAAAGTTGCAATGGACGTCTCCTCAAGTAAAGCATATACATTAGTCAGGATCTTGCCGTGGGCAAGCCGAGTTGGGCTACAAGTATTGTCCCAGCTCTCAGAAGACAGCACATCCATCCATCTTCTAAACATTTTGGGTTCCATCTTCAATAACTTTGCCATTTAGGTTGACCTTGGCGTTCTGTTTGTTGTCGCTAGTTTCCTGGTCAGTGCACTCTGGAAGTTCCAGATCATCATATCTTTTCCTATACACCACCCTTGAGATCAGTGTTATCAGAAACATTTCCATTATGAGGAGCTGTTGGTTCATATCTGGCAAAAAAAGAAATCATGTCAGAACTGGGGAAGAAGAGAACAGTAGGTTTAACTCATCCCCATTGCCCAAAGGGCATAGGCACTGACTTTTATTTTTCCCGAGGGGTGCTCCACCCCTGCTCTGCCCCAAGGCCCTGCCCCCACTCCACCCCTTCCCCTGAGGCCCCACCCTTGCTCCGCCTCTTCCCATCCCCGCTCCGCCCTCTTCCCGAGGCTCTGCCCTCGCTCTGCCTCTTCCTGCACTTGCTTCAACCCCTCCCCTGGGGGCCCCCACCCACCTGCTGCTATCCGCCCTCCCTTGACAGCCTCCCCACAGATGCCAAACAGCTGATCAGTGGCGCCACTGGGTGTGGCTGGTGTGTGCTGAGCACCCACTATTTTTTCCCCAAGAATGCTTTAGCCCTGGAGCACTCAGGGAGTCAGCACCCATGCCAAGGGAAGCAGCTTCCTCCTAAGCTAGCAAGTGGCTGTTGTAGCCTGGGTGGGATTCACTCCTGCAGAGGGTAGCCAGGATTTGCAGGCGAAGCTGCTAAAGATCCACAGACGCTCTGTAGGCAAAAGTTGCCTTGCGATGGGTTGAAGCAGCACATCTCCTGGATGCCCAGGCCTCCCTCCTGCCTAGCAAGTGTTGGCTTGGGTAGGGTGGGGGGAAGGTTCCTTGTTCCTGGCTCCTTCCAAGGATGAGACTGGTGCTACTGCCTCTCATTTCTGGGTGAAGTTGCAGCTGTGAGCCCTGATTCAGGGTTACAGTGCTGGGAGATGGGAGTGAAGAAGGTCTAAAGCCTGGTTTACACTTAGGTTGACATAGCTATGGAGCTCAGGGATGTGAAAAGCGCCCTAGCTATGCCAACTTAGCCCCTGATGTAGATGCGGCCTTGTTGATGGAACAATTCTTCCATCGACCTAGCTATCACCGCTGAGGCAGGTAGATGACCGACAGCAATAGAAAATCCTTTTCCATCACTGTAGGAAGCATCTACTTTACCTCCAGTAGATTTGTGGGTGTCCAACTTCAGAAACCTTTGAAGGGGCCTAATTTTCAAAGGCTTGATGTTCAGTACTTTATGAGAGCAGACCCTTTAACACATCTCAAGTTAGACACTCAAAATCACTAGTCATTTTTCAAAACGTACAGTACTGCCAACCTCAAGTATTCAAAAATCATAAGATGGGCCCCAAAAAAACATGAGAGTTTTTTTTTTTAATCTCATAATTTTTAATCATAATGTGTTGGATTTTTTTCTTTGACATCAGGTTTCTGAATCATTATCACTTATCTCTGTAACCAGGAGAGAGAGAGAGAGAGGTTTTTCTGGGAAAGGTGAAATGCTCATGTAACTGCAAGAGGCCAGGAAACAGATGTTTAAGGGAAATGCCAAAATGTCACAAGGCACACATTAAAATCAAGAGTGTTGGCAACACCGATTTCCAGGCCTTTATACATTTAAAAAAATAACCCTTCCCCACTCTACAGCCCTCCAAAAGAACCTACATGCTCCTCTTGCTAAAGAAGCCAGAGGTGGTGCACAGGGAATAATTCCTCGCAGAGCCAAGATATTGATGATGGCTGCCTGGAGTTGGCTCAGAATGAGGACAAACTGTGAAAAGAAACAAAGAAAAGGAGATTGATACTTCAGTACTACAGAAGGGCTGTATTTTAGCACAGTGATCTTGCTTTCATGAAGAATATAAAAATCCTCTTCCACCTTGTTTCTCTCCTCTCCTCATCTCCTTCCCTAAGCCTGCCTCCCCTGCTAAATCTTTTGGTGGAGGCAATATGGCGCACAGCTTGAAAATTAAAGCAAACTTCCTAGCTGTTTAAAAAAAAAAAAAAAAAAAAAAAAAGGCTTGACCCCAGCTCTTCGGTCCAAAGGTGCAATGTCTGTGAGGCTTCCATTTGGGGTATCAATCAATATTTACTGCTTCATATCAGAATAAAACATAAGAAAAATGGAGTCTTACCAGCACTGTAATTATTAATTTGTACCCACCTGTAACAAGGGGGCAAGATTCTTCTGTTGCACTACTCTGGTATGAGGTGTTGGAAAACACACATACGCACGCATGCACACAGAGCAGGGAGATGCTGACTGATTCCTGCTAACTCACTGTGGCAAGGGTGACTTTTAAACCGTCCCCTAGTTAGAAGGGAAGTGGCTGTTGGTGCAGAAAAAACTAGATTCTAGGACAGAGATGTCTTTGCAGTGGAACCCGAGGAAAGCCAAGCTGGGGGAAGAAAGAGCAGGGTGGTGTGTGTGCGCTGTTGTTGTTGTTTGAGTAACCAATAAAGCCAATATGTTGGGAAGGGAGTAAATTTGGACTAAATTCTGTGGACCAGCTTTACAAAGTTATATACGTGCATAAAGAGGCAGATAGGTGCCTAGTGGGATTCACAGACATGCCTAAACAGATTAGGGCCCAGATTTTTAAAGGTATTTAGGCACTGCTGTGCTCAATGTTGCAAAAGTCTAAGTGATTTAGGAGCCTAGCTCTCATTTTCTAAAGGGATTTAGACACACACAAGTCTAAATCAAATTGATAGTCAATGAGCAACACGTTTAAAATCTGGGCCCTGGTGCTTAACTCCCATTGAAGCCATTGTAGGCACCTGGCCTGCTTGGTGCTTCTGAAAATCCCATTAGGTGCCTATCTGCATCTTCATGCACCTAAATACCCTTGTAAATCTGGCCTTTCGTGTATAAATTCTTCTTAAAGCAGGGTAGAAACACGGCCTGCTCCCTTGAACTTTTCTTGAACTGTTCCTGACCTGAGAACTCTCCCCCGTATTAGCATCGCACTGAGTTCTTTCTGAGCCCATGTCTCTAGCTGGTGTGTGACCAGAGCATTTTTTAAATCAATCAGGAAAACTGAGCTTTGCATACATTTAGTGCAGAGCGTTCACTGTCTTAGCATGTTCTCAGCCCTGCCCACAAAGTAATCAGTAAACAGAGGTAAAAATCAAGAAATTCTTTAAGGCCAGTAAGAACAGAATAGCATTCAACTGCTTTCTTGGGAACTGATAAGTGTGGAGGAGGGAAAGAAAATCTGTGGTTCAAAATAACATTATAAAATCCATTGCATAGGTTAAAATGATCTGAACTCCCTTATGAATACATTTCCCATAAAAATACAAAGACAAAAATGTTCTCATTCACCTCAATTATTATTGTCTTTACTAGTTTACTTCTGACAGTGTGCAGGACACAGAGAAAGACATAGTTCCCATCCTAAGGCTTTTGTAATCTAAGGGCCTGAAGCACTTCATATGAGGTGTAATATTCACTTCTGGGAGTAGTGCCTTGAGTTTAATAGGACTCCTTGTGGTAGTAAGTCTGACTACTGGATGTAATGCAAAGGCCAGCTGTGATCATGCAGAACAGATTTCAGGTCCAGGTCATCAGGATGAATCACCCGATGAAGTAAAGTTTAAAAACAAACAAATGCATGTGATCTCACAATAGAGAGAGGTGTGACACCTCTTCGTCTGTGCTGGCCTTAGCCATATATCTTGGTGAGCATCCAAAATATTTACAGGATACATATGGAGTATCAGTGACTCACTTGCTTGAAACTGTATTTAATTCTGTGTTGAAGTAAAGGTACAGGCTGACTTCAGTTAATTAGGGTTGGGGGAACTAGCCTTAAAACTATCATACATAGATCTACACCTGAGAGCAAGATGCAGTGAAAACTACATGCTGCTTTTGTACTGTGTTAGATGGTGCAAATCCTAAATATCAGAGTGAATTTAAAACTGTACTGGTCCCAGATCCCAAAAAAACTGCCATCTCCACCCTGCCAGACAAACAGCAATATCTGACGTGCTGCTGGATGGCACCCAGCTGCTGCCTGCCTCCTACCTGTTCCTTCAGGTCATGTACTGACTACTTGTGAGTACCTCATGCACACAGGCTGCACCTCCTCATTGACAGCGTGTGGCCAGAGAGACTATGCAGCCTGCTGTACACTGGCCTAAACCTTCTCTACGCTGAGGGTATACCCCTAGCGTAGACACACTGTACCAGTGCGTAACCCCTTTGGGGTTTAGAGAGAATGGCCCTTTTAAATCTTTGTCCTGAGGGGAGGAAGTGCTGATTGTTCCAGGAAGAGGAAGGTCTGTTTTGAGGGGGTGGGCATGGAGAGAAGGGAAACAACAGGGTGTATGTGTGTCTGTAGCTCCAGACAGAAGGGCTGCAGCAAGCGGGACCTCACACAGTGATGCAGCCAAGAACCTGCCTAAAGCCTGGGAGGGACAGAACGGCCAATCGGGGACATGACACCCCAGGACAGGAGCCAGGAGGAGCCCTGTGCCAGGGTGGAAATCACCTGAGAAACAGAAGCTGAACTCAGGATCACTGTTGCCCAGAGCTGTATGGCACGGTGAGTACTGGGTCTTGTGACTTCCCATTGGGAATAAGGGGAGAGGCGGTAGCTAGCTAAGTGGGGAGGTTGCCGCTCTGTCTGGGTTTGCAGAGAGTGACAGGAAAGGGCACTGGAGGGGTTTGTTGAGGAAAGTTCACTGGTGCCCAAGATGACCAGGAGCACCCAAGACTCCCTGCCCGACTGGAACTCTGCCTGGGACTCCTGAACTCTGAGTGCAGACGTAGTGCTCAGTGTCTGCTCTTTCAGACTGTGGTACCGCTGGGCCTGTGGGGCTTTGTGGTAGGTGTAACCCTGTTTTACCACTGCCCCTATCTTCCCTCTTGTTGCTGTTCTCCATTCATCCCTCTGTAAATCAATATTTCCCTCTCCTGTATTCATTGTACTATTCTGGTGTGCATGTGTTCACATTGGGGGAGGGGGTGGAACAACATACCCCTCAGGCAGAAGGAACTTTCCCTGCTGCGTTCCTGCATGTGCCTTTTCTTAGCCAGAGCTGTCTACAGAGCACACTCCATCTTGGCCATGAGGGCACTAAAGTTACAACTTAGTGTGACTTGCACTAGGGCAACTTAGTGAGCTAAGCTGCCTAGGTGTGAGTCATGGTTTACAGTTCTGACCATTGCATTTACACTAAGATTTTTAGCCGACGGCTAAAACCTAACACAGACGAGGCCTTACAGCACCACCTCCTAGGGATCCCCACAGATGGCAGGGCCCAAATAAAAGGATCCTGCCTCAGTCCTTTCCTGAGGATGACAGTATCTTTCATGGGTTTCTTTAATATGGAAAATGAATAGAAATAAATCCGGCCCATATCTGGCCCCACTCTATTATTCAGTGGTTTCCTACCAATGTTTTTATTATTGTCTTATTCTCATTTGTAGACTGGCCAAAAAAAATAACTAACATCACAGAAACAGCAGCATGTTGCAACAATTGAAACAAGAAGACCCGCTCCTTACTCCCCTAGTTCCAGAACCCTTCCCATCTTTTAAAGTACACACTAGAATTTTAACATTGTTTTACAGGATACACCATGTACTATATGAGGCTTCCTTTATGCTGAGAAAAGAGAGCTCAGCTATGTGCTATTTTTCCCCCACAGCCCAAGGAAGAATGGATTCTAAACATTTCTCAATTCTTCAGCATTATACAAACACCAGATGCAAGTTAATACAAGCTGAGCATGAATAAGAACAATACTTCAAAGAGAAACTACATCTTTAACCAATCGAAGGGTGTGCCTTTGTACAGTAAGTTTTAAATTACAGTCTTTGAACTGAGAAGCAATAAGCTGTATCAAATTCTGCCCAGGATTTGGGTTGTTCTATATCAACAGCAATGCAAATTCTGAACTGAAATGTGAAGATTCTCACCTGATAAAGTGCAAACTTGGGGATGATCTTCTTACAGTTAAGAAGAACTCGAACTTGTTGAAACATGATTCCAATTGGCCAAAGAGCAATGATTGTAAGGACACCAGTGAAGCAGTTAATCCATATTGCAGCTCCATTAGGAGTTAACTAAAAAGCAAGTTAAACAGGCATATGGATAAGACTTGGCAACTGTGAAAACATGCAAAAAATAAAATGCTTGTTTCTATTTTTATGAAAGCTGAATCAACAGCAGAGGCTCCTGGGATTTGCACTGGAAACTGCTCTGAGGACACTGCCAGCAGAAGGTATAATACAGAATGCAGTACTTGCTCAACAAGCAGTCAGTGACCTGCAAAACTGGTAGGACCTGGGAAGGTGACGAAAAGCTAAATTCTTCCAGGACCTGAGCACCGTCCCCCTCCCATCAACACCAAAGGGAATTGCGGGTGCTCAGCATGTTGCAGGATCAAGCCCAGAACGACTGACCAAAAGCTTCTTCTGAAAGACAAATTGACTCCCCCAGCAGCCTCAAAGATATTTTACAAAAAAAAACCAAGGAGTCCAGTGGCACCTTAAAGACTAACAGATTTATTTGGGCATAAGCTTTCATGGGTAAAAAAAACCTCACTTCTTCAGATGCATGGAGTGAAAATTGCAGATACAGAGAACCTCATGTGTCAGTATAATAATGCCTGCATCTGTAATTTTCACTCCATTCAGCTGATGAAGTGGGTTTTTTACCCACGAAAGCTTATGCCTAAATAAATCTGTTAGTGTTTAAAGCACCACCGGACTCCTTGTTGTTTTTGTGGATACAGACTAATACGGCTACTCCCTGATACTTGATGAGATATTTTAAGTTATATTTCTATTGCTATAAAATAAAACAAAAGGCTTTTTTATCACTACTCTGACTCGTGCATCATGTCATTTTTGAGGTGCAAACTTTTCAGTAGATATAGCCATTTAGATTCCAGGCCAGTACGCAGCACCTACTGATCCTGTGACCAGGGAGCTCATCAAGTGAAGTACGGCTTACAGTGGCCATCCTTTTAACATATTTTGAGAGGCTCCTTATTTTGAAGTTTGCAGGGGACCCTTTGGGATAGTCCTGTTTGCAAAACTTTTCCCAGGTATCTCCTTTGCTGGAGTTTTCACCTACAAATAATTGCATTTTTGCTACAGTGGAAAGAGGTAAAAATTTGGCTTAAAAACAGTCTTTTTGGTTTTTGTGAATGGGAGAGAACACGCTGAGTCCACTGGCTTTAGCAATGGTGTAATTGTCCTCAGATTTCTAGCCTTTTGGTATTTTACCAATCCATTCAAGTTTACAGGACAGAGCCAATACAACAGGCAATTCAGATTTACCTTTATTCACATGCTTCTCGGCTTGGTGTTTTTACAGAGAACATTAAAATCAGTTCCTTCATTCAAGGAAGGCCAGCAGGATCTTACCACAGATGGGGTAATTCTCCAGGATGCCACCAGACACTGGGAAGGAGAAGCAAGCAGTGGCCTATGTGGAGCGAGTTGCACGATGGGTGCCACAGAAATGTGTGAATGGAATCAGAGGAGGATTAAAGGAAAGGTGGTTCTCTGATGATGATTTTGAATCCACAAGTGGAGCTGGCTGGAATTTTTCGAACTAAATCTCTTAGAAATTTGAACTTTTTCAAAAATAGAATGTTTCACAAAGACTTTTTTTGTAATTTTCCATTTTTTGGAAATTTTTTCAGTGGAAATGTTTTATGAAAAAAATAGTCCTTGAGGGGCAGTATTATCTAGTGGGTAGGGCTGGAGTGTGAGGTAGGAAACCGGGGTTCTATTCCTAGTTCTGCCATTGACATGCTCTGTGACCTTGAACAAGTCATTTCCGCTTAGTATGCCTCAGTTTGCCTTCCTACCTCTGGTCTTCCCTGTCTGTTTAGACTGTGAACTCTCCCAGGCAGGGACCATCTCTCATTATGTGTTCGTACAGTACCCAGCACCTGGGGCTCTGATCTTGGTTGTGGCTGCTAAAGGTACATCTACCCAGCAAGTGGCAGCCCAGAGCTGCAAGTCTACACAGACCTGGGCTTGTGCTACCATGCCAAAAATAACTGTGTAGACAGCGCTTTTTAGTTGTGACTCTAGCTGGAGCTTGGGCTCTCAAGCCTGCCCCTCTCCCTAGGCCTTAGAACCTGAACTCCAACCAGAGCTGCAACATCTACACAGCTACTTTTAACACGGTAGTGCAAGCTCCACAAGGCCAAGTCTGTTGACCCAGGCTCGGAAGCTTGCCACTGTGCGGGTTGTGTAGACAAACCCTAAGTGCTCTATAAGATAAATACATAATAGCCACTTGATTAGTCGTCAGAATATTTGAGGGGCTTGGAGATCTTCTATTGCCAGTTTGAAGTGATCAGATGAACCATGTGATAGGATTTTTCCAAAACTGAAAAATGAGAACATGAAATATCTGATCATTGCAAAATATAATGGAATGGAAAACTCATTTGAATGTGCAGAACTTTCTAAGAGAGAGACTGTATTTTTCACCTATCTCTGAGATGATGTCTACCTCAAGCAGTGGGCCACACTACAAAAAAGTTTGAAAAGCCTTGCTTGGGGCATGGTTAATGTGGACACTACCATTTAAGTAAATTCCGTGACAGTGCTAGTGCTGTCTAAATGGTCCTGATTCTTGATTCAACACATTTGTTTTAACACACTGAGCCCATTCTCTGTTGTCTTGCATCTTATGTACCAGTAATAATTATTGTAAGGAACTCAAAAAGCCTGTGCAGAGCTTGTAATTGAATTAGTATAGCTTGCCCCTTATTGCTCATTGCCCACCCGAAGCCATCCACACCAGCTGAATAGGAACTCAGCGAGTGCCAGTCCATGGCTGCACAATGTCATAGTCCCTGGCTCCTCACCTGCTAGGTATTGTGCTCTTAGAAAAAAGGTGGATGTTCCTTCAGCCTAACTTGAATCTGTTGTGAGCGTTACCTTGCTGCATGACAACCGGCAGCCGTGCAAGGTGAATGTAAAATGCCACTTTACACTGAGTTCGCACAAGTATAAATGACAGCACAATATGCAGCGGAATGATGAATTGGGCCTGCTGTTTATAGGATGCTGGTTGGTACATAAACCTGGCTTTTTAGATATTTATTGTCAAGCCAAACTGTACAAGCTTGGTGAGCAATGGCTGATTAGAATATTTACTTACATCAGAAAGGTTGTAGTTTCCGTTGGTCCAAAGCACTATTGACAGAAACATTAGCACAGGTCGAAGAAAAGCAAGTTGAAAAGTCCCCAACTTCAGCAGAAACAGCGTTCGTCTGACAAGTCAAAAAAAACCACCACTGCTCAATACCATGTTAATAAGCTTAACAAAACTTCACAAGAAATTGTTTAATGGTAGAGGCCCCACATTTTCCATAGGTACTGTACATGGGTGAAATCTGGCAAGGAACATCCTCTAGAATCTTGTCTAGAATTCTCTACTTTTTCACAGCATATTGAAAGATGTAGACATGAACTTAGCAGAACAAGTGCAAAATAATGTTTTTTGCTCCATTGCTGGTTCTGCTGCATCAGTTAAATAACTAATGGAGCTGTGCAAAAGGTGGTGTATTAGGGTCTACTGGGGAACCAATGGCAAAATAGCTAGCACCTGAAATATACCATTAGCTTCTCCACTGCAGCTATGCTATCCCAACCTTCTGCTACAGTGGGCAAGTTGGTGCTTCACTACCAGAATTAAACTTAATGGCAAGTTACCATAGATCTTTAATCCTTGTCTAGAAAAACAATGTCACATATGGTCTTCCTGATTAGCGAACCCCTAATCTTGTGGTAGTCCAGGAAAGCAGGGATTTGTAGGATCAGGAGAGAGGAGCAGCATTTTCCAGAGTATACCTCCATGAACATTCTTCAGCAGCCATCCACTTTTCCTCCTAGGTCAGAGGAAATCATCCACCTTCGATCACTACACTACCTAGCCCCAGCAGAACAGCTGGTGCACGCTTCCCTCTCTTCAGTGAGTCATATTCACAGACCCAAAGACATCCTTCAGATTTTAATGCTGTTTTAAAAATACTATAAGGAAAGCGGGGGGAAGGGGAAGGAGAATACACTTGCCACTCAGATACATGAAAGCTAGTATAGCTGAACTATCTAAGTGCACACTGGACAAGGTCCAGCTCTGCTCCCCTTTTCTTTGTCAACTTTCTTATTCCTCATCTATTTCCCAGCTCTCGCTCTCTCTGGTTATTTCAGTCTTCGCTGTTGTGCCCTTGGCCTGTCAGACACTCTACCTAATGAAGGCTCCGTAGCAGCCAGCTGCCATTTAATGTGTAATATGATATATTAATGAACGTTGATGTATTATAATTGCTCAATTAATACAGCCATAATTACATCATTACAGTGGTAATTTTACTCCTGCAAATAATTACAGAACTATAAACGGTACAAACAAGTGTGAAATGGGCTGAGACAGGTCACCCGATGAGTGCATTTGCCCTTTCAAGCATTTGGAGAATTGTGTGACAACAGAGCAATTGTTGCTGATAGAAACCTGTTATTGTACCTTCCCCTGTTCCTGACTTTTATCACTCTTATCTGCACTAGACTGTCTTATCTATCATCCTTATTTGTTATAAAAAGAAAAAGGAAGTTCAACCAAACAAGAGACACCTGAAGGAGGGACCAGAGGAGGATGACATTTTCAAGAAGTCATCCTCTGTACTGGAAGAAGCTTAGAGAGCTCAAGAGTAGGTAGAAGGCAAGGCCTTCCAACCCTAGGTACCGATGAGAAGGAGCCCAGCACAGGTCTACAGAGGTAGGAGCAGGGGTGAAAGTAACTTAAAGGACTTACTGGTACACCAGAGTCCTGAGCGGGGGCATGGCCTCAAGAGGCGGGGCCTTTTGAGATTTAAATCACCCAGAGCTACCAGCTGCAGAGGTGCCTAGGAGCCCCGGGGCTCAGGGAAGAATTAAAAGGCCTGGCGCTCCAGCTGCCGCGGAGCTCCGGGCCCTTTAAATCACTGCGGGAGCCCGGCTGCCGGAGCTCCGGCGGCACTGTAAAGGACCCAGGGCTTCCCGCAGTGGCAGGAGCACCGGGCCATTTAAATCCCCACCTAAGCCCAGTTGCTGGTGCTCCGGCAGCGTTTCAAAGGGCCCGGGGCTCCCCATGGCGGCTGGAGCCCTGGGCCCTTTAAATACCACCGCAGAAGCCGGTCCAGTCTGGTACGATGGATTGGCTATTGCCGTACTGGACCGGACTGGCTTACTTTCACCTCTGGGTCGGAGCCATCCTACAAAGACAGCCTCCTTTCACCCACTGGCAGCATGACTCCAGCAACAGCCTCACTTTCACTGAAAGGCTGAATGTCTGCTGGATTGACCAAGAATGATGCTACAAAGATTGTCTGGTCCCCAACTCCAAGCTCTTGCACCCCAAAACAGTGGAGGATAGCCATATGGTGCAAGCTGAAAAAATAAATTTTGATGTGGCCCCGTGATAATACACCTTAAAATAGCCAGCATGAGATACAGAGGTGACGCATTCAAAATGTGCCAGGTGCAAGTTTTCTCTGGAGCAGGAAGACCCAGCATTGTATGTGTGGCTCTGCTAAGTTGCTGGTTTCTGACACCAGTACTCTAGCTGGGGAGCTCTAAAGCGAAACTCACCGAGTGATGTGTACATAAGGGAGGCAAAGGCAACAGCAACAGCAGGGACCTGTGCTGATCTTGAAACGATCATTTTCAAATCTCCTGAGAAATAACTTTTGACCTCCACATTCTTTAATCATCATCAGCATGAACTTGTGGATCACAATGGCAAAAAAACTACAAGAGAAAAAATATCAGGTTAAACATACACAAAGTGCATGTGCTCTTTGAAAACCATCCCACTACAGGAATTTGCAGTGCTGACATTTCAACATCTGTCATTAATAGTAATATTTAGCACTAACTGCACAGGAACATTACTTTATAAGGGCAGCCTGAGTTAAGCATTAATTTCATTTTACAGAGAAGGAAATCGAGACATAGAGCAACTAACTAAGGCCACGTAGCATGTAGATGGGAGAGTCAGCATTAGAATGCAGGAGCTGCTGGCTCCCACCCTAGTGCTCTATCCATTAGACCAGTGGTTCTCAAAGCTGGTCCGTCGCTTGTTCAGGGAAAGCCCCTGATGGGTCGGGCCGGTTTGTTTACCTGCCACATCCACAGGTTCGGCTGATCACGGCTCCCAACCTTGCTTCTTGCAGCCCCCATTGGCCTGGAGCGGCGAACCACGGCCAGTGGGAGCCGTGATCGGCCAAACCTGTGGACGCGGCAGGTAAACAAACTGGCCCAGCCCCGCCCGCCAGGGGCTTTCCCTGAACAAGCAGCAGACCAGTTTTGAGAAGCACTGCATTAGACTATGCTAGCCTATGATTGGTGTTTGATTTGATGGGCAGGGATGCTGTCCCTAGTCTCTATTGCCAGAAGCTGGGAATGGGTATCAGGGGATGGATCACTTGATGATTACCTGTTCTGTTCATTCTCTCTGGGGCACCTGGCATTGGCCACTGTCAGAAGACAGGATACTGGGCTAGATGGACCTTTGCTCTGACCCAGTGTCACAGAGTGTGGGGGAGTCAGGGCCTGGCAACCCCCACTTCCTGAGATTCACCATGACTCTCAGCCAGCCAGTAAAACAGAAGGTTTATTAGATGACAGGAATACAGTCCAAAACAGAACTTGTAGGTACAGACAACAGGACCCCCTCAGTCAAGTCCATCTTAGGGGGCAGGGAGCCTAGACTCCGGCCTTGGGTCTCCCTCCATTTCCCCAGCTAGCTCCAAACTGAAATCCCCTCCAGCCCATCCCCTGGCCTTTGTCTCTTTCCCAGGCCAGGAGGCCACCTGATCTCTTTGTTCTCCAACACTTGCAATTGGCACTTGCAGGCCAGGGGCCCAGGCCATCAGTTGCCAGGAGACAGGGTGTTGGTCATTCTCTGTGTAGACAGTATCACCAGGGCCAGCTTCAGGCACCAGCTCAGCAAGTAGGCGTTTGGGGCAGCCAACGGAAAGGAGCGGCACGTCTGGCTCGGCGGCGGCAATTTGGCAGTGGGTCCCTCGGTCCCTCTCGGGGGGAAGGACCTTCCACAGAACTGCCGCTGAAAAATGAAGCAGCGGCAGTAGAGCTGCCGCCGAAGTGCTGCCGATCGCAGCTTTCTTCTTTTTCCACCGCTTGGGGCGGCAAAAATGCTGGAGCCAGCCCTGAGCATCACACTGGTTTTCTTAGGCTCTGCAACAATCACACACCTTTATCCCACCACCTAGATATTAAGAAATGCATAGGGGAAACTGAGGCACCCACACAGTATTCAGAAAAAACATTAAGAACATTCCCACTTCGTCACACCCAGTATCACCATTCTTATGATTTTGTTTTCTTTTTATAAGTATTTTTAGCATCACGCATACTTCTACAGTTAGAAAAAGGTGGGAATCTAATAATATGACAGAGACTTGCATGGTTTTATCTCAGACACAGATTAAGCCAGTGAGAATTTGCATTTACCATCCAAATAAAAGCAACTTAACTAATTAGCATTGCTCCATCTTGTTTTATTCCATCTCAGACTCTTAGTTAATGGAGCCAGAAATTACGAAGAGTTAAAGGGGAGATTTGCAAAAACATGTATGTGATTTAGGAACACAAGTCCCATTGACTTACCAATGAAACTTGTGCTCCTAAATCACTTAGACAGCTTTGAAAATCCCATACTGTAGTCTTCAACCTTTCAGCCTCTACCTTAAAATTAAAGAGTTGCACCATTACCTCTAGGAAGCAGAGACCACAATTCTTCATCCTCCCCTTTACATGTCAGAGCTGTCAAACCCTCACACAAAGCTTTTATCAGGACATGTATGGAACATTTTCTCACTGATCTACTCATTGAAGGTTCACTTGCCATCATTAATAAAAGGCCCATACAGTGCATCATTAATAAAAGCACAGTGAAAAGTCACAGGTCAGAGTCTCATTCTACATGGCATTGAGAGAGATACAGGAATGACTTTACTACTTCAACGCTGCTGCCAATCAAAGGGATCAATTGTTTTCTTTCATTCTGCAGTTCCCACACTAAGGGGGCTGTAGTACTGGGAATTCGTTTTTTTATTTTTCTCCCTCCCCGCTAGAACAGCTGCCAAGAGATTTCTTCTCAAACTAAAAATCCATTATTAAATTTACAAAATGACTATGTTTACCTAGTGCTAGAGGCTGTTTAAAGGCAGGAAATTCAGGGTTCAGAGAAACAAGAATACATACACTGCTGCAGTGAAATCTGTAAACATTGTTGAGCGAGGAATCCACATCCCGATGCATGATGTAGTAGCTATCACCTGGACAGAAAGACAGGAGGGTATCAGAGGGGCAGAGATAAAAAGAGGTCTGTGCATTAACTACAGCATCTTTAGAGAAAGGGTCTTTCCAATATTCAGTTGAATTTCTTTCTCCCCCTCCTTACCGGAGCTGCTGCATTTATCCAAATAAAAATCGTCCTTTTAGAGGAGGGGGTTTTCCTGTAGATATAGAACACTTCCTCTACAAACACCAGGTTGGCTATTAGTGTCATTAAAGTCAAGATGGCAAAGAGAAATATACCTGTTAGATCAAGGCCTGCAAAACAGAAAAAAAAGACACGTTTTATTTGAGGTGTGTAACATGTTCAATGTAAGAAAGTGCCTCAGAAACAAGTTTGAGGTCCCACTCCTGCAAAGGCTTTCTTAACTTGACACACTGACATTGACTTCAATGGGATGCCTCGCAGTGCATCAGGTTAAGCTCATGAGCAAGTCTTTGCAGGATCTGGGCCTCAGGCTTCATATTCATTTTAGTGCATACACATGTAGCTCCAGCAGCAAAGTGTAGTGTTTAGGGCCCCATAAATCCTAAGGACGGCCCTGTCCTTCTTTTCCCCCACCCCCCTCCAACAGGGGAAGAGTTAAAAAAAAATCTCAGGCAGCCCTTAGTTGGAATCAGCTGTTTCTAACTGACCTCAAATAACTCCTTCTCAGCTGATCCTGACTGATCTCTGGTAACCCCTTCTCAGCTGAACCTGATTGACCTGTAGTCACCCAGCCCCAGTTTGAAAGGGAGGAGGGCCTTTTAACCTTCCAAGACTGCTTTTTACCCACCCCGTCTCCCTCCACAGCCATTTGTCTTGAGTTTATCACAGTAGAAAGAATGTATCTCTGTTTTTGTGTGATATCTGCAAAAATCCCCTTCAGATTCCTGAACACGGACTTTGACATGCCTGCAATAGAGATATTCCTTGAGGATTAATCCATGCTGGTTCTCATGTAGGAAGGATCAGAAATGCATGTTGGGACAAGGTTCTAGGACAAGTACTCTTGTATGAATCTAAATAAATAACATCAAATATTCTAGGAGATTTACTCACTCCAGCTGGACCATAAGCAAAGCTGTGTTTATTCAGTATTAGTTCCTTACCTTAACAATGAGTTTAAAGGACTGTTCCTGCCTGCCTTGGGCATTCAGAATTCCCACGGGTCTGTGTGGGAGTTTTATCTGCACAAGGAATGCATTAATCATAGGTTCCCAGGGGGCTGGGATACAACTGCCTGTTTCTGACCAGGTTAAATTATCATTGTGTTTCTCCTCCTTGGCACTGGGTATTGACATTAATATTTACCTCTGGCTCAGTGTAAGGCCCGGTCTACACTACCTGGTTAGGTCAACAAAAGGCACTTTACGTCAACCTAGTTGTGCATGTGTCTACACTTATTTGGTCTCCCACCGCTATGCTGAGATAGTAACACCACCTCCCCGAGCAGCATAGAGTCACAGTGAATGTATTTAGGTCAATACAGGGTAAGTGTAGATCCTGTATTACTTATGTCGACCCTCCAGCAGCTGTCCCACAATAACTCACAGTGATAGTTCCACTGCCCAGGGGTCACAGAGCCCAAAAGCCCTCCTTTCCCTTTAAAACCCCACACATTTTTTAAATTCCTTTTCCTGACTGTCCAGCTTGGCGAGCACACCTAGCAGCTCTCCACTGCTGTGTGCAACTGCCTAGCTGACCCCTCTGGCTGCACGCTCCAAATGCGCCCCTGCCTGCAATAGACGGGAGATATTGGATCTGTTGGTTTGTGGTAAAAGAGGCTGTGAAGGCACAGATCCAATCCAGCCATAGAAACGCCGACATATATGAGCAGATTGCTGGGGTGATGCAGGAGAAGGGCTACACCAGGGACCAGCAGCAGGGCCACGTGAAAGCCAACAACCTGTGGCCAGTATACAAGAAGACCAGAGAGGCCAGCAATCTGGTGCCAAACCTCAGACCTGCCTCTTTTATAAAGAGCTGCATGCTATCCTGGGCAGAGACCTCACTACCACACCCCACAGCACTGTGGATACCTCCAAGAAGCCCAAATCATAAGCCCCTTCCATGAACAGCAAGGAGGAGGCGGAGGAGCTGGTGGAAGAGGACAAGGAGGAGGAGGAGTATGGCGGACAGGTGACAGGGAATCCAGCTGCGCAGTGAGCCAGGATCCATTTTTAACTCCATTGCAGTCTGGCCAGTCCCACCAGTAGAGCAAGGGCAATCGCGATGCAGGGGAAGGAACCTCAGGTAAGCGTGTAGATACGTTTTCAATGACAGACATGACCCCCCAGAGTAGTAGGACACATCTTTTGACTTTTCATCAGTTTACTTGTGCTAGAAGAGGCAGTGACTCAACTCTGCTTTTCAGTCCCCTATACAGTTAGGCAGGGGTGAAGTGGGGAGAGGATGGCATGCAGAGCAGTTTGTTTATGGACAAACAGGGATGTCCCTTAAATCCTCCTGAAAGATCTTGATGAAACTTTCATGGAGTTATTCTGCAGTCCTCAGCCCATGGTTTTTACGGAGGGCTGCTTTATTTCTTCTCCACAGTAGGACACTCCCACACCACTCAGCCATAACTTCAGCAAACCTCATTGCAGTACGCAGGCTAGCAGCTCGCGGGCCTGGGCAGCTTCAGGACACCAGCAGCAGCCTTTGAGACCTTCAGGAATGAGACATCAGCTAAAATAACCACTGCCTGTGGAAAATGGTGCCAGTATTCCTATACTTGCCCTATACTACTAGAATCATACGACCAAGCAATTCCTCCTCATTTCCCCTCCCCCTGGGGGGCAATACTCACCACGGCTGGCGCTGTGACTGGGGCCATGCACAAGCAATCCCAAGCAGAAGTGAGAAGATCGTGCTTAAAACTTTTGGGGAGCAAGGGGAGTGAGTTCAGCATCTTCAGTTCCTCATTCTGCAGTGAATATGCTGACAATGGTACCTCTCTGTGTGTTATCTTCAGCTGCTGCCACTGCAGCCTTCAGGTCTACCCATCTCCACCTGCTGACCACCTGAGCCAGATAAGGAAAGGGAAGGGGACTTGGGAGGACATGTTCCAGGGTATCTTGCAAGCCAGTGCTGGATCAGACTGTGAGCACAGAGCCTGGAGGATGAACACTGCAGGCAGCCTGAAGAAGGAAAGAGCAGAGAGGAGAGAGTCCCAGGAGTCCCAGCAGGAAAAGCAGAGGGATTTGCACCAGGACATAATTGGGCTTCTCAGGAAGCAAACACAGATGCTGCAGGCTCCCTATATCTATATCAATATTCAATATGGCTTCTGGAGTTTCTGCACTATCCCTACCACTCCACATTAAAGACAATCATAGCTTTACCTGCACTGACCTGTGAAAGTCACGGTTGGTGTATGTGTAGCTGAAATGGACATGAATGTTCTTTCCTCTTCATAAGCTCTTCTCTCTTAATTTATTAAACTTTATTAAGTTTTTAATATATTTGTTTTAAAATTGCACAAGTTATTTTGCACTGATTTTATTACAGAATACAATTACATTATTTGGAAGTCATTCAGCTTTATTAGGTCAAAATATATACCAATGAGTGCTCAGCAGTTCTGAGAGTAACCATGTCACATAACTCATAGGATCATTCAGAAACAAAATTAAGAGGTGCATTGACTATGTTATATTCCTTCATGTCCAGCGATCACCAAATGATCCCTACTAGGCCACAAAAGAGGAGGGCCAGGGAGAGCCACTACAACACCACACGCTTCTCTGGCTCACTGTTAAAATGGTCTTTCAGAGCCACCCAGAGCTATATAGCTCCGTGTTGAGCTCTTCTAATAGTCCTTATATCTGGCTGTTCAAATTCAGCAGACAGCTGCTTCACTTCCACCCTCCACTCCAGCAGAAACATTTTCCCACTTTGCTTCATAGATATTATGCAGGACACAGCAGGCAGCTATAAATCACTGGGGGAATTTTTCTCTCTGAGATCCATTCTGGTGAGTAAACAATGCCAGCAACCCTTCAAATGACCAAAAGTACATTCAACTATCATTCTGCACCTGCTGAGCCTGTAGTTGAATTGTTGCTTGGTGCTGGCTGTCGCAGCTCTAAAGCCTCTATTCTAACATGGTGTCTATATGGCCAATTGTCGGTCATCTAAAGGTCACACTGGTACCGTGTTCAACACTGTGGTGCTGTGTGCTACCTTAAGGTGCGGTGTGCAACTTTATAGTGCCGTGTGCATTTTCCTGCTCTTTTTGCCTGGTCACCTAAGGGTCAGGCTAGTGCTGTGTGCATAATACCAGCGTGCTGTGAGCAAAGGAATTCAATCTGACCAATTGTAATTCAGTTCAAAAGGTCATATTAGGGTTGTGTGCAAAACCATGCTAGTGTGCTGGGTGCAGCTTCTAGTAGCTTCTAGTGTGCCGTGTGCAGATTCTATCTACGTAGAGGGTGCCAGCTCGGAACCTGGAAGGTGAAGGAGCTAGGGACCAATCAGATGCTGACAAGTGTAAAAGAGCCTTTGAATAAAACCATGCCTCGTGCCAGAATCTGCAGGAGTATCCACACACTGACTGAAGGACCTGATCAACCCTTCAGCCAGGGGTCTCCTCCGGATATAGCCGGCTCGGGACGTGACATTTATTTTTTCCAAATTACCTTCTACGGATTCATTATGCTTCTGGTGTCTGTACTGCTGGTCAGCTGTGCCTGGAATACAGTATTTGCATTCTAATTTCTGTAAATACTCTGTGTTTTGCTTAGCCTCTTCTCTTTTTCCCTCCCTTATTTGGTACAGAACTGTATATATTGTTGTTATTTGGTGTAAAGTTGTGCATATACAGTATATGAGAGCTGAATTGCTGTAATGGTTGCTATTCTGGTTAGTTGGTGTGTTTTATAGTATTTGGTCAATGTGCACACAGTTCATTTAAGTTGATGTATTTATTTTAATTTTTTGGGAGCAGTTAATTTTAAATTATTTGGTTCCTTGTTAATGAATGTAAATAGATTGCTTCAAGTTGTGTGAATGTTCTTGTTCTAATCGTACTGCTAGTTGGTAGAAGTGCTCCTCCCCAGCCCAAGTTGTGATTTTTTTTCTTCTGTTAATAAACGGCCACGTGGATATTTTTTTTGAATTTTCAGTCTGTCTGGGTTTTAATTTTCCTCTCTCAATTAAAATTCACCCGAACCCGCATTAGGGTCAGACACTGGCAAGGTGGTTTCATGAGCCAGGGATATGCTGTCTCCCCCAGGATCTCTACTGGCATTTCAGTATTCCCAATGCTAATCCGCCAGTCAGGAAAGAAAGTCCCTGCTTGTAGCTTTCTGAACATCCTGTGTTCTTAAAGATGTGAGTGTTATGCACCCTCCCTGACTACCTATCAATGATGTTAGTGACGCGTTCACAGTGATCCAACAACGATGTGTAACTATAGAAAAGTAGCCCTTTCTGGTGATGTACTCAGTGGCAAGGTGATCTGTGCCAAAATAGGGATGTGTGTGCCGTCTATCACTCCTCTGCAGTTCGGGAACCCCACTGCTAGAAATCCATCCACTATATCCTGCACATTGTCCAGAATCACAGTTCTGCATAGCAGGAGGTGATAAATAGCCCTGCATGCTTGCATGACAATGGTCCCCGCTGTGGATTTCCCACCTCCAAACTGATTTACCATTGACCGGCAGCGATCCAGAGTTGCAAATTTGCCTAGTGCGATTGCCACCTCTTCTCCATTCTCAGTGCAGCTCTCATTTTGGTGTCCCTGCACAGGAGGGCTGGGGCAAGCTCAGCACATAGATCCAGGACTGTGGCTTTGAGCATCTGAAAGTTCTGCCGCCATTGCTCATCATCCCAGACCTGCATTACAATGCGATCCCACCACTCAGTGCTTGTTTCTCAGGCCCAGAAGTGGTGCTGCACCATGTGCAGCTGCTCCATGAATGCCAGAAACAATCTTGAAATGGCTCTTCCTATGTTCCACAGCACTCTGTCCTCCAAGACATTGTTATGTTGTCCACTCATTCAGTTCTTCCTGCAGCTCTGCAAACGCTCCAGGATCATGTACCCTGTGCTTGTAATGCTCATGACAACAGTGCAGAGCTGTGCAGGCTCCATGCTTTTGTCAGAGATGACAGTTAGCAAGGAGGCCTGTGTGGGTTTGTGGGATTTTGAAAAAAAGGCACAAAAATTATGGGATACTGATAACAATATGGGATGGAGATAGTTGCGAACTCGGAAGTTGACCCCATATTCCCAGTCACCCTACACAACTTGTTTCAGTCCCATCATGCATTGCCAAAATTTCCAAAAACACAGTGCACTGGACAGGGTCAAATTGCACAATGGGATACCTAACCATAGTGCACTGCACTCTGCATTGACTCAAGCACTCCTGGTGAGTACATGCAGTGCCAATACAAAGCGCCAAGTATGCATGCACACAAGCAAAGTACTAACTCTGGCAACTGTATGCCAACGAACTTGAGTCAACATACGCAGCCCTGGCCTAAGAGATATACTCCTTCAAAGAAAGGTGCTGCCTGAGATAGATGAAAAAATTCAATGACACCACATCCCATTCAAATAGGAACCCATTCATCTATCAAGGCTCACTGGTAGTGCTTTGCTCTAGGCTATGGAAAGTTTGAGAAGGTGTTAAATGGTGTCTACACAAGTGCTAAGGGGACTTCCCTGTCATTTTAAGATAACTCAGCTGAAAAAAAGAGCCTTTACTTTCTTGTGTAGATTGGGCTGTAGACTTAAGTGGAAATACTCTGAATCTACCCCAATGTAACTGGAAGCAAAATTTAGGATTTGGGTCAAAGGAGCTAGGTGAAGTTTATCAGAATTGCTTCACTTTCTCTCTCAGTAGTTGTCCCCCTTCCATTCCATGATCCAAACACCATCCTGGCTGCAAGCAGCAAGGAGTGACCATGCTGTCATCTCGCCCTTCCCCCTCCCCAAGGGCAAGAGGCAGTAAAGCCAGCATCATGGCAACCAGTTTCATCAAGCCCAGGAGACCATTGTCAGGCCTTCAACGATGGCTGATTGGTTAGCAGCATTTGGCAAAGGACTGATTCTCACTTTGCCTCTTTACTACTGAAGGGAGTGAGATGTGCTGGACAGCACAGTGTCTTGTATTCATTTCTGGTCAGTATATTCAAAAGCTGCCAAGATTTTTTCTTTAAGCCTAGGACATTATTAGATTCAGACACTAGGGGCTTGAGTCTTTTCTCATGTGACGCCTGTAACTCAGTTGGAACAGCACTGAAGTCAGTCAAATGACACCAGTGCATTATTTAGTGCAACTGGAAAACAGCTAACACTCCCCATAACAGTTAGCAAAGTCTCACTTCCCTTTACACAGGACGCACTCCAGATGGGTGCTGAGCATCTACAATTCCCCACACATGTTAAAGGGAGTTGCAGCTCTCCTTAGAAGTTTGTTGACTGACTATCTGTGGTTGGTTTCTCCATTGGTAGATAACATCTAGCCTTGTTTTCTGGTCTGTGAGGCAGCAGCAAAACTGTTTGCCATGGATAGGAAGCACTCAGTAATTAGTTAACAGTGTTTGAATGTTTTTGCACCAAACACCAATTTGTGAAACTCCTGCTTTTGCTGGTTTTACAGCATATGAGATAGCCTGACCTTTCGGCAGGGAACGTTCACCTTGATTCAGTAAGACAAAAACTGTCTTTCTTGCCCCATTACTCCTTGTGTGTCAAAATATAACAATGGACAAAGGCTTTACTAAGCTTCATAAACTGGAATTTATGTACATTTCTAGCCATTGGGAGACCCCTGAGTCTCAGACTTGGTTGATCCAAGCCAGACCTGTTAAACTAGTCAGTTACATTGCCCTGCTGCACAGCAATTTATTTAGAAGGTTGCCTGAGTGCATCTGCCACTGAATCTCTGGCTCAGAATTTCACACTCTATTTTATCTCATTAGGCAATTTTCCTGACATTCAGCCTGAGTTTTCCTCTTCCCATTAAACACCATAAACAATTCCACTTCCTCCTTGGCCTTTAGTAGAGCAGTGTGAAACGCCTGTTCCTAACCTGAAATCAGTCTGGTCTCACTTATTGTTCTTTATTTGTACTGCAAATATTTTGTGCTTGAAGGTCCCAGTCACTGATCCCCATTTAGCTAGGCACTGCGTACACATGTGAAAAAGAAAGAACCATTGGAACAAACCTGATCTGGCTTTCATCAAAATTTTATTTTTAAACATTGGATTAATCAAGCAGCATTTATAGCTTACCAGAGCATCTTGTCTCTGTAGCCTTTGTCTCCCCAATCTCCCTATTATCATCACTGAACACATTTTGTGTAAGATTAGAGGTAAGATCCTTCGGGCAGGGGCTTTGCTTTTTCTTTGTTCTATACAGCCTAATGCACAGTTATGCCACTGCATAAATGATTAATAAATGTAGGTACATTTTAAAAAAAAACCATCAGCTTGTGCTTTCAAACACAGTTGTTGCCGCAGTCTACAAAAGCGGGATTCCCAGTTGTCCTGGAGTTTGACAAAGATATCAGTGAGCAGGCCCACAGTTGTATGCGGTGTACAGTCTGGTTTACGCAGGATATTCACCACTCTGTTTCATGCAGTCATCTGCATCATTGCAAGTTTTGCAGAATGACCACTGGGAACAGGTCAAGCAGCACCCTAGAAAGGGTTAAGAGATTCCTTTTTATCAAATTGCTGTGCAGGGTGTGTAAGGAAGCTGAAGATAGGAACACAGGTAAGTCCTGGCGGATTGTGTCCAGCATTTCTGTTGAGTCGTTTATCCTTTGTTATATATGATAAACCATGATCTGATGAAAGGACCTTAACAAGGACTTGGCCTGGGCATTTGCTGCCCTTTTCTGGCTGGTGAAACAACATAGCAGCCTACAGTCATTCACTGTGTACATGACTAGGAGATTAAATAATGAGTAATGAATAAGTGAGGGAATCCAGAGACAACAGCTGTAAACAATACCATAAAATCCAAGACGCTGTGCTTTTACAGGAAATATTTCAGCTGTCTTGTGTTCCAGAAGAGATGGGAAATGCTATGCCAGACAGAAGTGGTGGCCCACCTACCTTCTGCTCCTCTCTGACAGCAGCTAGTACCACATGCTTCAGGAGCAAAAACTACACACTAGACAACTGTGGAATAAACTGCCCAAAGAGGAAGAGTCTTTCTAACCCCATCAGTTAGTCTTCTGTCCTGACATACGAGGGTTCCCATCTTGTGTTAAAGCAAACATTTCAGTCCTGTGGATGTTCTCCTTATCTACACAAATATCTCTGCTTTTTCTGAACCCTAAGAACCTTGTGTCTGAGCGCTTCATAATGGGCACAGCAATGGGCAGTAGGAAAAGAGTCTTTACTTTCTCAATTCATTGCTCTGACTGTAGTAACGGCTTCCACAGTTTTCAGTTTTAAATCCTTACTCTAAACACACTGATGATTCCATTCTGGAACTGGTCACCATTGCAACATCCGGGCCAGGGGCAGCTCCAGGCACCAGCGCAGCAAGCTCATGCCTGAGGCAGCAAGCCGCAGGGGGTGGCAGCCAGGCAGGCTTCGGCGGCACGCCTGTGGGAGGTCTGCTGGTCCTGCAGCTTTGGTGGCAATTCAACGGCATGTACGCCGAAGGCGCAGGAGCGGCAGATCAACCACAGAAACACTGCTGAATCCGCATGACCAGCGGACCCCCCGCAGGCCTGACTGCCATGCCTGGGGTGGCAAAAAACATAGAGCCACTTCTGATCCTGGCAGAGGTCATCTGTGTTGTGAAGAGCCACACACTGACTTGTACGTTCTTAAGGTTGCTGGGTAATTTAGCTGAGGATGTGTCCACACCTGAAATGCTACAGTGGCAGAGCTGCCGTAGTGCTTCCCTGCAGATGCTACCTAAGCCGACGGAAGGGGTTCTCCTGTCAGCACAGGTAATCCACCTGCCCCAGAGCTGGTAGCTAATTCCATGGAAGAATTCTTCCATCAAACTAGCGCTGTCTACACTGGGACTTCACTTGGCTTAACTATGTTGCTCAGGAGTGTGGATTTTTAACACCCCTGAGGGATGTAGCTGGGTCAATATCATTTTCTAGCATAGACTAACCCTGAGTCTGCAGTCTCCTCAGACCCTGCTATCCTCCAATAGGAAGAAATAAAGCGTGTTTTCTTTTGCCAGCCCTAACATCCTGGCTCACTGCCTTCACACACTCTAGAACTACCCTCTTTCTAATGCAGTGCCAGTTCAGTGGGGGGGATAATCCGATGCTGGACTATGTGTAACTGCACTGACATGATTTAAAGTGTGCTCACTATTGGATTATGTTGTATATTGAAAAAAATAATAAGAAAATGCAGTTTGTCAAGATGGCGGCCTTTATTCACCAAACTACTCATCTTAGTAGTCCTCTATCATTGGCTAGCAGTCAAATTTGATTAGCAGCAAGGGCCTTTTGTTAGCACTCTTAGGGCATGGCTACATATGAGTTAGGAGGTGTGGTTCCCAGCTCGTGCAGACATACCCATGCTGACTTTGCTCAAGCTAGCATCTAAAACTAGCAGTGTGTCTGCAGCAGGCTGGGCTAGCCAGCTAGGGACGTACCCAGGAGCCAGGCAGGATTGCACTAGCTTAAGTGACCACCCATGTCATCCTGGACACACTGCTTCTTTTAGGTGCTAGTTTGAGCAGAGCTAGCATGGCTACATCTACATAAACTGGGAATTACACCTCCCAGCTTAAAATGTAGAAGTACTCTGAAAACCCTCACACTTGACTCCCACATCCCTCCAAGTCACACGTTCAATGTCACTTTTGTGTCATTTTTGTCTTATCTTTTTACAAGAATAACATAAATAGCAGAATGTTAGTGAGGGCAGCTTTCCCCTCCAGCTCTATTTCCCTCAGGCCAGCTGGACTGACAGCCTCACTCAGTCCCCTACTACAACCAGCACACAAGGCATCCACTTCCCCTTGCCCTGTGTCAAGGCTGCCCCTCTTCTAGGCTATGTTTAGGATACTATCTTGGCAGCTGAGCCCTGACCACAGAAGCCATGTTACAGGCCCTCCAAGACAATAATTCAAATCAGAGTACTAGACAAGAAATGAAGACGGAGAGCCCTTCTACTAAAAGGTACTTGACATGTCATACAGTACCCAGTGTGCAGGAACATCACCTCTAGATTCCTGAGTGGGATTTGGACAACAAAGAAATGAAATACATGCACCTCTTCCCTGGATCCATCTATCTCAGGTGTTATAGTGACCCCAGTGCACCCAGTGGGACAGGAGTTAGCGTTGCCAATCCCAAGCATGCAAAACTCAGGAGTCAGGAAACAACAACTCATGAGCTTGACTTAAAAATCATGGAATTTTAAAAAATAATAAATGGAGGGTTGATTTTATTTGCTTTCTAATTTTGAAGACTTTAGGACTCATGCTTTTACATGTTCCTCTATAACTATCATGCAAGAAACTTCCTTTTTTTTAACGAAAGGTGAGAGTCTTGCAGTCACACAATTCCAGAGATGAGGCAATACAAAAAATGCCTACTATCACGAGACTCGTGATACTACCTCAAGAGTTGGAAATAGTGTCTGTACTCCCATGCCCAAGTTAGCTTTCAGCTAGCTAACTCAAGTGACAACAGCAATGAAGCCATGGGAGCACGGCTGGTGGCTACTCGAATATGTACCTAGGGTGCTGGGTGGGCAGGACAAGCTTGTGCTATTGCCTAGGCTGCTGTGGCTTCAATGCTATTGTGCTGACATGGTATAAATCCCATAGTTTTATACTCACTATCAAAACTCAGCCTTTGTGTACATAGTAAAATGCACTGGTCAAAATGAACTCAGATTTAAAACCACTTTAGTTAAACTGTTGCAAGATACCCATCTGGAGCCTCTTAACCCATTTTAAAACTGGCGTGTATCAATTAAATCAATTCCTTTCTGACTTAAGCTAAAACACCACAAACCAGGTTACATTGTCTTTAAGTGTTTATCTTCATGCTGGCTCCCAGCCTGGTTGCTAGGCAACCCAGCAAGCTCAGTTGGACCCAGTGAGCTCCCTCCATATGGTTTCACTTTGATTGGGCAGAGGAGCATTGCCAAGTCCGCTGTCATTTTTTTTTTTAGAGCTGTGGGTTTGGGGGCTTGTTTTATTTGGAGGTTGCTTATTTGGGCTTTTTTGTAATAGTGGACTTCCATGCCACTCACACTCATACTTCTGTGCTGCCCCTGGCATTGGTGCTGCCTTCAGAGCTGGGCGCCCGGCCAGCAGCCGATGCTCTCTGGCCACCCAGCCTGCGCTTACTTTGTGCTGGAGGTGAACCCACAGGGATGCTGGGACGGGGGGACCACAGGGCCATGGCCCCATCACTTTTTTCGTGCCTTAAGGGGGGTAGGAGGCAGAGAGGAGCAAGTGGCAGGTTGAGGAGCCTCAGGAGGAGAGGCGGAGTGGGCATGGAGCCTCAGGAGAAGAGGTGGGGCGGGGTGGGACCTCGGGGAAGAGGCAAGGCCACCGTTCAGGTGCCGGTGCCCCCACACACTTCTCAGGAGCTTCCAGTACTCCTGAGTCCTGGCACCCCTTTCATTACAAATTAAGCACTGCCCCCAGACACCTTCCTCTGAAATGGGCTGAGCTAGTTTTGGGCTTGTTCTGAAAGGCAATGCCACTTTTTTTCCCCTTGTGTTGCCAAGTCTCACATCAGTGGCTGTTCAGTGCACACAGCGGTGCTTAACTTGCTCTCACTTCTGCTTAAAGTCTACTCCTGCTCCAACCTCAGCCTGTACCGGTTCCATTCTGGTTTCTGACTCCTGGCTACATCTCTTGGCTAACCCATTGGCTTCTGACCTTTGGTTTGACCCCTCAAACCTGACTCCAGTTTCACTCTTGGACCGGTACCTGATTCCTGAATCTATACTCGATTACTGGAACTGCTAATACAACCACAGGCAAGATCCTGCTCTATCCACTGGGTAGTTTATAGCATGTCCACAGAGGGCTTTGCACCTACTTTAAATCAAATCGTTGTACAATACACTTTTAGTGGAAGCCAGTGTCAATGTATGTGTATACAAGGCCATACTACTTGATGTAAGGAGCTCTCAGTAACCTGGGACACAAGGGATATGTTTACACTGCCAAAAACAAAAACCCTGCAGCAGCACATCAGCTTTGTCAACTGACTCAGGCTTGTGGGGCTTGTGCTATGGTGGGGCTAAGAATAGCTGTACAGCCGTTACTACTCAGGCTGGAGGCGGGGCTCTGAACCTCAGCGAGGGGGTGCAATGGTTCTCAGACCTTCAGCTCCAGCCCAAGCAGGAGCGTCTACAATGCTACTATGCTGCCATGTAGTACGAGCCCTGGGAGCCTGAGTCTGTTGAAACAGACTCTGAGACTTGCTGCAGTAGGGCTTTTGGGAGGGGATGGGGGTTGTTTTTTTGCAGAGTAGACATACTCCAAGATCAGGGTTGATGTCCCACCATGCTCCATTCTGACACTCATTAAGAGACAAGGAACTCACTTCTCCTTTCTCATTGCAAAATCTATGGGGGTAGGAGGGCTCCCAAAAACGTCATGAAGCTGGAGAGAGGCAGCTACATGTACCACTCAAGGCAGAAGTCCGTGACCACACAGACCTTGTCTTCAGTAGAAACAAAGGGATATTTGAACATATATAAAAAAATCTAGTGTAGACAGGGTAAATTGTACTTTTAACATGTGTTAAAATCCTGTTCTAGACCAGGCAGATTAACACGTTAGCTAACATTTTTAAAACACTTTTTGCCTAGTGAAGGCATGGCCTTAGAGGACAGGAAGAAAGTGGCATGACAATACAGACCCCCAAGAACTTACAGGGAGAGCTTAGCACAACCCCACGGGACTTTCCTTCCCCATGCCTCTCTATTTTCAGTGCTGTAGCTGCACAGGAAGAGTTGTGCAACATTAGAAGACTCCCTGTGGCTATACATTTCCCTATTGTCACTGATTAAAAATAAAAAGGAGGTAATGCTGCTTCCAGCAGACTTTTTGATCAGCAGAGCTGCTCCCCAACTCTGATTCCTTCCCACTCTCCAGTCCAGGAAGGCCTGATTGCATTGAGTTTACATGGAAGAGCATACATGGGCATAGCAAGGAAGAAGCTGTGCATCATCCTCTTGATGGCTGCTGTACAGATTCTGTGACTGTTTACTCTTCTTTTCTTGGGAGAAAGGAAAGGGCATCAGGACCCAGAAACATAGCACCTCTGCCCAGCTTCCCCATCCCAGTCACAGATACACCAAAATAAGGAATACTTCTCTTCTCATAAATGGTCTATAAACTGCAGGTAACAAAGCATCAGCTCTTTTTTTCAGGCATTTTTCTGGGGGTCCCAGTCACTGCTAAATCTATGCTCCCCCTCCCCATTCTATTAAATAAAGTTAATGTCACCTCAATTTAGCAATGGATTTTTTTTCCACTATCTTGGACAGCCTGGAAATCATCATGCAATGATGACAGCTGAGAGATGATTCATTGTATTGGAGGCCCCTCCTGAACTTCCTGAGTAAATTTACAAGAGACAGACAACTCATTATTAAGAAAGGGATAGATAATAAGCCAGAAAATATCATATTGCCTCTATATAAATCCATGATATGTCCACATCTTGAATACTCATACAGATGTGGTCACCATATCTCAAAATAGATATATTGGAATTGGAAAAGGTTCCAAAAAGGGCAACAAAAATGATAAGGGGTACAGAATAGCTGCCATATGAGGAAAGATTAATAAAACTGGGACCTTTCAGCTTGGAAAAGAGGTGACTAATGGGGGATATGATCAGGGCCGGCGCTACCGTTTAGGCAGCCTAGGCAATTGCCTAGGGCGCCAGGATTATTCGGGGGGTGGCATTTTGCCGGGAGGGGGGGCGGCAGGCAGCTCCGGTTGACCTGCCGCAGGCATGCCTGCAGAGGGTCCATTGGTCCGCGGCTCCGGTGGAGCTGCCGCAGTCATGCCTGCGGATGGTCGGCTGCTCGCGCGGCTCTAGTGGACCTCCCGCAGGCATGACTGCGGCAGCTCCATCGGCGCCACGGATCAACGGACCCTCCGCAGGTATGACTGCGGCAGCTCCACCGGAGCCGCTGGATCAGTGCGGAGGGCGGCAAAATGGCCGTGTGCCTAGGGCACGAGAAACCCTAGCACCGGTCGTGGATATAATAGTGGTCTATAAAATCATAACTAGTGTGGAGAAAGTAAATAAGGAAGTTTTATTTACTCCTTCTCATAACACAAGAACTAGGGGTCACCAAATGAAATTAATAGGTGGCAGGTTTAAAACAAACAAAAGAAATTATATCTTCACACAACGCACACTCAACCTGTGGAACGCCTTGCCAAAGGATATTGTGAAGGCCAAGACTACAACAGGGTTAAAAAAAGAACTAGATAAATTGATGGAGGATAGGTCCATCAGTAATGGTTATTGTAATGGCATGGAGGATAGGTCCATCAGTCAACTGATCTTTGATTATCAGCAGGTAAGTATGCCCAGTGGTCTGTGATGGGATATTAGATGGGATGGGATCTGAGTTACTACAGAGAATTCTTTCCTGGGTGCTGGCTGGTGAGTCTTGCCCACATGCTCAGGGTTTAACTGATCACCATATTTGGGGTCGGGAAGGAATTTTCCTCCAGGGCAGATTGGCAGAGGCCCTGGAGGTTTTTCACCTTCCTCTGTAGCATGGGGCACGGGTCACTTGCTAGAGGATTCTCTGCAGCTTGAGGTCTTCAAACCACAATTTAAGGACTTCAGTAACTCAGACGTAGGTTAGAGGTTTGTTATTGAAGTGGATGGATGAGATTCTGTGGCCTGCATTGTGCAAGAGGTCAGACTAGATGATCATAATGGTCCCTTCTGACCTTAAAGTCTATGAGTCTATGACTGGCTAAGCAGCAGTTCTGCAGAAAAGGACCTGGGAATTACAGCGGATGAGAAGCTGGATATGAGTCAGCAGTGTGTCCTTGTTGCCAAGAAGGCTAAAGGCATGTTGGGCTGTATAAGTAGGAGCACTGCCAGCAGATTGAGGGAAGTGATTATTCCCCTCTATTCAGCACTGGTGAGGCCACTTCTGGAGTAATGCATCCAGTTTTGCCCCCCCAGAAAGGATGTGGACAAATTGGAGGGCAACGGAAATGATCAGGGAGCTGGGACACATGACTTACGAGGTGAGGCTGAAGGAATGGAGTTATTATTTAGTCTGCAGAAGAGAAGAGTGAGGGGGGATTTGATAGCAACCTTCAACTATCTGAAGGGGGTTCCAAAGAGGATGGAGCTCAGCTGTTCTCAGTGATAGCAGATGACGAACAAGGAGTAATAGTCTCAAGTTGCTGTGGGGAAGGCCTAGGTTGGATATTAGAAAACACTATTTCACAAGGAGGGTGGTGAAGCACTGAAATGGGTTACTTAGGGAGGTAGTGGAATCTCTTTCCTTAGAGGTTTTTAAGGTCAGGCTTGATAAACCCCTGGCTGGGATGATTTAGTTGGGGTTGGTCCTGCTTTGAGCAGGGGGTTGGGTGCCCTCCAAACCTGATAGTCTATGATTCTCTGGTGACCCTAGCCTCTGTTTGCCAGAAGCTGGGAATGAGCGACAGGGAATGGATCACTTGATGATTACCTGTTCTGTTCATTCCCTCTGGGGCACCTCGCACTGGCAACTGTCCGAAGACAGGATACTGGGCTAGATAGATCTTTGGTATGACCCAGTATGGCCGTTCTTATGTAACTCACCACTTATGTAAGCTCCTGGTCTTGTAATAAATGTCTGCAGGATCAAGCCCTTAATGTTTTACTTGTATAGCATCAAAATTACAATACAGCATAGATTATACTTAGCTTGGCCACTACATTTCTGTTACTCCCGTGAACTACTTTAGTACTAAAAAAATTACCTCCAAATATTAATAATTATCATACACTTTAACAGTGGTTCATTTTTTAGCCTTTTTAGTTATTGGAATCCCTTTCAACCACTAACCCAGCTTCCACATATTACACATCACTAAAATAAAACGGGAAACTAGTGCCCAGGTATTTAGATGCACATAGTTTGCAACGAGAAAACAAGGCTTTCAGTCCAGACACGTTTTCAATTAAGAAATCTTCCTGAAAAATCCCCCTCCCTGCGCGCGCGCACATAGTTTTTAAAGCAGCAGCAAAACTTACTTCCGATAATTTTGCGAGAGAACGGAGGCTCATTTGCAATGCAGACAGGATCGGTCCCATTCTCCATTTCTTTAGCTTCTGTTAAGACTTGTCTCCTCGTGCTGGCCCTGCGGGGTTGCTTCCTTTTCAGTGTCCCCACTCCCCAGAGGCGTGGGAATGGCAGAGGTTACAAAGCACTTCTACTTCTTCGCTTTTCCAGTAAGGCGCTGGGACTTGCTGCCAAATGTCAATTTCCTCCCAAACACCTTTCGATTGGGTAAATGCTTGACAGTCCGACTAGCCAGCTCTTTCTCTCTCCGTTCAGTGAAAGATCCTTCAAGGAAACGACTGGGGGGGTGGCGAAGTCCTGTTGAGCGGTGCCCACACACAGTAACGTGTGTTACAATTAACACTCTTGTCTTGTGCGGTAGCAACATCCCGTCGGCAGGGAAGTTTCACACGGTACACTTGTGTCCGTGTCCCCTCTACTGTTGTGTTATTTATTTGCTAGGTGCTGTTAAAAACACACAGTAAAGATGTCCCTGCTCCACAAGACACACAGAAGGACGGAGCTCCCTAAGGCACACAGCGCTTACAGTGCAAGTTCCAAGCTTCAGAATTTCACTCTCTTCTTCAGGCTCCAGACAGCACCTCCCTCACACCACCTGAAATGTCAGCTTTTGTGAGGCTTTGAGAGAAACAGTTTGAACCTACGAGCAAGAGAGGCATATGTACTGCATGCCGCATTTTCCCCTCTGTGTGAAGTTAGAGGCGAGGGAGAGCACTGGATACATTTCGTACCAAATCATGGTCCTATTAAAGTGGAAAACTACCACAGACTTAACCCTTAAAGGAACCAAAAATGGGGAGAAGCAAGTGAAAATTAAACTTTTTACCTCATGTTTAAAAACGATTTAACAGGAGAGCTGGATTTTACTCAACGCTTAAACAACCAACCAACCACACCATTTTGATCCAGTTTTGCGGGTTCTTGCCATATAAAGCGAAACTACTTTTTGCATACAAAGGGAAAGGGAGGGGAGAGTTACATTACAATGAAGGCAGATTTATAAACGTCAAGAAAGCAACACAGAGTAGCAGAATTTTTCAATTTGATCTCTGTAGCAGGTAGAGCTGGTTGGGAATTTTTGTTGGAATTATTTTCCAAAGGAAAACTCATTTTGCACAAAATTGACATTTTTCCACAGGAGAATGTCAATTAAGCTACCATTTTGATTTTCTATTAGGAAAACAAAATGGAAATATTTCCTTTTGGGTTGCTTTCACCTGATTCTGAATATTTGGGATTGTTGAAAGCCAGGGCTCTTTGTCTGGAGCCAGTTCAACATTAAACTGCATTTTCCTAATTGTGACACATTGCTTTATGGTAGCTGTATTTTGGGCTCATGTTTCTCCTATGGGCTGAGCTCCCTGGCCAGATTACATTTCTCATGATGCAGTACAGTCTACCCTTTGACTGAGCATGATACATCATAAAAGTCTCATAACTACAGGTGCATGATGGGAGATCAGTGGTGTAGTGGAAAACAAGAAAATGGGTAAACTAGGGGAAAGGAAACTCCATATTCCCTAAATGAGAGGTGGGTCTACTCTGTTTACCCAAGTTTACCTCAACTACACTACTGTGGGAGATGTAGTCTGGCCAGAGAACCTGGGCCATAGGGGAAATATCTGAGGTACAACACCCCCAAGGCAATGCTTCACAACAGGGAAACATAGTTTAAGGCTGAAATTTACTCAAAAATGAAGCATTTATGGTCCATTCAACAAACCAAAATGAAACATTTTGAGTCAGAAATGTCAACATTTTATTTTTTTATCAGAAATGCTGAAGTGAAATATTTCAGCCTTTCTCAAATGAAACATTTTTGGAACTTTTCATTAATAGAAAAATTTTGATACTTCATTTTTTCATTTCAACTTAGGACAAAAGCAAATGTTGAACATCAGAATTTTTTACAGGATCTCAGCTCTACTAGCACCCCCTTTCCTGGGTATTCATCACCTTGGGATCTTCAGCACAGACCTCTAACACTGGAGCTAACAGAGTAAGATAAGCCTCCTGTTGACAAACATGCAGTCACAGGTACAAACCAAACCAATGGCCTTTCTGAAGATATAGGCCCAACTTTTCTTCTTGAGGAAGATCTGATCAATGCAGTGGGGGAAGGGAGTTGCCAAGGAACTGGTTAGAAGAGTTTCCTGAGTCTCCACCCCCAGTCCATGTTAGAGCAGCCTGATGACTGCTCTAACCTACACCAGCTGGCAACATTCCTCAAGCAACCATCTCTCACCTGAAGATAGCTGAAGTGCAGTACACTCCAGTCATAGCCCCTCCCTGACCCAGACATAGCCTCTATGCTGGAGTTGTGGCTTTAAACCCACTAGAAACTCCCTCATACAAGGAAATCCCTAGAAGAGGGGACCTGAGCAGTTTCCACTCCCTTTGTGCCACCTGTGTAGCAGAAAATAATATTTTATAGTCAGTTAAAAAGGACAAGCTCAATCGTGTTGATGGCTTTGGTTGTTTTAAAAAATATATGAGAGCTGATGGTCATTCAATGAAATTAAATGACAAGGACATTGAAAAGAAAATATTTATTCACACAGTGCAGAGCCTGTCCAGTAATTTATTCAATGTCACAGGAGATCTTGGAGTTAAATATTTAGCTTGAATTTTAAAACTGGCTGGGTAGTTTTATAACTGATAATAAAATTTATTGTTCCACATGCTTAAGTGGGGTAATAAAATCTTATGCTTCAAACAATACACAGATTGCTGCAAAGGTCAAGACGCACATTTTTTTCTCTAGTATTCAGTGTCATGCAATTGGCCACGGGCCTTATCGGTTTGTTGCCTCCTTTCAAACATCCTAACAACCACCATCAGAGGCAGGAAATCACCCTGGAAGGATCAATATTCTCATGCACTATGGAAAATTCTTTGTTTGTAATTAGCTTTTTACCTTACCATACAATTCAATGTGCTAATGAATAACGTCCTTCAAACAGATTATCACAAGATGCTGTACAGTGAGGGAGGCTAGAGAAATGTGCAGGGCTGCCCAGAGGATTCAAGGGGCCTGGGGCAAAACAATTTCAGGGGCCCCTTCCATAAAAAAAAGTTACAATACTATAGAATACTATATTCTCGTGGGGGCCCCTGTGGGGCACAAGGCAAATTGCCCCACTTCCCACCTCCCCACCCCCCATCTCCCGGCTGCCCTGGGAAAAATAAACATTTAAAAACCTTCTGCATCTCAGCACAAACCCAGTTTTGAGAAAACTTCTTTTCAAGTCACCTTTACAAAGTATCACTGGTTCTCAGCATCAGCTAGTGCTAAAAGGCACTAAAGCTCATTAAAAGGATTGGACAAATATTTTCCATCAAAACTTTTTTTTGGATCAAAAACTAGAGGTTTTTTAAAAGCAGAAAAAGCACGGACAATGTCTGCTTTCCTTCAAAATTTGTTGTGTTTTTTTTTAATTGAAAAGCTGAAACTAGTCTGCCAAAACCTGAACATGGTTTGGGGTTTCAGAAGTGTGGCCAAATATTTGCTGCTTGCTGTGTTTGATTGTTTAAAGAAACAATAAAAAAAATCTGCTTAAAAAAAAATCTAAAACTTTTGAGCCACCTCAGCTTGTGACCAAACGCCTGAGCCCATCCAGTCAGAGATTTTTCCAGGTTTCTGATATTCTGTTGGCTTCCTTGACTCATATCTGTCTCCATAACTTTGGGTTCATTTAGGTTAGAACATAAGAATGGCCACACTTGGTCAGACCAAAGGTCCATCCAGCCCAGTGTCCTGTCTACTGACAGTGGCCAATGCCAAGTGCCCCAGGGGGAGTGAACCTAACAGGCAATGATCAAGTGATCTCTTTCCTGCCATCCATCTCCACCCTCTGACAAATAGAGGCTAGGGACACCATTCCTTACCCATCATGGCTAATGGACTTAGCCTCCATGAATTTATCTGTTTCCTAGAGCCTGGCTCCATGGAGTCCCTCACAAACTGGAGATGGCTCCTGTGGGTTTGTCTTTAATATAACTTATGTACATACTCCAAAAATTGAACATTTAAGCTTGTTCCAGAATCCAGGATGAGCCTATGTTGTGAAAACTGAAATGCTTAAAATAGCACATGCATGTGAATGGACACAGAGTGCTAAAATTAAATTAACCCAGGGGTTCTCAAACTGGGGGTTGGGACCCCCATGGGGTCACGAGGTTATTACTGGGGGTCGTGAGCTGTCAGCCTCCACCGCAAACCCTGCTTTGCCTCCAGCATTTATAATAGTGTTAAATATATTAAAAAGTGTTTTTAATTTATGAGGGGAGGGTCGTACTCAGAGATTTGCTACGTGAAAGGAGTTACTAGTACAAAAGTTTGAGAACCATTGAATTAACCCCTCCAGAGCCTTGGGGAATGCAGGGGAGGGAGGTCTCCCTTGGTAGGGTTGGGAAGGAGGTAGGTGGTGTAGGATATTGCTCTTCTCATGTGATCCCTCCCCCATGGCTCTCTTGGCTCTATCACTGTTAATCTAAAGTGGCTAATTTTAATAGAGCTACCCTCCCCTGACATGAATCTCCCTATGGCACTGAAATTAAATATAGACTATAATTCGACATTTGAGAAGTGAAAGGGATGGTAGCCCTAAAGGAAAAGATAACAGCTTGGCTCTTTGCGTTAAATAGCTGTCTGCAAGCCTCAAACTGTTGAATGAGCTTTAGAGTAGGGAAGGCTGTGACTCCCCAAACAGTCTAGCCCTGCCCCCTATCTGAGCCCCACCCACTTCCTGCCCCCCGACTGCCCACCTCAGAATCCCCAACTTATCCTACTCCTTGTCCCCTCACCGCCTCCCCGAGACGCCCCCCAACCACCACCCCAGGATCCCACCCCCTACCAATCCCCCCTGCTCCCTGTCTCCTGACTGCCCCGACCTCTATCCACACCCCCCACCAAGTCCTGACAGACCCCCAGAATGACCACAATCCAACCCCCCATTCCCTATCCCCTGACCACCTCCCCGAACCTCTGCCCCCTTCCTGTCCCCTTCCTGTCCCCGGGACTCCCTGCCCCTTATTCAACCCCCCTCAGTCCCCTTACCATGCCACTTTCACCCACCTCCCCTCTCTCTCGGAGCCTCAGTGTGCCGCATCCAGGAGTAGCCCTGGTCAATGCTGCAGCGCCGTGGCTCCAGCAGGGCCTGAGCTCCCACTGGTCGGCCTGGAACTCGGAGCCCCACCCCCTTACCATACAGCTCTGACCAGGAGGAGCTCTGGCCCCACTGGAGCCATGCCACTGCAGAGCTGTCCAGGGCTCCTGGACGCGGTGTGCTGAGGCGCCGGGGGATGGTGGAGGTGGGGGGGGAGAAGCCGACATTTTTGCGGGGGCCCCAGTGGGGCCTGGGGCTTGGGGCACATTGCCCCACTTGCCCCCCACTCTGGGCGGCACTGATGTTGTGCAAAATTGGACTAACCAACTTAAATGCAAGCAGAAAGGGAAGTGATGCCTAGAGATGGCGCAGAGGACAAGAAAGTAAGCTGAAATTTCAAAGCAAGAATTACTCCTATGTGTTTGTACAGAGGACTGATCCACTTTCACAGGGCTGCCTCAGAGACACTTTCCTTGGACTCAAAGAGGGCTACACATAGTCAAGACTAATGCATTGGAACAGTGATCTTGGATGAGCTGAGGTGCTGGAGGAGGATTCAGAGAAGAAGCATATCCTACCTACCAAACAGCCAACTTCATGCAGGAAATCCACAAAAACATTAAAATAGTCTGAGGCAGAGTAATTTCCTTTGTGGTACCCTCTCTGCACTGTACATAAGAACATAAGAACGGCCCTACTGGGTCAGATCAAAGGTTCATCTAGCTTAGTATCCTGTCTTCCGACAGTAGCCAGTGCCAGGTGCCCCAGAGGGAATGAACAGAACAGATAATCATCAAGTGATCCATCCTCTGTCACTCATTCCCAACTTCTGGCAAACAGAGGCTAGGTACACCATTCCTGCCCATCCTGGCTAATACCTATTGATGGATCTATCCTCCATGAATTTATCTGGTTCTTTTTTGAACCCTGTTATGGTCTTGGCTGTCACAACATCCTCCGGCAAGGAGTTCCACAGGTCGACTGTGTGAAGAACAACTTCATTTTGTTTGTTTTAAACCTGCTGCCTATTAATTTCATTTGGTGACTCCTAGTTCTTGTGTTATGAGAAGTTATAATCAAAACTTCCTTATCTATTTTCTCTACACCAGTCATGATTTTATAGACTTCAATCATATCTCCCATTAGCCATCTCTTTTCCAAGCTGAAAAGTCCCAGTCTTATTAATCTTTCCTCATACGGAAGCCGTTCCATACCCATAATCATTTTTGTTGCCCTTTTCTGAACCTTTTCCAATTCCAATATATATTTTTTGAGATGGGGTGACTACACATGCACACAGTATTCCAGATGTGGGATTACCATGGATTTATATAGCGGCAACATGATATTTTCTATCCTATTACCTATCCCTTTCTTAATTATTCCCAGCATTATGTTCACTTTTTTGGTTGCTGTTGCACATTGAGTGGATGTTTTCAGAGAACTATCCACAATGACTCCAAGATCTCTTTCTTGAGTGGTAACAGCTAATTTAGACCCCATCATTTTATATGTGTAGTTGGGATTATGCTTTCCAATGTGCTTTACTTTGCATTTATAAACATTAAATTTCATCTGCCATTTTGATGCCCAGTCACCCATTTTTGAGAGATCCTTTTGTAGCTCTTCGCAGTCTGCCTGGGACTTAACTATCCTTAGTAATTTTGTATCATCTGTAAATTTTGCCACCTCACTGTTTACCCCTTTTATGAATATGTTAAATAGTACTGGTCTCAGAACAGACATCTGGGGAACACCATTATTTACGTCTCTCCATTCTGAAAACTGTAGAACCTGCAGCATCTCCTTGAGGAAGTATTTTAGGAACAGTGGCTTGGTAGAGGGAAGAGGTCAGGTCCCTGGAACCTGTGCACCCAAGGCCTCTCCAGAGATAACTCCAGCCCCTGAAGCGTCATGGGATTTCCTGTTCCATGGAGGACAGAATGAATTGGACAACTTGACCCAGGATCCAAAGTGCCACCAATTAAGGCGCACACAGAGAAGAACCATGATCAATGTGGCCTAGATGCTGAACTACTGAAGAGACTGGTATGTCAGGCAAGACACTTGGATGAGAAGATGTTGATGCCTTCTGAAAAGCCTAACAGTTGAACTTGGGAGCAAGACAGTAGAGACCACAAGTTAGTGAGTACTATTATTGATGATCAGTACTGTTATCAATAGAAAGGTACGTATGGTGCTGATGAACCAAAACAATTCTCTGTCACTGAATCATCACGTAGCTCATCACCATTTAAATGTAATGGAAGGACTTGGCCCCTTTTGTACTTGGTGGGAATTTTGTGACATCAAGCAGCAGGAGGCAGGTGGTATCTTAGCTATTTATAGACTTCTCAAAGTGTCAGACATCAAAGAAATCCAAGCCATCTCAGTCTCTCTTTTCTAGTCAAAAGATGCCAGCACACCCTGAAGTAGTAATTGCCCAGCTGGGGGGAAAATAACCACTAAAACATCCTGCTTTCCCTCCCAGGCTACATCAGCAGGCTCAGCAGACCTTTTTACTGCAGTTGTGTCATCCGGAAATGTTAAGACAATCACATGTGTTAAAACATGACTCAAAGTGCAATTCTGTGTTTGCTGACATGGAAAGCTGGCCTTGGGCTTCTGAAAGCTCTTTCTGAGAGGAGTCAATAGGGGCCCATCTGTTCCCAGGATGTGTGCCAACATCCTGCATTCACTGAACATATGGATGAAAAATCCCACTTCTGTGAGTTCCTTGCTTGAATTAGACAAGAACATTGTTTCTTGTTTGACTTCATTCAGATTCAAATAATGGTGCCCGGTGGAGGACTTGGAGTACACATGTATATTTTATATTATTTTTATCAGATTTTAAAAGAAAGTTTTTAACAGTTTCTGGGACAACCCACATGGGTGGAAGTTTTAGGGTTGGTTGTGTCAATGTTAGCACATGAAGCTGATTCCAATACCCATGTGGAACAGACAGAAAGAATATTACAGTATATGGCAAACGGACTGCATTAGAGCCTTTCCTGCCTTATTAAGATGTACAGATGTGACTGGCCCATGTATAAGAGTTAGCAAATGAGCTATCCTGAGATATTGTCACTTCTCCAGTGCTTAATTTGTAACGAAAGAGGTGCCATGGCTCAAGCAATTTTTTTACATTCATAACTGATGTGGCAAGCCCAGAGGTGCCGAGACTATGAACTGCCAAGCCTAGAGGTGCTGGGGCTCAGCCCTGGCAAGTCCTGGAACATAGTAAGTATTGAGGAAATCTTGACCCAGCCTAACTGAAGTTTGTAAAAGGTAGACTCTAAAAAACAACAGCTTCCAAGAGGATTTCTGCATTAGAGCCCATTCCTCTCCTTTCCCCCAGATCTATGAAATAACCTTAAATAAAAGGGAACTCTTGCCCTTGTGATAGCATTAGGGTACGGGGAAGCGGTGGAAGCTTTGCAGAGCCATCTTGGCAGCAGAGGTGTGGAAGCATTGGTTGGTCTGATTCAATGTCATAAGAACATAAGAATGTCAGTACTGGGTCAGAGCAAAGGTCCATCTAGCCCAGTATCCTATCTTCCAACAGTGACCAATGCCAAGTGCCCCAGAGGGAATGAACAGAAAGGATAATCATCAAGTGAGCCATTCCCTGTCAAAGCAGCAAAGAGTCCTGTGGCACCTTATAGACTAATAGACATATTGGAGCATGAACTTTCATGGGTGAATACCCACTTCGTTGGATGCATTCCCAGCTTCTGGCAAACAGAGGTTGGGGACACCACCCCTGCCCATCCTGGCTAATAGCCATTGATGGACCTATCCTCCATGAACTTACCTGCAAATCTGTGTCACGCAGAACAGGATTCTGCCCAAAGTATGATTATCTCGTTACACATTTGTGTCTGCACAAGTGCTAATACGGTAGATTGAATCACAACACAGCAATGGAATCATTCAGGCATAATAATAGCAATGTAAAAAGGCAGTGTAACAGAGTGGCTTGCCTTGGTGGAGGGCCGGGTGATAACCAGCCCTGATTACCATAGGAGGTACACCTGTGTGAGAGTAGCTGATCCCCTAAAAAAGCACCAGGTAGCTGTAGTGAGGGGAAAATGGTCAGGCAGCAGGAGCTTGAGGAGCTAATGCTGGCTTGAAGCAGCAGCTTCAGGGAGCAAGTTTGGCTCCTGCAGGGACACTGAACAGTGACCTAGCTCTCAGACAGAGGGCTGAAAACTCCCTCCAACTAAGAGGAGAGAGATACTGAATGGGGGTTGGGAGCTGGCAGGCTGGCATGTACTTGAGGACAGAATAAATTGGACCCCAAGTGGGGAATGTTTTAATTTCCTCTGCACTATGTTGAGTGTGTTTCAGGAACCCTGAAGAAGGGGGAAAACAGAGGCAGGGGACCATAGAGTGACCTCTGGCCACAAGAGGGTAGACGGAAGGCAGAAACCACATTATAGGAAGCATGTTTAAGTGAAGATCTAGATTTCAGCAAATTATCGAAGACCTTACAAACTAAGGCCATGTCTACTACAGACTTATGTTGACTAAAGTTATATTGGATACAGCCACCACAGCTAATACGTAGGTAGTGCATATGCAGACCTGGTGGCCTGAGTTGGGAGTGCATGTACTCAGCAGGAGTGCTTGTACCAACACAGAGCGTGGTGCACCAGGGATAGGCGTGCAACTCGCCAACATCTGTCTTTTGGGAAGTTTTGGCAATGCACTATGGGGCCAAAACAAGTCATGCAGGGTGAATGGAAACACAGGATGAACTTCCCAGCATACAACTGTCTCCAACTCCATCCCATAATGTTATATGTATCACATAATTTTCCCACCTTTTTTTCAAAATCCCACCTGTACTGCAGCTACAGAGAGGGAAGATGCCTGGGCACTAGCAGTCTGAGCCTGCGCCTTCCACATATCCTGTTCCTTCTCCAAGTTAGGAATTGTACTCCCAGGTGGAACCACCCCTGGCAGACAGGGGTCTGCCCCTTTCTTTTGGAGCCATTCTAACAAAACCCCAGGCGGCAGCGCCACTCCCCAAGGGAGAGAGTATTCTTGCTCGGGCTGCTTCACCTTTTTCTTCCCCTTGCCCCACAGTGGCATACTTAGCAGTGGTGTCCTTTTCTCCCTGCAGTGGGTTGCTAGCCTACCACCTTCTACATAGGCTCGAGCCAGACCCACTCAAGAAACTATTAGGGGCACCAGGGGATTTACATCTTATTCTTTCTCTTGTCCTACACTGGCACTCAACAGTGGCATCCTTTTCTCCCTGCAATGGGTTGCTAGCCTACCACTTTTTCACACAGGCTCAAGCCAGACCCACCCAAGAGACCACTGGGGGGCACCAGGGGATTCACATCTAAATTCTCTCCCTTGCCCTACACCAGCACTCAACAGTGGCATCCTTTTCTCCCTGCAGTGGGTTGCTAACCTACCACCTTTTCATGCAGGCTTGAGCTGGACCCACTCAAGAAACCACTGGGGGGCACCAGAGGAACCCTACTCTTGGGTCAAATCCGCCACTAAGCTGCCCACATTCTCCACCATTAATGTTATCTGAAATTGGGCCAGCTAGTAAGCTTAGGGAGGACTAATGACCCACCAGAGTTTGGCAGAAAGCAGCATGTTTATTATACTGAGAGCTAAGCTCAAAAGAAGGCTGGGGGGGTCACACTCGCACTCACATACTCATGTTCCCAGGACAGGCATGGCACTGGAGATGTTAGGATCATCAGAACATAAGAATGGCCGTACCAGGTCAGACCAAAGGTCCATCTAGCCCAGTACCTGCCTACCGACAGTGGCCAATGCCAGGTGCGCCAGAGGGAGTGGACCTAATAGGCAATGATCAAGTGATCTCTCTCCTGCCATCCATCTCCATCCTCTATCAAACAGAGGCTAGGGACACCATTCCTTACCCATCCTGGCTAGCAGCCATTTATGGACTTAACCACCATGAATTTATCCAGTTCTTTTTTAAACACTGTTATAGTCCTAGCCTTCACAACTTCCTCAGGTAAGGAGTTCCACAAATGGACTGTGATCCTTGAAGTTAAGGAGTTCCACAAATTGACTGTGATCCTTGAAGTTAAGTGTCCCATAGTGTAGTGATGGACGGTGTGATGAAGGTAAGTCTTCCCAAGGCACAATGAAATGTAACACAGTGAACCACTGGCCAGGCAGTCCGGGCAAAGGCCTCCACGGGAGGTACAAGCTTGTGAGTGCACTCCTGAGCACACAGCCCCTTCCCCTTTTAAGGATCTGCTCCTCATGGCCTGCGACTAGAGATGACTTGGCCGCGCCTGGTCAGTCACATTCCATCTCAGGCAGTGTCCAGGCATTGGGTGTGTGAGTGCTGCCTAATTAGAGTCTCAGACACCTTGTCTACCTGGGAGCTCTTCTGATCTTCCAGCTGTTCAACCAGCCCATTCATCCCATGAGCATTCCAGGAGGAAGAGGGAGGGAGAAAGCCGCTTCACAGGTATTCAAAGAGGGAGAGGAGACATGAGGCGGGGGAGGGGGAGTGTAACAGACCTTTTGAGCATACAGGTTATACAGAGCACACAAATCACTGGCGCTCCTACAACAGAAGGGCTGCTAGCATTGTTTATTCACCAGAATGGATCTCAGGGAGAACAATATTCCAATGTTTTATAGCTGCCTGCTGTGTCCTGCATTATATTTGTGAAGCAAAGGGGGAAAAGTTTCCGCTGGGGTGGAGGTGGAGTGGCTGTCTGCTGAATCTGAACAGCCAGATACCAGGGCTATTGGAAGAGCTCCACACAGAGCTAGATGGCTCAGAGATGCTTTGAAAGAACATTTTTAAAGTGAGCCAGTAGCAGGGGTTAGGTTAGTGTGTTTTACCTGGCCCTGCTCTTTTGTGGCCTAGTAGGGATCATTTGGTGATCACTGTACATGTAAGAATATAACATTGTCAATGCGCTTCTTAATTTTGTTTGTGAATGATCATATGAGTTGTGTGACATTGTGCAGTAACACCTAATTGGTTGCTTTCAGAAATGTTGCACACTTGGCAGCATATGTTGTGAACTAATAAAGCTGAATGAAGTTCCAAATGATAGAATTTTCTTCTGTAACAAATCAGTGCAAAATAACCTGTGCAATTTTAAAACACATATGTTACAAATTTCATAAATTAAGAGAGCAGAACTTATGAAAGAGAAGGAACATTCATGTCCATTTCAGCTATACATACACCAGCTGTGGCTTTCACAAGTCAGTGGTCCCCACCATGGTGCCCACGGGTGCCATGGCGCCCACCTGGGCATTTATGTGCACCCACCTAGTGCCCAGCAGAGGAGAGAAGCCACAGCCCCTTGCCTGCCAGGAACAGAGAACAGGAGTTCTCTGTCCCCGGCAGGCGCGGGTCTGCGGCTTCTCTCCAACTTCTCTGGGGCTGCAGGCGCCGGTGTTCTCTGTCCCCGGCAGGGGAGGGCCACGGCTTCTCTCCGGCTTCGAATCTGGAGAGAAGCTGCAGCCCGGTGCCTGCCGGGGACAGAGAACTCTGGGGTTGCAGGCTGCGGGCACCAGTGTTCTCAGTCCCTGGCAGGCGCGGGGCCGCGGCTTAAGCCGGAGAGAAACCGTGGCCCTGCACCTGCCAGGGACAGAGAACTCCGGGGCTGCAGGCTTCATTCTATGTTAAAGTAAGAATAATGAATATATTTGGACCAGCAGTTCAACAGTGTCTAACTTTTTAAAAATAAGATGAAAACTGTTTATGATATTTATTTTGTAAAAACTCCTTAATTTTTCTTACAGGTAGATAAAAAAGAGCAAATTCACATGGTAAGACGAAAGAGTAATTGCTGAATAATTTAATACATACCTTTTACATGTAAAATTACCCTTTTTATCTTATGGATTCATATATTATGTATATTAAATATGATGTTTTTCGTATTATTTAATGTACAAATACAAAATAAGCCTTGAAAAATTGTTGGCGCCCGCCACACTATTCTGAAAACATGAATGTGCTACTGGTCACAAAAAGGTTTGGGACCACTGGCGTAAGTGAAACAGTAATTGTCTTTAATGTCCAGGGTGGAGTGGCTGGCATAGTGCAGCGACCCCTGGTGCCATGTGGAATGTTGAAGGGGTGTATAGGGAGGTCTCAATATTGAGTTCTCAGTGTGCTGCAAAGGGGGTGAGCCCATGACATTTTTAACCTGGAGGTCCAAAAGAGTCAGCAGCATCTGTGTTTGCTGCCTGAGAAACCTCATTATGTCCTGGTGCAGCTCCCTCTCCTTTTCCTGCTGGGACTCCTGGGATTCTCTCCACACTTGCCTTCTCCAGGCTGTTGCAGTGTTCATCCTCCAGGCTCCGTGCTCACAGTCCAATGCAGCACTGGCTTGCAGGATGTCCTTGAACATGTCATCTTAAGTCCTCTTTTTTCTCCTCCTTATCTGGCTCACGCGTTCAGCAGGTGGAGAGGAGGGGACCCGGAAGGCTGCAGTGGCAGCAACTGAAGATAACACACAGAGAGGTACCATTGTCAGCATATTCACTGCAGAATGAGGAACTGAAGATGCTGAACTCACTCCCCTTGCTCCCCACAAGTTTTAAGCACGACCTTCTCACTTCTGCTTGGGATTGCTTGTGCACGGCCCCAGTCACAGCGCCAGCCGTGGTGAGTACTGAGTATGGCCCCCCACGGGGGAGGGGAAATGAGAAGGGAATTGCTTGGTCGTATGATTCTAGTAGTATGGGGTAATGGCACTGAATAGTGGCACTGTTCTCCACAGGCAGAGGTGATTTTAGTGGATGTCTCACTCCTGAATGAAAAGTGAGCACAGCTGCTGCTGGCATCTCGTGCCTGTATGCTGCTAGCCTGCGTACTGCAATGGGACCTGCTGAAGTTATGGCTGAGTGGTGTGGGAAAGTGTCCTACTGTGAAGAAGAAATAAGGCATCCCTCCCTAGAAACCATGGGCAGAGGATTGCAGGGTCCCTCCATGAAATTTTCATCAAGATCTCTCAGGAGGATTCAAGGGACATCCCTGTGTGTCCATAAACAAACTGCTCCACATAGGCTCCCCTACCTACCTCAAGAGGGGAATGAAAAGCAGAGAGCAACTCTACCTCTCTTGGTTGTGCCACTGCTGCTTTTAGCACATGTAAATTAATGAAAAGTCAAAAGATGTGCCCTGATACTGTGTTGGTTCCATCCCTGTAACTGAAAGAATTAGCCACACGCTTACCTGAGGTTACTTTCCCTGCATCGGGCTTTCCCTTGCTCAATGAGCAGCCCTGGCTGGACTGCAGTAGAGTCAAAAACAGGTCCTGGCTCACTGTCCAGCTGGATCCCCTGATTGCTTGTCCCCCATATTCTTCCTCCTCCTCTTCTTTGTCCATCATCTTCTCCTCCTCTCTGTTCCCAGCAAGGGGTGGAGGGGGGGACTATGACTCAGGCTTATTAGAGGCAGAGGTGCTGACTTTGTGAGGTCCTGGGGGGGTGCTTAACCCCCAACTACATCCCAAGCCCTACCCCCACTCCACCCCTTCCCCCCAAGGCCACACCTGGCCTCTTCCTGCCCTGCTCTGCCCCCACTCCACTTCTTCCCACCCCCTTCCAGCCCTCCCCCAAGCATGCTGTCCCCCCACTCCTCTCCCCCCCAACACCTCCTGCACACCACTGAACAGCTGATCACAGCAGGCAGGAGGCGCTGACAAGAAATAGGAAGAGCTGATCTGCAGGGCTACCAGTGGGTGCTGAGCACCCACTATCTTTTTTCCATGGGTGCTTCAGCTACAGAATCAGCACCTTTGCTTGGAGGTATCCACAGTGCTTTGGGAGGTGGTAATGGGGTCTCTGCCGAGGATGACATGCAGCTCTTTGTAAAAGCAACAGGTCCAGGGCTCAGCACCAGATCGCTTGTTGACCTCTGTCAAGGTTCCTTCCCCACTCTGAACTCTAGGGTATAGATATGGGGACCCACATGAAAGACCCCTTAAGCTTATTTCTACCAGCTTAGGTTAAAAACTCCCCAAGGCACAATTTCTCTCTTATACCTTGGATTAAGTAACGCTGCCATCACCAAGTGATTTAAACAAACATTTAGGGAAGGCCACTTGGACCCCTACCTTCCCCAAATATCCCCCCAAACCCCTACACCCCCTTTCCTGAGCAGGCTTGAGAATAATCCCCTCACAAATTGGTACAGGTGAACACAGACCCAAACCCTTGGATCTTAAAACAATGAAAAATCAATCAGGTTCTTAAAATATGAATTTTAATTAAAGAAAAGGTAAAAGAATCACCTCTGTAAAATTGGGATGGTAAGTACTTTACAGAATAACAAAAGACTCAATACAGAGGATCTCCCCTCTAGGCAAAACCTTAAAGTTATAAAACCAGGCATAAACCTTCCTCTTACACAAAGGAAAATACAAGCCAAAATAAAAGTAAACTAACGCATTTCCTTGCTAAATACTTACTAACTTAATAGGAGCTGGATTGCTTGCTTCCTTGATCTGTGTCCAGCAAAAACACAGAACAGACAGACAAAACCTGTTTCTCCCTCAAATTTGAAAGTAACTTGTCCCCTCATTGGTCAGGGGTCAGCTAGGTTACCTGAGCTTCTTAACCCTTTACAGGTAAAAGAGGAATTAACCCCTTACAGGGTAAAGAGGGACTTTGTGCTACCCTTAGCTGTATGTTTATGACAACCTCCCTGGCCACTTTCTCACAGCCCTGCTGATGATCCCTGTCATACCCCTGCTCCTGCATCCCCTGAGCAATTTGTTCATAGATGTTGATGTCCTACACCTGGTGCATAGCTGTGCCTGCACATCCTCTTCTCCCAAGAGGCCCAGCAGATCCAACATCTCCTGTCTACTCCCAGCAGGAACACATCTTGAGATAGCTGGCATGTATGGGTGGCAAGTTTGTAGACATTTTGGTGGTGCCCAGAACCTGCCCCCCAACTTTGCCCCCCAACCTCTGCCCCCACCTGCCTAAGGCTCTGGGAGAGGAGGTCTGGGATGCAGATCCTGGGCTGGGGATTAGGTTGCAGGAGGAGTGCAGGGTGCAGGCTTTGGGATGGAGTTTGGCTGCAGGCTCCAGGCTGGGGCAGGGGGTGGGTGTGCAGGAGGGGGTGAGGGGTGCAGGCTTTGGAACGGAGTTTGGGTGCAGGCTCTGGGCTGGGGATGGGGGCATAGGAAGGGGTGAGAGGTGCAGGTTCTGGGAGGGAGTTTGGAGGTGGGAAAGGGTGTGTGGGAAGGGGAGGGGTGCACCCTCTGGTTCGGAGTTTGGAGATACGAGGGAGTGCAGGGGTGAGGGCTGTGGGGCTGCGGATGAGGGATTCATGATGCAGGAGGGGGCTCAGGGCTGGGGCTGAGGATTAGGGTGTGGGGGGATGAGGGCTCTGGCTGGTGCTGAGGGGTTCATGATGCAGCAGGGGGCTCAGGGCTAGGGCAGAGGGCTAGGGTGTGAGGTGAGGGCTGTGGGGCTGAGGATGAGGGGTTCATGCTACGGGGGGCTCAGGGCTGGGGCAGAGGATCAGGGTGCAGAGGGATGAAGGCTGGGGATGAGGGGTTCATGCTGCGGGGGGCGTTCAGGGCTGGGGCTGAGGATTAGGGTGCAGGAGGATGAGGGATTCATGATGCGGGGGCACTCAGGGCTGGGGATGAGGATTAGGGTGTGGGGGGATGAGGGCTCTGGCTGGGGATGAGGATTAGGGTGCAGGGGGATGAGGGCTCTGGCTGGGGATGAGGGTTTGGGGAGTTGGAGAGACTCAGGGCTAGGGCAGGGTAAGGGCAGCCTGCCTTGCCATTAGGAGAAGGCAGGCACTAGGACCCTGGGGCAGCAGACAGTAGTTCTGCCGGGAATTGCTCTACTCCGGCAGCAGGAGCAGGCATGGGAGAGGCGGTGTTGCTTTTGTCAGGCAGGGACGCGGGGCAGCTGGGGGGGACACGCAGGGGGAGGGGTGGCAGGCGGGGGCTGGGACCTGCTCCAGGCAGGGACGCGGAGGGGGTGGGAGACCCGCGGGGGCTGGGGCCCGATCCAGGCAGGGCTGGGGGAGAGACCCAGCTCCAAATATTGCTGGAGCAGGGCACCCAGACCTGAATATTCCTGGAGCCCGAGCACCGCAAATGTATATAACCTGCCGCCTATGCTGGCATGATCACTTGTGCTCAACAATGGAGAGCTGCTAGGTGTGGTCACCAAGCCAGGCAATCAGGAAAAGGAATTTCAAAAAGTCACAAGGCTTTGAAAGGGGTGGAGGGTGGGGAGGAAGCTTCCCATCTCTGTGATCCCTGGGCAGTGGAGGTCACAATGCTGACCAGAGAGGCCAATGTGGGGCATTGTGGGACAGCTGCTGGAGGACAGTTAGGGTTGACATAAATAACGGAGTGTCTACACTCGCACTGCATCAACCTAAGTACATCAACCATGGTTCTACACTGCTCCAGGAGTTATTGAATCCCATGCCGGAGTGGCAGAAGATCCCTAAAAGTGTGTGTGTGGGGGGCCCACTGGCACTGGTACCCAAACCATGACCCTGCCCCATCTTGCTACCCCTACCCTCCTAGGCCCCGACCTCACGCCACTCCTTATCCCTGAGCTCCCACCCTTGTGCCATCCCTTTAAGGCCCAGCTCTCATGCTGCCTCTTTCCCTCAAAAACCTGCCTCCCGCTCACTCCCTCTCCCGGCCGTCGCTCATGCTTATGGCCAGTAAAAAGTGATGGGGCCATAGCCTCTGGTCCACCCTGTTTCAGCGTCCCTGATCCCATGATTGTTGATGCCAAAAACATATCAGATGATCTTGGTTATGGCAGAGAGAGCAAAAGCTACCATTAAATCCAGAGCTGAATATTGTTTTGACTTTCTCACTCACAAAATGGCAAATCAATTTTGTTAAACACTGGGGCATTCTTTTATTTGCCCCTCACACACACTTAAAAAAACCCAAAAAACCGTCAAATCTCAATATAAGGTTGAAGAATAAACAAACCAAATCAAACCAAACAAATCATACCAAACCATAATATGTGACTGAGTCACATATTAACCAGTGTTTGAGTAAATGATTGTCTTGACTGATCCTTTAAAAGTAATTCTTGAGCAACTGGAAATGATACAATGACACTAAGGCCATGTCTACATCTAAAATTTTGCAGCGCTGGTTGTTACAGCTGTATTAGTACAGCTGTATAGGGCCAGCGCTGCAGAGTGGCCACACTTACAGCAACCAGCGCTGCAAGTGGTGTTAGATGTGGCCACACTGCAGCGCTGTTGGGCGGCTTCAAGGGGAGTTCGGAGAACGCGAGAGCAAACCGGGAAAGGAGACCAGCTTCGCCGCGGTTTGCTCTCGCGTTCCCCGAACCACCCTGCAAACCGCAGGGAAGGAGACCTGCTTGCTCGGGGTTCCGGGAACAAGAGAGCAAACCGGGAAAGGAGACCAGCTTCGCCGCGGTTTGCTCTCGCGTTCCCCGAACCACCCTGCAAACCGCAGGGAAGGAGACCTGCTTGCTCGGGGTTCCGGGAACGAGAGAGCAAACCGGGAAAGGAGACCAGCTTCGCCGCGGTTTGCTCTCGCGTTCCCCGAACCACCCTGCAAACCGCAGGGAAGGAGACCTGCTTGCTCAGGGTTCCGGGAACGAGAGAGCAAACCGGGAAAGGAGACCAGCTTCGCCGCGGTTTGCTCTCGCATTCCCCGAACCACCCTGCAAACCGCAGGGAAGGAGACCTGCTTGCTCGGGGTTCCGAGAACGAGAGAGCAAACCGGGAAAGGAGACCAGCTTCGCCGCGGTTTGCTCTCGCGTTCCCCGAACCACCCTGCAAACCGCAGGGAAGGAGACCTGCTTCCTCGGGGAACGCGAGAGCAAACCGCGGCGAAGCTGGTCTCCTTTCCCGGTTTGCTCTCGCGTTCCCCGAACCACCCTGCAAACCGCAGGGAAGGAGACCTGCTTGCTCGGGGTTCCGGGAACGCGAGAGCAAGCCGGGGAAGGAGACCAGCTTGATTACCAGAGGCTTCCTCCTTCCACGGAGGTCAAGAAAAGCGCTGGTAAGTGTCTACATTGGATTACCAGCGCTGGATCACCAGCGCTGGATCCTCTACACCCGAGACAAAACGGGAGTACGGCCAGCGCTGCAAACAGGGAGTTGCAGCGCTGGTGATGCCCTGCAGATGTGTACACCTTCAAAGTTGCAGCGCTATAACTCCCTCACCAGCGCTGCAACTTTCTGATGTAGACAAGCCCTAAGGAAATCCACAGCATTTCACACTGGACTAGAGGAGCTGACAGGGAAATTTATAAAATTCAGACCCAAAATTGGCAGTAAGGTGGGTGATCAGCAACGTATAGTAAGGTCAGAAGAAGTGATGTTTTTCTTCAGTCACTATGGTAAAGTACATGTTGTTGCTCCTGGGGGAATTCTGTGTCACTGTGCAATGCAGAATTTGCACAGAATTAATGTATTAATGACCTGCACCCCGTGGGCCACTGCTTTCTGGGAGGGGAGACTGAGGGTAAGGGGCAGGTTGCCAGGGGGAGCACGTCTTGAGCTGTTCCAGGGTGGCCAAACCTACAAATTCTGCCCCGCCCCACCCCACTATCAACAGGTATGGGTTGTCTCTACCCAGCAAGACAGTAATGAAGCTGCATGGAGCGGAGCCTGTGACTGGGCTTTGCAGGTTTGGGGGTGCAGTCATCTGGGCCGGGGGTCGTCCCATAGCTGGGCTCAGAGGACTGTGTGCATGTGTCTGGCCCCATGGCTTGGCCCTGGGGAAGAGTGGGGGCAGGTATCTAGGTTGGGGGAAGCCTAAGCAGCCCCTTCTACCACCACCCAAATACCCTCTTCCAGTACACACAGACCTCTCCAGCTCCCCAAAAATACCCCCCCTCCAGCACTGCCCAAATACTGTACTCCCTCCCAGCACGCACACACCTCCAACAGCCTCCAAATACCCCCTCCAACAGCCCAAATAGCCCCTCCCAGTATATACCCCTTCAGCACCCCCCAATTGTACCCAAAAGATCCCCTGTTACCCTCCCTAAAGCAGTGCCCTCCTATCTGGGAACTTGAAATATGGTAATCCTATGGAGTGTAGTAAGGTGAGGCTCTGAGACATAAACCTTTGGTATCAGAAGCCCGGTATGAGGCCTGAACTGAAGTAATGGTCAAGACATTGCTAACATAAAGCAAAGTTAGGCTGTGAGCCAGAGGCTGGCCCTGCTCACAGAAGCTGGCAAGAGGAAGGCTGCTAAAAGAACATGTGCCAGGACGGCACCAGAACAGCCAGGTATGAACACATCCTACACAGATAACAAGGAACAGGCAGACCCAGCCTAAAGACAGTATAAAAGGACAATATGATGGATAGACAGCATGATGGATAGACTTATTTGGGCGAACCAACTTGTACCAGGAGAAAGGCAGCATCATAATGCACAGAGGGGCTGTATCTCAGTGCGTTCAATGATGTGTAACCTGTTTGTACCTGGGTATTAAAAAGGCATCCCTCAGTGGATGTCTTTGTCTGGCCTAGGGGGCAGTGGAGAGTCCCGCCAGTGACTAAGCTGGTCCATTGTCAGGGGGCACATATTCATAGTGTGTCTGTGAGGAACTATTACTGTGCTTCATTTGAAAATAAACCTGGCCGGATGCCTTCGTACCTTATCGGAGTGTGTGGTCATTGGGGGTTCTCTCGGAGTCTGCTGTGCCAGCGATCTGCAGAGCAGGGCAGCATACAGAGGGAACACGCACACGCGGCTGACTGTTATCAACATTGAACAGAGCAGAGCACCACACCGATAGCATCTGAGGACACAGGGGCAGGGTAGAAAAATGAGAATAGACTAAAAGACCAGACGGTCAGAGTTTTCCCCCAAGATGTGCCCAGCTAGCACATGTGACACACCCAAACTGAAGTGGCTGGCAAAAGCAGAACAGAGACAACGGAACTGGGTTGTCATAGGAGGTTCTTTAACTCCTGGGGGAATCTTTTTTGTTGTCTGTATTGTTACAGATATACTTGCTGACACATATTTTCAAATAAATTGCCAAAATAATTGAAACTGGTGTGATTATATTGTGTTATTTTGACAAATAAAATATGCAGAATTTTAAAATATTGTGTGCAGGTTTTTTATTTTATTTTTGGATGCAGAATTTTTTATTTTTTGGAGCAGAATTTCCCCAGGAGTAACACATACTTGGATTGCAGTGCCTTTCACAGTAAGGAGACTTTTTTCAGTGGAGCAGGGGGGAATGAGCAGTAGGACAAATATATCTAGAGGGCATATGGAGTGTGTTCTAATGTTTTTAAATGTTCTTTGCCAGAGATTCCTCTCCAGCTGCTGAGTAACTGTTCATATCTGTTCCTCCCTTCCTGCCCTGCACTTTCAAGATCCTGCATTACAGCCATTCTCTTCCTGGCTAAGGACAAAATTGAACTCTCTTCCAAAGCTCTTAGTGTTGCTCCTTAATTGGCTGAAGCAGTTGTTGTCAAGCGCTCTCTGATTAGGGGCTGTTTCCACAGCACTCAGAGCCCTTGTGAGGTAACTCATTAAACAAATGTTCTATCTTGCCAAGGATTTCAGCAAGACGGGTATGGCTTTTCAGCGCCCACTGCCCCTGCCCAGGGGGAGGGGGAGAGAGAACACACCTGAGTGCAACTTATAATACAATTTAAGGGGGAAAAAACATAAACAAACCAAGCATGTAGCTACCACATCTAGAACAATGATCCTCTCAAGGATAGCCAGATCAAACATTAGGTATTTGATACATCAGTAAGGAGCAGAAGAGTCACATATACTTGTGCTTGTGCCCTTCCCCTGTTTGAGTTTGCCCTTGTTCACTGCATCCCCCTATGCCGTTATCCCCTCCGATCCCCTAGTGCAGCTAGAGGAGCCGGAATTCCCCTCTGAGTCAGTGACCTGACACCCTCCCAACTCTGGGTCCTTGATAGCTCCCCACGCCCGTTTAGCCCTCCCCTTCTGGCACCCTCCTCCCCTGCCTGCAGCCTAGCGGGAAGGGGTGATCGCCTCCTCTCCCCCCCCCCTTCATGGTTTGTCCCCCTACCCGCTCTCGTTATGGCAGGAGACGTGGCGGAGGAGACCCCTCGCGATGCTCCTACTGCCCCTCCTCCACCTGCCCCCGTGTCCATTCCACAGGCCTCTACCTTGACCGCCGCTGCCAGTCCACCTGCCACCGCCCCCGCTGACGCACCAGCGGCGGCGAGTACTGGGGAGACTTCCACTACTGCCATGTCCCTCGCCCCTTCCGATTTGGGGGGAGCCCCCCCAGCCGGTGGGAAAGGTCAAGGTGGGAAGAAGAGTAAGGGCCCCACTAAAAAGACCAAGCCCTCCATGGCTGGGACTACCCCCACTGCCGTGGCCCCTCTACTGGCTGCGGCACCCCTCCCCGCTGCTCCCTCCACCAGCTTTGTGTGTGTCCCTCCCCCAGCCCCCAAGGTGTACACCCAGGTGGCGGCGGCCCCCCCACCTGCCGCTTCTCCTTCGACCACCGCTTCTACTACCATCTATAGCAGGCGGGGCCCCTTCCCCACCTTGACCAGGAAGCACGGCATCCGTTGCCTCCTGGTGCCCGCCTTGCTCCACGTGGAGACCTATGTGAGGGCATTGGCGAGGGTGGTGGGGCCCACGGCCATCGTGGCGGCCTCCAAAATGTACCAGACTCCTGTACCCCACTAGTCTGGGTCTGTCACAATACACAAGCCACATCTCTTAAAGTCAGCCTGCCAACTCTACACAAAGTTGATTTTGGTGGATTTAATGTGCCTATAGTCACAGGCTGTGAATTTCTGAGAGTCCTTATCAAACCCATTCTGTCCATTGTACAAGCAAGATGTAACCATCACACAGGATGGAAGGTAATCGGTGGGCTGGAGCAGAGTCCAGGTTGTCTGGGGGAGTTTAAGTGTGTATTTCCCTTTTTTGACTACCATCCCTGCAAAGTGAAATGAACTGACTTCCTATGCAACATTTGGAAAAGATATAATAGTCTTAAGGATTTTTCCCTCTGAAGTGACGAATAGATAACAAATAAAGACAATTCCCACTTATAAAACGTTATTAGAGTTTGATTTATTCATCTCCAAGCCTGAAACAGTCTTTAAGTACATGAGAAATTCAACTATTTTGGCAACTTATTTAAAACCCACAGACAATGTGTAAATTTGAAGTGAACAGTGGATTTTTGAGTTAGCTCAAATACAATTCATTTATCAATGTATGGCTTGCAATTCATACACAGTCTGAACCAACAGGAACAGCAGCAAGCGATCTAGCATAATAAGGCAAAAAAACCCACCAATGACTAGAAGTTAAAGCCAGACAAATTCAAATTAGTAACAGGGCATGAGTTCCTAACAGTGAGGATGATTTATTACTGGAACAAACTACCAAGGGAAGGGGTGGATTCTCCATCTCGAAGTCTACTAATCAAGACTGGATGCCTTTCCAGAAGGTTGCTTTAGTCAAACAAGTTGTTAGACTCACTAAAAGGATAACAGGCTAGATGAAATTCTATGGTCTGTGTTCTACAGGAGGGCAGAGTAGAGATGATCTAAAGGACAGGGGATATATCAGTCAATTGCCCATCTCTGTTCATTTCCTCTGAAGCATCTGGTACTGGCCACTGTCAGAAGACAGGATACTGGGCTAGATGGCCCATTGGTCTGACCTAGTGTGGTCATTCTTCTGTCCCCTTGGCCTTAAAAAAATGTTTTATGAAAAAGTCACAAAATGCTGTATTGCATATAATGGGGAAGATTTGTTTAGTTCTACCCACAACTCTCATTGTCCTCAGTGAAAATTGTGTACACACATCAGAGAGTATGATTTGGGTTACTGTGTTCTCAATATTACACAGTCAAGCTGTGTGCCTTTAAGTATTTGCTATAGAATTATAGAAGTAAGCAATTTTACAGCTAGTCAAAGCAGCAAGAACAGACAATACTACAACAGACATGTTAGGATGCAGGCAGTGGTAATAAAACAGGAAAAGACATACATGAATATGGAGAGGAGGGGACTAGCAGGAGGGGAAAAGCAGAGGGGTTAGATGGATGGCATTTTGGCATGCTTTGAGCCATCTCACCATTTGTATCTGTAAAGGGGTCCCATTCACCACAGGTGTATCTCCTCGTGGTTGGGTCTGGAAATTAGCTTTTGCTCCGTATGAGGCCCCCACTTCCATCAGTTGCTCATACTAATACCCTTTCTCTCTCTCAGTGGTTCGGGGCATACCCTCATCACGATCTAGCCCTCTGGGCCTGTGTGGGGTGGACACCCTATCATAGCATCCATATGCATCTAGAAATGGGGTCCCAATTTCTTCAAATTCATATACAGCAATTGCTCTCTAAAGTGATAAGTTGTTCTTTCTTTGGCTGCTGACTCAGAAGTGAAAACGCAGAAGCTGTAAGTCATTTATTGTCTTATACTTTTTTTTGTCTTTTTTATAAAAATAATTTAAGAAATAAAGTAATGTGTTATTGGATTAATTCAGTTAGTAAACTTTCTGTTGGAAAAGAAGCTCTCAGTATACAGATTCCAGTCCTGTGTCTCCACTGTATCTGCAAGTATTTGAAGATGAAAGACGTTCTTGTGGTTACAGTGCAGGCCTAAGTGTCAGAATATTTATGTTCTGTTCCTGGTTCTGCCAAATGACTTCCTACCTAACCTTGCACAAGTCATGTAATTTCATTGTGCCTCAGTTTCCAGTAATACTTGCCTACACTGCAGACGTATTGCAAGGTTCAATTCATCTATGTTTGCAAATAGAATGTGATATTAATAAATGAATGTTTCTTTGTCGCAAGAAATAGCTATAGCTATTCAAATGAATGTGTATCCCTCACAAGCTAATATATGTTTTCCCCAAGAAATGTATTGGACATACAGCTTACAGGAAAGAGGTTTTTTAGATTTGGTTCCCAGGTGGGGAGAGTTGGCTTTATAATTTATCTGAAGTATACTACTTGAAACATTATTTACACCATCTCCAAGATACAATGCCCAGTATGTGATCCTGGGTTGATGCTGGTTAAAGGATGGGCTCAGATCAGTTCACTTCTTGCACACTTAGATGCCAAACTCTGCAGCTACAAATCAGTCTACATGGCATGAAAGGCAAGAAGAGATGCAAAAATTATTACCTAATAATTAAAAGATTAGACTAATACCAACTCTGAAAAATAAATAGAGCTAGTGTATCAAGTACAGTTTCTACATTTACAGGTTTCATTTTCCTCTGGCCTCCCCCACAAAGATATAAATGGCAATTCATTTCTGGTGGTTTCAATAAATATATCACAAAGATGCTACCTTCTCTCCTAATGTAGCTCTGCCTAGGGCAGTCTTTCTCAACCTTTTTAATACCAGGGACCAAGTTGCTGCCTTCCTAAACTGTCAGAGGTCTCCCAGGGACCAGCGCCAGTCCATGGACTGGTTGTTGAGAAACACTGCCTGGGGAACCCTGACATTATACTGTTAGCAGCATTAGTACTCAGAGTCCCTGAACATTGAAGGTTATGTATTGATTAAATTAGACAAGTCCTGCCAAAAATTACAGGCATTTGGAGTGGAATAAATGGAACTGCTATTGTCCCCTGCATGAATATCTGGGCTGGTCTTTAAATTCTGTTTTATTTTAAAGCATTTTTTTCTGCAGCTCACATATGTTAATTTTGTTGACTTTAGTTAAAAATGTTAATTCAACATTTTCTTTCAATACACACACCCCAATCATCTGTGGGACTGAAACCCGCAGTCTTGTGAACAGCTGTTTGGTGAAGATGGTTTAGGAAGACTGTTGTATGCAGTGTTCTTAGGGAGCCAGGGCCAAAACTAAACAGGGCTTTATAGACATTGGCTTGTAGCTAAACTGTTTTAACCAAGACATGGTTTCTTGAACAAGGAACTTATTTGGGGGGTGCTGGCACCTTCCCTTCCACAAGGACGCAATCATAGTCTCCAATACAAGGACAGAGGACTCAGCACCTCTTACTAGGTTTTACTAGCCATAAACATCAGTTGTCCAATGTGCAGAAAGCAACCACACTAGCACTTCCCGAATAGGGTGACCAGACAGCAAGTGTGAAAAACTGGGACAGGGATGGGTGGTTATAGGAGCCTATATAAGAAAAAGACCCCAAAATCAGGACTGTCCCTATAAAATCAGGCCATCTGGTCATCCTGTTCCCAAACCTCCACAATTTAAATAGACTGCTATTGGGAAAGGGCAAATAGCTGATTTTCATATTTGACATACTTGGAAAGTTACATGTTCTAGGTGCAGGCCTGCACTTTGAACAAAGGCTGGGCTCACTATTCTGAGAAAGAGTAACCCTCCCATGGTAATAAATCTAACCCTACTCTGCATTCTGGATAGAATGTTCAGTTACTTTATGAGAGTATATGGGTAGGGGCAAATTACAGGTAAGCTACAAACTAAGGAGAGCACTTCTACTGCCCATGCATGTGACATATTTTGCACTAATCACTAACCCCAAACCTGGGGCTGGTGTCTAGTTACAGCTCCCTGAGTAACAAGCTGAGAAGGTTATTTTTGTCTCAGGTAGCATGTACAGCATTGCACTCATTGATTACAGGGATACAGACCTAGTAAAGCCCATCAAATCCACAAAGCAATCTGAAATGATGGAATGGTGGGGGATAAAGCAGGCAGATATGCTCTGTGGTGCTCCCTCTGCAGCATCTGGACATTTTGCAGGCAGAATAGGAGCTGAAGTGAGCCTTGCTTGAACTCAAGAAAGGAGGTAAGTGGTGTTTGTTTGACTCTGGTTGTAAAAGATGGCTGCTGATGATCATGCTGCTACCGCCCAAGGTTTAGTGGAAGGATATTTTTTTCCAAGCCACATTTATGAGAGACAAGGTGGGTGAGATTATATCTTTTATTGGACCAACTTCTGTTGGTGAGAGAGACAAGCTTTCAAGCTTCGCAGAGCTCTTCTTCAGGTCAATTGTGCAAACTCAAAAGCTTGTGTCTCTCACCCACGGAAGTTGGTCCAATAAAAAGCACTACCTCACCCACCCAGTCTATCAACATGTCTACAAGAAAACTGCAAATCATGTTTATGTCTTTCCAAGCGTACTCCTGGTGTGGTAGCTATGGAAGGGAGGTGTGAACTCATTCAATTCCACAGGATTTTTGCCTGAGTAAGGGCTGCAGGAGCAGGCTCTCAGGGAGCAAGCATATCCAGGATGTGGAGTTTACTTTCAGCATCTGCAAAGCCAGTCTGAGCCCTGCTTGGGAGTACAGTTCCTCCATTCTTTCACTGAAATGCTGCTTAACCCTGGAACTGGATATGATTAAACTTCTGTGTTTCTTTTAGTCTCGCTTCTAGAACAAATTTGTCCAGTTCAAGATCTCCTCCTGGGCAGCAGGGAATTGATAGATTCGTAGGTTCCAAGGCCAGAAGAGACCATTATGATCATCTATCTGACCTCTTGTATTACACAGGTCATAGAGCTTCCCCCAAAATAATTCCTAGCACAGATCTTTTAGAAAAACATCCAATCTTCATTTAAAAATGCTCAATGATGGAGAATCCACCATGACCCTCGGTAAATTGTTCCAAAGGTTCCTTACTGTCACTGTTAAAAACTTATGCGTTACTTCCAGCCATCTGATTTTGTCTAGTTTCACCTTCCAGCCATTGGACTGTGTTATACTTTTCAATGCTAGATTGAAGAGGCCACTATTAAATATTTGTTTCCCATGTAGGTACTTACAGACTGTGATCTAGTCACCCCTTAATCTTCACTTTAAGGTAAATAGATTAAGCTCCCTGAATCTATTCCTAAGGCATGTTTTCTAATCCTTTAATTATTCTTGTAACTCATCTTTGAATCCTCTCCAATTTATCAACATCAGTTCTGGTGTTCACAATTCAGGAAGGAACACAATTATTTAGCAATTATCTCATTGGTGCCAAATTTAGAGATAAAATCACTCTCTACTACTATATATCTCACCCTGTTTATATATCCAAGGATCACATTCACCCTTTTGGCCACAACATCACACTGGGAGCTCATGTTCAGCTGATTATCCACCACAACCCCCAACTCTTTTTCAGAGTCACTGCTTCCCAGGGTAGGGTCCCCCATTGTGTAAGTATGGCCTACATTCATTATATTTTTCAGCTGCTATAAAATGTACTGTTGGCAGCTTTGATTTTCATGAACCATTTTCAAAATAGTTGTTAGGCATTCCTCCTACATCTCATCATCTAATTTCAGTGAAATTTATAGCAGCAGCATCTTCGTCTGTTGCTACTAGAATTCCTGAGAAAAGAAATGCTTTTAAAAAAAAACCACAATAGATGTATTGTGTGTTAGTAACATTTTAACAGTCACATTTCTTTTCCCAAGAAAGCTTGCAGCTCAGATGCAGCAAGGAAGGGCCTGCTTTTTATCTACATCATTCATATTCCCAATGTAGTGGCTCCCTAATCCTTTATTTTATTAAAATCTTTTCATTCTATGGGATCAACCGTTGTTTTCATGTTTAACTTGCACCTGATGAGATACAGCTCAAACCCAAGCATGCTGTCTGTCTGTTAGTTCCCATGGTATAGCATCTATTAGCTCTCAACTACTCAAACACCTTATTTTTCATTTACCTCCACTAGCCACTTATATTATCTCTTTCTGCCACCAATTTCCTCTCTCCTTGCATTTGACAAGCCATCTGACATCTTCACATAGCTGTCCACACCAATCTCGCAGCTCTTCCAGCATGCCTCACTTCTTTCTGATGGTTGGATAATATGCTATACATCTAGCCTTCAAAAATGTGGCCCCAAAGGAATAATTTAGAGACAATAATTTACTGAATGGTATTTGCTTCTTTTTTCTGTTCTCAAATTGTCTGCAAGCAGTTTACAATTTTCTCATATTTACTTACTGGTATTTAATTCTCACTTTGCAGATTGTGAGCAATTAGTTGCAGGGATGCAAATTTTGAATCACACGGTATTTTTATTGGACATACAGGTCACATGGTATGTTTTGATTTCCTGACAGAATGAGTGCAGTTCTCATAGCCAGATTTCCAATGCAAATACTTTCACAAATTCTAAAGTTACTTTCCACAAATATTATTTAATATTTGCTTTGAAATTACTGTTGCTAAAAATATTCCTGTCCATAAAACTCATTGCATTGAATAATTACAGTAAACCATATGACCAACTCTCACGATCTTATCAGAAGTCTTGTGATACTTGGCATTTTTCTTAAAGCCCCAGTTCCTGAAGTAGTGAGAATTAAAAATCAGAGGGCAAATGAAAATAACCCATTTTTTAAAAATCATTTGGTTGCAGGTGCTGAGTTACGATTTTTGAACACTTGGGGCTGGCAATACTGAGAAAAATGCCATAGAAGCAATTTTTTTTTAAAGTGTTGGAATTTTTTTTCTTTATTTATTCAACCTGTTCTTTTTTAAAAATTATATAATGCATTCCCTGTTTAAAAACTTTGGGCTATATTGTCCCAAAATACAGCATCAGGCTTTATTAACATTATTATTAATTTATTACAGTCTCAGCCTGTATTAACTTGCTCTGATTTTCTCTCCAGGTCTGGGAGGGATTGACTCCAAAACAGGTATGTTTTGATGCAGCTATTTGCATGCTGTCTGCAGTTCACATTGGATAGGACATTCTATATCCAGGTTGTTTTTCACCCCAGAAGTGGCTGCATTTCAGTGCAGAATATAATTATTATTTATAATTATAAAATTATACAAAGGTCACAGAGCGATTTGGGATCCTGAGAGATGAAAGGTTCTATCATAGTCCGTGATTCTGTAAGGAAGTCAATGGGATACTCTACTGACACGTTTGAAGTTAGGCACATGCTTAAGCACCTTGCTGAACTTGGCCCATAGTGATCACAGGTAGCATCTGCTAAGGTAAAGGTGGAATTCCAATACCTGTTCTCCTCTCTCCCCACAACAGTTCTCCCCCATATAACACAAACAGTTGTATTGTATTGTGTTAGAGAGATAATACATGATCACATAGTTGAAGACTATCATACCACATACAGTGTAATATACAACTTCCCTTGGAAGCCTATTACAAAGCTTAACTACCCTTATAGTTAGAACATTTTTCCTAATATCTATCCAAATCTCCCTTGCAGCAGATTATGCCAATTACTTCTTGTCCTATCTTCAGTGGAGGTGGAGAACAATTGATCGCCATCCTCTTTTTAGCAGCCTTTAACGTATTTGAAGATTGTTATCAGCCCCTCCTTTCTATCTTCTTTTCTCAAGACTTTACATACCCAGTTTTTTAACCTTTCCTCATGGGTCAGGTTTTCTAAACATTTTATCATTTTTGTTGCTCTACTCTGGCCTCTTTCCAGTTTGTCTACATCTTTCCTATGGTATGGCACTCAGAACTGCACACAGTACGCCAGCTGAAGCTTCACCAGTGCCAGGTAGAGCACTACAATTACCTCCAGTGTTTACTTACGACATTCCTGTTAATACACCCCAGAATATTAGACTTTTTTGCAGCTATATCACATTGTTGACTCATATTTAGTTTTGATCCACTATAACCCCAGATCTTTTTCAGCAGTACTACCACCTTGCCAGTTGTTCCCTATTTTGTAGTTGTGCATTTGACTTTTTTCCTTCCTGAGTGAAGTACTTTGCACTTGTCTGTTACTGAATTTCATCTTCTTGGATTCAGACCAATTCTGCAATTTGTCAACATGATTTTGAATTTTAATAGTGTCCTCCAAAGTGCTAGCAACCCCACCCATCTTGGTGTCATCTGCAAATTTTATAATAATTCTCTCCATTCCTCTATGCAAGTCAGTAATGAAAATATTGAATAATACCAGACCCAGGACTCACCCCTGTGGGACACCACTAGACACACCCTCCCAGTTTGACAGTGAACCATTGATACCTACTCTTTCAGTAGGTTATGCATCCCTTATAGCACCCATCTTGATCACATTTCCCTAGTTTGCTTATGAGAATGTCCTGTGGGACTCTGCCAAAAGCCTTAAAAAAATCAAGATATATTATAAGAACATACAAACAAGCCATATTTCTTCAGACCAATGGTCCATCTAGCCCAATATCCTGTCTTCTGACAGTGGCTGGAGCCAGATGCTTCAGAGGAAATGAACGAACAGGGCAATTACTGAATGATCTATCCTCTGTCATCCAGTGCCAGCTTCTGGCTGCCAAGGTTTAGGAACACCCAGAACATACGATTGTATCCCTGGTCATCTTGGCTAATAGTCATTGATGGAGCTATCCTCTATGAACTTACCTAATTCTTTTTTGAACTCAGTTATACTTTTGGCCTTCACCCCTGGCAATGAATTTCACAGGTTGACTATGCGCTGTGTGAAGAAGTACTTCCTTACATTTCTTTTAAACCTGGTGACTATTAATTTCATTGGGTGACCTCTGGTTCTTGTGTTATGTGAAGGGGTAAATAACACTTCCTTATTCACTTTGTCTATACTATTCATGATTTTATAGTCCTCTGTTATATCCCCTTTTTGTCATCTCTTTTCCAAGCTGAAGAGTGCCCATCTTTTTAATCTCTCCTCATCTGGAAGCTGTTCCATATCCCTCAACATTTTTTCTTCCCTTCTCTGTACTTTTCCAATTCTAATTTATCTTTTTGAGATGGGACGACCAGAACAACACACAGTATTCAAGATGTAGGCGGACCACGGATTTATATAATGGCATTGCTGATATTTACTGTCTTATTATCTATCCCTTGCATAATAGTGCCTAACATTCTGTTAGCTTTTTTGACTGCCACTGCACATTGAGCAGATGTTGTTGGAGAACTATACACAATGACTCCAAGATCTCTTTCTTAAGTAGTAACAGCTAATTTTATGTGCATAGTTGAGATTATGTTTTCCAATGTGCATTTCTTTGCATCTATCAACACTGAATTTCATCTGCCATTTTGTGAAATCCCTTTGTAACTTCTCACAGTCAGTTTTGGATTTAACTATCTTGAGTAATTTTGTGTCATCTGCACACTTTGCCACGTCAATGTTTACCCCTTTTTCCAAAATCATTTATGAATATGTTGAACAGCACTGATCCTTGGGGGACCCTGCTTTTTAACCTCTCTCCATTGTGGCCACTGTGACTGACCATTTATTCTTACTCTTTGTTTGGTTTAAAGACAGGAGTTACTGAGCCATGAGATGACCTTCCCTCTTATCCCATGACTGCTTACTTTGCTTCACCTGCTTTGGTGAAGGACCTTGTCAAAAGCTTTCTGAAAGTCCAAGTAAGCTATATCCATTGGATCACCCTGTCCACATTTGTTAATCTCTTCAAAAGGTCTGTTAGATTTCTGAAACATGATTTCCCTTTACAAAAACCGTATAGACTCTGCCCCCAACAAGTCATGTTTACCTATGTGTCTGGTAATTCCTTTCTTTACTACAGTTTCAACCAATTTGCCTGGTACTGAAGTAAGTCTTATGTTCCTGTAATTGCCAGAATTGCCTCTGGAGCCATTTTTTAAAAAATTGTTGTCATATTAACTATCCTCCAGTCATCTGGTACAGGGGTTGATTTAAGTGATGGGTTACATATAAAACTTCATAGTTCTGCATTTTCACATTTGAGTTTCTTCAGAACTCTTGGGTGAATAAGTCCTGGTTACTTATTACTGTTTAATTTATCCATTTATTACAAAATCTTCTCTACCAACACCTCAATCTGGGACAGTTCCTCAGATTTGTACCTGAAAAGAATGGCTCAGGTGTTGGAATCTCTCTGACATCCTCTGCAATGAAGACCAATGCAAAGAATTCATTTAGTTCCTGAACAGCCTTGTCTTCCTTGAGTGCTCATTTAACACCATAAGTTCCAGCGGGCCGGCCCCACTGATTGTTTGGTAGGCTTCCTGCTTCTGATACACTTAAAAATAATAATATGCTGTTAGTTTGTGTGTCTTTTGCTAGTTGCTCTTCAAATCCTTTTTGGCCTGGCTAATTATACTTTTATACTTGACATGCCAGAGTTTATGCTCCTTTCTCTTTTCCTCAGTAGGATTTGACATCCAGTTTTTAAAGTATGCCTTTTTACCTCCAACCACCTCTTTTATTCTATCGTTTAGCCTTGGTGGCATTTTTTGGTCCTCTTATTTTTTTATTTTTTTATTTGGGGTATACCTTTAATTTGAGCCTCTCTTATTTTGGTGATTTTTAAAAGTTTCCATGCAGCTTGCAGGCATTTCAATCTTGTGACTTCCTTTTAATTTCCATTTCACTAGCTTCTTCATTGTTGTGTAGTTCTCCTTGTTGAACTTAAATGCTATTGTGGTGGGCTTCATCCCACACAAGAATGTCAATTTCAATTACATTATGCACAGGGGCCCACTCTGTGGGTGTTAGCTGAGCATCCACAGGCATCCCCTCTATTGGATTCCCCCCAAACCCGCTAGAGGGCCCCATGGATCAGTGCCTCCCACCCACTGCAAACAGCTGTTTTGTGAGATGCAGGAGGCTGAGGAAAAGGACACGCTGTGCTCAGAGGAGGGAGTGGGACTTTGGTGGAAGGGATGGAGTTGGGTGCAGGGCCTGGGGCAGATCCAGGGGTCAAGCACCATCCGCCACTTTGGAAAATCAGTGCCTGTGACATTATGGTCACTATTGCCAACCTGTTCAGCTATTATCACCTCTTGGACCAGATCCTGTGCACCACTTAGGACTAAATCAAGGGTATCACATCTGCTGCTTCCCCTCATCCACTAGGCCAGTAACCCTGTCAAAGAAGGAAATTAGGTTGGTTTGGCATGATTTGTTCTTGGCAGATCCTCACTGGCTATTCCTTATAGCCCTAATATACTAGCAGATTTCTACCTGTGACTAGAAAAAGTCATGAGGATAGTTCAGTCCCTGTTGGGCTGTGCAGCTATGGATGCTAACTTAATATTGGCAAGTCCTTTAAACGTTACAGCCCAGACCTGACCCTTGCAATTAAATTAAATTTGTTATGGCAAAACGGTCATACACTCATAGATTGTGCATCCAACCCTATACTCCTTCAGGAACAATATTCAATTGCCATAAAAACACGGGTACAAATATCACCGGTCAGTTGTAAAATCCAGACAAAGAGATGGCATCTGAGACAGGACATTAAAGAGACACTGACAGGGTGGAGAGATCCCAAATCAAACCTATCCATTTGCTAACTGCATGTAATTCTAGAGCAGAGAGGGGATCCAGACAGAGAGTGCGTGAAAGACAGTGGCAGTGAGCTCCAGGGAGTTAGGACTGTGTGGCACTAAGCAGACTAGGCTGCTCAGTTAGTTGTTAGTGGGCTAAGGTAAAGAATATCTATTAAATAACCAGGGCAGGGGGGAGGGATTCTCACAAGTACTGAGGAGCTCATAGGTCAGAAAAAGAAACCTGCTGACTTCAGTGGCGCACTACGTGAGCCCACAGGTCCATCTGTAACATGGAATTGCAAAATCAAGGCTATTTTCTATAACAAGTTACTTATAGAACTCCTCTCTCTGGAGCCTGGGCCAAGTTACAACATTTGTTTGCCTCAGTCTCCTCATCTGTAAAATGGGTGTATTCAGGAACCCTACAAGGTGGTGGGAGACTACTTGCATTAATGCTGTCTTGCGATCTTCAGGGGCTACAGAAGGGCAAGTATTATTATTGGTACCCAGGCCCAGATCCTTAAAAATATTTAGGCATCTAGCTGTGTAATGCTTTGTAATGTAATGCACATTGATTTCAATGGGAGTAAGGCAACTAAATACACCTGAGAATCTGGGACCCTAGATACTATTACACCATGCATTAGAAATGCCACCACATAGATAGATAGATAGATAATTATTTTTTTTCAAGCTCCTTTCATCTTCCCTCAGGTATCTAGCCCTGTGCTCAGGCATCTGTATGGGTACACACCCACACCCACCTTGGAGAAAACTTCAGTCTAAATCTCATTGCCAATATGTTTCTTTTGAGGCAAACGCAAGATGATCCCTTTGTTCCATTGTAGCCCACTTGGCCATGCAGTTAGTCCTCCTTTGGCTTACTTGTTCCCAGATTACTGGAGAGGTGTGTTTGGTTCGTTGGTTCTCCAGAAAGGTGAAAATAGCAAACAGAAAACGTTCATAATTCTGTAAAGAAAATGAATTTCGATCCTGGTCCCTTGCATATTGTTCTTGTAAGGGTGAGATATGAATCAATCTCCATTGCTACATTTGTTCAAAGCAGGAAAGTGATCAAATGTGGAGTGCTCTGAGATTAGGAATGTAATTGTGTAGACGTAAAAATCCCATCCATAACCATCATATAGATAGTCATCTCAAGATAAGTATCTGTGTCCTTAAGAGCAATAACTGTAACAACTGTGAATGTAACAGAGGGAGCTTAAATGTTATGACTCATTTCTCTCTAGCAAGTCTAATACACTGCAGAGAAAGCATATTGGACATGACATAAGGGACTCTCAAGATATCCTGGCAAAGCTTAAAGGCCATTAAAATAAAATACCCACCATTACTGCTGTTCAGATATTCTTCAACTTCTAATTTAAGGCATAAACACCAAAGATTGCAATTGTGTGATTCTCTCTGATATGTAGTATCTATTTAAGAAAAATGTCTATATTTTCCACACTATTTGTGCTATAGGAGTAAGGAAAATAAACCAGGCTGATAAAATGTTATTTTTATTGTTATGGATAATATTAATATTTTGTATACCATTTAAGCTGCTAAACGTATTCTTTACACATAAACACATGTGAAATTTCTTCCCTGATTGTACCAGATGAACTTAAAATATACCTACCCCAAAAGCACAGTAAGTTTGTTAGAGCAGGAGAGTGGGAGTTAGGAATCCTGGATTCTGTTTTCCACTTTGCCACTGGTTTGGTGTGTGACCTTGGAATTGTTGCTTAATCTCTATGCCGCCACCTATAAAATAATACTCATTGTAAAGCACTTTACGATCCTCAGATCAAAAGTACTTAATACATGAGCATTATTATTATGAACATACATAGTATGTATCATATGTGGCATATTTCTAAAATTTAAGAGGCAATAGATATAACTACAGATACAAAATGAAATATATGCCAAAAAACAAATTGTTATTACGAACTGTTCTGGGGACAGGGGAGAATACAATTAAGAAGAGCTCTGTAGGAATACGGAAAATATCTTTTTACAGGTAAATCTTGAGATAATGAATTTTCACTATTTACGTTTGTACTGAAGAAAAGGGGGCTTTCAAAGACTGCTGGATCCCCTTGGCACGTCCCCTGCTTGAAGTCTGTTACAGTGATAATTGAAACTGTCACACAGTATGGGGAAAAAAGGACCCAAATCAGGTATTATTCTTCAGTCGAAAGCTATACTGTAGTTTAAATTAGCGAGGTGCTGCTGAACCCTTATTTAAAATGTGGTTGCACTGACATCCCAAGAAAAGAGTTTCTTTTTTTAATTGCACTGTTACTGCAGCACGCTTTCAGCTAAAACCTTTTGGAGTTAGACCTTTTAATAGAAAGTGACAATTTAAATTGCCACAATAGCAGCATACATGGTGCTTAAAGTCACTACTAAACTGTCATTGCAGTTGGCTCCAGCCCAGTTTGTTAAAGCTAAAGAAAAGGTGGAGGGAGTATGAAAAGGAAATAAAGTGATGAATCATTATTAATTCATTTGGTATTTACTTTAATAACATTAGCTGTGATGAACTTGGTTGGCTGTATGATGGATGCAACATGTAATTCCGTTCTAGCTTTGCACTTGTAAATTGGGAGCATTGACATGCATTTGTTTTTCCACAGATTGATATTGTGCTGTCATCTTTCACTTCCATGGCCCATAGAGTGGGCAGATTTTACCCAGTGTGCTTAACTGAGCTCAGTTAAATATTATCTGTGATACTTCTAACCTTCCCCCTGAATTATGAATGATATTTCTAAGGTGCTAATCTCTTGGAATTTGTTTGAAGGGGTTTTGCCCAAGGTTCCATCACTGCATCATACCTCACTACTATTCTGGATGCATTTGATGTTCCTTTGTGTTCATTCACTTCTCTCTGAGCACTAGTATAACTAGGGCATCTAGGGTTTGACACTTCCACGTTTCCTACAAGCTGAGCCATCTGCCAACAAGGTCATATAAGTTTCAAGGTTAACTTGCAATCATCTCTTCCTAAATAGACCAAGTACTATGAGATATTTGTGTAAGGTAACTGTCATTGTACTATGATCTGTACAGCTGTTCAAATATTAATAAAAATAATACATGGTGCCCTAAATTTACACAGCACATTACACATTTTGAGCCAGAAAACACATTTGCCTTATGCAAGTAGTCCCATTGGCTTTAATAAGACTATTCATGGGAGCGAGGTGAACAGAATTTGGCTCATAGTGCAAGACATATGGGACAAAATTCTTATCTGCACCCAGTAAGTGCTGGACACAACAAAGAGAGGGGATACAAAAGAGCCTTTCATGTCCTCAGATCCTAGAGCCAGTTCTGTGCCAGTCTGGGACCTGGAATACTTTAGAGCAGCCTGACAGGCTGTTCCGGCAGCTGAAGATTGCTCCATCCTTCTCTCCCCTTTGGAGGCAGGTAGCATAGAGCCACTGTCACTGGAGAATAAGATAGCCTAGAGACTGCTATCCTGATGAGGAAGAGGCAGGGCTCAGAGAACACTGAATGGGGTGTCTACCCCACAGGGATTTCTTGAAAACCATGGGATTGCAGCCAGCACTATTCACAGATTCCCCAGTTCACTAAGTGGCCCTCGCTAACCAAACAGTAACTGCTCCTACCTGAGGGAAGATGGAGTCAGGACTCACAGCTCCCTTTGGACAAAAGATATTCTGCAAGTTTATACTTGAAAGTTTCTAAGTCTCACAGTTCAGGGCAACTGCACCTGGATTCCCCTTAAGTGGTTCAGCCAGGGCACCCTACTCTGAGACTTCCAGCTCCCCAGCCATTGCCTTTCCTAGGTGGAGACCTGTGTCTCTCTTCCTTCTGAGTGAGGTATCTCTAGGCTGAACAGTTCCTTGCCTTCACTCTGTTATTCCCAGAAAAAGGCAGTCTGCCTCAACAGACCGGCTTGCTTTCTTTTCAAAGACTAATCACAGTTTAACTGCCCACATTTAAGTTACCACCTAATTATTCTAAGCAGGAATTTTATTCTTAAAGCACTACAGAGAAACCATTAAACCAGTAAAGGAACCTACATGCACGCTAATAAGCTCACCAGACGTCAACCCCTCCAACATGAGCACTGGCAGCTGCAGTCCTTCAAAACCGCACCCAGGGTTTTCCCTGTGATTCATCACTCTCTTTGCTCAGAATGCGAATCCATGACTCTGGGAGTCTCTCGCTTATCCAGTTTGGATGTTTGAAGAGCCTGTGAATAGATAATCAGCCAATGGGTCTCTGCTCAAAGTGCAGTTTCAAAGGGATGAATTCCAGGTAGATCATTTGCATTTCCCGCATCCCCCAAATATTTCCTAGGAAATCCACTTCTCCCATGTATTGTCCCCAAAGTCCATTGACGTTCTTAATATCCTCCAGAGACCGATTAATCACGTCCTTCCTCCTAAAAAAGTTCCAGACCATCCCACAACAGTATATAAGCATTTGCATGTTCAATACAATGGACTCCCAAAATACTTATTTAATTCAATAAGGTTTAACTTAATTCCATCAGATTTCTCCAAGAAAAATGTTATATTTGTCATATTAAGAAGCACCTCTGAAAAACAGGCCTTAGGTGGCTTATGTTGGACTTCCAGAAACTAACACACACAATTAGTCAACACTTCTTTTATTCTGGTTTTCAACTTTTCCCAGACCATGTGCCTTTGAGTGGGGGTGGTGAGGGTGTGTGTGTGTGTTAAACTTTTCTATTAAGATCCAAATTATCTCTCAGGCCAGATCCCTGACAATGACAAAGGTGTTCAATAAAACCAGGTATAACATTGATCCCTGCCGCACAGTTTCCACACACCCCTACCCACTTCAATATCTTTTCATACATCATAGTGGTGGCCAATCTGAGCCTGAGAAGAGGCCAGAATTTACCAATGTATATTGCCAAAGAGCCACCGTAATACATCGGCAGCCCCCCCATCAGCTCCCCCAACCTGCTCCCAGCACCTCCCACCCACTGGCAGCCCTGCCCATCAGTGCCTCCCTCTCCCTCCCGATCAGCTGTTTTGTGGCATGCAGAAGGCTCGGGGGGGGGGAGGGAGAAGGAGTGAGGACATGGCAGGCTCAGGGGAGGGGGCAAGAAGGGGTGGAGTGGGGGCAGGGCCTGTGGTAGAGCCAGAGGTTGAGCAGTGAGCACCCCCCGGCACACTGGAAAGTTGGCGCCTGTAGCTCCAGCCTGGAGTCGGTGCCTATGCAAGGAGCCACTTATTAACTTCTGAAGAGCCGCATGTGGCTCCGGAGCCATAGGTTGGCCACACCCTGATATATCACCAGGCTTGTCTTGTGCTTCAGTCTGACAGCTTTAAATCGACCTGATGGGCTTCAGATCTGCACCCCTCTGAATGAACTTTTAACGACATGATGACAATATTCTATTGTTATATCCTATGAGACGCCCATGATTTGCGAGAAGATACATATAGCCTAAAGTCCCACTTTTAGAGACCAATCTTCCATCCAATTAAACACATCATGATGTGATTATGATTCCTCTTTTCTGAGCGTTGATTTTAAATACCAGTTTAATAATTCTTTGGATTTCTATACAATACCTCTAAACCAAGGATCTCAAAACATTTCACAAATAATCCTCTCCTGATCTACCTCTACAAGATAGGTATGGCTGTTGATTAATCACAGTTAATGCACACAATTCACTCAAAAACATTAATTGAGATTAATTGCACTGAAACAATAGAATAATTAAAATTTATTAAATATTTTTGGATTTTTTCTACATTTTCAAACATATTGATTTATATTAAAACACATATCAGAGGGGTAGCCGTGTTAGTCTGGATCTGTAAAACCAGCAAAGAATCCTGTGGCACCTTATAGACTAACAGACATTTTGGAGCATGAGCTTTCGTGGGTGAATACCCACTTCATCAGATGAATCTGACGAAGTGGGTATTCACCCAGGAAAGCTCATGCTCCAAAACATCTGTTAGTCTATAAGGTGCCACAGGATTCTTTGCTGCTTTTATTAAAACACAGAATACAAAGTGTAAGTGCTCACTTCATATTATTTTTATTACAAATATTTGCTCTGTAAAAATGAAAAACAAAATAAATTGTATTTTTCAATTCAACTCATACAAGTACTATAATGCAATCTCTTTATTGTGAAAGTGTAACTTAAAAACAGAGATTTTTTTTGGTTACATAACTGTACTCAAAAACAAAACAATGTAAAACTTTAGAGCCTACAAGTCCATTCAGTCCTACTTCTTCTTCAGCCAATCTCTAAGACAAACAAGTTTATTTACATTTATGGGAGATAATGCTGCCCGTTTCTTATTTACAGTGTCACCTGAAAGTGAAATCAGGCATTCACATGGCACTTTTGTAGCTTGTGTTGCAAGGTATTTACGTGCCAGATATGCTAAACATTCAAATGCCCCTTCACGCTTTGGCCACCATTCCAGAGGACATGCTTCCACACTGACGATGCTCATTAAAAAAAAAATGCACTAATTAAATTTGTGACTGAACTCCTTGGGAGGAGAATTGTATGTCTCCTGCTCTGTTTTACCTGCATTCTGCCATATATTTCATGTTATAGCAGTCTTGGTTGATGACCCAGCATGTTTGTTTTAAGAATACTTTCACAGCAAATTTGACAAAAACAAAGAAGGTACTAACGTGAGATTTCTAAAGATAGCTACAGCACTCAAACCAAGGTTTAAGAATCTGAAGTGCCATCCAAAATCTGCGAGGGTCGAGCTGTGGAGTATGTTTTCAGAAGTCTTAAAAGAGCAACATTCAGATATGGAAACTATAGAACCTGAACCACCAGGCTCTGCTGGTGGCATCTGACTCAGATGATGAAAATGAACATGCATCAGTCCACTCTGCTTTGGATCGTTATCGAGCAAAACCCATCATCAGCATGGACGCATGTCTTCAAGAATGATGGTTGAAGCATGTAGGGACATATGCATATTTAGCACATCTGGCAGACACACATCTTGTGACGCTGGCAACAATTGTGCCATGTGAACACCTTACTTTCAGGTGACATTGTAAACAAAAAGCAGGCAGCATTATCTTCTGCAAATTGCAACCGAACTTGTTTGTCTGACCGACTGACTGAAGTAGGACTGAGTGGACTTGTAGGCTGTAAAGTTTTATATTGTTTTATTTTTGAATGCAGTTTTTTTTGTACATAATTCTACATTTGTAAGTTCAACTTTCATGATAAAAAGATTGCACTACAGTTCTTGTATTATGTGAATTGAAAAATACTATTTCTTTTGTTTTTACAGTGCAAATATTTGTAACCAAAAATAAATATAAAGTGAGCACTGTACACTTTGTATTCTGTGTTGTAATTGAAATCAATATATTTGAAAATGTAGAAAACATCCACAAATATTTAAATAAATGGTATTCTATTATTAACAGTGCAATTGTTTTAATCGCATGATTAATCACAATCTATTTAATTAATCATGATTAATTTATCATTTGACAGCCCTAGTATTATCACTTTTTAGAGCAATGGGGAAACTGAGGCACAGGGCACTTAGATGATTTATCCAAGGCCACACAGCAAGTTTTTGGCAGACACAAGATTAGAGGTCTCCTGAATCACAGTTCAATATACCAATCACTGCACCATGTCCCCTGACAAGAAAGAGAGAAAGACGAAATTTAAAAGCATTTGATGGAAAGCAGAAAATATTTGAAATTAGCCTTTTGGCAATTTCTGCCTCTCTAGGAAGTACACCATAAAAATAAGTATCCTTGAGCAAACAGGGAATCAAATACCTGCTCCATTGGATCCTCTAAATAGAGAGAGATTAAATCATCCGCTGCCTGTATTTTTGGCTGGGGCAGTTGGTAAACTAATGCCATTTAGCTATTAAGAAACAAAACTATTATATAGCTGTTTGTGTGCGTTTTTATACTATATTGCCACCTAGTGGAAAAGACTTTCAGATGTCTGCAATCTACCAGATTAAATTAAGGATCCTTCCTTGGTCTTTCATCCTCCACTTACTTAATAAAATAATTATTGTTTACACATACTTGAGCATATTAATTTATTTTAAGAAACAATCCACATGAGCCTGTCTGAGATCAGAATTTCATAATTCAGCTTTTGGCAAAACTGCACAAGCCATGCGTAAGATTTTGGCTAATGGAGTTTAAGATTCTTTGTTTTTAAAGAAAGCACTTCCTCTGAAACAAGTGTTTACTGACAACATTTTGATATATTTTTGAGGAGAAAAAATATTTAACATTAAGCACAAGCTCCTCTTCTACAGAAAGAAGTAAATTTAGTATTTATTACTGCTGATCCTGTTAACACTAACTCCAATCACTGGACTGTGAGCTGGTTTGATTTCACAAATGAAGAAGGATCAGGCCTGGTCAGGAGTTAGATACGTGATTTTCCTCAGCCCTGGGATCAGGGGACTGGCTACTAGAAATTGTGCTACTTTATGGCATTCTTCTCATTGCATCAGTACTTAAATCAACTTTCTGACCCCTAGCACAGTGTCGTAGGGCTCTGTACTGCAAAAGCCCTTCTGGGTAAACGGAAATAATTTTATATTCTAGGAGTGCAATCCACTCACATGCTTGGGTGCCTAACTTCCATTTTTGGGCACCACTGCTATCCACAAAACTCCCACTCCGCTGCTCCTAATGCTGTTGGCTCCTCAACTCACTTGGTGCCTAAGTTATTGCCTCTGCTCACTGCTGCCTGGACACCTAAGTCCCACTTAAGCTGCAGAGCGATTCATAGGTGTTCAGCTGACTAAGTCATGTGTGGGGGCCGGATCCGGTGGGCATGCTCAAAGGATGCCTACTCGAGCAGGTGCCTCAGGCTAGTTCACAAAAGACAACTGGAGGAGTCTGTGTTCCTTTGTAACCCTTAGGCTAGTGCTTAGGACAATAACCCAGGATGCAGGACCACTATCACCACCACCTCTCCCCAGTTCAAGTCCCCCCTGCCTGATAAGGAGTTGGTATCTGAACAGGGATCTACCACCTCTCAGGTAAGTGCCTGAATCACAAGGCTATAGTCATTCTAACTCTCGCTGTGGCCCAATTCATATTTAATGAAAGTGAAACTAGTTAAATAGGAGAGAGTGAGGGAGACACACCTCAGAATCCTCCATAGCCTAGTGCTTAGGGCACTCACCAGATAGGTGACCAGCACACTAAGCTCCCTGTAGTCACACCCACACAATACTGGAACAATCTTTTACAAAATGTGCCTTGCCAGGTGTCACTTGAAAACTAACAACTCACTGACTGGTAATATTCTTGCATGATGTATGTCGACAATGGGTATTAAGTTATGGAAATATGTTAGAATTATAACTAAAGTATGTGTAAACCAGGTAGGTCAGGGGAGTTTTAAACAGATCTGCCCTAAACAAAGGAATGTGTTTTGCCCACCTGGGAGTTACTTCCAAAGTATATTGAAAGACAGTGAGAATCTATAAACATATCACGTAAACATACCCATCAAGCCTCAAGGGGCAGAGGCAAACCTATCACTAACAGTGTGGGAAGACACAGCATGGCATCTACATCAAGCAGGGGAGAGAGGTTTGGTCTGGGATTTACTTTGCAGAAGAATCCATTTCAACGGTTTACTAGTGATAAACAACTGAATCAACTGATTGTATATAACATTGCTGTACTATCAGTTTGTGCAGAGTGAGGTCTTTTCCAAAAGCCTATGATGCTGGTGATTAATGTCATTATGAATGGTATATATTAACCCTCTAAAAGGAATTATGGATACTTATTGATATTAGGCTGCTAAATCTGCCCAGACAGAAAGGAAACATCACAGCTGTCTCCCTATGTAAATTAAGGATGGTAGAATTGAAACAATGGAAGCCCCAGGAAGGGAAAAACAGCATGAATTCATCCTGCCTCTTGAAACAAAGTCACTGAACTTTGGAAGATATAAGCAAGCACAGAAGACATCTTTGGCATCCATCACTAGACAGACACAAGGGAATAAAGTTCTTGCAAGCTGAGAAAGATGGGTCCTTCAACCAAAAAGGGGATTTGACATTTCTGGGAGCTGAATATAGGTGAGAAACCTACTTAGGCAGAGATATTTCACCTAAAAAGAAAAGTTAAGCAAGCACCTTGTACTTCTGTAGAAGGTCCTGACAGAGGGAAAGTCAGCCATGATTGGGAAGAAGGAAGATTGGTGAGAGAAACCAGTTTGAATGAAGCCTGTACCTTGCTAGATTAAGTTTTAGACTTTTAGATGCACATTTTCATTTTTATTTGCTTGTAATCCTTGCTAACTTTATTCCTTTTACTTGGAATCACTTAACCTATTGTTAATATGTTTGTTTACTAGTAATCTAAACCATCAGTGCTGTGTTTCAATTAAAGTAAATATTAACTCCAGTTAATGTGGCAAGCTCTTGGGTTCTGTGTCTTTAGAGGAACAAACGGACTTTAGAGTTTCTCTGGACTGTGCAAGAGAGGGCTGGACACTGTAGGATACACTATTTGGGGAAAGTTCAGGACAGGAAGTGTTTTGGGGTCACCTGGCTGGTTATAACTAAGGCTGGTGGAAGCCAGAGTGGGGCTTTGGGGCTGTATACAGGCTACTGGGTCAGAGCTGCTGAACCAAGGCTAAGCACACAGATGCTTCAGAGCAGTGGCAGATTAGCCACTGGGCCTACAGGGCCTGTGCCAAGGGGTCCTGGCCAACTGGGGGCCCCGGAGCCCTGGACGGACAGTGAAAGCCCCCACACCCTGACCCTCTTCCTGGGAAGCAGCACCAGGTGGACATGGCAGCCTGGTGCAGAAGCAGGGGAACCCCAGTGCCCCCGCCCCCTGGCAGGGGCAGCAGTGTGGGAAGCCCGCCCTTGCTCCAAGACCATTCCCTGGCAGCCCTGCCAGGTAAAGTGGTGGGGGAACCCCCACAATCCTAGACTCTGCTCCCTAACAGCAGTGCCAGGCACGGTGGCAGGAAAAGCCCCCAGCACCTTCCCAACCCCATCCCTGGCAGAAGCTGAGGGGCAGTAAAGGAAGCCCCAGCCCTGGGATCTCTGCTGCGGCCCCAGGACCGGAGACACTCTCGTTATCGCTGCGGCCTCAGTGCTGAGGGAGCTCTCACTCCCCATTGTGGCCTTGGGCCACGGCGGGGGAACAGAGCTTCTCCAGTGGTGGGGCTGCAGTGGGTGGCAGAATGGGGGGGCCCTGGGTGGAAGGGGGCAGAGAGGGATGGGGCCGTGGGCATAGTGACATGTGGAGGGAGCGGAGCCACAGGTGGAAGGGATAGGGAAAGGCCCACAGGGAAGCCCCCCCCACACACTTGCTCTGGCCCGAGGCCCCAGGAAACTTTAATCCACCTCTGCTTCAGCCCACGTCCAGACTAACCCGCGGCATCGGCGGGTTAAAATCAATTGCTCGGGGATCGATATATCGCGTCTAGTCTGGACGCGATGTATCGATCCCCGAGCGCGCTTAAATCGATTCCGGAACTCCATCAACCCGAACGGAGTTCCGGAATCGACACGGAGAGCCGCGGACATCGATGCCGCGCCGTCCAGACGGGTGAGTACCTCGATTTTAGAAATTCGACTTCAGCTACGTTATTCCCGTAGCTGAAGTTGCGTATCTAAAATCGATTTTAATACCTAGTCTGGACGTGGCCTCAGAGTGTGACCTACATGCTTGGTGGCTGGTTGTGAGCATCCCAGGCTGGGAGCTAAAACAACAAAGCATTGTGAGGCAGCCAGGGCTGCAGGGCAAGTGATGACACAACCTCTTACTTGTCTGGATTGCATGAACTGAATTTCATCACAGTGACCAAAACCTGTTCAAATCTCTTCTCTTACTCAGGAGGAACAGGTCCTCACACAAGGGGTTTCATACATCCTGTACCTGAATACCTATCCACTAGTCTGAAGGCTATAAGGCAGGTCTTCCTTCTCGTCCTCCTCCAGAACACCTATCCACTCAGGCCCCTCTCACATGACTTGGATGGCCAAGCATCTATCTTCTCTCAGTTTGTGGATTATTTGCAGAAATAGGTGCTTCTCTGCAGCCCAAACTTAGCCCTAATTAAGGGCTAACCCAGTGGACTGTATAGCGTGTCACATCTGCAGCTAGGTTAAGAGAAGAGGTTTTTAGTAAAAAGGGGAGTCTTACTTTAGCCTTTTTCTTCTTTCATTCATGGTGACAGAAACTCTCATACCTGCCAAGGAGGCAGTTGTTCCTTTTCTCCAACTTGATCCAGAGGAAGGAAGACAATCTGTCAGCTGTTTCCCTCCAAATATGTCATTAGGCCCTCACAAACTCAGCTGTAGTTACATTAAGAAGTCAAAGGTGCAACAGCCACCAGGAAGTGAGGCAATCTGAATAATCCTGTTTTGTAGCAGAACTGCTCATTTCTAGAGAAGCTTTAGGCTCACACTTTCCAATGAATATTGCCTAACTTAGCAATTCAACACCACTGCTTCCCCCACTCCATTATTCCTGCCAGACAGTTTTCTTTTTAGAGAAATCCAAATTCTGTTGTCCTGTGAGCAGATACTACTTACCATGTCACAGTGGTCAGTTCCTCCTACTAGATGTCCACAGATCTTGATCAGATACATTTACCTCAGCACCAATAAATGAGCCAAGCGTACAAAACAGGAACATACTGAAGAACACCTCAGGAGTAGGAGAAGGGTACTTTTGGCTCAAGAACTGTGAAGAGCCATCTTCAGTATCAATATCCCTATAAATCACTAGACTCTGCTCCCTCAGAAGGTATATGCTGTGGTATAGATAGCTGCTGCTGAATGGCAACATAGTGGAATCTTTGCTTAGGGTGTAGTATTGTGCAGTTAGATTTATTGCAGGAGTTTCATGCTTTCCATTAAGGTGTCTGCTATTGATTACTGTCAGAGAGGATACTGGAGGTGACAGATAATTCTGTCCTAGTACTTCTCTATGCCCAAAATATGATCTATCCTAAAGAATCCAAGCTGTGCTTTAGCAGCGGCTTACCACGGCCAGACCCAATTTATTATTAAGGGCAAATCAAGGAATGGAGGATTGATTGCGTTCTGAATCAGTGCAGTAGGATTTCTTTTGATGAGAAGATTGCATGCCAGAAGTGGACCTTAAACCTAATTCAGATGCTGGCTTTAGGTCTGGGGTGTCCACCAGGGCACATGGTGCTGACTGTATCAGAGAGGCTAGTAAAATACATACTTCTCCGAGGTGCTTTCTTGTCATAGCGTCACTCACTATCTTCAGGGACAAGGTCAGGAGCAAGAGAGGCAATTCTGAAGTAAAATACCAGGCAGTGGCCGTTGATAACTGCCAGTTCTTCAAGTCACTCAGTGTGTGAGGTGGGCAGAGCTTGAGATTTGCAGCTGGGAGCCAGCAAGGAGCCCATTCAGGTCCAACTAGGCCTCTAGAATCTTGGCAAATGACCTGTTTTACTTCACTGCAAAGCAACTAGCCCCATGAACATTCTGGTTCATTCTGGAATTTACTCAACTCCACTTGAAAGCAGGTGTGCGCCCTCTCAGATTTTGACTTATTTCCCAACTGCATACCATATGCTCTGGTATAGTGGGTACACCATGGGCTGGCATCACATGGTATTTTGGGTTGTTTATTGAACAACCCACTTTACAGGAAGATACCAATTACCAGAAGCCTGATAGTGGGTTTTTGTTAGGCTATTGGAGGGATGGTCTCTATCACAGCAATTAAAGGTCAGCAAGGGAGGATTCAGATAGATTTTGGAAGTTTAGGAGTCTACAAAGGGGTTGTATGGGGGGAAAGAGATCTGACTCTGAGAGCTAGAGCCATGAAGGATTTAGGCACCTAAATCCAAAATTTAGATCCTCAACACCCCACTTTAGCAGCTAACCCCACAGGCACCTAAATTCCCTAAGTGCATCAGTTTCCGAGTCCCCATAGATGCCTAAATTTCTGCTGGTGAGCATGCAAGCCAACTCAGGCCTGATGCCCAGCACTTAGCTTCTACCTAAGTAGGCATTTGCCCCACCTATCTTGGCTGATGTGGTAGGCATGCTCTGAGCATGCTTACTAGATTGAGCCCCCACTCAAAATGATGGTGGTGTCACTGCTCCCTTTATGTATGATTACCCAGTGCTTAGAGCTCTCATGCAGGCTATGAGAAACTCAGGTTCAAATCCCCCTCGGCCTGGTGTGAAGCAGGGACTTGAAGCTAGGTTTTTTATCTCCCAACCACTAGGCCATACTGGGCTCCTACTGCTCACCTGTGGGAAGCTGTTACAATTTTATCAACTACATAGTCATTGGACCAGAACATGCATGAGAATGACTCTATAGCCCAGGGGTTGGGACACTCCCCATGGAGGCGGGAAACCCAAGTTCCAACCTGTTCCATTGACGATTTAATTATTTATACAAAGTGAAACAGCTTCAACAGGAGAGACTGAAGGAGCCCCACCTAAGAATGCCCCATAGCCCAGTGATTAGGACAGAAACTCCAGGAGGGCACATGGCTATGAATCACAAGTGGAAGAAAGTGTCCACTTAACTCTCTTTAAGGGTTGGAGCTTAGGTCACGCTCCTTTCCTCAGGATTTTTTATTGGCTAGCTTATTAGCTGTTCAGTTTATTAGCTTTTGTGAATCCCAATCTTAGGCACCTAATTATCCCCATGCCTTGTATGGGGAGCCTGGGCACCTAACTCAGGGTTTTGAATTCTACTAGGCTGCAGAGCACCTAAAAGAGAGACGTTGCAATGCCTATGTCTTGTTTGTGGATCTTATCCTGAGTGTCAAAAGACCACAGTGAATTATACTACTACCAGAGTAAGGGAGCTGGGATTGGCTAATCAAAGCAGTACAAACTACTATAATACAGAAACCTGTTTGTCAGGCCATTCTTTCTTCAGAGGAAGTTACCATGGAAAAGGAAACCAGTTCATGATGTAGAAGAGCACATATTGTTGAGGTTCTTCTGGTGAATTAGAATCCCATTCATTCAGGATTGGAGTGACTACATCCACAGCACAGCTTGGAATGGGAGTCCAATGGCTTCTGGCTATCGAAGGTGGCATCTGAATGCAGAGAAGGGTATAGAGATCTCCTGACAGGAATGATAATTCAGCAGTATAAATGTGCTAAGTTCTTCCTGTTTATTTCTTCAGGCTCAAGAGAACAGATCCCAGGAGCTGGCAGCTAGACATGCGGGCACAGTATTGTGTATTTAGCCGCAAGTAGGTTGCCAGTTCCCCAGGAAGTTCACAGTTGGGCCCCAACGGTGAGGCAGCTCTGAGTTGGCCTGAATGGAGGAGCAACAGCTGGGGTTACCAGATGCCCCTTTTATGCTTGCTAGGCTGGGCGAAGCCATGTGAATAGATCAGTGTACACCTGGGGGAGGGGAAAACTATCTGGGGATTTGGTAAAGGGGTGGAGTTAAGAATTAGAACAAAGATTAGGGAGTGGAGCCAAGTACTTTTCCAGGGGTAAGTGTAACCTGGCCAGAGATTCCACAATAGAGGGTCTGGAAGGGGAGCTACCTGGCCTTTGTGAGGGGACAAGGCCAGGAGAGGGGTAAATCAGCTAGTAGCTAAATTAGATGAGTGGGTAAGGATAAGGATTTCCCATCACATAATTTCATGTTATTCAAAGAGGTGGTATTCTTCTCCAACTGAGAAGTGGGTATGATTCTGGTGGTTATTAAGGAAGGAATTGGTATGAGTCTGGATGGCGGGAAGCAGCCAAGGAAATTGCTAGTACCTCCCTGTGACAGATGCCGGTGCATGTACTCACTCAATAAGGATCCAGTTCCTTAGAAAACTGGCATTGGAAGCAGACTAGAAGGCATCTCCTACAGAAGCTGGGGAATTGGGCTGGGTCTCCTAATGTCTGGTATAGTGAGACAACTCTCTTTCTCACCTCATTAACCCTGACCAGTATATGGGAAGGCAATGGGGCCCCAGCAATGGTGTTGGGGCCAAGGTAATGGGGTCACTAAATCCCCAAATAGTTCCCCCCAGGTACTCACCAAATGGAATAGAGGGCGGAGAGCATATCACAGGTGGTAGAAATTACATTGGATGACCTGAGTTGGATGGGTTATTGCTGGCTAATTCCCAAATATGTTACTTAGTAAAGTTGCAGCCACAGTTGCCAACTTTCACACGGTAAATAAGCACCCCAACTTTCACAGTAAGCCAAAAATCAAGCTAATCCCATTTCAAAACAAGGCCAAAACAAGCCAATCTCTAAGAACCCCAACACTCTATGTGCCTAGATCCCCCCGGCATGCAGTCTAGGATTGTGGTGGGCCCACTGTGCACCCGACTCTCTCCTCCCCTTATCTCCCCTTGGCCCTGCTTGCCGGGAGCCGATCGAAAAAAACAACTACAAGCCAAACCAGCTACAAGCCAAAAATTCGCCAGCAAGCAACTCACAAGCCATTTCAGCCAAATAAGCCCAATTTCTGCATTTTTTCACAGTTTTGGCATGTCTGGTTGCAGCCTAGTTAAACCATATTCTTGGTGTCTTGGTTTTTCTTCCTGCAATGGCTAGGACAATTGATTAGATTCTCATCAACACACCCATACACAAAGTCATCCATCAGTAAGAGTCCTGTTAAAGGGTACTAGTTTGAAGTGTTTGGCATTTTGATTATTAGACATGTTCCCTCTAGGCCCCTAGTGGATAAATGTTTCTTACCTTCTCTGTAATCTAGATATTATTTGTGTGTGCTCCATTTAGTTTAATTATGATAGCTGCATATGCTGTTCCTTCTGGAAAATAACAAAATAAAAATTATCCATTGTCTGGATATTGTAGTAGAACTTCACTTAGTACTTAGCCACTTTGTTGGAGGAGACTGACATTTTAAAAACAGTTTAATAGAAATTAATCGTTTTAACGACATGGAAATAGAAATTAAGTGAACTCACAAGAGGATCTGCCTTCTTAGGGTCTCAAAGCACCTGTAACCTAAGCATAAGAAATGATCAAATGCCCAAATGAAGGATCATTAGTCATTCTATTTGCTTCACAAATGTAAACCATTTAAACACGTTGTATCCAGTACTGCACACAAGTTGAGAAATGGGGGAATAAAAATAAACATTTAGGCTAAATTACTAGTTTGTTTTTTTTAAGTGTGTATCATTAAGTAATATTATCTTAGTACTGGAACCAAGTAAGCTAAACGTTCGTTAACAAGAAAATATTCTGATTTTTATTTTTTCACGTTATTATCAAGTACACAATTACAATAATGTCACACATCCCTATATGATTCCATGTATTTTGTTTTTTCTTTTTCTTTTTTACAAAGTGTACAGAGGGAGGGACATACAATATTTAACAGGGCATTTCTACAGAACAATAATTTATATTGTGTCCTTGTAAAAATCTGTACCTTTTAAAAACATTAAACTGAAACATCCATTTTATAGCATATGCTAATCAAATTATTTAAGAATTAAAACTAGCCTGTAACTAATGTCAGTACATTAACAATAACTACAATTTCATTTTCTCTTTATACAGACAAATACATTTTACAAAATCCACTTTGACCAAACTTTTAATTACTCCTTTAAAAAACAGGTTTCAGTATTGTGCTTTAAAAAAAGTGTGTATGATTCCAGACTACATAAGAGAAATAAAGTGTGTAAAGTGTTTGTGTTCTTAGTCTTTCAGCTTATTTAAAAATATATAGTTCAAAATGGCTGGAACTTCTCAGTAATATGGTGGGAATTTACGTGGAATTTATAGTTTTCAGCTTTCCACTTGCAAAACACTTAGAGAGAAAAATCTATCTGAACAAAGACATTTTGCAAGATTTCAGTAGAAAATGTGCACCAAGTTTTCACACACTATGGACTTGATCCTGCAATATACAGCTTGCAGGCAAACTGCTATGACCACATAGATTCCCACTGACGTCAGACACAGGAGTCTGCTCCCCAGTTACACGTGAAACGATCAGGATCTCTTTATTATTAGCAACATTAGCCAACGTAGGACTGGATCAGTACGTCTGGCACTATTAATCAGACATCACAAAAAAGTATGGGGAAAAACAGCATTAGAAAGCATTAGCCTTGCCTGAAAAGACAAGTCCAAGTTAAACTCAAGTGTTTACACTTACAATAAAACATATGGACCGGCTGAGCAATAGCTGCAGTTCTCAATAAGAAATCAAAAATGGCAAAGATTTAGGATACAAACATCTGAAAGAGGAAAACTCATTCACTATGGGTCTGATTAAGGACTGAGAGCCAACTTCTGCATCCCTTGCTCCCAGTGAGTAGTCCTATTACAGATAATGGAACTACTATCAGTAAGTGCTACTTGGTGGGATTAATGCTTGCAGAATCTGTCTAAGCCTATAGTCATTTGGGGCCACATCCTACAATCCTTACTCAATCAACCACTTATTTCAGTGGGAATTTGAATAAGGACTCCAGAATCAGGCCCTAATACGTGACTTGTAATTAAGCAATTCAGTTTTGTTTTACCTTTTGTCATCTCAAGATACATGACTTTATATCTTACACATTTATACAGCAATTAGTAACCAATATTGCATTGCAGCTTTATCTTAGTAATAGACTTCAGGTGGTAAAATTACATACTATTATAATGCTCTACCATTTGTTTATAAACAGACTAGAAAAACTGGGTTAATTCTGGATACTAAGTATTTAATAAACAGCAGCTTAGAACAGCTGCTGATGGTTCATGAAAATGTTCTCTTTAAAAACAGTTCTGCCTCTGTCATAATTCATTTTTATTAAGGCTATCTGCATTAAAATTGGATCTTTGTTCCTTAAAAACCATCTGCTCCTACTATTTCGTGAAGTTCTCTCTCTAAATAATACATTTGCAAAATTATCTGAGACATCTGTTGGACTTTAGAATAAAACTAAAATAATTCCCAGCAAAATCTGATTTGACCCAAATACTGCTGTTGCACGTTGTTATACATAAAATCATATTCAATTTGGGGGTACACTTAGCTGTACACACAAGAAGTTGCAGCATATCCAGGTAAGTGGAAGAGCTATATTTCCAATGTTAGTCAGCAGGAAATTGAGAAAACCAAAACTCTTTTGTGATACATAACCATTCAAAGACAAAGAAGCACAGAGAATAAACATAATACTTATGAATACATTCTTACTCCAAAAAGCGTAAGTATTTTAAAAATGCCCCCATCATTTTTACTTATTATAAAGGGAGGAATGAGATCCTTTGTAAGGAAACCTGAATAAAATGCAAAATGTATTTTTTGTTCAGTAATATTAAATATAACTGCTCAAATGGAAAGTTTTTAATATGCCGTAAGTTCTGTATACACTAAATAGGACAAATAGGTTGGCCCTAACATTATTCTTGACATTAAAATTCTCCATGTTATTTTGTACATGTCTGACCATTTTAGCAAGAGAAAATTTAAAATATTTTTAAAATTCATAACAAAACTGCATTAACATGGACACTGAGTACCAACAAAGTCAGTAAGATAAATGTTTAAATAAGCTATTACGGTTGAAAAATTCAGTATGAGACAGGGTTTACTGTATTAAATGCAACTTTATTGTTGCCATCTTTTCCTCATTTATTAAACAAACTGAATAGAATTCAGAACACGCTATTGAACAAAACGTATAAAAGTCAGCTAGAAGCAATAATCCTATTTGTATACAGCAATAAATCAAATGCACAGTATTTTTTATTTTTATTTTTTTGTGATCGCAGGTGATTGGCTTTAAAATAAGCTGACTGCCTGAAAAGCAATATCTTTTACAACTCCAAGCCGTAAGTCTGTAAAAGAGACTTTAAGGCAGCCCAATATCTTTATGATGCCGCATAATGTGCTGGTTCTTCTCTGAAGGCCTTCGGAAACCTTTCTTGCAGTATTCACAACGGTGAGGGTAGTCTTTTGTATGAATAGAAATAACATGCCGTTTGAAGCCTGAGGCATCTGTAGTGCTATACTCACAGTACTCACATTGATAAACTTTCCTGCCACTGTGCGTTTTCATGTGTTTTTTTAGCTCATTTTGTTGCCTAAACCCCTTTCTACATCTCTTACACCTGAATGGAAGATCCTTTGTGTGAACTGAGAGAATGTGGCGACTTAGAATAAATGGATCCGCAATCTTAAAGTCACAATGTCTGCACTGGTGCAATTTTTTACCCTTGTGGGCTGCCACGTGTTTTTTCAGTTCTGAAGGCCTATGAAAGCCTTTATCACACATATCACACTTGTGAGGGTAATCCTTTGTGTGGACTGAAATTATATGCCGTTTCAAATCACTTGAGTTTGAGCTCTTGTGGTCACAATGCAAACACTGATGTGTTTTGCTTTCTTGATGTATAAGTATATGCTGCTGCAGCTCTTTGGTATCTGAAAAAGTCTGAAAACAAATATCACACTTGAATGGCATTTCCTTACTATGTTTAGTCTTTACATGAGTTTTCAAATTAGAAGAGTCAGCAGACCTGTAATCACAATACTGGCACTCATATGGCTTTTCACCAGTATGGATTCGCATATGCTTCTTGAGCTCTGATGGATGACGAAATCCTTTGCCACACTCTACACAAATATGAGGAAAGTTCTTGCTGTGGACAGCCAGCAGATGACGACTCAGTAACCCTTGTTCCGCTGTCTCATAATCACAGAATTTGCACTTATGCATTTTGTTGGCTCCTTTGTCCCTATGCACCATCTTGTGAGTAAATAAAGCTCCTGCATGAGAGAAGCTTTTCCCACACTCATCGCATTCAATAAGCTTTTCTGTTTTGTTAGTCAGCTTGTGACTCTCCAGGTGGTTATGTAAACTTATTTTTTTATTGGTAGTATAATCACAGTCCGTGCATCTGTATTTCTTCTTAGTAAGAAGGTGCTCTGGATGGTTCTTCATGTGCCTTCTCAAGAAACCTCTGGATTTAAACTTCTTTCCGCAAATCATGCAAGGGTAGACAGTCAAAGGATGGCCATCAGGGCCAATGATTATTGCTGAAAATAAACAAAGCATGATGAAATTGACTGTCAAACATTCTACTTCAAATCATTTAATTAATATTATGTAACAATAAGTAGTACTGTTAAATAAATCCAAATTAGTTACTTCCATTAATGTTATTAAGTTCACTTTAACCACTACTCTGCACTAATCCTATAACACTGATAGTCAGAATTTCCCAACACTAACAAGTGCAGACTCAAAACTTCTGTACTTGGCACTACTGTCAAGTATGAGACATACAGAGAGAAGGGCATCTTTACAACCAATGAATCAATGTCACACAGACTACATGAAAGAAATTTGTAGAAACTCAATAAGGAATAAGATAACATGTCAGTGATTACAGACCCTTCAACATTCCTCAACATTGTCTTTAATCAGAATCGATACGTTTTAATAAAAATGGAAAATGTATATTAAAGGACAACTTCTATGAATCAATGACACAACCTCACACAGCAAAGTATTTATGGTCCCCACAACATTCCAGATTTCAAAGTTATACTTTTTAACAAAATGAATTAAGTCCATTCATACCACAAACACTCCTATGCAATACAATTTCTGTAATATATTGTACATTCTGTTTGCTATTAGATCAGATAGCAGTGGAGAGGATGGATTTTTTTCATATATGAATGGCAAGGAAGTAGCAATCATTTCTTTCAGAAGCAGAACTTACATGTGTTATCCATGTCTTTTTCTTCTCAAGATTATACTACTACAATGAAATCTACATAGATTTACACATTAAAACCACCCTCAGATTGAACTTGGTGCAAAACTCATCAGCTCACTTGTTAAGTGGAACATCGCCTTGTGAGCATATTACATCGGTGCCACATGATCTGCACTAAATATCAAGGACCTATGTATCTGAGACACTATCTCCCTCCTCATGCCATATGTCACGGTTACAAGCAGGAGAGATGTTCAAACTGGACTCCTCTTGGTATGAATGGGAGTGGGTCAATGGGAGAACATTTTATGTAAGGGCTCCTCAGCTTTAGAACTCATTCCCTCATCTTTGTCCAAATTAGCCTGAATTTGATTACCTTCTGGGAACATTTCCCCCAAATAAGGGAAAATTAACAGGGTGGTTGGTGGTACAAAAGGAAGGATTATTTCAACCTCTTGGTCTGCTATGTGAGGGCTACATGAACTAGAACTGATGCAGTTTAGTTACAATGGAAAGGAGTTTTTGATATCTGTATTTTAAGTCAAGGACACCTAAATAAATGGAGAGGTGCTCTTTTTACTTCATTAGAAAAATAAATAATTCAGGGAAGGTAGAAGCTTACTAATGTCAACATCATGCACCTGCTCTTGTGGTTTCAAGGAAAGATTCTGAAAAAACCATTAGGGCAACTTATTTCATAATTATAGTAAGTTTAAGAGACATGAGAGAACATGTACAGAAGTGATACTAGATAAATTAACGTATGATACTCAAACTTCTTTAGTTACTTGTTAAATTAACTGCCATAACTAACTTTATTCAGTTTAACGTATCTACAAAAAAGACAACCAGCTTTTTAGAAAAGTACCATTTACAGCAATATTTTATTAGGTCAAGATCAGTTTTTGAAAAAGGTTGTATATGCTAGTCAGTTCAGATTTGTTTAACAAATTAAATGTATATGAATTTAACTTTTTGCCACAATATTGCTTTTGTTTTGTCTGAGAAGGATTCACTACCATTTGAAGCTGTGATGTTAAGTTTTCCTAACATTTTTATTTCAGAATTTTAAAAAGAAAATACAAGTTGGGTATGTGAGCTGAACATCTTGCCAACAAATTCAAGAAGCAAAGTAACCATATTCTCTCTACAGAACGTTGTGTCTTCAAGTCTCAGTGGCAATGCACATTTGTTTATGAGCATCCATATGTCTCTATCAAGGTACTTTTATGGCCCTATCACTAAATTACCTAAGCATCTGAGTACTCACCTGTTTGGTACTGCCTGGATTCAGGTCTCCTCCTTTTCTTTGGTTTTTGTTTAGCTAGTCTCCCAAGTCCAGTAGACTCATCTATGTGCAAGAGAGCACTTGCAGTGCCATTCCGACTTTCAATGCCATCAGTATTATTACCTAATAAAATAGATTAAAATTACCTACCACAGTTACTCTAAAATTTATTTGGACTATAGAAACTATAATGATAAATGAAAAATAGGCAAGAGAACCTTTTAACTTGAAAACTATTAGCTAAACTATGGTAATGTTGTTAAACCAAAAGGCCATTAAAATTAATTCATCCACAAGCACTCTTCTCAGTATACGACAAAATCTAAGACTAAAACAACTGTATAACTGAGTATAAACTGAATGGTACAGGTACTGGATTTGTATGGGGAAGGATCTGGATTCAAATCCAATGTAGTTTACAGAAGAAAACAAAGGTTTCGCTCTTTCTAATCTCAATATTGCATTTTAAGAAAAGATTTTCCCATATATTTCTGGTTAGTAATTCTATACAAAGAATTTCTAATCTCAGGGAACATGTGCAAGTTACACATTTTATACCTGATGTCCATTATTCCATTAGGGTTCAATCCTGTAAGACCTCTGTGTGTGAATGCCCATTCAGTTCAAGCCAACTTACTTGACGATAATGGAAGTTCCATATGCAGAGGATTTGCAGGATTGACCTTTAATTTGGGAGTCATTGCTGAATGTGCTAGAGACTTTAACATGAACTAGAACAACATGAATATACATAACACACTCTATGCAAACCTGGAAATTTAACTTTGTACAAATTACCATATATACTCGTTCATAAGCAGAATTTTTTTTAGTACAAAAGGGACGCACCAGAGAAGGGGGTCGTCTTAAAACAGGTATAGAGAGGGAGAGGTGGAACACAGCTCCTCTCCCCAACAGAGGGAAGAAGGAGAGGCAGCACAGTCAGCAGAGACAGAAGGGAAGACGCGGGGCTAGAGTCTTTCCATTTCTGGCCACGCTGCTCTCCCCACAGCCTCCGAAGCAGCTGCAGCTCCAGGGCTGCAGCTCAGAGCAGGCTGTGGCCATGCCGCACTGCCCGCCAGAGCATGCTGCAGCCGTGCTGCCCGGCCCAGCCCACTGGAACAGGCTGCGGCCGTGCCATCTGCTCTGGCCCGCTGGAGCAGGTTGCGGCTGTGCTACCCAGCCTGCAGGAGCAGCTCCAACCAGGTCAGAGACATCCTCCCCAGATCCTCCCAGATAAGGTGGGAAGGGATGGGATGGGGAGAGTGTAGGAGTGAGGTCATATGGGGGGTAGTCACAGGGTTACTCCCCTGACTCCCTGCTTCTCCCTCCTCCCAAAAAAATATCCCCACCAGTTGCTGTCCTGGCCCGTCAGGGTAAGCAGCTGGCATGGCAGGATACTTTGTCTACTTAGGTTTACCTCCATGCCTGTGGACCCTGGAGGTAAACAAACCATCTCGGCCCCCCAACCCCTTATCTTGATGACCCGGAAGCCAAAGTTTGCTGACCCCTGAATTATAGGGTAGGTTTATGAATGGGTTATAAAAATTTTCTATTTTTACTTATCCATCTTGGGGGGAGGGGGTCAGCTTATAAACAAACCGACTCACAATCGTGTATATACGATAATTTTAACGAGTGTGAACAATAAACTCAACACTCTATAAAACAAAGAGGATACCACCCATGCTTCAAGCTTACATTCTAAATATACAAACAGTAACAGAATGACATATAACACACCAGATAATGGGTTTAACTACAAGTGAAATCATTAAGATTTGTTTTTTATTTAAGAACACATCTTTTGTTGGTTGTTTAACATTGATAAGATTTTGTGGAATACGTAAGCTTTAAGGAGTGATCTCACAAAGAGTGGTCTCTTTATGCTCCAGGAGAAGGAGGCAGTTCAAGGTGGAAGAGGTAGCATATAAGAAGGTGTGAAGACAAGAATGGGAAGAAGACAAAGGAAGCAGCTAAATAAAAGCAAAGAGTTGAAGTGGGTTTTTAGGAATGAATGAAAGAAAAAATGCAGGCAGGAACAGACTCATGCATAACCTGAGGATTCTGAACTTCATGTATCAGCTGAGGAAAGCCAGAAAAAGGGCTGAAGAGTCTGTGTGGCAGGTGACAGATGAGTTTGGAAGTGAGAACCAATTTCACATCTGACAACAAAACATAACTGAACTATGTACACAAGGGTCCTTACAGATTATGACATGACAAAATTGGACCTAAATGTTCTCAAATACAGGAAACTGTTTCCCCTACTTTCTAGAATGGAAAGTAGTAGAGCCACTGGATTCTGCCACACTGCAGCAGAAAAATAATAAAATGTGATTATTTTTTTTAAATCTCCCCAGTAACATTACCTCCATCACTCTTTTCTCCTTTGAACCTGTCATTGACTTTGAGGTTTCTCATCTGATCTCCTCTAAGCCATCTTTAACCTACCCCAGTGACACTCAGGCCTTCCAGGCCACGACTTCTGCTCCCCTTTTCTCACCTCTCCCATCAAATCCCAAATCCTGACAATACAAGCACACCACTGTTTCCCACTTTAGATTGACTTGAGTTCTTCAAACTCCATTCTGGATCCCCATTGAAACTGCACTCACTGAGGTCTCGTATGAATTCTTCATGGCCAAATCTAAGGTCTCAACCCCACCCTCACCCTCACTGATCGCTCAGCACTTTTTAACAAACATTCTCCTCCTTGACATATTTGTTCTCTTTGCCTTTTATGTCACCATCTTCTCCTGGTTCTCTTCATCTTTTCCAATCATTTCCTCAGCATTTCATTGCCCCTTTTCTGACACTACTGACAACCCTACCATGTTCCATGTCACTTAGATCTGTAATCAAGATGTCATCTTTTATTCCACTCTCTCTAGTGCCACACATCCAAAATATGTTCCAATCTTGCTGCTTCTTCCTCAAAAACATTTTTAAGATCTAGAATTTTCTCTGCCTGCACAACTAACACTCTCATCCAAGCCCTAATCATCTATCTTCTCCTTCTCTATCCTGGAAAATCCACTTCAGTCCACTCATGTCCATCCACATAGGGGTTAAGATTCTGCCCATATTGCTCCTCCTCTTTTGAGTACAACCACTGGCATCCCTTTCCCATCAGAAATTCCATTTTCTTCTCCTCATCTTTTAAGGCCCTTCAGTATGCTGCCCCTACCCACTTATCCATTCTTCTACCTCAGTGTTTCCCAAACTCAGGACACTGCTTATTTAGGGAAAGCCCCTGGCGGGCCGGGCCGGTTTGTTTACCTGCTGCGTCCACAGGTCCGGCCGATCACAGCTCCCATTGGCCGCGGTTCGCTGCTCCAGGCCAATGGGAGCTGCTGGAAGCGACGCAGGCTGAGGGACGTACTGGCCGCCGCTTCCAGCAGCTCCCATTGCAGCGAACCGTGGCCAAAGGGAGCTGTGATAAGCCAGACCTGCAGATGCGGCAGCTAAACAAACTAGCCCGGACCGACAGGGGCTTTCCCTATATAAGCGGCATCCCAAGTTTGGGAGAAACTGTTCTATCTTACTGTGTTACCTCTCACCTCATCCCTTCCAGGTTGCTGCTAATGCCAGCCTCAACTGCCATCTCTAAATTAATTTGTACAGTCATTACCCTGTTGTTCTTTCAAATCCCCCCTCAACAGTCACTTCAACTGTGAGGAGTACGTGAAACTTTCAACTAATAAAGGACAGGTAGATACACAAAAGGGATGTTTTTTTTTTTAAATGACTCACACAGCTACTTAGCCATGTGTTCCTATCACTGTTGCCTTTATCCTTCCTCCTTCATTCTTTAGTTTGTTACACCACTTGTTGCAATTTATTTAAAATTATACTGTAAACTCTTTGGGGCAAAGACTGTCTCCGACTGTGTGTTTGGACAGCACTTAACATATAGGGTCCCCATCTTGATGAAGTACCTGAGTGCTTCTATAACATAAATACATAAATGACCTACTCCAACAAGGAGAAAAGTCAGTTCAGATCTCAATTAGTGCCCAGATATCAAAATTCAAGAACAATTCTGAAATATTGGAGAACAACTCAAGAATTATTTAAATGGAAAGTACAGTAACAGCGTCCCCTTCCCGCTTGCTTTTTTAAAGTATTTCATTTTCCAAGTGCCAGATTATATATTTATGCACTCATCCAGGCACCCCAAAATAAAGTCACATGTTGCTTCTCAGCTAAGATTTACATGAATCCTACATTCTCCTGGTTGTTACTTTTGACAAAAATATTCATCTCTCTATTTCCAAGTCAGCCTTTATTGTACACCAAAACTATGAAAGCCAGAGGCACTCAAGATACAATTTTTCAGCTGGAAGACTGTGTACTTCTTGCTGTACCTCCTTCTACCTTATTAATATGAAGGAAATGCCTGTTAAAATGGAAACAAAGAGAGGCTTGCTTTAAAAATTTCATCTTCCTTTTCAGGAATCTGTTTAGAAATGTATGGGCAACAGCATTTTGGAACTGTAGGACACATTTGGGGGAGGGATAGCTCAGTGGTTTGAGCATTGGCCTGCTAAATCCTGTGAGTTAAATCCTTGACGGGGCCATTTAGGGATCTGGGGCAAAAATCAGTACTTAGTCCTGCTAGTGAAGGCAGGGGGCTGGACTCAATGACCTTTCAAGATCCTTTCCAGTTCTAGGAGATAATAATAATAATAATAATGGGAGATATATCTATTTATTTATAATGCCATAACATTCTGGTTGTAAATGCTTTTGCAGATATTTTGCTACCACCAATCTCAGTCTTGAAGAAGTGCTTGTACATGACCTACCATAAGCTGCTGCCCAAGCTATAGGCATAAAAGTTTTAATTTCAGTGTCATCAATTTGCTGTTCATGGGCCACTGCTGCATCTTCTTCACCTACAATCACTTCCATATAAACCTCATCAGCAATTTCTGCAACATCTAACAGAAAAAGGAATTAAGAATAAACAACATTAATAATAATTTCCCATAATTGAAAATAGAAACCCTGTCCCCAAAAAAAGGCCACCTACTTACTTAAATCTTCATCTTCATGCTGAGAATCGTTTACAGTCATGTAAACCATTTTTTCCCTTGGAATACGAACACTGCTGTTTTGATCCAGTAGTCCCACTCCATGATCATTCTCAGATTCACTCTCCACAATGTCTACTGTGCCTCCTAATTAAGAAGACCAGAATAAAAGTGTTTTTTTAAAGTACATTTCTACCAAATTACATTCATGGCTCTTCATACATGATTTGAGAAAAACCACAGTATCAGAGTATACAGGATTTCAGAAGTAAATTAGAATATTCTAAAATGACCATGCTGATTTACCTAAATCATCTTCTCCAGGATCAGCTTTGAAGATATATACTTTGATGACTTCTGGACAAATGCTGTCCACTTTACACGGATCACTTTCTGAATCTGCTTCCATGGTAATTTCAGCAGAACCTTCATGTTCTATCTTCCCAGTATCATCCACTACAAAGACAAATTATGATATGATCACACAATCTATACAAATAGCTGCAAATGAGAGAGGATTTGCTTTATCATTTCAGTTTTAAAATGGTTAAAAATGAAAATAAATTTACTGGTTTGACACAGCAGTGGAAGAAGCCACACAAAGAATTGCTTAAGATTCCTTAAAAAAAAAAAAAAAGAGAGAGAGAGATGGAAGCAAATCCAAGATGCAAATTTTTCACCATCTAGATAAAAGTGATAAGCTGCACCACTCTATTAGAAAAAAAGGTAGCAGCATTCTTGTATTACTTGATGAAACGGGCAGCCCTTATGCCCTATTTCAACCCAAGCTAGCCAAAATATACTGGTGATGAAGGCAGTAAGAGACAGCAACAGCCACAGTGAAGAACACAAAACTGCTTCACAACTTCTCTAGGTTGCCCTTCCTTGACCACTAATATAGAGAACCAGTACTACAATTTGGACCAAAGAGGAGAAGATGAATGACAATCATCAGGAAATATCCCAAAATAGCAAACTGCAGTAAGAAGAGGGGAAAAAAACAGAATACTAGTACTTATTCTATAGCCCAGGTTTCATACACTTCTTCAGTTTTTAATGACTTTCTCCCCTCCATACACACATCCAAAAAGCTATTAACTCCCTTCCTGTCAAGAGCTGTCCTTCACTCCTCTCACCTCTCCCATAAGGCCATATATTACAGATGTCCCTTCAGCTGAGAACTGGACCTAGCTCCATTCTAAGCCTATTAATACTGCTACTTTAGTTGGCTAGAAAGGGGGTTAACTACACAAAAACCCTAGGTTTGTCTTTTCCCACTAACCAAGCAGTAACATTTTAAGCAATCCCAGACTCCGCTTGCTCATAAAAGAATGGACCATGTTCAGTTTCAAACTAATTAATTGACACTCTAACACTGACAAATTCTGATTCCATTAATTCTTGTCAACTACCCTACAGAAAGGAATTTAAATTGTACGTAGTATTACAGTCCTATATCCATCCCCCACTATTATTTTGAATTCATTGCAAAACAATCTCTTAAAGGAAGACTGTGCCTGTTCCATTGCTGCTCAATGGACTTCCTCCAAGCAGCAGAATGAAAATATAGTTCACAAACATATACCCACACTCATGTGATAAATTTATTTTTCATGCAGTTTTTAACTGGCTCACCTGCTCTCTGCCCACTATGCCACTAGTACTGGTAGTGCTTCTAACACAACAACCTCATAAGCAGCTTCAGAAACCTGACATCTTTTTAAACCACATACCATAAGAAAATATTTCTTTGCCCAAATGTGGACTTCTATCCCAAAATATTAATTTCCACAGGCTCACAAAGTCCACTATCTCACAACCCTACAGGGATTTCCCATTTCCAACAGGATCCAGCATTTTCTTCTAGCACTGGCAGAGTCCAAATAACTGGACTTACTTTACATCTCTTTTTGAGGTTTTTATGGCTCCTTCAAAGTCATGTATAGTTTGGAATAATGGTAACAAAAGGCATGAATTTTAGAGGAAAAGAAATGCAAAACAGTATCAATAAAATCTTTTAAAACACTAAAAATTTTCTAATAGCGTTCTGTAACATGTGGCATATACACAGCACATGATGTCATGGTATAAAAGTCTTATTGGCTCATCTGGAATGATCTGCATTAGTCAATCATGCTTTTGCCACTCATGAACAGTGAAGCCAGCCCGAGCATCATGCTGACTTCCTTTGTAAAGTGCTTTGAGATCTACTGATGCAAAGCGCTATACAAGATTAGGTATTATTATTATTATTACTGTGCAATTATGACAACATAAAATCTTTACACCATATACTAATCAATATATTGTCTCTCTCATCCGTACTATACTATGTTTACACATGCATAAAATTTCTCAACAAGGAATGTAAATTAGTAGCTATCACTATTTGCAGAGAATATTATGCATTATATTACATCACAAAATATTAAAAACGTTCTTTAATCTACTAGTCCCATCACGAGAAATGGCAGCAGGAATGCACCAAACACTATTTTTTCAAGTGAATGATGAATGAACAGTGCATAATACATTGCTTCCAAAGTCCTAGAAAAACAAGAGTACTATCTGAAATGCCTTTAGGAACAAGACCCTAGATCAAGAGATAATGTCCTTGTTAACATAGCTGTAATGAAACTCAGAACCTTTTAAACAGAGAAAAAAGGCAAGACCTTATGGTGATATGTTATTACTGATCACTTTGAAAATACAACCTTACAGGAGGTGTTCTCAGCTACCTGGATGCACTTTTATAAAAAATTCCTTGGAATATACATGAGACCCCAACCATAAATAAAATTCTAGCATGGGGGGGAAAATGTATTACTATCATTCTTTAAGTATACTTTTTTGGTTCTGTTCCTTCTGTAGGATTTAATTACTCCCTTCTGGATTGATTATCAGCACTGTCCATCTAGATAGTGCTTTCTCATCAACAGGGCTTGATACTGCACCACTGAAGTCAATGGAAAATTTGCCATTGACTTAAATGGATGCAGGAACAAGTCTTTAACAAGGAAAAAAATAACTGAAAGTTCTAGAGCCCAGAATACTAAGTTAGGCAGGGACGGTTTTGGTTTTCTTTTTAAAAACAATAAAACTTCTAATTGCAGAGTGTGGTGGGGGTGTTTTTGTTTTTTAAATAAATTGTTTTTAATAATGTATAGGTTTCTGGCTTATGAATCAGAAACTCAGTTCCTTCTCCTCCGGATAAAGGATAAGGTCTTCCTATGCTGGAGAGTAACCTTTGTGAAAGATGTAATTTTAAGGCAATTGGTGCATATGTCAACGTACACAATTATAATTAGTTTGTTTCCTGACTCCCCTTCTTATTATATAAACACCTCAAATATGACTCCTATTTAATATAAGTATCCTTTAATAATCCTATTTAAGAAACACAACAAAAACGTGCCAAACTTTTAAAATGTGAATATGTGTAGAAATATAGGGCCAAATTTTCCCCTTGGAGGAAAAATTCTCACACATATTTCTGGGAGAGTTTGCAGCATTAACATGCTAGCAGTGCTTGGCAGATTAGAGGAAAAGAGTAGAAAATATGATAAATAGTGCAGTAAATTTAATAGGAGAAAAGTGGGGAAGAAAAGATGAGAAAGAGTACAAGAAGACAACATTAGAGATAACAAGGAAAGAAGGCAAAGGAAATCAGAAGGTGAGATGGAAACAAGGAGGAAACAAAATATATCCCAGCAGAAATAACACCACTTCCCTCTCCAATTGGCTCTATGTACAAAGCATGTTTCCACTGAAGTATAGTTTGACTGCAGCTGCTGGCCATTGTCTGCTATCCACAGTCTAGCTGGGTGGTTCATTAGTGATCAAGACAAGTAGCGTGCCTGTCACACTGAAGCATCTGTCTATACTGGTTTATTTGGGCTTTGGTATCATCCTTGTAATTACTTATTTTAGGGTGCAGTCTAAAAAAGTTATTTTGGTTATACAGTGAATTTTTTTTTTAAATGAACACTTTCCACGCATTTTCCTTATTTTTCAAGCTTCTCAACCTCCGTTAGAGAAAAGAAGGTTTACAAACATCAACCTAGTCTATGTTTAAAATGTGAAGCCTCTTAGATGCTTGAATTTTTAATTTAAATACATGACCTATCCAAGGGTACTACCCCATACCTGTCTTACCCATGAATGCGCCAAACACAGGATGCTGCCATTTTCTTATATTCTCCCTCCTGGAAGTAAAAAAGGAAAATGTGTTCCTATCTGTTAATTTAATTTCTCAAAGAATCCATGCTCACTTGCTGGTGGTCTTCATAGAGCTCATGATCACATGATGCTGGCTCTTTTCTCATTTCCAATTGCTAAATTTACTTTTAAAATGGTGAAAAATACATTTTCCTAATGTTACTTTTTTCTATGTATGCAATTGCTATAGTTGATATAGTGATTTTACGTGATCACAAATGGAAGAGGAAGGTGGACTGCACAATTATGCGCAAAGGTAGAAGTGGTCCATCAAAGAATCTGTTAATGTAGTCCACAGCATGAAAAATCTTGAGAATCCCTAATCTAAAGCATTTCTAGATAGTCTCCGTATGGAGGAAGAACAGTAAGACCAAGAGATAATATGGGAATGACTAAGAGCAGTACAAGGAAAAACAAAATATAGCTTATATATTAATAACATTGAATTAATCTGTTGTCTACTATACTACTACCGTAATGTGGGTGGACAACAAAAGCGTTATAAGGACTTGCTGAAGGACAACCTAAAAAAATGTAATATTGACATTGATACTTGGGAGACACTTGCCTAGGATTGCTTAAAATGGAGTGAAGTCCTACGTGATGGTCCCCTGCATTTTGAACTTGCTCACCAACAAGCTGAAGAGGACAAGAGGCGCAGGAGGAAGGAGAGACTGGTCTCCAGTCATGGTCAACAGCCTCATGCTGAGCCTGAAAACATCTGTCCCCATTGAAATAGAACATGTGGTTCAAGGACTGGTCTTATTAGCCACCGGAGGACCCATAACTCCCATGGAAGATGATCATACTCGGTAACAAGTGATCACCCACAATCATCATACCACTACAGCATTTGCCTCCCAGCAAACATTAAATCTAAAATGAAAAAATTCTTATATATGAACAAATTGCACTACAAACTATGTCAAAATGTGATCCTGGAAAGACCAAATGATATAACCTTCTTACATTTCTCTACTCCAAAAATATACAAATATACAAATTGGGCACAAATTGGGCACAATTCAGGTGCCATCCTTTTACATGTACATATTCATCAATAAATACCACATCAATCCAGGCCTTGAATCAAAAAAAAAATAACTCCATATTTACATCAATTTCACTAAGAATCTGGCCCCAGGTCTCTGGAGCCCGTCAGGAACAATAACAACATGAGTTCTGTCCTTACATTGGCATAGATTCTCACTATCACAGGTAACAGACAACATACTTAGGAGAAGTTGTTTGCCAGCTTCTAGAACAACTTGCTTAGTTTAGTATTTCCTTAACGCAAAAGGTTGTTGCATTCTTCCATAATGTTTATACTCAAGTAGGTTCCTAAACAGGCTGTATTTCCCAAACTAAACTTTCGCTCAATCTGTACATTTAACTGTTTATTTGTACTGCAACTGAAAGGCTAGACTTTCTGTACACTGAAATGGCAATTTTACTTCCTGATGTAGTCTAATATATCTTGTGCCCACTTTCTTTTCCACACAGAACACTGTTATGATGGTGCCTAACACAATGCCAGGCCATCCTGACATTTCTTTAATGTAAGATGACACTGCGAAATTCCTACAATCCCAAGAAACAGAAATCTATCATAGATAAATTTCCTAGGACTCAAGACTGATATCTGTCATTAGTCGGTCTTGGTGGGCTCTGCAGCAAAGTAGCTCCAATTCCTATAATTTGGCTCCTGTCTACTTAGCACAGTAAAAACTAAGCTCTTGAATATTACTCTTACCAAAGTATCCTAATGTCTTCCATCTTATGATCAACACACAGTGATCTCATAAACATTCTTGGCCAGGACAGTTATGCAAAGTACCATTATAATGGTTAAATAGGGTCTGACAGCAAATGTTACTTTTTTGGAGGGAAAAAACTATTATGTCTTGCACCTTTAAGAATCGCCTCAAGAGAAAATAGCTCTGTACTCCCAGGTTGTTGATGAAGACAGCCTGTAAAACAAAAACATTTTTTATATCTGCTACAAAACCATGATTCTTCAATACTGAAGTCATATGGATTATGGTTCTGTTCACTAGGTCCATTGCTCCTGACTTTATAAAAATATCATCTGGGGGGACGGGGGAGAACATGCCCCTTCTAAACCTAAGTAATTACACAATCACTGTTACCATCTTTGTGAATACCTTGGGTCTGAAAAAGTCCTGTACTGAAAATGTTGGTTCTGGTACATGAATCAAATATTTCTTACTCTAGGCCTGATTAGGATGCCAATGTAATGTGCCTGGTGTATCTGTTGACATCATATAATTTCCTCGATTTGTGGAATCCTGGACCAATACAAAGTTTCCTGGGCTAGCCTTCATCTCTTCAGATTTCCTATATTGATTATTTATATTTTACCATTCTTATTGCACAAAATATACTGAGAACACCCAGCACAACTTCTCTTCTGATGGAGCTGTTTCTGTTGCTAGTGTTCAGCCACAAAAAGCTAATTGCATGTCTGCTGCTCTGACAAACTGAATAAAATCAGAAATGTAGAAACCTTAATGTCAGTTGGATGTCCAGCTCTAAAGTACTGTCCTCCCTGATAAACTCCAACATCTTTCTGTCTGTGGTCATTTTTTAACATTTTACTAAAATGCTACATTTCCATTTAGGGACAAATGGCTTTCCAACTCATAATTTTGGTCTACGGCTAAAGGAGTTGGGTTGATGTATATCTGTCCATAATCTGTCCCCTTTTGGCCAAGATATATCAAGAGTCCTCCTTAAATGACTTTCTGGCATGGATAAAAGGAAAAGTGTGGTTTATCAAAACCTTTGGAATCCTTTCCTATGCTGCTTAACAGCTGGCAGTGGTTTTCATTCTCTGCTTAGGGATCCAAAGGCAGAGTTGAGTTAGGTATAAATAGCCAGGAACCCGTTCAGATCAAACAACTGGAGTTTCTCAATGCAAGCAAAGACAGAGTATCTACACAAAAAGAGGCTATCACTAGTGGTAAGAAGCATTATTTTGGAAACAGAATGCATACCAAGGAAATCAAAGCAGTCTCATATACATGAGAGATTTCATTTGTAATGGGATGATTCAAACAGTAGATAAATTTGCTGAAGGAAAGTCTCACAGAAAGGAGCTCACTAAGACAAGTACCATCAGAAAAGAAAATGCAGGTTTAGTCCATGAATAGGAAGAGGGAATAAGAAAAGCATGTGTGGAGACAGTCAACTGTTACACACTCATTCAACCATTCTCACCAGAGCAACAGCTAAACCAATCTTAGGCCATGTCTACATCTAAAATTTTGCAGCGCTGGTTGTTACAGCTGTATTAGTACAGCTGTATAGGGCCAGCGCTGCAGAGTGGCCACACTTACAGCAACCAGCGCTGCAAGTGGTGTTAGATGTGGCCACACTGCAGCGCTGTTGGGCGGCTTCAAGGGGGGTTCCGGGACGAGAGAGCAAACCGGGAAAGGAAACCAGCTTCCCCGCGGTTTGCTCTCTCGGTCCCGGAGCCAGCCAGCAAACCGCAGGGAAGGAGACCTGCTTGCTCGGGTTTCCGGGACCGAGAGAGCAAACCGGGAACGCCGCGGTTTGCTCTCTCGGTCCCGGAGCCAGCCAGCAAACCGCAGGGAAGGAGACCTGCTTGCTCGGGGTTCCGGGACCGAGAGAGCAAACCGGGAACGCCGCGGTTTGCTCTCTCGGTCCCGGAGCCAGCCAGCAAACCGCAGGGAAGGAGACCTGCTTGCTCGGGGTTCCGGGACCGAGAGAGCAAACCGGGAACGCCGCGGTTTGCTCTCTCGGTCCCGGAGCCAGCCAGCAAACCGCAGGGAAGGAGACCTGCTTGCTCGGGGTTCCGGGACCGAGAGAGCAAACCGGGAACGCCGCGGTTTGCTCTCTCGGTCCCGGAGCCAGCCAGCAAACCGCAGGGAAGGAGACCTGCTTGCTCGGGGTTCCGGGACCGAGAGAGCAAACCGCGGCGAAGCTGGTTTCCTTTCCCGGTTTGCTCTCTCGGTCCCGGAACCCCGAGCAAGCAGGTCTCCTTCCCTGCGGTTTGCTGGGTGGCTCCGGGACCGAGAGAGCAAACCGGGAAAGGAAACCAGCTTGATTACCAGAGGCTTCCTCCTTCCACGGAGGTCAAGAAAAGCGCTGGTAACTGTCTACATTGGATTACCAGCGCTGGATCACCAGCGCTGGATCCTCTACACCCGAGACAAAACGGGAGTACGGCCAGCGCTGCAAACAGGGAGTTGCAGCGCTGGTGATGCCCTGCAGATGTGGACACTCTCAAAGTTGCAGCGCTGTAACTCCCTCACCAGCGCTGCAACTTTCTGATGTAGACAAGCCCTTAAATAATGAGATGATGATCAGATTAAGAAGAAGCCAGGTACAAAGAGTAGCCTATCCAGTAAAGGAAAAACAATGAAAGGGAATCAACATACAGAAAGAAGGTGGTAAGTGATCTTACCTAGGAATTCCATTGAAGAACATGGGACAGATAACTTGTGACCCATATAAAGTGATCTGAGTAATATTCTGCCTCTCAAGTGACAAAGCATAATACAAAGGGCAAAAGTATTCCCAAGAAAACAGACAAATGTCCATGTATTGTAGTATACATGGCAACCGGCAGCATTTAGACACTATGATGCAGGAACCTTAGATTAAGTCAACCTTGCAAAATTCTACTCACTCATTTGCCCAAAATGATTAATTTAGATAAACATAACTGAAAAAAGTTGTGATAGAATCAAGGATGATTTCAGGGATTGGGGGGGGGGGGGGGGGAAACAAAGGTGAGATTAATGTTGATGATCTTCTCTGAGAGCCATCTGGTACCAAGTGCAACTGAAGAAGGAAGAAGACTGAGCGTGAAGACCAGGACAAACATACACTACAGATGTAAAGAGGAGAGATTTGAATTTAAAAATCATTTGATTTTTTTTCTATAATGAACTGACTATTCAGATTAGACAATCTCCACTTAACAAGAAGGAGTACTAACCTCCTGACTTCAAAAGCAGTAAAACTTGTTAGGTAGGCTTTAAGTACAGTAGAGGGTAACAGAGGAAAGTTTCATTTAACTCAAATTCCAGAATGTACTTTCAATTCAAAATATAAATGAAAACAATAGATACACTTTGCAACAAAAGAGGAATATAAAATACTAAATTTACTTAAGTACCTGAGCTAGAAGGGCCATATATATTACAAAAATATTTAAAAACACATTAGCATTTAATAGCAATGAAAATAAAGAATCAAGTCAAGGGAGGAACCACTCTGGATCTACTTCTTACCATGCAGAAGTAATTGACTAAGAATAAAAAAACCTTGTTTCTGTTAAACATGATGAGGCTCTCTTATGTTTTCAATAAATTATTCTCTACAGTTAAGAAGTACAAAAGGATGGTTTCTTAGCTAGGGACCATTAATTTGATCTCCATATTAATTTAATACACAGCTACACAAGAGTATTCGACACTAGGAAGCCAAATATTAGGGAATTAAGAAATCAAGTGATCATAGAGGCAAAGAGAAGAATTATGCAAAGCCATAAGTGCAGAAGATGATATTATAGTTAAGCCAAAACAAACTAAAATTCCATTAAAAAAGGCATATTCAAAGAACTAATCAAAGAACCTGTACTGGAAATGAAGCAAGAATCAATATACAACATCAGTTAAGTTCCATTATGTGAGTTATTAAAATCTAGACAAAAACAAATAATCTTGCAAGGATCAGTGTAAATGGACTAAATGATACAATGATTCTATGACAAAACCCTGTTTAATAACATTACTTTCTTAAATTATACAGGACACAAGAATGTTAATCAGATTACACCACCAAAATCAGTATTAGTTTGAGCAAAGGGTTATTTCCCCTCAAGGGAATTGACTTTATGATTTGGTGGTGTCCCTGTTTGTTCCCTCCTCCCTCGCACACACACAAATACGTTTCAATATTGCAATTCTAATATACCATTCTATTGGTACAAAGGGGCTCAAAAAAAATCCAAACCCAGAATCTTGAGTTCAAGGTAGCTTCCCAATTATGTGCAATAGTGGCTGTCCTTTTTGCTAATTGTGTGACTTCATATGGTCAGTTTATTTAAGAGAAAAAAACATATTCTAACAGAAAAGAAAAAAGTTATTGCTATCCGTATTTATGTATCTAAAAGAGGAGCTTAGCAAAAGCATTAAGGATAATACTTCAGATGCAAGACATTTTTCAAACTGCAGAAAAATAGAACAGTTCTGTGGCTGTCCCTCTTCCACTTTTGTGAGACAATTCTTTTGCTTTCTTAGTGATTTTGCAACATATACTGGAGCAATGCCAGGTTTATTTCCTATAGTTGTTATTAAGTAAATGGCATTTTAGAGCATTGTTACAGAAACTATTAATATAAAATATTGTTCTGTAAACTAATACATGAGTATTTTATTTTAAAAGGATTATTTTAATAATCAGATAGCTGGAAAAACTACTTTATCTATATTAGCTTAATAAATAAACCACCTCAGCAGGAACACAATTATAACTGAAAATATTCATGCATATTTATGAGACTTTGTGTTTATAACTATTTCAGAAAACTCTCTCTCTGGCATTATTTAAAAGGAACAAACATTTTCAAACAGCATCCCAGTCAATGTCATTCACTCTATCTTTACTGCTTTCCCCATAAACTTACAGGAAATCATAAGGTAATCTTCACAGTTGCCCTTATCATCTTGGTGCTGCACAGGGATTCCATTGGCATCAATCACTGCTTCCGAGGCACAGTCTGCTACCAACACTTCTTCAGAAACTACATCTTCTCCCAGACTATCGGTGACAATTTCTGCTTC